>NC_132861.1:40580625-41251250 GCF_048164855.1 Canis lupus baileyi | reverse complement strand
GGAGATTGAGGTGGAGAGATAACTGGCAATGAATTAGACATTACTAA
Organism: Canis lupus baileyi; assembly: GCF_048164855.1. Taxonomy (NCBI): domain Eukaryota; kingdom Metazoa; phylum Chordata; class Mammalia; order Carnivora; family Canidae; genus Canis; species Canis lupus. The sequence goes on along the minus strand of NC_132861.1, from coordinate 41,251,203 downwards.
AATGTAAAATTTGCTTGTATATACTTCTGGGCTTACTATTTTTTCTTCTCTTGCATCTATCTCCAAAATACTTTCCTTAATAACTATGCATTTGGAAAACAATGCATTGTATGCTTATCTCTATGTGTTTTCCTCTTTCTTTATGAAATTCACATTCAGAAGTTTAAAGAGAGGGCCTGGTGTCAGGGAAAGGTGCTTCCTGTGAGAAGGGTATTGATTTTGACCCTAAGATATTAGAGGTTGGCCATCTGCTTAAAGATAGCAGTGTTTCCAACCACTTCACAAGTGTCTGAAGTCCATCTGCTAGATATATTCCTGACTTTTCTATTAGTCAGAAGCTCATTTTAAATTTCTAACTTTCATAGAAATGAAATTTCTCTACGTAGATCAATGCCCAATGTATTCACTTTCTTACATATTTGCCCAATTCTAAAGTTGGTCCAAGTTAGTTTCTGCTTTATTACTCTATCTTGGCACCTTTTTCATTTCTTGACTTCTCACTGATTACACAATTTCAAATTATAAAATTTTCTTTTATACTCAAGAAAAAAAGTAAACATGATCATACTTTCAGAAAACCCTGGGAGCATTCACTTATCTCTGGTCCTTATTACTGAGAACCTTGATGAGGATGTGCTGTGATTAAAAAAAAAAAAAAATCACAATATACTTTAACAATTTCCATTATGAGCTAATAAATTACCAATTATTTTCTCTTAATCCACAACATGATTTTGTTATTATCTATCAGTTTAAATAAGAGTAGAGATTAAGCATATCAATATGATCTCACTAGCTCAAACAATTGGTGAAAGAGCATGAGATAGTAAGGATGAAGTCACTTATACGTGCCTGAGTTTGTGATGAGAAAAGGAACAATGCTGGCAAAGGAGGGAGCAAACATGGCTTTATTATTTGGCTTTCAGCTAATCATTCCCAGCCATATGAACTTTTCAGGTACCTCTGGAGAGATTTAAATGCAATTGCTGATTTTCTGTCCAAATGAGCAATATGTTTACTAGCAATGTATTTCTAATCTGATGGGGAAAATGACATACCAGAACTTTGCAGATTTGGGCAAATTCTTAAGATTGCCAACCTCCTTTTATAGGAAGAAATTTCCTCAAGTTCCAGACTCTTGAGAATTGTCCTCACCCAAAGAATGTAACCATACTAATAAAACAGCCATTTTGTCTTTAAGTACAAACCATCCTACAGATTGCAGTACTAGAGACATTTTGGTTATTTCCCCCCTGTTAATTAACACATAGAAATCAATTAGGTTTGCTCCTGTAATTTTCATTTAGAATAGAGCATTAAATTTAACAGATGATCAGTCTCATTACTTTCACTGAGAGGTTTCTTGTAGCTAGTAGCCACCTGCTTGCAAGCATTTTTATATGAAGTTCCACACTTCCGTTTCTGAAAGCAGATTCCCGTACCATCTGTATCAGAATCACCTGGGATGATCATTAAATATGCATGTTGTTGGTTCTCAGGGAGGTCTACTGAGTGTGGCTGGGGAATGTCAACCTTAATGAACACTCTCAGTGATTCTGATGTACACCAACATTTGAGAAACGATGCATTTGTGAGCATGCTTTCAGGCAATCCGGATGATTCACGTGACAATGGATTATGGTAATACAAATCATCAGTGTCAATAAGTAGTATTAGCCAAGAATTCCTGTGTATACTCTTACTTTTGACATAAAGTGGAATGGTCAATTGTGTGTTGCCATTGAAATGAATTCAGAAAGTTCACTCCAGAATTGCAACATAATTGCTGTAGATAAAAGCTTAGTTTGAATTGACAGTGTCACTTCAGGCTTAATGGTCCTGAATGGAAAAGATGATCAGGAAAAAATGGTCAGAATGGAGAGAAGTCAATGCCATTGAAAATACAGTTTTAAGGAAACAAAGAATTCAATTGTTAATGGATATATACTGTTTTGGTTCGAAAGAAAGTACAAATAAATGTTGCTAAATCTCAGGATTGTATATGGAAAATATTACTCGTCATCTTTTAAATTTATACATTAAAGTCTAAAAGTCAAGTGGGTTTTTTATGTTCTTTTTTACTTGGCCTTTTTTTCCCTTAAAATAAGAGAAAGAAGACAGAAAATTATAGAACAATGTATTTTCAAGTGAGGACAAATGCAAATAATTATACAATTAGAACAAATTATGGATTTAATGCAACTGAGACTTATTTGGTATCTATTCTGTGGACAGAACTATCTTAGTCCCAGGGAATCAAAAAGTCGCTGATTCTGTATAGGAAGCTTAAATGCTTATTACTGAATGAAAGCAGCTGATCTGAAAAGGCTGCGTGTTGTGTGCTTCCACCTATAAGACATTCTGCAAAAGGCAAAACTCTGGAGATAGTAAAAAGATTAATGATTGCCAAGAGTTAATGGGGAGGAATGAATAGAGGAACATAGAGGATTTTTAGGGTAGTGAAACTACTCTGTATGATGCTATAATGGGGGATCCATGTCCTTATACATTTGCTCAAACCCATAGAATGTGCAACACCAAGAGCTCTAACGGAAACTATGGACTTTGGGTGATAATTATGTGTCAATGTAGGCTCATTGATTGTAACAATTGTACCCTTGTGGTGTAGGATGTTGATAGTGGAGGAAGTTATGAGTATGGCGGTAGGGGTGGAGGTTTGTGGATATATGGGAACTCTCTGTATTTTCTTCTCAGTTTTGCTGTGAACCTAAAGTTGCTTTAACAAACACAATTTATTAAGAATACTTAGACTTTTTGGAAAATACTAACTGCCTAATGGTTGGGATTGAGCTGAAATACCCAGTAGAGTCCAGTCATCAAGGCAACAGGGGAAGTAAATACTAAGAAGTGGGACCACATAGAGGAAGGAACAGTTAGCTATGGAGAAGGAAGGATTGAGGAAGATCTTAAACAAAAAATTAGACATCTGAGCTGGATTGTGGGAAGTTAGACAAACCTGCCAGTTACATTCCATCATACTGACATTCCAGCGTATTGGCCTTAGTTGGGGAACTGTAAATCATCTGGTATTGCTGGAGCAGAACTAGAATAGGGAGAACACTAAGAATGAGGCTGGACAAGTAGGCAGGGGCCAAGTCAGGAAGGCTGACATGCTCACACATCTGCAGATATATACACATGTACATACACAAATACATACGTGCTTGTGCATATCCATAAATATATGCACATATTCTAAAAGATTAAGGTCTTTAAACCTGTTGGGGAACCACTGAAAAACTTTTAGCAGGAAAGAAATGTGGACTCATTTGCATTTTTTAAAGAGCCCTGGGGTAATTATGGGGAGGTAGAAGGGAAGAGAAGCTGGATGGAAATGCCCAGTCAAATTAACTGGTTGAAGTTAAGATGTTATAGCAATAAAGGAAAGAGAGATTCAGATTCAAGAGATATTTAAGAAATTGGATCAGCTGAAATTGCTAAATGCTCCCTTGTGAGAGGTAAGAATCAGAAAATTTCACTCAAATTTTGAGCTTAAGATAATAAGAGAATGCTACATTTTTCATAGTGATGGCCACCCTGGACTAGTTACTGGGGATTCAGCAATGAACGACAGGTCCATGTCCTTGTGGAGATTACTGTTAGTGAGAAAAGAAGGCTTCCCACAAGAGCTATAGGTATGATGTCTGTTAAGAGGAAGTGTAGCTATCTATACAGGAGAGGTCTAGGACGGAGACAGTTTTGAAAGCCGTCAGTATATAGGTAAGAGTTGACATCACAAAGATGAATGAGGTGGCCAAGAGAGGATGACAAATGAGAAGTGGAGAGGGTTGCAGACAGAAACGTGGGTATCCCACGATGAGAAGGAGAACAAAGGAGCCCATGAACAAATAGTCAGAGAATCATTGAGGGAGAAGGATGGCATCAATAGAGCAACTTCAAGAAGAATGAAATGGTCAGAAGATGCTACGGAGAACTGAAATAAGATAAGGCCTCAGGGTCATCTCTGGATCTTGGAATGTGGAAGACTTCGTAATGATTGTGAGAGCAGCTCATGGCACAGATGAAGCCTTTTTGGAATACATTGAGGATTAAGGAAAAGTTATAAGGGAAGACAACCAAAGATGACATCTTCCTGAAGGTTGGCCCTAGAGGGAATGAGAGAGAGAGAGGAAAGTAAATAGACACAGGACAAGGGGAAGGTGCTTGGAAATGGGAGGCGTTTGAATATATTTAGTAATGAATGAAAAGAAGCTAGTAGAGAAGGAGGGGTTGAAAATGAAGCAGAGAAGGGCTAACTTGCAGAGCTATATCCTTTCAGGCCAGGAGGGCATGGGGTTCATTGATGGGTCTTGAGTTAGCTTTTAACAGGGAGAAGGTAGTTTTTCTTCAAAGCTAAGTGGAAAGAGGAAGAGTATGTAGGGATGTTTAGAAGCAGGGAAGGGGAGGCTGGGAGGAGCCTAGGGGCAGGTTACTAAAATAGAAATGCAACTTTTTAGATGTCATTAAAATTGTCAGTCTTGATCATTTTGATATTTATATCCCATAACATACTATCTCACACTTAAAGTTTTAGCTTATCAGATTAAGAAAAAAAATAAAAAAAAATTCTGGCTCCAATGTGAAGGGAATGTCAAACATAAAAGATGGATTCAATTTTTAAAGTTCCTCCCTAGGGCTTTATATTTAAACAAGGCAAGAGCCTCTGATCCCTATAGATCACATCAGGAACATGATTCCAGAAAATTCTGAGGTCATGTCATTCTTGGAGATTTTTCTAACAAACAGAAGCTTTGCTGCAGAATCCTATAAATATTTATCAGCCATGACTTTTACCCACAGGAGGTTAAAGATCTCTGAGTTTTGGATGAGAATGCATAGTTGTCTGATTTGACCTGAATTAGCAGGCAAAAGGAAATCTTCAGATTTAAATCTACTAAGTGCAATAAAATAATGACATCTTTTGCAAACATTATAAGATAATAGGAGTTGGTCCAATCACTTATAAAACAATGTAGTATTGTAATAACTTCTATCATTATAATCACATTTAATACATTATATTTGCCTTCAGATTGGTTTTGTTGCCTCAGCAGAAAATGAAATGGGACATATTTTTAAAATATATGAGATGTTAACTGGGTTAATTTTAATGTTAGAAATTTGTCAACTTCCTCTTTTCAACTGTTCCCAGTTCAAACTTGTCATATAGCATGCCATTTTATTCAAAGATTTGCTATGTGTTCCCATTAGAATGCATGATTTTTAAAAAATGATTTATTTATTTATTTGAGAGAGGAGGAGAGGGGCAGAGGGAGAAGGAGAGAGAAAATCTCAAGCAGACTCCCTGCTAAGCACAGAGTCCCATGGAGGGCTTGATTCCATGACCCTGAGATCATGGTCTGAGCCAAAATTAAGGGTCACTTAATCAACTGAGCCACCTAGGTGCCCCTGCATCATGATTTTTTACTTTACAACATTAAGAATTTTAAGCTTCCTAACATAGGTGCTTCTTGATGACTTTATTACATTGGTAGATAATTTTATTGATTTAAAAATAGCCATGAGATGATAAATAGATTATTAAAGAGAAATATGAAAGATAGGAAAACAGATACCATTATCAATCACTTTAGAAATATAATTATTTGTGATTAGTTTGATTACCTGCAAAGTGTTTCAAAATAGTAAAGAATATTAATGTGAAATAAATACAATTTTTCTCTTAATAATTTTTTGGTGTTTATTAAGATAAACAGAAATGGTGTGAGGCAAAGTGTAATGGAGAAACATTATTATATTATATGGCTCCCTCAATATAATATATTATATTATATATTATATATATATATTATATTATATATATATATTATGGCTCCCTCATTAATATATTATATGGCTCCCTCAGCAATATATTTGACAAGGCAGGATATATAGTTATTAGTGTGACAAGCAGCATATAAAGGAGAAGCTTGAGAGAGGTTCCCCAAATGTGACAACTCTGAAATTTGCATGATATTATAGAAAAACCACCAAGCTAAAAAGAAGTTTTATAAACTGTCAATAATAACAAATAGATTTCAACCAACCATGCTAGAGCAAAGTGCATTTTTTTCTCTTCTCTCTATGGAAAATGATATTACAACATAGTTTTCATATGAAGAGGCCATCAAACAGTATTCATTCAAAAATGTAGGAATAATCTTATAAATATGTTTAATTAATAAAAGTTGTTTAATTAATAAGAATGATGCTTTTCCAGATTTTGTGTTGTCAGCTACAAAAACTTTGTGATGTCCTGTGAGTTATTTTCTCATTATAAATAAATATTCATTTTCATACTTAATTTTGTATCTTGGGTTCTTTTATTTTTTAAGGCTCCACAAAATCTTTATCTGCCCTAGGGCAAATTTTATAATTCTCATTGAAAATAATTTTTTTCCAGGACATTTAGAAAAATGTTTCAGTATTTGATGTTCCCCTAGAGAAGCCTCATTTAGCCCTGCCTAAGGGGTCAACGTATTTTCCTCACAAGTACATTTTCATTGCTGTGAAATCATATTTTACAATAGTTATATCTTTCTTAACAATCAGTGCCTTTTTATAGTCTATTCGACTTTATCTTTTTTCATAGTAATGGTTTCCATCCTATAAAAGAACAAAACCAAGGTGTCCATGTTTATAGTATAATCACAAAACAACATTTAGATAATGATATGCATGATTTGAAGGGTATACTCAGAAGTAAACATAGCTGCTGAGTGTTTCTCAGCAAAAATAACTAGAGTGTTTCTCCCTCTTGTAGTATACTTTCTACAATTAAAAGCATTTCTAAAAGCCAATATATACCAAATCCTGAATATTTAGGGAACTTCTCAGTGGAGGTATGCTGATTTTTGACGCATGTGTCATTAGTGACAGATATATTACCCTGCAAAATAGAAGTTTTAGAAACTCTACTAGTCTATTTCAGGAAGGACTCAGAGTAGTGATTTTCACATTTATTTTCTAGTGTTCTGTATCTGGGAAAACAAATATGTATTTTTATATATCTTAGTGGCACACGTTTGGCAATCACATATGAACCAATTATTATAGAGTGACTTGGGGTTTTCTTTTCCCTACTATCTTGTCATGGCTGCCTCAATATTCTTGCATGTAATGTAAAGTGTCTAAATGGGTAATTGAAGTTATTCCAAGTCCAAGAAGACTTAGGACTTCTAGAAGTCAGGGCAACTTTGGTCCTCAGTGTATATAACCTTCTCTTTTTAAAAAATGAACATGGTGGAAAGCAGGAAAAATATTGTAAGGTTGTATTTTGAATTGCCTGTGTGAGAGGGCAATGTCCCAGAAAACAGCTGAGTGCTCTAATTTTGCAGCATCTGATAACTTATGGATGTTGTCTCCAGGAGCCTCTCATGAGGTCAAGATTGAGATAGACCCTGAGGACAGAGCCATGGCTGCTGTCTGCACCCTGTTCCCAGCTAACTGTCTAAAGATGTGTGCTGATGTTCACATGTTTGAGGAGAAGGGGAAATTAGGCAGAGATAAGTGCAAATGTATTCCTGCTACTGACAGACTAATTCACCATCTACCTACTCGGGCTTGGAAAGTGGCAAATCCGTAGCATCATCTCCATAAATGAAGGAGAGTGTGTTATTGTAGACACCAATTAGTGTGTGTGTGGGAAAAACGAATTGCTAGTTTGAAACCAGTTTGTCACTTTGAAATCAAGCTCAGTAAATAGGGTTGCATAAAAAGCAATCCTGAAGTATTCCATAGCTGTCATACTCTGGCATGTTTGGCAATATTTCCATTTATGTGAAATTGTAAGATACTAGTTTGACTGTATTTGTATCTATGTGTTTCTGTTGACAATTGGCTAGAAGTTAAAAGACTATGTAGTAAAGACAAAATTCCATCCATACAAATGAAATAAAGGATATTTACTTTGACTCATTTTTTCATGTGTGTCAGCTATGGATTCCACCTAGACACAGTGTATATTTTCCCCTAGACTTGATGTTCTTTAAGGTTAGCACAGCAACAGATCACGGGATTTATTTTCCCCTGTAGAATCTCCTGCAAGCTACAACTACCTTGTTTTCCTGAATTCCACTTACAGTAGTACTTTGTCTTAGGAAATCGAGTTAGAATTGAGTATGGCTGTGAAACATATAAATGGTATGATGATAGTTCTTGATGAACTATAGTGCTTGGCAAAAGTGGTTTCCATCCAGGGATGATACAAATCAAGATGGGAATATGATTCTTTATACCTAATTGATAAAAGATTTCTCTGTGCGCCCTATGAATCATTGACTTCCATAAATGAAAATAGGAGCTCATTAGGCATTGGCAAGCAGTAAAGACTGTGGGCTAGCAAGACTAATTATTTAGCAGCTTTATCCACAGGACCGTGGAGCTCACAGACAATATAGAAATAAAACAGTTTGTCACATATTTTCTTTACTTTGTAACAATCTATTGCTTTACACAGTGAATTTGACTACATGGCTGGTACCACCTTATCATGTTGTTCCATTTTGGGGGCATATTTAAAGACCACCACTTACAATGGCAGAAAGCTCACCAGGGACCTATGTAATTCAAGCATTGATTTTAATTCTCCTGTGCAGGTTTAATGCCAAATTAGATTTCATTTTGAAAGCTTGAATTCTTAATGAGTTTTTATTATTTTCTTTTTTTACTAGTCCATGGTTGGAGTCTTCGGAGAGTTTTTAAGGCATTGGTATTTTTCATTTTTTGCAGTTTTTAAGCAGATTACAGAGAAATAAGTCTTGAATATGGAGTCTCCCATCCCTCCCCTAACAGCATAAAAAAGCCCCACAAAAACCCCTGTGAAGTAGAATTTTATTTTTAACTCAATGAAAATTCACTACTAGTTTGTAATCAATGGCTTACCTATGGCAATAAATGTATGAGTTCATTATATATTTACTGAATATACTTATAAAAAGCCATGCTGAGCTGTTCTTTATTATTTCAAATTCCAATCTGTATTTTGGTCATAAATAGAATTATCAAGTTGACCATCCATGTCTAACTGTTTTAAATTAGAAAGATATAATATGTTGGTTTTTCCTGCTGATGAGTTGGGAATGAAATCCACGTAAGGCAGAGATAGAGTAAGATTAGAAAGACTGGCTGTGATGGAAGACATGGCTTATTCCCCTTGGTTCTGCTCAAAAGTCCGACTGAATTCAAGTAGGCCTTCTCCATGGGCACTGATGCCATTTGAACAAAACAACCAGGAAGGTGAGGGTAAAAGTCAAGGTAAAGGGAAGGAGGCCAGAAAATTCACCTCTGGGTAAAGACAAGTTGGAACAACTTAACTGACAAACAAAAGTACTCCTTCTTCATCATTCAAGGAACTAGAGTTCTTCAGGGAGGACTTACTCACTAGTGGAGAGCTGCAGCGAGCACCGGGAGCTGTCCGTGGTTCAGACAGAGAGGGAGACAACATGTTCTGTTTTCTTAGACTGTATTTTGGTCTATTTGGCATCTGTTCATCACAATGCCAGTTATATTAACTATATCTTCTTATTTTTTGTATCCTTGATGCTCTGGCAATTGTGGCTTCACTTACTGGAGAGTAACCATCCCCAAGGCTACCAAGGTTTTAGAGATAGTGAAAAGCTCACCTGGGAACACACCTTCTGTATGTAAACTAACCAATTCGGAGCCCATACTCCCTAACCATCTCCTTTTCCAACCCCACATCAAGCCAATATTCTCTTGCCCTACATCATCCCAGGGCCAGGTACCTGACAACTAGGGATAGCTTCTATGCCCCAAGGTTTGATGGAATTACTTAAACCAACCAGTCCTAAACTGTTTTAGCCTGTCCTGCCATGTCTTTCCCATGAAAGCCACTAAAGCCTCTGATTTGGATGTTCCCCTCTCTCCTGCTTCCTGCCCAAAACTGGTGCTTCCTTGTGTGCCTCTATATGACATGGCATATCCATTCTTCTTGGGAAATGTAAATAGTAAAATTCTTCTCTTAACGCCATTGGCCTCTCCATGTCATCATTAAGTCACTTGTATAAATCAAAATCTTATGCGTACATTATGAGACATATAGCCTTATTTTTGTAGTGCATAATCAAGAGATAATAGCTCTTCCCTTAGGCTCTATTTTCCAGGAGTTAGGGTATTTGTAAGGATCTTTCTTGGCTCAATGATGACTGGGCCAAGCTTATATGTGACAGTCATCACCTTGGGAATTTGGAGGAGGCAGAGACAAAGAAATGGCTAAACAGAATCAGTGTACAGCAACAGTTCAACTAATATGGAAAAAGAAATAATTTATAGCCTATATTAAGAATGCCTTTCCCTTTTTAAAAGTCAAGTCTTATGTTCATTAGTTAGACTATTAAACTCAATTCCATGACTCAGTTTATCAACATGCATCTGGTAAGCACCCTGCCAAGTGCTGTGGAGGCTGAAAACAGAGGCAAAACATTATTTCTACTTTTAAAGGCCACACAATCTAAATAGTAGTAACACCATCTCTGCTAGCTTGAGTTTCCTAGAAGTTGAGGTCAAGATAAGATTAGATGTAGAAGAAACTTTTTGGATGAAATGAGAAACACATGAATCTCTTGCATTTCTGTACATTTCATGAGGAAAGGGAGTGACTTCCCTTGTTCTACATTATCTTTTCAAGGACACTTGTATAATGAACAGCCTTGGAAATCAGAAGTAGTGTCTCCTTCCAGAATAATAAAAATGTCTCCCTTCAAGCTGAAGTTCAGGCTCGTTATAAGAAATTCAAGTTTTCTAAGCTTGGGGAACCTTTTCTCTAAAAACAATCTCAAAAATACAACTCCAAAATAACCCTCCCATATGTAGGGGTGTCACTTGGACTTCTTAATATCATCCTGTGGGGTTTCCAGCTTGAGTAACTAAAGCAAATGTTGATATTGTAGCTACTGCTATTGCTGGGAGCAAGACACTCTCCTTTGTCTCTCATCTATGAGTCTCTTGTCTTCTGCCAGCATCCACAAAATGGTGGTAGGCTAATTTGCTAGCTTGTAAGCAGGATGAGAAAATCTCCAACCCTTTAGAATTCTTGACAAAATACCTGTGAAGGAAAATGGGAAGGGAACTGGGATATCCTGAGACAGCTCTTAGATCATGATACACATTCTTGTATTAGAGAGAGGGAAGGAAAAAGGTTGGGTGGAAGACTCTTGGACAGTGTACGGTTATAAGAAATTTTGGAAAGGCTGATGGGGAGTCTTGCAGCCAATGACACTCTTTAGAGCTGCCCTACATCTCATACAAATGGCTTGCTCACTATTCCTGCTGCCTCAGTCATTGGCTGGAAGCAGCTGGTGGGACACATGGCATTGGATCAAAAGTGCTGGCGGATTCAGAGCATAACATCTGGGACATTGGTCAGTACTTTATAGTGAGAGATCTGAGAGGCACATTTTCATGGCTGTCACATCAATTAAGGGTCCTGTGATTCTAAAGTGTTTTATTTTAAAAACAAAGTTGACCACACTATAATTTAAAGCATTCAGAAAGTCTGGTACATGGAATGTTTAAAGGTTAGGTTGAGGACTGTGTTGAATGAGACTCTTGGTTATAAGCATCCGAAACCCAAGTCTTAGTAACTTGAACAAACAGATGACAAAGGGAGTTTATGGCCTCATGGAACTGAAGAGTAAAGAGTCAAAGCTGGTATCAGCATCTTTCAGAGATCTGGGCTGGGAGATTGGGTGATGTCTCTTGCTCAACCTTCTGCTCTGCTTTCCTCTGTGTTGGGTTTTCTTCAGGCAGATTTTCCATTGATGCTCTGTTGTCCTTGTGGGCATTAATACCAGAGAAAAGGGAGGTTCTTCTCTCTGATAGTGCCAGCAAAAGCCCTTGGGCTTGTACTCATTGGCTTAGTTTGGGTCAAATTCCTTGTCATAACCAATTGCTTGACTCAAGGGACATTGTTTTCTACTTGCCCAGCCTTAGCCTTGTGCTCAGCTTTATGCCAGGAAAAGTGAGTTGAAAATTTGTTTTCCAGAAATTTTCAGTTAGTAAATTTGGCTTTATGAAGATTGTCTTCAAATACATGAAATTACATGACAATTTTTGGGTCCCGAGTGGGCCTGTCCTATTTCTTTCCTTTACTGAAGTTCAAAGTATCAACAGACTGATCTAACGAATGATGTTCTTTAGAGTGCATTTTTACCTCATGTCCTCTTGGACCCAATGGTCTCAATATTTCTTTTCTAACTCATTCTCAGAGGCAACTGTGGTACTTAGGCTAGGATTTAGAATATCTGGGTTTTTTTTTTTTTTTAAGATTTTATTTATTTATTCATAGAGACACAGAGAGAGAGAGAGAGAGAGAGAGAGAGAGAGAGAGAGAGGCAGAGACACAGGCAGAGGGAGAAGCAGGCTCCATGCAACAAGCCTGATGTGGGACTCGATCCCGGGTCTCCAGGATCACCGCCCCCGGGCTGCAGGCGGCGCTAAACCGCTGCGCCACCGGGGCTGCCCAATATCTGGGTTTTTGATCACTGCTCACTATGTCCTTAGGAAAGTCCTTTAGCTTCTTGAGGAAAAATGGGTATAATGATACACTTCTTAAACTGTTGAGCCAAGCAACTGAGATAATACATGTGAAGCTCTACGGAGATGCAAAAGATGAGAGCTATAGTGACCTTATTCTCAGGGATGGGACATTCAGGCCAAAGATGGAGATATAAGGAAATCACCTGTTTTGTTTTTAAATTATAACACATAGGGTGGAATCTCTTTTGCCTACACCTAGGATGATTGTTGCCAATCAGCTGGCTTTAAAAAAGGAGTTGAGTTGTCCTAACTCAGAACTCAGACAAACCTGCAGATCCCCATGACACTATGAAGGAATGCACTTGTATTTTCTTCTCTTTGTTTTGGTAATTGTCAGCCTCTAATTTATGTCCTTTGAGGAAAAGCTTATCTCACCATCAACTCATTAGTGGCTTAATGTAGGGAAAGCTGATTATAGGCAATCTGAACAGTGAATGTTCACACTGCAGAGCAATCAAGCTAATAATACCTTTTGAGACTATGTTCCTTGGATCTATCATTTTGGTTGATCTTGTCAGATTTTATGTGTATGAGCATCTTCAGTGCTTCTTACCACTCAGCTTCTGGGAGCTGCATGCACTGTAGTCTCCCCCCCCCCCCAAAAAAAAAGGCGGCATGAAGTCATATGTCTAGGGAGCAGAAATGAAATTGTTTATACATTACCACTTGGTTCTCAATTTGTTACTTGATCAAGATATCCCAAGATTTGGTCTGAAAGAAAATAGGAGATCATGTTACCATAGGGTGCAGGGTTTAGGTAACCAAAGTGGAAGCAAAGAAGATACACACTGAGTACCCAGAGAGAAATGAAGGAATTTGAAACCCATCCGAATCCTTTCCTTTTAGTCTGTCTCCAAGAGGCTAAAACATCTGGTGAATCACGTCAAAGATTCAATCAATCATCCCTGTGTTTGGTTTTAATGATGCCAGACATCTGGATTGACTAAGTTTCTCTTTTCTTTAATTAAATCAACTAGATGTTTTGGCTTCCTGCAGAATCAACTTCAGTCTAAATAATAGACATCTCTGTCCTGTTTGTACTCTTAATCAGTTGGGATACTTTTTGTTTTAATTTTAATTTCTAGTAACTGAATGATTGATTAAAAATAGTTTTGAATATTGTATAATATATTTGAGCATTAATGTAAGCTTTAATAAATAAATCAGAAAAACAAAATTGATTTGATTGCTTTGCTTTTTCCTAAAAGGAACTTGGGATATTACCTACAATGAACAGTAGTTGGAGAGTTAAAGAAATGTTAAATAATTATACAGCTAGTTCCCAGCAGAGATCAAAATCTCCTCTTTGATGTAAGGACAGCTGGCATCAACAGTCCTTTTAACTGTGTGTGACAAGAACACACGATTTATATAATTTATGCATTCCTAGGTTTTTTTGGTCCATAAGGATTTGGTCTGGTTTTGTATTATTTTCAGATACCCTTTGCATCCTTTCTGGAAAGGCTTTTGGGCAACTTGATAATGGGAAGACATTTAAAAAGAAATGAAAAGAAACTGGACACATACTGGTTTAGTGAAATATTGTATTTTCCAGGAGATAAATGAAGCCTCAAAATAGACCAAACAAAATTTATCACTCTGAATATGGGAGAGAAAGCAACTGAACAATTTTGGAATAACTTCTCTTCCCTCACTCTTTTATGGTGTTTACATGGGGTCTGCCTAGCACACAAGTCCTTTCTCACTGAGGTGATTGTGTTCCTTGGTTTCAAATAAATCTTGATGTGGTTATTAATTTTGAAAGACAGATGAATTATGATTTTAGGATTCTTATTATAATCATTAAGCCAAACTGGCCATTTTATATCTAATGTTGTAAGAATTATATGACACACGTCTAAACACAATACCTAAAAGTTTCCACCAAAATTAGGCACAGCTCCATTCCTGCAGAAAGCCCCACAGTGTGCTGCTAGTCAGACCAGTTGCTTAAGTAAAAACTACTGTGAACTTTGATGCTCCTCTACCAGATGTGGATATTGCTTTATACTTTTTCTGGGGTTGCTTTGGCAGATGTGTCCAGTGCATTAAGCAGTTTTGTCAGGACTCTCTACTGATACTCTATTAGTGGATAGAAGTTTCCAGACACTCCTGCTCACCTTATGTATAAGTAGATCTTTTCACTACTGCTCACAACAAGCCTATGAAGAAGATACTATTATGAATAGTAGCCAAAACTGAAGCTCAGGGAGGTTAAGGAACTGACTCAAAGTTAAATCAATTTTTGAATTAGTAATATTTATTTTAAAAATTCGTTTATATGTGTATACACATATTCATGGCAGACATTTTGGGAAGATAGAAAATGTTTTTAAAAAAGAAAAATATATACTCAAAATGTCATTTCCCTGAGATAATGACTATTAATTTTTGCTGTACTGACTTACATACACATATATACATAAATCTTTAAATAAATACATTTAAAACCATAGACTCCCATCAAGCACATTATTTTGTACTATTCCTTTTAATAAGCATAATTTTTTTTTAAATTTTATTTATTTATGATAGTCACATAAAGAGAGAGAGAGAGAGAGGCAGAGACACAGGCAGAGGGAGAAGCAGGCTCCATGCACCGGGAGCCTGACGTGGGATTCGATCCAGGGTCTCCAGGATCGCGCCCTGGGCCAAAGGCAGGCGCCAAACCGCTGCGCCACCCAGGGATCCCTAATAAGCATAATTGACAACTTCATCCATATTATATGACTTTTTCTATAGCAGGGATCAACAAACTTTGTATAATGGGCCAGAAAGTAAATACTATATGATTTGTGGGCAATACTGTCCTAACTATTTAAACCTGAGAAACCAGCAATATACAGTGCATATATGAATGTGTATGGTTGTTCCAATGATACTTTATTTACAAAAACAGCAGTGGGTCAGATTTAGCCTGTGGGCTGTGGTTTTCTGATCCTTGATCTAACAGAATCATTTAAAAAAATGGCATCAAGTGGAGTTGATCACATGGCTCTATTATTATTTACCTATAAATATTGATTTAGTTTGTGTCTCTTCAGGAACACTAATGTGATGAAAATTCTTATAACTAAAAGTTGGTACACATGCACTAGATTCTCCTTAAGATAATTTCCTAGGAAAAGAATCTCTGGGTCATATGGAGACTCTTTTCATAAAGTACGTGATATTTATTGCAAACTTATTGTCTACAGGGTTATAATCTCCATTCTCACCAGTGATGTAAAGGAAGGCCTTTTTATTTATATCTTTGCTAATCAAAAATACTAGGGAGTTTTTTTTTTAATCTTTGCCATTTTGACAGACAAAAACAATAGCCACTTGTTTGAATTTGCAAGTTTTGATTTTTATTGATATGGGTAGTATTTTCTGCTTTTTACCTGCTTAATATTTAACCTTAAATCAGTTACTTCCTTCAGGTCAACTGAATTTTATAAATGATAAAAACATCCAAATTTAGTTTTAGTACATTAAATGACTTATATCCATAGTTAGATCAACTCATAAAGTGATTAAACACGTAGGTGCTACCAAAGTAGTCCCTGGGAGTCCCTCTTTATACAGTGTAATGGTAAAATAAACTGCTTCTTTCCTAATCTTACTTCCTTTGACTCTTGCCCATAACATAAGAAAGTGTCTTTTTTGGGAAGTTTTTGCTCTTCATTTCCCTCTCACTGGATCCTCCTGATGGAAAACACACTTTATCTGACTTACTAGAAGGCAAAATTTTTATATCACTTGGTCCTGGCTTCTCTGTGTGGTGGAATAAACATACTAAAGATTTTGGGCACTGCTATGGGTTGAAGTATATCTTCCAAAAAAATCTGTTGACGTCTAAACCCCCCAGTACCTGTGAATGTGAACTTATTTGGGAATAGGGCCTGTACCGATGTAATCAAGTTAAAATGAAGTGGTTAGTGTGGGCTCTGATCCAGTACAACTGCTGTCCTTATAAGAAGTGAAACACAGAGAGGGAGAGCCAGGGAAAAGGTGAAGATGAAGGGGGAGACAGAGCTTGGAGTCATGCAGCCACAAGCCAAGCAACACCTGGGCTACCAGAGGGTGGAAGAGAGAAGGAGGCATCCTCCCTAAGAGACTTAGGAGGCAGCATGGCCCTGCCCACATACCTTGATTTCAGACTTTCAGCCTCCAAAACTATGAGAGAATGTTTTAAGCCACCCAATTCGTAGTACTTTGTTATGGCTACCCCAGGACACTTGCACAGGCATAGATGGCCATCAACTATTTTGGAACTACACAGTACAGAGGTTCTTCAAGTGGGGCTCTCATTAGAGCAAAGCTCTTGTTCTCTGATGGCTGATCTGCCAGTGGGTTACTTATCATAAGAAGGAAGCAGGAGGAAGCTTTTTTGGGCTTTGAGTCAGACCTCTGCCTTAATACCTAGCTGAGCTATCATTACAGCTGACATTTTGATTTCCTACATCCTTTCTTCCAAAATCTCCACAGGAAGATGGGCCTGGAAGTCTCAAGAACAATGGGGGAGACTGGCATTTTGGTGACCAAAATACCACCTGGAGAGGCCTGGCTCCTTGCTTTGGGTGTGGTGGCTGGCGTCTGAGTGGGGACATAGATGACTTAGCTCAGATCTGCAGTGAGTGTGGCTGGCTTCAGGGCCCCTGTGTCTGTTATTGATCCAAGAAGGTGGGTTATGGTCACATCTGTTATCACAGATCTTTGATTGTTGGGGGATTTTAAATTCCAGTTAAATTTTGTCTTAAAATGGATGTTTTCTGCACTGTACAGATTTTTTTGGCTCTGGTGGAAGAAATGATTTATTTCCTTTTATCTCTATATTTTTTTCTAGTCAAGACTTTGAACTGCAAAGGCAGGTACATTTCAGTGGGCTTCACAGCACTTGTGCATGACGTTTGAACCTTTTATTTAGTCTTATCGTAAATAGGCAGCACAAGGTGTGTTGCCCTATATCTATTCCTTCTTGTCTTATTTTGAGGTACTTTGAAGGATGAAGAAGGAGTTGTAGAAGGGTTAATCTTGTGAACTGATGAAGGATGGAAGTCCTTATCACACACCAGATAAGTAATCTTCTTGAGTTAAAAAAAAATACACTGTGATTATTATGAAAAACTCAAAGGTTAGGATGAAATCTGAAAAACCTGTTTCTGGAGCACTGATTTTAGAAAAGCTTTACCAGAAAAGCTGGGAGGAATGCAATTGGTATATGGAACATGTTTTCATCTTCATGTCAAAACACGAACAGTTGAAGAGAGGAAGTGAAATAAGTCATGCTGATTTTACGGGTTGGGGGTGGGGGCTGGGAGGTGGGTGGGCAGGTGAAGGATTTTCTTCTTAGAAACATGAAAAGGTTGGTTGGTAGATAAAAAGGTGGTTGGTACAGATTGGTTTATGTAGGTGGAACTGGGAGTCTCTTTGCAATAAGGCTGATGGGTCAAGGGCTAGCAGAGAACATAGGAGAGAATTGGAGAGGTGTTGGCATGACTGAGGAGGCAAAGTCCAATTGGCTAGTGTTCATGACCCAGCTATGATGGAGCAGGAGGGAGCAGGCCTAGAGTGCTCCCATCACCAGTTCCCAGAGACAAGCAGATGCCCAAGAGTGAGGCCAGTTCAGAGCAGCAGGCTTGGGGTGGGGACCATCAACTGCAGGGTACAGGAGACACAGAGGTACCATGTGGGTTTGAAGACTCCATCTCTTCCTTTTTTCTGGCATAAAGTACGGATGGCTATGCCTTGACCTCATGGAGCCAGAAGCCATCTTAGAGAAGAGGACCTGGGAAACCAAGCACTGATCTCAAGGGACTGTTTAAAGTTTTGCTTCAAACCAAGTTAATCTATTGACCTGAACTGTACTGTTTTTTGTTTGTTTTTTTTTTTCCCCTTGCTACCCAACAGATAGGGTGTCATGAATGATTTGATGAGCTGATTATATTTCTCAGTCTCAGACAAATAAAATACCATGTCTTCTTGTTCTTGCACATTTGAGTTCAGTATACGGGGTTTTTATTATGCAAAAATAGGCTCATGGGGCATATACTATTTCTAGCAGACTCCGGGAAGAGGTGGGCCTTCTTCTTGCCCACTGGCCCCCAGACTGTACCCTAATGCTACAACGTCTACATACCCCCTCTTCATGATTGGACTCTTCTAGAATGCTCTTTACTTACTGGGGTACTCCAGAAACAGGTGCAGAGGATGAGGAGCCAGGTACATAATTTTAGGTCACCCTCTCCTCCAAGTTGGCCGTTTCTCCAGCTTTGAAAAGTTGATCTGTCAATGAGGACCCAGGATGAGACTCACTGATGTGATTGCTGTGTGTTTGAAGAGTTACCTTGAGACCTGGGCTGGCCATCAGTCTGGGGCTACTGATTCCTTGTATATTTATTCCTTCGTTCAATAAACATGTGATGCTGAGGCTAAACAGCACTCTTACAACCAGGAAAGAAGAGTTGTTGCACATTTTCCCTTCGAGGAGCTTATAGTCTGAGAAGTAAACAAGCAGCAAAAAAGGCAGGAGGGGGATGGTGAATTAAACCAGTATTTTTCACATCAAACTTGTTTCAGAAGTTGAATGTGGGAGAATAGGGCTTGGCAAAATATGAAAAATGAAATTATGTGTTTGGGTAGACTCTATAGTAGACTGACATTTTCTGAATGTTTTTGGCAACCAGATATCATGAAGGGTCAGAGAAAGAACACTGAGCAATAGTGACCTTGTCCAATTATGCCTGTCTCTGACTTAATAAAAGAATTTCTTATAGAACCAACTACTTTATACAGGAACAGCAAACTGAAGAAAGAGTAGAATGGAACATCAGAAACTTCTTCCTCGGTTTGGAAAAAAAAAAAAAAAAGATTTTTTTTTTCTGTTGTTGGTTTGTGATGTCATCTTTGAATACCAGGGAAAAACCGTGTTTATACACATCAGGGAGAGGAAACCCAAGTATAGCCAATATTTATGCAGGAAATGAGCATAACATGTGCTACCCAAACTTGCCTCTGTCTTATTTCCCAGTCTTTTGCTGTTTTGCCACACTTGGCCACCCAGTGTCATCGACTTCTGAGGCCCACCCAGGGGATCTTGGTGTCAGCAAGAAAAGACACAATTGCAGTTAGGCGTAAACATGAAAATTTGTGTTAAATGTGTTAAATCACAGCTAATGGGATTCCAAACATTTCTCTGTAATATGCAATGGCATTTATAGCAATATGCTTGTATAAACCATGCTACCCGGACTACTGGGCTTCCAACTTATAAATAAAAAATGAAATTCAACACGGAGATACTTAATATGAAGAAATATGGTAAGTGATAAAAATTATGTTCTCCAGAAAAGATGAGGATGCTTTGGTTTCTGGTCGTCTGAATTCAGTTCTCCAGCA
Organism: Canis lupus baileyi; assembly: GCF_048164855.1. NCBI lineage: Eukaryota > Metazoa > Chordata > Mammalia > Carnivora > Canidae > Canis > Canis lupus. Next base: position 41,231,244 of record NC_132861.1, on the reverse strand, counting down.
CAGTCTACAGAGCTAGGAAAAACATTAGCATCAGAGTCACTTCCTGACCTGGGCTAAAGTCTGATGGTGTCCCTTCTGCAGAGACCTTTTTTTTTTTTTTTTTTTTTTTTTTCACAAGAGCAGTTAAGCATTGTTTACAGATGTTTTGTAATTGATCTATGATTGCTTCACTGTAACACTCCATCTGTAATACAAGACTCCCTCACTTTTATAAATAAAAAACTATAACCTATTAATGTACTTTCTAACAGCAAGGCCAGCTCAAGCATACTAATTATACATGTCATAATTTATTTAGCTTTAGGTTGACCCTACTTTTCAATTTGTCTCTGAGAAATCTGAATGTATGTTTGTGGTCCAGTGTGTTTATTAATAGCAGTCTCTGACACTCAGAAATGTCCTGTTTAGGGTGGTAAATTATAAAGTCAATTTAGTGTAGCACTGTGTCCCCAGCTCTATGCTAAGTATTTGATAGGTGTTGTCTCATTGAATCCTAAGCAAGCAAATAAACCTATATGATTTCTGCCACTGCCTTTAACAGATGTATCAGACTCATCCTCATCCTGAGATTTGATAGGTGAAGGTCTCAGAGAAAGAGGAAGCATATTCTCTATTGCTTTTCTCCTTAGGACATCTGTCAATTTGTTGGCCATGAAAGGGAAAATAGGTAAGAAGTAGTGGTTCAGAATTTTATCATACATATAATATACAGAAAAGTACATAAATCACAAGTATTTGGCTCAGTAAATTTTCACAAAGTAAATACTTCCATGTAACTACTGCCTCCATCAAGAAACAGCATTTCTAGCATCCTCTCAGGTGTCCATGTACCTTTTCGAGGGCATTACCCACCACAACAGTGATCACTGTCTTGACTTCTCTCATGTTAATTTTGCTTGTCCGTGAACTTTATATGAATAGAATCATAATATATATATAATATTTATTTTTATTTATATATATAAAGAATATATATATATATATATATATACTCTTTGTGTCTGGCCTTTTTTCACTCAATTTTATTTTGTGAGATCCATCCATGTTCTGTGAAGTAGTAGTTTATTTTATTATTGCTGTATCTCATCGTATGAATGGGCCACATTTATTTGCTCATACCACTGTTTGAAGGATATCATTTAGGGTATTTGACTATTTTCAATAGTGTTGATTACAAACACACTTTTGTTTAATATATGCCTAGTGTAGAACAGGGTAATAGAGTTTATGTCTGTCCACTGTTAGTAGATATCATCTGAGGTGGTTGTACCAGCATATATTCTTAACTCCCAATATGAGGTATATTCAGGAAAAATTTATGATTTAGCAAAACCATTAAATTAGGGAATTGTTATATGGTTTTCAGAAAGATTCTTTGTTTTATAAGCGAACACTTAAGAGTAAGCTTATTTCATATTTTTAAAGATGTATCCAAGTTTTCATCTAATTTCTGAGATAAAAAATTTACTGGGAAGAGTAATATGTAAAGCAATTTTCATTTTGTTGCTTCTCTGGGTAAAAACCCTCAAAGTGAGACATAGGATATAAAATCATATTATTTAGCTGTTAATCAAAATTGGAAATTCAAACTATGTGTATTATTTTTCTGCACTAACTGCTTGAAGTTTGTGGGGAAGAAATAATTTCCTAGAGGACTAATTTTCCAAATATTCCAAGATAAACTTTGGATATAGTTACACAGAGCTTGTTCTTGATTTCATCATGCATTTGAGAGTGAAAAATATTTCAATGTCAATTATATTTGTATTTACTTGATATTTACTGAGGTTGATGATTTTTAAAAAGAATTTGTTTCTTAATTTGGGAATTGCTTGTTAATATATTTTGCCTAATTTTTATGAGTGTATATAGGGGAATGCATGGTGGCTCCCAAAATACATGTCCGCATTTTAAGCCCTGGGACCTATGAATGTGAACTTATTTGGAGAAAGAGTTGTTCTGTTTATTCTGGCCTATTGATCGTGATGCTCTTGACTAGAATGCTCTGAGGCTCCCACTTAGGCAGCATTACTAGTAGCAAGCCCCACAGACATTTCCCCCACTAGGGTTGTGGATAGACTAGCCCTTTTCATTATTATTATGATCACAGGATATACTCCAGCAAAAAGCCATCAGGGAACATTGAGGAACAAGGTTTATTAGTCATAAGTCCTAAAAGGCATGTGAGGACACAGGGATGACAGGGGAGAGACAAAGAAAGAGAGGGAGAAGCTGGGGCTTTGCCTTTTCTAGGATCCAAGGGTAGGGTGTCTGAAGTTTCAAAAGGCCACTTATTATTGCTAATTTGAAGCCTAAGAGTGGGAATTAGGGTGTGGGAGAGTGGTAGCAGGGTCATTCAAGCCACATTATCTTGGTTGCCCTGGGTTTTCCGAAAAGAAAACTTCATGGGTGTGTGGGGCCTGGCTCTGTACCTGTTTCTTGTTTTTATTATTTTTTTTTCCCCAGAAGCAGCTGCCAATCTGTTTGTTTAAAATGAATGTTTTTTTGTTTTGTTTTGTTTTAAGTGATTACCTTGATGATGAAACTCTTAAAATGTCAGGCATTTACGCTGCATGGGTCTTTGCAGCTATAATTAAGGATCTCAAGATGAGATGTTCTGGGTTAGTTGGGTGGGCCCTAAAACCAATGACAAGTATCCTGATAAGGGATATGAGTAGATGACACACACACACAGAGGAGAAGGCCACCTGACGATGGAGGCGAAGACTGAAGTGTAGCCCCAAACCAAGAGACTCCTAGGCCACAAGAAGGAAGCTAGAGTGGAAAAGAAGGATTTTTCCTATGCCCTTTAAACGTCACTATTATAGCTTGATTTTAGAATTTTGGCCTCCAGGACTGTGAGAGAATATATTTCTGTTGTTTCAAGCCACTGATAATTCCTTACAGCAGCTCTAGGAAACTAATAGTGTATTTACAATTTTTTTTTTAAACTGGGCACAGTTTGTATATTATGGCTAGTAACCATTTTCCTATTATGCACATGACAAATAATTTCCTCTTAAGTTTTGATTTAAAAAATTCTGTTTATGGTTGTATTTCTCCATGGAGAAATTTTTTGTTTTGTTTTAAATTAATAGACTTTATTCTTTAGAGTAAATTTAGATTCATAGCAAAATTGAACAGAAAGTATAGAAAGTGCCCATACACTACCCTGTTTCTCACCACCCCACAAGCTACCATTCCATACCACTTTTTTAAAAAATTTTTATTTATTTATGATAGTCACACACAGAGAGAGGCAGAGACATAGGCAGGGAGGGAGAAGCAGGCTCCATGCATCGGGAGCCCGACGTGGGATTCGATCCAGGGTCTCCAGGATCACGCCCTGGGCCAATGGTATATATGGAAGAAACTACATGGGTACATCCCTATCACCCAAAGTCCATAGTTTACATTAGGGTTCACTTGTGCTATTGTATATTCTGTGTGTTTTGACAAATGTATAAAGCCGTGTATTCATCAATGCAGTTTCATACAGAGTATTTACACCATTCTAAAGATCCTGTGTGCTCTGCTTGTTCCTCCCTCCCTCCCAAGAAACTTTAATTTACTCACATTTCCCAATCCTTTTTGTTAGTATTTCTACTTTTGGAGATATCTTAAGAATGGTTACAATTATACCTTTAATAAATTAATAGTTTCACCTATATTTCAATCTGTGATTGTCTAGAATTTATTTGGACACATTTATTTGATATCCTGGAGAGAATACAACTTGCCACACGATGTTATATTTTCTACGTTGCGTAGTATTTGTTACATGAAAATGGTACTTTTTTCTTCATATACTTGATATATACATCTGATGAAACTAACTCTGCTAAGGTAGCATTGCTTCTTGAGTTGAATTTCAGCTTATACAGCCAAATCAAAGGTAACCATTGGATGGACAAAGACCACTGGAATAGTGAAGCACAAAACTGTCCACACGAGCAGCTCGCCTAGGATGGGGCAAGATTGATCTTAGTACTGATTCATTTGGGAAGTGAGAATGGTGAGTCCTATCTGAGAAAGTAGATCATGTGAGCCCAGGCTATGCTTTGCTCCTGCATATCCTATGTTCTTCCTACCCTAGGCCATCCTGGAACCAGAGTGAATGGAAGATTGGGTTTTAAGCTACTTCAGTTTTTAGTATACCTATACTCCTCATCATCCACCAAAATAGTCATCTATGTATTTACCTTCCTTTTTACTTGAAATAATCTAAATTAATGTAGTTTTATAATATGTTTGATTAACTTAAAGGAGCCTATTCATTACTCTTGTTTTTCTAATTTTGTGCATATACTTGTGAATTTTGAATCATGTTGTTAAGGTCCACACTCTACAGCCCTATACTCACAACTAAAACTTCCTGATTTTTATTTGGATTGCCTTATATTTATAGTGTAATTGGAAGAGAATTAACATCCTTAGGATATTGAAACTTCCCATATGGGAAGACCCATACATGATACAAGTCTTCATGTCTAAAAGGATTTTGAGTCCATGAGTAAAGATCCAATGTACTTTTTAAAAGATTTTATTTATTTATTAGAGAGAGAGAGAGAAAGAGGGAGAGAGAGAGAGGATGCATGGGGAGGGGCAGAGTGGGAGGGAAAAGGAGGGAGAAAGAATCTCAAGCAGACTGCACCGAGCATGGAGTCCATTGCAGGGCTCGATCCCATGACCCTGAGATCATGGACCTGAGCCTAAACCAAGAGTCCATTGCTCAACCGACTGAGCCACTCAGGCATCCTTTAAGTATTTTTTTTTTGTTGTTGTTGTTATAGGCCTTTAACACTATGCTTCAGTTTATTTAAGATATTTGTATTTAGAAGAAGATTTTTATCTATTGTATTTTAAAAATGGTAATTTCTGATGTATCCAGTATTGTTAATTTCGTTTTATTTGTTTTGTATTGATTCTATTGCAAAAAAATGATATTTTTGTTTCTTCCTTGAAAATCTTATATACCTTATTTCATTACATAGCTAATTCTATTAGATGGCCCTTCTGTAAATTATCTCATAAGGAGAGAAATATGTCTAATGTTTCAGTGTTAGATAGACCATTAGAGCCAACTCTTAGAACCAAGGCATACTCTTTTCGGAGTTTCAGATGTTATTCTGTTATAATGGTTCCATATTTTTCTTTTCCTTTCGTCTTTTATCTCATACTTTTACAATGCAGGATGCTTTTCAGTAGAAAGGTTGGTTTAGTTGTCCTTACTGTAGAGGTCGAATGTCTTTCTCAGACTTTCAGGTGGGGTAGAGACTGTTTCATATAGGACCCGAGTTTTAGAAGCCTTTCATTTAGAGTTTTGGTGCAATTCTACTGTGTTAGGGTCTTTTTTACCCTACTATTTTGGATAATTATGTTAAATAAAAAACAGAAAATACTATTCTCAGTACTGCTCCGAGGTCCTATGTATCCTTGCCCATGCATAGTGTTTGCTCTGCCTGCTGCCAGCACTGATTGTGGCTGGAAGTAGATGTTGGCCTCTTAGGGTAGTTCCCAGGGATCCTAGTGCCACCTGCCTGTTCTCTGCTAGAGAGGGGAGGTCTCCTGTGAATCTCTTCATGTGCATATCTCAATCTGGGCAGCAGTGATGTGAGAGGTGCAGGGCCTCTCTGTCAAGTAGACTATTCATTTACTATGCAATGTGTTTGAGCCTCAATATATATTTCACAATCCGGATCTAACTCTTTTATAATTAATGCTGATTCCTTTTGGATTCTGTTTTTAGGATGATGATCAATCACAGCTTTTCTGAGAGTTGTCAGTGTGTGCCTTTCTTGTACTTAATGAGAGGGTGGGTGTGATTTTGAGGGGGACTGCTCGCCATTCATCATTTTGAACTTGTCTAATGTATGGTTACTCTTAAAGATGCCTGTTTATATTTAACTTACCCTGGTCAAATCTCATAAGGTTAAGCTTGGTCAAAACATGTTGGTTGTGTTTCAAAATCTTGTACTCTGATCTCTTTGAAAAGTTCGCAGAGTCATGCTGAGTCACTCAAGAGAGGTCCTCTGGAGTTTGTTAATTACGAGCAGTTTAAATCAAATCTCTTATGGGAATAAAACCCAGGTATAAAGAATAGGGGAACAATGGTTGAAGAAAGGGATAATTCAAAAGAGTCTCCTAGCTACCAAGCTATTTGTCTTCTTCGTTAAATGTATCACAATTATGATTAAATTATTGCATAATTAATATCTTCCTACTCTTTTTAATGCAAATTTGATGAGGATGAGGACTATGTCACTTTCACTGCTGTATTTCTAGCATTTAGCATAGAACCTTGCACATAAGCGAGTGCTTAAAAGTATGTATCAAATAAATGAATAAGGGTTACTATTGTCCCAATCTATGCCCATGCCACACCCAAGAAAGCATTCTTGCCTCAAAAAAAAAAAAAAAAGGTAGTGTTTAGTAGAAACTAGTTCTTTTGAAAAATTCTAACCAGATGAAGGAAAAATGGCAATAAATACTGTATGTATCAAAAAACTCTACTTTTTTTGTACTTGAACTTTGGGCTGGGAAATGCTAAGATAGAGATGACCAAGGAAAATGACCATGATTAACTTTATATTTCATTAAAAAAGTAGAACATCAAAATAATACAGCAATAGAAAATATCTGTCCTCAAAAGTGTTTGTGCTAGTTTAAAAAACTAAAATATAACATAAAACAATAGTATTAACCACTCATGTCTGTTTGCACATCTTTTGGATATATAGATTTTTGGACAATGATTGTCAGAAACATAAAGCAATTGTATGCTCTTTTCAAACATTCTCAAATTATGGTCTAATGTCTTAAATCATAAGAAGTACCTCTAGTCACGAAAGTAAGTGTCTCCATTTGGCTTGATGTATGTTTAGTCTATTTCTTCTTGGCAAAAATATTTTAGTGTAAGTGTCCTAGCATAAGGATGACAAAATGTTTTCTTTCCTACCCATTTGTGTGGTCTTCTTTAACAAAATTATATAAAAAAAACCCCTAGGATTTGTTCAGAGGAAATATGTGTGTGTGTGTGTGTGTGTGTGCAGTTTATTTGACATTAAGAATAATTGAAAAGTAGTGGAGTTTTAGGTGAGAAAAAGCAAGAGAGCACGTCTATCATCAATGTTCCAGCTATTTAATTAGTTTGCCTTATTTCATTAGAAAAAAATGAAAATCATGCAATAATAAGAAGATAATTATAATTTTAAAAATAATTGTATTTGTAATGCCTAACCACTTTTGCTCTAACCATTTAATAATACATAGGTGTGGATTTGTTTCTACTTTTTTCTTTTTTGAAGCTTTGGACAGAAATTCTGCATTGCATTACATTATTCTTACAATAATAATACAATATTAATATAATATACTACATAATATACAATAAAATTAATCTTAATGCAGAAAGTATTATTGAATTTGTCTTAAGCCCTCAAAAATGTTGCTAAAGTGTTCTAAATATCTTATAACAGAAATGATAAGATACATTCACATGGCATAATTATAAGTCCCACAAATCATAGTGTGGCAAGCTACTGTAATGGACACTTGAGATTTGCTATAAAAATAAAGAGAAGAATGTTGCAGTGGGCTAGAAGAGTATGACTAACTGTTTAATCCTAATATGGATCCTGAGAAGAATAAGTTTAATAAAATAAATGAATGGTGCAGGTCACTTCCTCTTAGGAAAATAGTATAAGGAAAGACTTAGTTGAGAGTGGGCACTGGGAAGAGAGTTTGTGTGTGATGAGGTTGGCCATGAAGGTTGGTATTAATTTCAGGAGAGTCTTGAGAACCTGATTCATGAGTCTGGATTCCACATTTTAGACAATTAGGATGAGAGTTTGAAAAGGGGAATGAAATGTTGACATTTATTCAAATTCAGAAACAACATATAGGATCAATTGGAATATGGGGGGATTAAAGACAGAAAGACTGTCTGGTTCAGGAAATGCTGATATTAGGATAATGGATGTGGCTTTCTTTTCCTGCATACCTTGTGTTCTTAGATGTCTTCAAATTTTTTGCCTGAACCAACGAGGAGAATGAAAGTGCTGAAGAGGCTAAAGTGGAAGACTCTTTTCTATGGATGATGGATTTGGTCTTGAATTTGTTGATTTGGAGGCAAATTTTGGTTGAGCACATACAAATGTCCCTGAGGTAGATGGAGCTCCAAGAAGAAAACACCCAAGAAAACAGAATGGAGATGCCTGTCTGACTCATCAGCATAGGAGTAATGATTAAAATAATGAGAGAGGGGCACCTGGGTGGCTCAGTGGTTGAACATCTGCCTTTGGCTCATGTGGGGACCCCAGGGTCCTGGAATCGAGTCCTGAATCAGGCTCCCCACAGGAAGCCTGCTTCTCCCTCTGCCTATGTCTCTCCCTCTCCCTCTGTGTCTCTCATGAATAAATAAATAAAGTCTTTAAAAAATAATGAGAGGTGATAACATATAATGATGCTTTAGATAAAGGGTTAAAGGCAGCTTTGGACAATTTCCCCAGTTGGTGACCAGGAGAAGAATGAAAAAGTAAAAATGAGCAATGGGACTCAGGAAAACAAAACAAAACAAAACAAAACACAGTGTCAGTCAAGTCCAGTCTCAGAACAAAATGGGTGCTCACCGTCCGATTGTACTTGAAGGTCAAGTCTGAGGATTGTGAAAAAATTCACCCAGAAGAGATTGATGTAGCCTTTTGTGGGGGTAGGGCACATGTAGGATGTAGGTGGGAGCATGTGAAGAGAAGTAACATAGGATTTCAGGGCACTAGGGTGTAGACTAGAGTTGTTGAACAAGTCCATGATTGTATGTTGCTAGTTTAAGAAATTATGGCAAGGAAAATAATGGAAGCACAGCCGTAATTAGGGAAAGCAGAAGAGTCAAGAAAGACATTTTCAGAATGGGTAAATGCGTTAAATATGCAAAATAGAGATATTTCATTGGGGAAAAGCAGCTTTTAAAAGTGGCGGGAGTGAAAGAATGTGTGAGCTGCAAGAAGACAGGAGAAAGGTATAGAGTGCTTCACCCCTAAATGGATCACATTTTATTTTTTAAGACATTGAGAACAGGGTCTCAGGGAGGGTAGAAGAGGGAACAAAAGGCGGATAGCTTTGTTTTTTGCAGGGAAATAAAGGCAGGAATTTGCTGGCAAGACTAGAATGGAGGAGTGAAAGGAATAGAAATATTTATATAGTAGAGTCATATATCAGTCCCATATTTAATTTATGTGAATATTACCAAGTATTCTTTGGAGAAAAAAGCAAGGTAACAAGTGCCTTCAGTTTCATAAGGATAAAATTATTGGATCTGTTCTTCACATATAAAATGATTTTTTTGAAGTTTTTTTGTTGGCCACGAGATGAAAATATTAAGTGTATCTTGCATGGTAAACACTGTGATATGCACCCAGATCTTCCGGGGTTGGAGGATCTGTTTCCCCAGCTGCTGGGAATATTGCCAGACAAGACTCTTTAGCTGTCTTTCCACTTTGGAAATTGCTTTGGCTGAGGAAATATGCCTCACCCAAGGTCATGTCTCCTTCTGGATGGCCCACAACCAGTGACTGATCAATATAGGAGGTAAAGACCTGATCCCGTTTCCCCAGCAGGGAACCAATCTGAAGGTCCAACCAAGCTCTAGAGCCTCCTTTAACATTTGCTAAGTTCTTCACTGGGATGTATCAGCTCTTGCTTTTCTTTCCTCTCCTTTTAACAAGTGTTCAAAAACATTCCCTAAACATCCTACATGCTAATCTATGTTTTGAAGTCTGCTTCTCAGAAAAACAAACCTGCAACAGTGGAGAGACTTATTTGCCCAGTGGCTGGAAAGGCTGCTAGAAGATAGCCATCAAATGTTAGTCTCTTTTAGGATTTATCTCAGTTGAAGAATACTTTGTCTACCAAATCATGTCTTCCTCCAGAAATGGTCCACATTCAATGACTAATCGATGTGGCAGTATAAAGGGCTTGTCATTCTCACTCCAACTGAGGACAATTCTGATAGGCCAACTGCATTCAAAGCTTCGTATGGCATCTGCTGAAGCCTTAGTTGGGACTGAATTACTGTTCAGTTTTTCCCCCAACCCAATTTTCCTTCCTTCCTTTACCTTCTATAAGGGCACTACTACTTCTACTACTACTACTGCTGCTGCTGCTGCTTCTTCTTCTGCTTCTTCTTCCTTCTTCCTTCTTCTTTTAAGATTTTATTTATTTATTAAAGTGAGAGAAAGAGAGAGATCACAAGCGGAGGGAGGAGCAGAGGGAGAATCAGACTCCCTGCTGAGCAGGGGCCTCAATGCAGGGCTTGGTCCCAGGACCCTCGGATTATGACCTGAGCCAAAGGCAGATGCTTAACTGACAGAGCCACCCAAATGCCCTTATAAGGGCACTCATTACTCAACTCTATCTGAGAGTCCACTTCCTGTGACCCCTAACCTCTTCCATCTTGCTAACCCAGGTTTTCTTTTTTAACACTTTTTTTAACCTTAGCAAAGTACTTTAATAAAGTTCCATTTTGTTATTTCACTCTTCTAAAATTAAATAAGTGGTAAATGCATTTTATCTCATTTCATGAAAATATTTTCCATCAGTGCCCATAGTTTAAATTTTTAAGGCTCACTGATAATGCCACCTGGATTAGAATGTTTATATGTCATCTTCTGTTTTATTGATTTCAATTATTTTAATTTTTTTTAGATTCTTTTATTAAACTAAATTTCTAATTGTTTGACAACTCTATACAATATCAATCAATACCTATGACTATTTAGCCACAATATGTAGAAGATGATTTCTGGTACTCTTTTACTGAATATTGAACAAGTGGTCTTATCATACTGATAACTTCAGTCGAAAATGACAGAACCTGCTGGTTGTTCTCTAATAACCATTTCTTATGATTTAGTTTAATCTCTCTCTCTTTCTTTCTTTCTTTTTCTTTCTTTCTTTCTTTCTTTCTTTCTTTCTTTCTTTCTTTCTTTCTTTCTCTTTCTTTCTTTCTTTTTTTTCTTTATTTTTCTTTTGCAAGCATAAGGCTGTCTTGTTAAATACTATTTTCCCTTGCAACTAGGTGTGGCCCACGTGACTAAATTCTGCGCATTTGCAATATTAATGGGAATGACGTGTGCCACTTCCAGAGAAGGACAACTGTCTTCTCATGGATGTGAACACAAGGGTAAGAGCTAGATGGAGGAGAGACCTTGAGCCATGTTAAGGATGGCAGAATGGCAAGACAGATGGAGCCTGGTTTCCAACATGGGCCAACACCTTAGCCAAGACTTTAACATGAGACAGAAACATGTATCTTATTTAAGCCATTATTATTTTGGGTCTTTCCATTATAGCAGCCAAATCAATTCCTTAACTAATCCTCTAGGAATATGCATATCTTAGGGTGCTTCCTAATGTTATATTCATATCATCAGTTAGTAGTAGTTGCTTGCCAATAGATTGGGAAATGTATGAATTCTGCTAAAAACATGCTTATTAATCTGGCCTTTTTGTGTCTGTATGGATAATTGGTGGTGCGCAGAGTTCAAGAACTCTTAGGATCAACATGACATGTCTTCTCCAAGTATTGGCTTTATGCAAAGTTTAATAAAATATTAAGCTTCAGAAATTTCCCAAAGATAATTAAATTAAGTCGTTAAAAAATTTATACAGATATATATTAATGTTTAATGCAAAGCTACCATGATATTGTAGGAGAAACACAAGACTTAAAGACATTTAATGCTGGAGATGAGCTATTTTTGCTGTGTCCCCTGCCTACTAGTAGGCTCATGTTCCCAGTCCATTTGCTTTTATGGCATTTCTGGGGAAATTTTTGGGAAGCACTTTTCTATGGAGATGTTCTGTCTCAATGTCAGGAGCTCTCAGGCTGCATCAAAATAATGTTTTCCTTATTTATATCAGCATTTAATTTGTTGCATGGAGGTCAAGACACCATTTATTAAAATGATGCCTTGACGTTTTAGAAGTAACGTATTTTAAAGTTTTAGAACTAAGTTTTGTCATTTTTCTTGACTTTATTCTTTGAGTTTTTTAAAGATATTCTCATTACCATTTTCAACAGAGGTCTTATTTATTCCAGCTCAGTAGTTATACATGGCTGAGTCTGGCTCAGACCACGGAGGCCAATTTATTGTTTTTGGCTGTCCTTTTCCAACTTTGTTATTCAAACCCTTGGGTGGCTGCATGCTCATTTTTGAGTGTCTGATAGAGTTTCAGAGATTCCAAGCACATAAAACAGAATGTTAGAATGCTTCTTGGGTTCTGTTCAGTGATAGAAATTTTGGTATGAAGTTCAAAATTACAAATATAAATGGATTTTCTTCCTGATGGCAATTAAACTTTAGCCTCATTTCAACCTCCAGAATATTAAACCTAAGAGCTAACAGTGGGGACAAAGTTCAGATAGAGAGTTGGATATGTTTAATATAGTTTGAAGAGGGACATTTTAGGGGAGCTTTGGAATGTTGAGTGGAGCTAATGAAGATACATAGTAGCCGGCATTTATGAAACCCAAGTAAAACACCTTCTGTCTACATCCTTATGAAATGGATGTGTTTGAAAGGAGTGCAAAAAGGGTTAGAGAACATGTTAGCATCATACTAATTATCAACAAATGATAATTTGTATGGATAATGTAAGGATAATGAGCCTTCTCCTTATCAGGCTCACTGTTGAAATTAAAATTATTGGATAACAGGAGGCAATGATCTTATATTTGGGGTTTCAGCTCAACCTCAGAGTGCTAACCTTATGCTGAGCAGCATGAGGAGTATAAAGAACAAGGGACAAACAAACAAATGGGCGAAATGGCACATGAAACAAAGAACAATGCAAAGCCACCAGTGATTAACTGCCAAAATGCTGTGGAAGTTGCACTTGGAGCATGTTGGGCAATTGATCATGATACTTGGCAAAGTCCACTGCAGCTGAAGAAAGCCTGAAAAAAAAAAAACAAAACTGAGGTGTTGTAAAGGGGACTCTTTACACAACCACAGTTATGTTTCAGCAACTCGGTAACAAAAGCTGTCACTTGGCAAGAAGATGGAGTGGAGAAATGAGCAGTGGTGAGGGGCCTGATACTTGTGCCTGCTCTGTGTGGAGAAATGCCAGCAAGTCACAGGTCTGCTCTGGGTCTTGTTCTTGTCACTCCAAGATGTTCCTCCTTGATTCAGTGAGGGTACATAGTCTGCCACCGTAGAACCCAGTTTGGCCTATTTAAGCAGAAGAGGAATTTATTGGAAAGCTGGGAGGTTGTTTACAGAATTGAGGAGAATACTGAAAGAACCAGATTAACTTTGGGAGTTTAGGATGTAAAATAGGAAGAATGTCAACCCTGGGATGAATCCAGTATTCATGCCCTTTGCTCTAAGATCAAGTTTCAGGGAGACAGAATCTGATATGCCTAGTTTGTGTCCCATGGGGATAGACAAGAGATTTATCCCAGAACTTTATCCAGTGGAAAAGATATAAAAGGGGAAAATTATACTATCTTTTGCTGCCTTCCAGTTAATGCATAGCACCATTCTGACTTTGAGTGTTGGTTGTTACATTATATTGAGAAAGTTATTTAAAATGTTTTGAACTTCAGCTTCCTCATCTGTAATGACAGTGTCTAACTCAAAGCATTGGTTGAAAGTATACATTGAGGTATGTTAAATCTTAGGCTATTGAATGGAACATAGTAAACACTCAATGAATATTATTTTCTTTCTCTTAGTCTTTGGAAGATGGTCCAGTATATGATTTAGGATGTGTCACATATTTACAAGTATATTCTGAAACCATAAAAATCCTAGAAAAGAGAGCACAAGCAGTAATTTCTTTGACATTGTCTGTAGCAACATTTTCCAGACAAGTCTCCCAAGGCAAAGGAAATAAAAGCAAAAATAAACTATTGGGACTATATCAAAATAAAAAGCTTCTGTACAACAAAGGAAACAATAAAAGACAACCTACTGAATGGGAAAGATGACAGCATATGACATATTTAATAAAGGATTAGTAACTAGAATAAAGAAGTGATAATAATCCAACACCAAAAATCCAAATAATCTGATTAGAAAATGGGCAGAAGATATGAACAGACATTTCTCCAAAGAAGAGAAACACATGGCCAACAGACAAGAAAAGATCCACAATATCATTCGTCATCAGGGAAATGCAAATCAAAACTATAATGAGATTTCATCTTACACTTATCAGAATAGCTAAAATAAAATAAAAAAAAGAACAAGAAACAACAGTGTGGTGAGGATGTGGAGAAAAAGGAATACTCTTGCATTGTTGGTAGGAATGCAAACTGGTGCAGCCACTGTGGGAAACAATATAGAGTTTTTTCAAAAAATTAAAAAGAGAACTAGTCTACAATCCAGTTATTGTATTACTGGATATTTACCCAAAGAATACGAAAACACTAGTTAAAAGAATATAACCATCCCTGTTTATTTGCAGCATTGTTTTTTTTTTTAGCATTGTTTATAACAGCCAAATTATGGAGGCAGCCCAAATGTCCATTAAGAGATGAATGGACAAAGAAGATGTGGTATATATATAATATATGATATGTAACAGAATATTAGTCAGTCATGAAAAGAATGAAATCTTGCCATTTGCAACAACATGATGGAGCTAGAGAGTATTAAACTAAGTAAAATAAGTCAGAGAAAGACAAATACCATATGATCTTATTCATATGTAGAGGTTAAGGAAAAAAAGAACAAGTGAACAAAGGGAGGGGGAAAAAAGACAAACCAAAAAACAGACTCTTAACTATAGAGAACAGAGGGTGACCAGAGGGAAGGTGAGGGGATTAAGAGGACATTTACAGTGATGCGCACTGAGTAATGTATAGTTGTTGAGTTACTACTTTGCACGACTGAAACTGATATGACACTATGTGTTAACTATATTAGAATTAAAATAAAAAACTTAATAAAAAATTGAACTACATCACATATCCAGAAAAGTTTACATATTATAGGTAAGTGGCTTGATGAATTTTCAAAGTGAACACACCCATGCACCTACTACCTGGACCAAAAAGGAGAATATCTCTCTTGGCCAAGAAGCATCCCTTTGTGCTTCATCCAGTCAATAACCACATTTCACAAAAGGGTAAAATTCCTGACTATTACCACTAAAGATTCGTTTTGTCTATTTCTGAATTTTGTCTAAACAGAATCATATATTATGTATTTCTTTGTCTCTGGTTTCTTTTGCTCAATATTTGTGAGAATCTTTCATGTTGTTGTGAATAGCAGTGGCTTGTTTATTCCTGTTGCTGTTTGGCATTCCATAGTGTGCTTATATTAATATTTACTTATCTATTCTACTGTTGATGGACGGTAGTCTTAACTTGTACTTTTCTATCCCACTGTTGGCGGACATTAGGGTTATTTCTGATTTGGGCTATTATAGACAGAGATACTGTGAGCATTCTTGTACCAGTCCAGCAATCTTGGATAATTATGAGAAATTAGAAGTTTGAGGATATGGTAGTAAAAGAAACCACTGTATATTAGTTCCCTAGGGCTGCTGTAACAAAACCACATACTGGGTAGCTTCAACAATTGAAATGTATTGCCTCACTATTCAGGAAACTTGAGATCTGAGATGAAGGAGTTGGCAGGGTTCTTTCCTTCTGAGAGCTCTAAGGAGAAGACTATGTCCTATGTCTCTTTTGTAGTGTCTGATGATTTACTTGCAATCTTTGGCACTCCTTGTAGATAGATCTCCCCAGTCTCCATCTTCACTTGCATCATTATATGGCATTTTCCTTTGTGTGTGTCCTTGTGTCTGAATTCCTCCTTTTTAAAAATTTGTCTTTATTGAAGTTCAATTTACTAATATATAGTATAACAACCAGTGCTCATCCCATCATGTGCCCTTCTCAGTTCCCATCACCAGTTACCCCAACACCCCCACCCCTGCCTACTTCCCTTTATGCAACCCTTTGTTCATTTCCCAGAGTTAGGGGTCTCTCATGGTTTGTCTCCAATTTTTCCCACTAAGTTCCCTTCCTTTCCCTTATAATCCCTTTCACTATTTCCTATATTCCCCATATGAGTGAAACCATATGATGATTATCCTTCTCCGATTGACTTATTTTACTCAGCATAATACCCTCCAGTTCCATCCACATTGAAGCAAATGCTTCTGATGGCTGACTAATATTCCATTGTGTATATAGACCACATCTTCTTTATCCATTCATTTGTCGAAGAACATGGTGGCTCCTTCCACAGTTTGGCTATTGTGGACATTGCTGCTATGAACATTGGGGTGCAGGTGTCCTGGCGTTGCACTACATCTGTATCTTTGGGGTAAATACCTAGTAGTGCAAGTGCTGGATTGTAGGGTAGCTCTATTTTTAACTTTTTGAGGAACCTCCACACTTTTTCAGAGTGGCTGCACCAGTTTGCATTCCCGCCAACAGTGCAAGAGGGTTCCCCCTTCTCCACATCCTCTCCAACATTTATTTTTTCCTGTCTTATTAATTTTTGCCATGTTCACTGGTGTGAGGTGGTATCTCATTGTGGTTTTGATTTGTATTTCCCTGATATGGCAAGTTGGGAAAATTGGACAGCCATGTGCAGAAGAATGAAACTGGACCATTCTCTTATGCCATACACAAAGATAAACTCAAAATGGTTGAAAGATCTAAATGTGAGACAAGAATCCATCAAAATCCTAGAGGAGAACACAGGCAACAACCTTTTTGAACTTGGCTATAGTAGCTTCTTGCAAGATACATCCATAAAGGCAAAGGAAACCAAAGCAAAAATGAACTATTGGGATTTAATCAGGATAAAAAGCTTCTGCACAGCAAAAGAAACAGTCAACAAAAATAAAAGACAACATACAGAATAAGAGAAGATATTTGCAAATGACATATCAGATAAAGAGCTAGGATCCAAGATCTATAAAGAACTTATTAAACTCAACACCTGAGAAACAACAACAACAAAAAAGCAATCATGAAATGGGCAGAAGACATGAACAGAAATTTCACCAAAGAAGACATGCACATAGCCAACAAGCACATAAGAAAATGTTCCGCATCATTTGCCATCGTGAATTTCTCCTTTTTATAAGGTTGCCAATCATGTTGGATAGAGCCTACTCTAATGACTTCATCTTAAGCTGATAATCTGCAAAGACCCCATTTCCTGAAATAGAATCATCATAGGGTACTGGGGGTTAGAATTTCCAACATTTTTTTTTTTTTTTTTTTGAGACACAATTCAACCTATTTCCTAGAGCACAGGGCTGTATCAGAGCACATTGTTGTTGAGAAGGGTAGAAATTTTGAGTGGGAATTAGAGATTTTGTTTTCATTTATGAGACTTTATTTTCATTTTATCACATATATTGTCATATTTCACCAACATATGTGAATGTATGGGTATGCAAAAGTTGAACATAAGTATAAGGCTATCTGGTCAATGCTTATTTGTTTTCTAGAGAGTAATAATTTCTATTTTAATTTCTTTTCCTTCCAGAATTGCCTGCAACTATTTGTATGCTAGATTCTGTCCAAAGATGTTCTGAATTTCATTATTATTTCTAAATAAGGGTTTTCTCATCTGTGATCAGTTACTAGGTCCTTCCATCTTCCCTTCCTTGTCAATATTTTCTTCTCAATAATGGGAAATTGGCTTCCTGAATCTATATGTTTGAACCCCTGGAACTGAGCATATTCTCTATGCCAGCAGCTCCTGCCCCTTCCACACTCCTAAAGTCTAGCTATTTAATTATGGAGTTAATCTTGGGAAATTCCTAGGAAAAGGAATTTGAAAGTGTTTCAGGTCAGCAGCTCACCAAGACTGGTTCCATTTTGATGTTGGCCTGTGGCTCTTATGCAGCTCTGCAGACACATATCTTTTTTCCTTTGTGTGTAGTGCCTAGACCTTTCAGTCTTATGCTTCAATCTCTGAATATCCTTAATTTTCACATTATATGGAGTCTTCTATGAGATTCAGCAGAATGAGAGGACTTTGGAAGAATAATAGGTGTTTGCTTGCTGGGGCTAGACTACCAAAACTTTCGTGCACATATATTTTTCTCTCAAGTATCTTTTGGTACCTCCTTTGTGCGTGAGCTTCGTTCAAATCCCTTGGACTTGTTCTTACAATATACCTGTATGTTTTATTATTGCTTCCAGTTCTGTCTTAACCTGAGTGCTCTCAGCACTCTCCATCTTTCCTTTTCTTTTGAATTTAATCACTCCAGCTCTGGGCCCAGCAGTGATCAGCACTCATAACATTACATATGTATGCTTAGAATCTAGGTCTTCTAATTGATCCAAGAGAAAATATTAAGGCAGCATATTCATTATAACAAGGTCTTAGTTTATTAAAAAAGCCATCGTACATTTGAAGTAAATTGACCACTTTTTGTGAAAGAATGTTTAAATATAGCAATAGGAAAGTGGATGCATATTAAAAAATTGGGTGCCAATAGTTGGTTCTGAAGCTCATTAAAACAAATGAAAGATTTGGAATATTTTCTTGCATGTGGGTTTTTTTTTTTTTTTGGCAGAATTTACACATCCACATTGCAAGTTTAATGATTCTATGCTTGTGATTAAAACTCAAGTAATAATTTTTTTTCCTTTGAAGAACATAAAAAAATGCATGTGGCATCCATAATATTCAGTACTTCTCTGTCATATGGTAGAGTTTCTGGGTGCTTAAAAATATTAGCTCCTTTGCATAATACCACTTGGGAATAATTTCCATCTTATGGCTCCCATTATATCAGTGAGGAAATAAAAATAGAAGGATTGTGTCAGGTTAGTGGCGGGATCCCAATAAAAATTCAATCACTCATGTAACCCAAACCCAAGGTTAGAACCCCAGGTGGGAAATTGGGAAGACTTCATTGGATTATCTACCATATGGGCTCATGGAGTCAGAATCATAGCACCTTGCCTCCCTCCCTTTCTTCCTATCATGGACGGAATATGGTGAAATTAATTTATAGGAATCCTTATGCAATTCTACTTAATCTATACAGAATTAAAAACACAAATCTTGTTCCCAGCGGGTAATACAGAATACATCGTTGCTGAGCCTCTCATTTGTTCCTTGCTTTCCTGAACAAACTCATTTATTAATTCATTAGTGTGTTTCCCCTATTCCAACACCCCACCTCCTATAAAAAGGAATCCAAATGCAGGGGAAACACACAGTAGGTTCCTAAATTTTACAGAAGCAAAATCAAATTTAAATTCCTCACAGGAAACCCTACACTTCTTTGATCAATGAGCCTCTCTCCATTCTGGCAATCCTCAGTTGGCTTAGGAGCTTGCCAGGTTGGCTCTGGGCATCAAAGGATGACCCTGGTTGTCTGTTTCCTGAAGGTGGAGTGTTTACTCTTGGTTTTGCTCAGTTGCCTGGCCAATCAAATAGGATTCTATTTAAAATAACATTTTTTTTCAACCTTGGCCTCTGAAGCCTTCCAGAATATTGGAAACCTGCTAAAGCATAAACATATGTCATGTAGAGAGAAGGATAGTCAAAGAAATCAGGATAGCAAAGTCAAAGATGCAAATTAAAACCCAAGAAGAATCAATTAAAAAGGCACCAAAGGTCTGTTTAAATGATTAAATGAGACAGAAGTGCATCTTGAGATGAATAAATTACAGGAATGTGTGAGAAAAGAAATGAAGGCATAAGAGACTCATGAGGGGGAGGATAACTGAATAGATGTGAGAGAAGAGATTTAATACAGAGGTGAAGTGTACATGGTCTCAGGTTTTGATTATTAGATTGATTAAGTGTGCAAAAATGTCACCATAGCCTCTGGGTAATTATACAAAACATGACAAAAATGGTGATCTCCCTCTGCTAGAAGAATAACAAGAGGAAAGCTATTGCATCCCTCATGGTGCTAGTGAGCACATGTCTCCTGATCCCCCACTGTTCCTCTTTGTACCAAATGCAGCATGTCTTCAAGCCTAATCATGACCAACTGTGCCTTTTGGTCTCCCTCCTCCCTACTGCCTGGCTAGAGAGATCTGGGTTAGGCTGCTCTGTAATAATCTGTCATTGTATATGCCTCCCTAAGTGCTTTCATGTACATCATGTAATCCTTAAAACCAGGTGAGAGTGGCAAGCACGAATTATAATTCCAGCTTTCTAGGGACAGGAACCAGAAAACAGAGAAACGTGGGTATCCCAAGCTCACACAGAATCAGGATCTGGCAAGTGCAATTGGGTTGTGCAGTACACAGGATTACAGGCCATCAAGACAAATGGGGGCTGAACTGCCTGCCCTGTCCACTTCACCACACTGAGCAGCTTGGCATGGGGCTCATCTGTGTGGGGTAGGGGCATTGTTCTCTGGTTTGCAAGGGAATGACTTAAAGGCCAGTGGTGGCCCTGAGCTGAACTTGGGTCTGTTGATGCTCTCCTTCTCTGTCTTGGTCCTGCCCTAAGATAGTTCTCTTCCTTCCCTAATCCTATCCAAGTCAGGGTCCTTTCTTCATCGTAGACCCACCAGCCTGAAATCACAGTGACCCTCCAGCAATGCAGGGGTTGGGGCACCGACCCACTTACACAGTCAAAAATCCACATACAACTTTTGACTCTCCTGAAACTTAATTACTTAATAACCTGCTGTTGACCAAAAGCCTTACTGATAACAAACAACACATATTTTGTATGTTACATGTATTCTATACTGTTTTCTTACAACAAAGTAAGTTATAGAAAAGAAAATATTATTAAGAAAATTATGAGAAAGAGAAAATGCATTCACTCTACTGTACTGCATTTACTGAAAAGAGATCTGCGAATAAGTGGGCCCACGTGATTCACACTCTTGTTCAAGTGTCAATGGCCTACTGTGTTATCTTTCAATGATTTTCCATTTTGCTTCACACAACAGTCCCTTCAATTTTTATTGTTCTTTACTGTTTCTTACGGCTTTCCATATATTGTCTTTAAAACAACCTTCTGTACAAATGATTATTCCCACATGAGAGAAAGTCACCCCAGAGAGAATGTCATAAGGGCGCAGTGTTCCCAGGAAGAAAAGCCTGGATTGGAACCCAGGGGGGTTGCCTGGTTCTGGGCTCCATGCGCTGTGCTATGCTGCCCCAAACCCGCCTCCTCCCCTACTCTATCTTACTCCCTCCTGGCTTCTCTATGAGTAACTATAACCATTTTTACCTCTTCCATGAATCTCTTTATGGATTAATCAGAGGTGGGCCAAAAATACCTGATATCTTCCCTGTTGAGTCTTGGCCTAAGGCAAATAAGACTAAGATGTTGGCCTTGGCTCAGTTCTTTTGTTAAAATTCCCATTTGAAGCAGGTTTTCCATGGGATCTGTCACTCTACCTCTCCATTCCTCGCAAAACCTCTAAAGGGGCCAGTTGACCTCATCTCCATGTTTTTCCTCACCAGACTCTGAACCAATTCTGAAATTGTCTCTGGGGTTCAGGAGAGAGAAATAAGTTTTATTTCTGGATATAAGGAAGATGTGGCTAGGACCCAACACCAAAGTGGAGTTCTGACTATGTACCTACTCTGTCATAGGTGTCATAGTTGGGGAAGGAAGCCTTCCTGCAAGACAGGTGGGCAGACGAAAGGAAAAAAGTGCTTGCTTCAGGGACAGCTTGTTTCCAGAGTGAGATCCATGAGCAAGAAGAATTGCCCATTAACTCCTGCCCCCACCCTGTAAGAGAGGCTCTCGTCATCTTTCTCCTTATTTGGGATGGGAGAATGGGTGATAGAGAGAGGAGTAGGAGTAACGTGTTTTTGGGGGATGGTGGAAGGGGTGGCAAAAGAGCAGAAGAGCTGTGGCAGGAATGTGTGCAGCAAGACTATCTGGTTCACAGAAATGGAAGGGCCTCAAAATAGCCTGCAGGTGAGCTCAGTCTCAGAGTGAGCACCTCTGAAGTTTTCCCTGTCCTCCCCATGGAAGAACCACACAAAGTGTATTGCCTTCTCTCCAAAATGGTTCTACAGAGAAAGACTTCTGGAGATAGTTTTTTTTAGAGATAGAGGGATGATCCTGCCTGTTGCACATAACGGGAATTCCTGCCCCATGGGTATATTTGCTGGGGACGACATTCCTGGGACAAAGGGAAAAATTGCTCTCTTTTTCCTGGCAAGCTATTGATGTTTTGCCAGGCCATCCTCTGAAATGGAATTTTATCCAGTATGCATAGCAAAATGGGAAACATGTCCATTTTGAAATTATTTGCATGTCAACGTGTTACTGGGTAATTTGAAGACCAAGAACACTGAGACTTAATTCAATCAGACTTAGGCCACTTAGACTGCCCTGGGATTTAGGAGACAGATGATTGTTTAGATACTGGCACCTGTGGGATGTTGGGTATGTCTGGATATGTCCCTTCACCACTGTGGGTATCAGTGGTTTTCCTACATAGCAAGGTTATTTAAGGTGGATCCTTTGAGGCTCCATGTCTCCCATGTAATGACCTCTGAGATTTTAAGAACAATAAGAAGGCTCCTGGTTGACTTGGTGTTAAACATCAACTTGCTCATCTCCAAAGTAATTTTTGAGAACAATAGGAAAGAGTTGAATTTGATACAGATATGTGCGGTATCTAGTCGTCACTATCCTAGCAAGTGGCAAGACTGCGTCCTTATCTGGTTTAGTAGTGAAAATATTTTATTTACAAACACTATCTACTCAGAAAAGACAAAATGCACCACAGAGCTGAGTAATGGTAACAGGTCAGAAGACTGCTGGGTAATATTTCACGGGCAAATTATCTCTATGAATGTAATCTTGTTGCTACCGAGAATGGGTTATTTCTTTACATCTCTGGAGCATTAAGAAAGACATTGATTTTCCATAGATATAAATCAGCAGAGAGGGTGAATATACATTTTATAGAAAATCTATAGAGGAGGAAATAAGGAAAGAATAAATGGATTTCTTTAGTGGTAACGATTAAATATGTGAAAGGCTATATTGCTATAGACACTCTTCATTTCCCCAGGATGGTAAGTGAGGATAGTCCTGCAACAAAGAAAGGATCATGTTAGTTGGACAATGTCCCTTTTTACTGAAATGAGAAGGTAGGGGGAAAGAGTGAGACAGCAATAAGCAAGATTCCAGGAATATATGCGGCAAGGTCTTATTCTTTAAAGTTCAAAACTGGTATTCTGCTCCTTTTTTTTTTTTTCTTTTAAAGGAAATATTTTGAAAACTGAAACTTGTACTGGAAACTAGTGACCAGTCATAAGTCTTCTCTACCCTGGAAACTTGGTTGAAATCCAATTTGGATAGATTAGCTAAGTGTTATTCCAGTTATAGTCCAGCTTGGTTTTCTTTTTTAGAATTGGGTAGTTTTATTACAATTAATTCACCTTAACTTCAGCTAAGAGAAAATATTATACCAGCTGTATGAATCACCAATTTTCTTTTAAGCTTGAGGCCTTTTGTATGTCCTGACAGCGGTATCCAGCTTGTCTTTGCTGTTAAACCCTCTGAGGACGGCTTCTGTGTATTTCTGAACCCGTTAAGTAGACCATCACCAACTAATAAATTTTCAGCCTCTTTAAATTAAATATGCAACTTAAAAATTACAGTATGACTCAGAAGTGGAAGTGACTTGTGTAGGCTCACATAATTAGTTCCTGATATGGTTAGACACCTGTTCTCTAGACTTATAGAGAACTTGCTTCATGATTGCCATGGTTTTGAATCTTTCTATGTATCTGTCTGTCTGTCTGTCTGTCTCTCTCTCTCACACACACACACACACACACACCTTAGTACTATGTGTGTATATATATAATAGGAATAAAGAAACCAAGTAGACAACTTAAAATTATGGATAAGGCATACATGTCTGGAAAATTCAGTCATCATTTATAATTTATCAACATTAGAATGACAGTAGGAGGCTATAAAGGGCTTGGATTAGCTTCCATGTTACAAATGCATTGCAAAATTTCAAACTAATATACTCTCTGTTGAGTAGAGAAAGAATTTCTGAAGGACTAAAGCTAATTTGAGATATATAGATGTAGTTGTAGGTATAGATACATGTGCATGTACATACACACACACTGCTGCATTTTAGGAGAATGACATATATCCTGGGCCACCAATTGCACACCTTCAGAAACCACCATTCCCATAAAGTACAACACGTATGGGAACACCCCTCTGCCCAGAACTGCACAATGTGGAGTGCTGGACATTTATATTTGAAATATGTCAGAGCTGTCATCATATAAATGCATAATTTCCTCAGGCCTGTTTTAAGATCCTTTTAAAAGTTCTGAATCACATGTAGTTCTTGCATATTATTTTTTATGAGTGAAAGAGTTTGGCCAGAAAACTAATTGTATTTAAGAGATCAATCTAATTTGGACGAGGCTGGTGGATTTTGCAAGACTTATTTCAGAGGTTGTTACCTTAGTATCAGAAGGTTTAATGTAGATGAGACCCACTCTACTTGTTGGCAAAATAAATAGTGAAATTAGGAAGTCCCCAAGTAAAACACAAGCTAAGACAATTCTCCCCTTGGCATCTACCATGATGTCTGGAATTCCTAATATTAGTCATTTCTTTGAGTCATGGTGTTGTCTCCAGGACTCCTACAGGGCCTCATTAAAATTATGATGTGTCCCACTCAAGTGGGGCAACATGTACGCCACTAGGCATTATTATGAATTCAACCAATAATACATTTCTTAAGGACCTGATATTTTCCTAATAATAAGTTATGGTTCATGTATAACTCACTTGATTCCAAAGAGAATTTGAAGCAACCTACAATTAAAAAGCTTATACAAACAAACTTGCTCTAAATGTATAATGGTAATTATCTGAAAAGGCAGATGATGAGAAGTGTGTATGTTTCAGTGGGTGTTTGAATGGGTCTAATAGCTGTGGTTGTGGGGTGTTGGTCGTGGTTTACTCTCAGCCTAGCTAAAAGTGTGATCTGCTGTAGGATGAAACATTCATATGCATTTATGATCTTTCCTCCTTCTCCCCAACCCTGGCACTAAATAGTGCTCTCAGAACTATTATACATTTCCTACAGTTGAGTAGAAAGTCTTGAGACCAGAGTAACACTAATGGACAAGTCATCCAGGGTGTAGTTGTGTTCTTTCCTGCTTTTGCGTGTGTTTTTTCTATTTTGTTTCAATGTGTAGATAAGCTTAAGAGATAACATTTCTCTCTATTTTCAACACATGTTTGATTGAAGAGTCAGCACTTATTTTCCCTCCAGAAACCCTCCCACGGCAATGGAAAGGGAGCCCTGTGAACGAGAGCAGATGGCACACGAGCTCAGGAGGAAGGATTACAAATCCAGAGTTTGCATCAGAGAAGAACAGGGATTCAAAGGACTGTAGAATCACTCATTGAAAGACAAATATAGGTTTAAGAATAAAATATTTACATAGAAGCTTTAATTCAAAAACCACTATATTTTTGTTTTCCTATATTCCTCATTGATGCTGCTTCATGTTTGATTGGAATGTAAGATTCATGAACATTCATTCAGAAGAATGAATATTCTGAATGAAGATATTTGTTTGAAATACCCAACATTGGGTGCCTCTCCCTTCTCTTTGCTGACCATCCTTTTCCAATCCATGTCCATTTGATTCAGGTAGACTGTCATATCTGATGCCGGGAATGGAGTCTGTTACCCAAACTTGACCATTCAGTGCATGAAAGCCTCTTAACCAAAGTGATGGCTTCAAAGATGGAAAGGAGTGAATCTAGGGGGATGTTCAGGAGTTCCCGGGAAGAAACATTTTCTCTTCCTTGCAGGATTGAACATGGGAGAATGTGAGCCTAGAGTTATCTGAAGTCCCCAACACAGCAGAGGGCAGAGTCAAAAGATGGAGAAATTTTAATTCTGGTGCTTTATTTGAGCCTCTGAATTAAAACCTACCTGAGATTGAAGCTCTTCCCTATGAGCTTCTTGAGTGTGCATATTACTGATAACAAATCCATAATCACCAAAAGGTTCTGGTGAAGTCCTCAGCTACTTGAAGTTATTAAACACAAGTGGCTGTTGAAGTCTTCAGACACAAGGGACATTGAGTATTATCTTGTTAAAGACTTGTGAACTATAATGAATTTGATTTTTATCCCTTCCCTATTTATTTATTTACTTATGTATTTATGTATTTATTTTTTTATTTCACAAGAGAGCTGAGTTTATTAGATGCAAATAGGGCAAATGTATCACCTTTAAACATGTTCTCTCTTTTTTTTTTTGCATATTTTTTTATTGGAGTTCAATTTGCCAACATATAGCATAAAACCCAGTATCCCTTTTTATTTTTATTTATTTATTAATTTTTAAAGATTTTATTTATTCATTCATGAGAGACACAAAGAGAGAGAGAGAGAGAGGCAGAGACACAGGCAGAGAGAGAAGCAGGCTCCATGCAGGGAGCCCGGAGTGGGACTCGATCCTCAGTCTCCAGGATCACGCTCTGGGCTAAAGGCAATGCTAAACCACTGAGCCACTCTGGCTGCCCTCCCTTCCCTTTTTAAACACTCTCATCTTAAGAATTTTAAATTAAATTTAAAAAAAAGATCTTTTGAATTCTTTCCATGAAATGGAACCTGTTTACTTCTTGAACACTCATAGTAATTTGCATCACATTGAGATAAAGGTGTTTGTATACCTATCTTATCACCATAAACAATGTTAAGATTCCTTTGAGGGATGCCTGGGTGGCTCAGTGGTTGAGCATCCGCCTTTGGCTCAGGGTGTGATCCTGGAGTCCTGGGATCTAGTCCCAGGTCGGGCTCCCTGCACAGAGCCTGCTCCTCCCTCTGCCTGTGTCTCTGCCTCTAGTGTGTGTCTCTCATGAATAAACAAATAAAATCTTAAAAAAAAAAAAAAAAAGATTCATTTGAGAAAGGACAGGCCTTGCACATAATATAACACAGTCTTCCATTGCACACCAGGATCCATTAACTGAAGTTACCTGAAAGCATGTGTGAAGTCAGGTTATAGAGGCCTGATATTCAGGATGTGAGCCAAATAATTAGGTAAAGAAATTAAACATGGAGCCAAGATTCACTGATACTTGAAGTTACCCATATTTAATGATTGGCCACCCATTAAGGGAAGGAGACATAAGCAGAACCTTAAAACAACAGCTAAGCCCTGTATGAGATAGGTTTCATTCCAAATCCACTCAAAAATTTACATGCATGTAGTTGCACACGGCCATTCACAAAATGGCTGACTTTAAATGATGGTAAATGTTCTCTGCTTTGTTCTTTGTTTGTGTGTCTATCTCTTGCACTAGACTGGAAGTTCCTTGACTTAATCTATAAGGACTGATACTCGGTATATTTACTGAATGATCACAGAGCAGAATACATGAAATATTTTCCCTCTGATTTTTATTGCTCAGTTTAAGCATTTCATTCTGATTTTGCCTACTGCTCTCTGATTGTTTTTGCCTGCCATTTGGGTGGCCCATTGTAGAGTATGCATGTGTGTGTGTGTGTGTGTGTGTGCGCATGTGTGTATGGCAGCAGTGTGAAGAGTTGGGCCACTGTGAACCTCATACCTTTCTAGAACTCTTTAGTAAAAAGTATTTGTGCCTTCACCCTCAGTTTCTTGTGTAATCATGGGTTTGTATGTTGTACTTACATTTTATTTCATGTCTCAGGTGGACTATCAGAACACAAATGGATGTCTGTGATAGTGTGTACTGTGGATCTATTGGTTGGGAGAGTGGTGAAGAATATACCTGGGGGGGTGCCTGTGTTCTCCACATTGCCATAGACTGGCCTTGCTCACAGGGATTCTGGCTTTGTCTATGCGAAAGGAATAGCCAGACTGTGAAACAGTTTGCTTGTTTTGGCCCTTTATATTTTTGGATCATTTCATAGCCCAATCAATTGTGTAGCAATTGGCTCTAAATTTGCCCAAATGTAGTCAGCTGAATACATATGTACACTTCGGCACTTGCACACCCACCCTCACTGTGCCTGACCTGAGCCTCTTATAGCCGGGCCCAGAGTGTCAGTGGCTCAGGACCTGCATGGACATCATAAGAGGCAGGAGAGAGTTTGGGTTAATGGCCCAAATTCTGGAATTGGATATCTGGTTTTAAGCTTAGGTTCTGTTACTTACTAGTGTGTGGCCTTGAGTAGGATATTTGCCTAATACTTCTGTGCTTCAGTTTTCTTACTTATTAAGTGTGGATGAGTCTTATCTAATGGGGTTATAAAGATTAAACAGGATAATCTGTGAGAAATACTGAGGTTAGTGCCTGCCAAATAGTAACTCAATAGTTGTTGGCTATCATCTTTGCTGTTACCACCACCATCATCAACACCTCTATTAACATCAGCAGCTGCATCAACTTTGAAGGACAGCTATTCTGAGAACTAGGCCAGAGGAGGAACTGTTGGGATTTGAGGAAGGGATAGCAGGTTTCTTTCTTTTCTTTTCTTTTCTTTCTTTTCTTTTCTTTCTTTTCTTTTCTTTTCTTTTCTTTTCTTTTTTTTTTTTTTGATAGCAGGTTTCATGTTAATGTACATTATCTCTGGAAGTTGGGGACTATATGCAAATGAGGTTAGGATGTATTTGTTTCTCTTGGATGAGTGGCTACCTAGACGTGGTCCTAGAGGACCAGGCCAAAAGATGGATCATGATTTAATTAGTGAAAATTCATGATAATCCTCTGGAAATTTATTATGTGTGACTTTTTTGATGGAAAGTCATAATAAACATTGTCTTCATGTGAAAAGATACATGCACACAAAAATAGTCATGGGCAAGATGGGGAAACAGGAAGATCTATCTACAGTGGCTTCTGGGTTCCGCAGTTGGGTAAATGGCTGAGTCTTGGTTTCAGTTCAGGTTTGAAGTTGAGATGGAGCCCTGCGTGGGGCTGCTCAGCATGGAACACACTTGAGATTCTCTCTCCTTCTCACTCTGTCTCTCCCACTTGTACTTGCACACACTCTCTCTCTAAAATCAATCTTTTAAAAAATTTTTTAAAAAAGATCTATCATTTACCTCTATCTATCATCTATCTCTCTCCATATATATAGATATATATTAGGAAAAGTTATATATATTTACATATATTTTTTCTAATATACATATGCATTTTGGAGATCTTTATCATATCTTTATATTTAATTCTTTTTTATTCTAGAAATGACAGCAAAGTATCTCTCTGGGAGAAATGTAGTTATATGCGCATGACTGCTTGCATGCATAGTATAATCTAGGGTGTGGGCTCAGCTGTGAGATTTGATGTGGAAGGCAGATTTGAAAGACTCTGGAAGACGGCTGTTTCTCTTGTTTCAAAGCCTGCCATGAATGGAAGGAACATATCAAAACAAGTTCCCTAATGGAAACAACAAACTAAAAGCCCTTATTGGGTTTTTGTGACTCTATCAGTTTGTTCTTTAATTGTGAGTTGTCCTCACATGGGAAATATAAGTATCAATAATTTCTAGGATGTTAGCTCCACAATTCTGGTGTCCAGGCTCACTCACTTTCCCTCCTAAACTACGGCTCTGCCTAAGATGAATGCTGCTTGATGGCTTAGAATTCTTGACATTTTTCTTCCACATTCCCAGGGGTGAATAGTCAGTTATGAAAGGGCCACCTTCTATTCACTTTCTGAGAAGGAAGGATATAGAAGGAGAAGGAGAAGGAGGGCGGGAGGTGGGGGGGGGGGGCGGAGAAGAGGAAGAAGAAAGAAGGAAGGAAAATGTGAGATATGGTGACAAAAACACAGAAACAGCCAAGACACTGGACAGAGATAGGAGAAGCTGACCCACATGTTCCACCTCTGGTCTCCAAAGGAAATGATAATCCACACATGAGCTGCAATTCTGTTGGGTGTTTTTTTTTTTTTTTTTTTCCTCTTTTGAAATTTTTTCCTTTTTACAGAGCTGAAAATATTTTGTTTTCCTTTCCTCTAGTTTTCTTTCTTATCCTGGGTTGTGTACCTTTTTAACATGTATTTCTTTTTTTCTTTTTAAAGCTTTGTCTTCCTTTCTGGTATTCCTTTACTTTTATTAAATTCCATTTGTGGGTGTGTATGTGTGTGTACATGTGCATGTGTCTGTTTGAATAAAGAGTGTTTTAGAAGGAAGAGATTTAAAAATCGAGGAAACAAACTGAGTTTGGAAAGAGCCGTGTTCTCTGAGGCACATTCTGTTTGCCATGTGCTTTGAAAGACATGTCCTCAGGCATGTGGTACACCAAAAACCCACAGTGAGTACAAACAGTGGAAAATATGTCTCCTTTCCTGCTTTCATATAGGCTAAACTAGCTGAAGTCATGGGCTCCTGGGTTGAGCGGTGTCTCTTCTGCTTTCCAGTGAAAAGTCAGTCAAGAGATAGCATGTTGAGCCTGGTGTCAGAGGCGGCAACAGGACACAAAAGTGGAGTTATTTTACATGTTGCACAATGAAAGAATGTTGTTTATGCAGGATCTGATGAGGAGAAGTGCTTATTAGGTGTACCTTGTTAAAACCAGTGCACGATTTAATCATAATGATTGTCGTTGGTGGTGGGGATTAAATTACAGAGCCTCTTCTGTGTAAACAGGTAGACAATTGAAATCTTGCTGAAAAGAAAGGCATCCATCTTGGTGCTCCAGGAAATATCTGATTTCTCCGAGGTAGAGAAGAATTTGAAAAATCTGACATGACAGCATTCAGGCAGTTAGAGAAAGAAGTAGCAGCTTCTACTCCAAGATATTATATATATATATATATTTTTTTTTTTTTTTTCACTCTGATATTCATTCCCGCAGGATGAAAACCAAACCCAAATACAAGCTAACTTATCATCACTTTTCCTATTCTGGAAAACCCTTAGGAACTGCTTTAAAAAGTTATGATTCTTTTGGGTTTGTTTGATTTTTAAGTCTTAGGTAGAGACTGCAATCATAATTACTGTACTTCTCTCTTCCAAGACCTGAAAAATTTAATAGGCACCTGAACAGGAAGATTTAATTTTTGTTTTAAAACTGTGCTACAATAAAGCTTGGAAATGTTACTGTTTATTTTCTCATTTTGAATCAAAGTCATTATAAAACAGTCATTTTTGGGAGTCCAAATTATAACCTCAAGGCCATGTCAAAGTCTTTACAATGGCAATTCGCATGGAAATTGCAAGATCTAAAGTACAAGGTTCATCAACAAGATAAGAAATAACAAGTGTTAGTGAGGATGTGGAGAAAAAAGGAACCCTTGTGCACTGTCAGTGGGAATGTAAATTGATGCAGCCACTTTGGGAAATAGCATGGAAGTTCCTAAAAGAATGAAAGATAGGAATACCATATGATCCAGTAATTCCATTCCTGGGTATTTACCTAAAGAAAAGGAAAACACTAATTTGAAAAGATATATGCAGCCCTATGTTTTGCAGCATTATTTATAATAGCCAAGTTATGGAAGCAATCCAGAAGTCCCTTGATAGGTGAGTGGATAAAGAAGATATAATATAAACACACACATGCACAAATACACATAGTGGAATATTACTAAGTTATAAAAAGGAATGAGATCTTGCCATTTGTGGGTATATATATATATGTATATATATCTAGACCTAGAAGGTATTATGCTAAGTGAAATAAGTCAGACATCAAGGGACAAATACCATAGGATTTCACTTATATGAGGAGTCTAAAAAATGAAACAAATGAACAAACAAAGCAGAAACAGACCCATAATTATGGATGGTTGCCAGAGGGGTAGAGAATGGGCAAAATATGTGAAGGGGAGTGATAGGTACAGGCTTCCAGTTATGCAATCAATAAGTCCCAGGGATAAAAGAGACAATATAGGGCACTTAGTCAATGATATTATGGTAGTATCACATGGTGACAGATGGGAGCTACATTTGTGGTGAATATAGCAACCTACAAAGTTGTCCAATAACTATGTTGTACACCTGAAACTAATATCACACTGTATCAGCTTCAACAACAAAAATAGTAACTGTGCCCATCATCATCAGAATCATAAACCAGGATAATGGCTTATTTTTCCTATTTGTTTTGATGCAGAATAATTTTCATTTAAATGCTATAATGGTTTGAGAAGAAAGTGATTTTAAAGAGCTAAAGACTCTGCAACCCACTGAAATAGCCTACATTTATCAATTGGAAAAAATTCAATCCAAATTTATGCCTCATACTAAATATAAATGTAGAGTCTAATTATGATGTACATAATAAAGTAATGAATATGTAATGTTAAACATTTTTAAAATACAAGGTTCATTTTTTGAGATTATTTGAAAAGTAACTGAAAGGATGTTTTTCCATCTTAAGAAAAATACATACATTTAGAATGATGAAGATGATTTACGTAGTCTGATACAATTTTTTGATTATCTCTTTTAGCAATTGCACTGACTAACATGTAAACTTCTGCTAAATTCTGCTGTATCATTTGGTGCCTGTGAGTTGAAATGCTATCTGAAAAACCCTCTGTAAGATATCACAGAAAAAAGAAGGGAAAAGGAAATAAATTTGAAATAAATACCAAATAGATTCACACTCAAATGTAAATGATACCAAGGAAAAAATTAATGAAAAGTTTTATTTTGAAGTAGTGCCTTCAACTCTCTATAATTTCATGCTTATAAAGCACACACATGCTGTCTAAATTGGCTCCAAAAGCCTTTTGTGATTGTTCATGACACACATGCCTGGTTCTGGACCTCAATTTCTATCCAATCCCCAATATAATGTAAATTTTATAAGTGTGAAATTAAGTTAAATGATGTATATCCTATGCGAGTTCTAACTATGCAAAAGCATGACCTAATTTTCTTGATTTTCTGATTATGTACTATTCTATTTTTTAATAAATATTTGTGTTGTTCGAGCCACCAAAAGAAAGAAGCTTGAGCTACGTATGACTTTATAAATCTGATTATTAAGCAAATAATTTTTTTTGTTTTCTTTCCTAGGGGGTATAACTTTTGAGCCATTTGAGATGATCTTTTCCTTCCAAAAAATTTTGCTCTTATGTGAGAGATTTAAGATGCAAATCAAACACCATCATATTACTAACAAATCAATAGCAAGCAAAATAAAATATCTTGACTTCACTGCATCTCTGGGTTTGAAGGCTTTTCAATGACCAAGCTGTGTAATGAAATTCAAGCACCACCCCAGACCATAGGCACAGGAGATTTTGCATCTCAACCTTTACGTAAGACAGCCTGTCTTCTTGGAATGCCCTTCTCTGTGTTTTTCCAAGTCACCTATTTTTCAAGGACAAATAACATGCCACTCAGTGAAGACATTCCCATGCCTTCTCTCTGCTTTCTATCACTTGCAGAAGTAGAGGTTCCTTTGCCAGTCCCAAGATACCTCTTCTTACATCCATTGTAGTATTCATTTTATTATGATTTGTGTGTATACCTTAGAAGGTGAGTTATTTGAAGGAAGTAACCATGTATTGGGCTTTTTGTTCTTATAAGCGAATCCATTATCAGGCATAGAATAATGCTTAATAAGTATTTGTTACATGGACCAATATATTCAGCCAGGAAACTAAATCCTTTCATCTGGTAATGAGTGGCTTTCAGGCTCTCGGTATAGTAATCCTTTGTTAAAAATTATTTTCATCACAACTCAGAACATACAACCCAGGAAGTACTCACATAGAGTTTTATGATATGGCCTTCCCTTCCCTCAGTATGTGTGACATACATTATTTTCCATTATTCTATTCTATTCTATTCTATTCTATTCTATTCTATTCTATTCTATATTTTAATCCAGTCATTTTTAAATTTGGTTGTAATCCACGAAATTAATTTCCTGACCTCCTTGCTTGTGACCCATAGTTTAAAAAACACCCATCTTTGTGGTTTTAGGCATATCTATTTCTTTCATTATCATCTCAAGGCAAGCTGTCCTGTTTTTGAAAGTTACCAGAGATTCACATTATTATAGCTACCTTCTAAACATTTGGTCTCCTGGAGACACCAATGTATAAATAACATGTTCCAAAATCTTCCTATTACTATTTTTGCCCCAATGCTTCTCTCTTATATTTTGTCACAGAGGTTATTAGCAAGCAAAGAGTTCTCTAATTCCGGTTTTACTTACAGTGTCCGTAAGAGATCCTAAGGAGTGATGAAAATGGTCATGTGCCATGACATACAGTGTATCTGAATTCATGTAACAAGGAATCAGTTTCCAAGAAAATTGCAAAAGGATGTTCTTGAAATAACTGTATGGAAAACTCAAAGTAAAAGCCTTAGGAACTGATCATAATTCTTGACTCCAAACCCACAGAGGAAAAAATATTGAACAAAATCATTTCTATGATCCAGAAAGTGAAGACCACAAATCAAGTTACAAAAACATTTAACTACACACCATGGTCATCCTGCTGTGCTTCAGTTACAATGGGGCAATGACTCATTGGGCAACTCTTAGTGGAAAATGTATAGTCAGGAGACAGATCCTTCTCTCTGTGAAGTCAGAAGGAACTAACCAACCTCTTCCTGACTTCCATAATATTATCCACCACTGAAAGGCTATCAAAGCAGAGCTGGAGATTAGATAATACTTCTGAATAACTCAAAGGAATCCCTTTTGGAAGTGAAAATGTTTTTGAAATTTTGCTATGCTTGAGCTAAATATAAGCGCAGCATCTTATTTATTAATTGGGGCTTTTGAAAGGTAGATGGATATCATCTTTAAAATCCAGCAAAGCCACTGTCATCTGATAATTGGTAGAAATATAATGTAAATTTTTCAGAAATGTTTTGAATGTCTTGACTCAGTCAGTAAAATTTTATTCTCCAGGGTGGCACTGTCAATATGGTGGCATTAGCCACATGAGGCTATGTAAATTAAAATTAGTTAATATTAAATAACATTTAAAAATCCAGTTATGGAGTCACAGTGGCCACATTGCAAGTGATCAATATCCATTACTGCAGAAGTTCCTATTGGACAGTACTGTTCTTGATAGAGAACATTTTATTCAATTAACATCTGATTTCTTCGGTCACTTGTTTGGTTGTTGAAAGGGAAGGGTAGAAGTGGAGATGTGACAGTGAAGCCTTGTCCATACTGGGAAAACATTGACTTCAGCCTCTACCGGGCTTGTTTTCTTACAGTCCTCTATCCCCACTGTTACTGGGTCATTGCCATGGATCCATTTTAGCTTGACTTGAGTCTCTTCAATCTGTCTTTCTCACTGCTTCCAGAGTTACCATTCTAAATCAGAGGTCAAGTGTAAGCCATTGTTTTGTTTGTTTGTTTGTTTGTTTGTTTTCCTAAGAAAACTTCAAATCACCCCCATTATCCCCAGAGTAACTTTTTATTGGATCCAATGGGGTGCAGATCAGCAGCCCTTTATTCAATTCCTCCATGTAGCTCATGCTCTGGTGATGCTCTTAGCCACCTACCCATGTGTCTTTAGTCCTTTGCCTGCACATTTCCTTGCCTCAGAGAAAGGTGTCCTTGCCTGTTGGTTCAGCTTACATGCCAGACCTTTGTGAAAACTTCTGTGGTCCCATCAGACCGAAACTTGGCACTGCTTTAAGTGCTCGCCACATGCTCTTTGCCCCTCTGTTACTGCATCTTTTTCCAATTACATGTTTAACGTGTCTAACTCTCCCACTGGCTGATAAGCTTTCTGAAGGAAAAGGGACCCTCAGTATCCCCCAAAGCTTTCTACACGTGACTGCTTAACAGGCAATAGAGAGGGACACTTCAATTTAATTTGGAGTGAGGAATAGAAAAACTGGCTAACTGGAATCGAGTAAGCGTTTGCTTAGAGAAATGGTGCTGGGGCTTGTGTAGGGTTTTAAGGGATGCAGACAGGAGGAGGGCTGAGGTTAAGACCAGAAATCTAACCTTGGCAGTGCTGAGGAGCAAAATGGAATGGTGAGGCGGCAACTGTGGGCTGCCAATGTTTCATAGGTCACAAAACACCACAAGGCATTCGAGATCAACCTCAGGCAGCATGAGTCATTCTCTCCCTGAGCTCACATGGCAGTTAATCCATAGCTCTGCTGTATTCCGTGTTCTCAGGCTGGGCACTTCCTGGTGTCAGTGGCACCATCTTACTCTCTCTGCTCTCCTCTCCTCTACCCCGTCCTTCCTAGGTGCCAGTTGCATACATCCAGCAAGAGGATTCTCTGCAAATTATGGCTGAATAAGTCCCACTGCGAGCTGAGTGAAAAGTCACCACAGGTAGAATGTAAAACATGTAAGATTATCAAGTACAAATAGGAATGTGGAGCATGTTGCCAGAGTTCTTTTATGCATTTTCCAACAGCACAGGGTCGTGGGGTCATCTCTACCATTTAACCTAGCAATATGTTGGCATGCCTGGAATTCTGAATCCCGTTTGATCAATCATCACTTCTTTTGTCCACCGAGGGCCTGTTTTTACTAGAGATAAACCTCCTTCCTCGTCTTCAAAAGGGAGCCCAAACTGTTAAAAAAGAAACAAACAAAAGACACCCCCCCCCAGAAACAAATAACCCCAATCACCCCTCCCTTCCCCCACCCCACTTTGATTTTTCTCACTCTATGTTTCCTGGGGTCAATGCGAAGTGAAGGTGAATTTGGAGACTCAGAGCTGGAGGTGTTAGGAATGTGGAACTCTTTTCCATGAGTGGGCGGGAAGTTCATCAACATAACGGTGGTCAAGGAAGCTTAAAAATAAAGCTGCTTTCTAAAGGAGAGAAAGTAAAATTGAAAAAAAAAAAAAGAAAGTAAAATTGATTAAGCTTTCAGTTAGCTACTTTTTTTCTTAAGGAATCAGTTGATTTACTAAAAAAGGAGGAAAAGGAAGGAAGGAAGGAAGGAAGGAAGGAAGGAAGGAAGAAAAGAAAGAAAGAAAGAAAGAAAGAAAGAAAGAAAGAAAGAAGAAAAGAAAGAAGAAAGAAAGAAAGAAAGAAAGAAAGAAAGAAAGAAAGAAAAGAAAGAAAGAAGAAAGAAAAAAAAGCTGCCAGCAGAGGAAAAGTCAATGCACTCTTCCAAAAAGATCCTTTGACTAGAAGGAACACGTAAATTCCAAGAAAAGTTAGTTAGAAAGAACAGTTTATTCTCGCTGGTTCCTTCTCATCACATCAGTATTTATTTCCCCCAAATGCCCTTTATTTATTCATTTTAACCATCCTAGCTGTCTACATGTTGGTTCAGGGCATAAAGAACTTTTCTTACCACAAAGACCCTTTTGGGACACCAAGTGGAGACCTCAGCTCTCCTTTTAAATTCTCAGGACTCTAAAACCTAATGTCTGCAGAGACAAACAGGAGGGCTACTGCAAGAAGTCAGGAGCCTAAGTAGTTAGGATGTAGGCCTCTTACCAAGAAAAATCACGGGGCTGTTCCAACATGAGCTGGTTTGCCATCAATCCATAAGATGGAGATAGGGTGTGCCAGTTTCAGAATGTGTAACTTCTATTTACTGAAACTGTAACACATATTCATTGTAAGCTACAATTATCCACAGTTTGGTCTGTTTATGAAACCGTTTTGTGGTTATTTATTAAAAATAAAATTTATGTGTGCTTATTGAAGCTATATTTTGGCAGGCAAAGGAGGTTGGCAGAAATGTCTGAGTCAACAGCCAGGCTCCAGCCACTCTGTATGTCGTCATATAAAAACTTGTCAAATAATATTTAGTTTTTAATCTTTAGTTGCAAACATAAGGTTAGTCATGAAAATATTCTGTGAGTAGGTCTCCTTGAAACAAGAACCCGGGTGTTTGGATTTCAGTAAAGGTGATAATTAAGTTGCTGGCTTGTTTAGGGGCGATTTGTCATTCCTTTTCTTCCACAAACTTCTATTACCTGTTGTTTGTTCAGGTTCCTCACATCTTTAAAGAGCTGTTTTATAATGATTTTTTAAAATATAAGCAATCTGTTTATCTATCAAATTTAAAACCCCAAACAAATACGTCATTCATGATTAAGGAGACATTATCCTGCCAGTTAAGTCCTGGTCCTCTTCTACTGGAGGTCTTTCAAATGCAAATAGATTATTTTTTCAGACCTTTCAGTTATTTAAATCATTATTCAGTTGACCCTTGAGCAATAAGGGTTTGAACTGTGCAGGTCCATTTATACAGTTTTGTGTTTTTTTTTCTGATAAATACAGTACAGTATTGTAAATGTATTTTTTCTTTCCTAAGATTTTCTCAATAATGTTTTCTTTTCTCTAGATTATTTTATTATAAGAATGCAGTACGTAGTACATATAGCATATAAAATATGTGTCAATCAACTATTTATGTTACTGGTATGGCTTGCGGTCAAACAGGCTTTTAGGAGTTGAGTTTTGGGGGAGTCAAAGTTACATGTGGATTTTTGACTATGTAGGGGATCAGTGCTCCTAACCCCCATGCGGTTCAGGGGTCAACTGTGTTTACCTTTCTAATGCCTTCTAAGAAGGAGGTTCTTCTCAAAGGGGCCACAGCTGTTTGTTTCAAGAACGTATATTTCATCTTACTTAGCCATGTGCGTGTATATATAAGCCAAAATGATAGAAGTTGGTCGATAGGGATCCTGAATAGAAAGAAAAATGTCATTAAATAAAGGGTCTTGGAATTGGAGAGAAGGGATGTACTCTGCATGAATAGGGAGAATCAAGTATTCTTTCCTTTGGATCTACTTGCACAAGATTCAACGAGGGAAGAGGAAGGCCGTAATGGACTAGAATTAATCAAGCATGAATTAATTGAGAAGAAAATTTTCCTAAAAGGGAGTTTCTGAGATGCGATAATCAAGAATTGAAAAAAGAGGGAGGCCTGGGTGGCTCAGTGGTTGAGCGTCTGCCTTTGGCTCTGGGTGTGATCTGGAGGTCTTGGGATTGAATCCCTCATCAGGCTCCCCCATGGGGAGCCTGCTTCTCCCTCTGCCTATGTCTCTGCCTCCCTCTCTGTTCTCTCGTGAATAAGTAAATAAAAAAATCTTAAAAAAACAAGTTGAGAAAAGATAGCCCAGTACACTTCTTGCTGTTTCCTTAAATACCTTGCAGATGAGTCATTGCTGAGATTGTGATTTAGTTTGCCTTGACAGACTTTCTATCCCAACTTTATAAGACAGTTATACATTTTATATATCAATTGTCTTCTATCGCTCCATCCCCTTTCTTCATTGGAATTTGGCTTTAGCTGTAGTAAAAAGCTATTTGAGGATTTCTTCATTGATAGTGACTTGGTCCTGCAATTTAGAATTTGTAGCCAAGACACATAACTCAATTCCATACACATTTTATTTGTTGGGCGTCTTCTGTGAGCAAAG
The DNA here is from genome assembly GCF_048164855.1 of Canis lupus baileyi. Classification (NCBI taxonomy): domain Eukaryota; kingdom Metazoa; phylum Chordata; class Mammalia; order Carnivora; family Canidae; genus Canis; species Canis lupus. The sequence continues at coordinate 41,191,976 of NC_132861.1, read as the reverse complement.
CTCTGTGCCAGGTGCTATAGAAAATGGTAAGTTTTCTAAGACAGAGCCATTCCTATACGAAGCTCATAAAGTGATGAAAAGTGTTATCTATGGATGATCTGTTCCCATAGCCTATAGTGGTTTGGATACCATTAACATGGTGAAAGTTTATTTTGGATTCATCAGTGCACAAATCCCAAGGAGTTTGCAAAAACGCCTTGTAGGAGCTTGGTGCATTTGAAACAGAGACTCAGCATGAATGGAGCAAGAGAATGGCAAGAGAGGAATCTTTCTGGATCAGTAGAACCCCCAAAATAGCATTGTGGGGAGTTAAGCAGGGAAACAAAAGATAGCTGCAGACTACTGCAGCCTTAGAGGATGCAGCCTTAGACAGAATTGAGTGGGAAGGATGTTTATTAAGGAGTGCTCTTGATTAGCATCTGTGGGAGAAGGGATAAAAGAAGAATTGAGCAGAGGGAGAAGGTGACCTGGGGTTTAGGTCTAACCACAGCCTTGCTTAAAGGGAGCAGTGGTCCTCCAGAGTGGTACCGGTGATGCTGAGATATTTGGGCATTTATTCTTCCACTACTTAAACAATATTGGATATGGGTTTCCCCAGGATGGGGTGTGACCTGGGGCAAGGCAGTTCTTTTGCAGCCATGGCCACCCTAAAGGGATTGACATCAATATCCCTTTCTGGGCACCAAGTCTTTCATGGAAGCAGAATCTGAGACATTGACGCATCTTGATGACCAGCACAAAAAGACTATTATTTGCATTTAAAAAAAATGATGCTGGTAGTTTGGGAAGAATGGATTAAAAATAGAAAAGAGCAGGAATGGAAGCCAGTTAGGTGCTGTTGAAATTTTTCAGTGGGAGTTGATATATTTGGACTCTAGGGAAACTGTAGGGTTGCAAAGAAGTGAATGGGATCCAAAGATATTTTTGACATAGATCCTGTAGGAATAGGTGGGTGAATTGGATGAGGGAAGTAAGGAGGATGAAGGTACCAAGGATGAATCTCTTGAGTTTTGGCATGAGCAAGAGAGAGGATGGAGAAACCACATATAGAGGAGGGGAGGACTTGAGGAAGAGAACTGTGAGTCAGAGTTGAAATGTTCACCTTTCAACCAAGTGGAGACACCATGCAGGAAGCTGGGTACACCGTTCCTGAGCTTAGAAAAGAGGCCTGCCATGTTGTTTAACATCCTTGCTACTGTTAGTACCGAGCCAGTTGGAAGGACAAATTCCTAGGGAGGGAATGTGGTAAAATGGGAAGGAAGTTCGGCCGAGGAAGGAAAAATGGAGACAGAAGAATAAGGAAAACCAGGACAACATGAGGTTGTGGAAGTTTAGGGAGGAGATCATAGCAGGAGGTGTTGCTTTATTAGCATTTCTTTGAATATTAATAAGGAAGAACGTCTCTTTAAAGTTTATTAGTCCTTTTATTAATGACTTTGTTGAGGCACATATCCTATAATCCACCCGTTTCGAGTGTACCATTCAATGATTTTTTTTCTTTTTTAGTAAAGTTACCAAGTTGTGCAACCATCACCATAAAATCAGTTTTAGAATGTTTCATCCCCCAAATAAGATCCCTCATGCAGTCATTAGTTCTGTTTTTCTTTTGTGAAGCAGCTTTCGGTTATTTAAGATATCGATTTGCTAAAACTTTAAAAAGCAGATATTTTAATTTTTAGGGGTAGAGGCTTGAAAATAGTTGTTTGTTGTTCCTTTTTTTTTTTTTTTCCCCTCAGATTGCCATTTATCCTTCAGTCTGGTTGTGGGGAAATATTGCGATGTAAAACATCACAGTTTTTTGGAGTTAAATATGCTGATCTTTCTCCTTTATGGATATTTACTTTGTTTTTGATTTTTGAGATTGTTAGAAAGTCTTTTTTTCCCCAAGAGTGTAAAAATATTTTTCTTAGTGTTCTTATGTTTTTTTTTTATATTTGATTTCTAGTTCATCTGAAATTTGTTTTGTTTTAAAGAAAGAAGTAATAATCCAGTTTTACCTGTTTTTCCAAACTGTTGGCCCTTTGTTCCCAAATTATTTACTAAGGCACCCTCCCTTCAACCCTTGTTTGGTTAAATTACCATAATCTGTCCATTGTTGGATCTATTCTTGCCTCAGTGCCACTCTGTTTTACTTACTACCCCTTGGCAATACATTTTACTGTCTAATAGCCTGAGTCTACAATAGCATTTGGCTAAATCTCCAATGTGACAGAGTTGATTCAGAAATTCATTTACTATCCTTTCTAGTATGCCCTCTGGCCTTTTGTCTGCCTTTGGATGCAATCTGGCCCTCAACCCAAGTAGACCCTGCCTACCCTCAGGCTTTAAGTCTATTTATTTCGGTCACCAAACTCTCAAAATAAATCTGGTTCTTCAGCCAGACTGGTAATTTAGAAGTTTGACTGTTTTATTTGCATGAACATCCAAATTGGTGTGGCTGCCTGGTAATCTGAGGGTAGCTCACCATCATCTGCAAGCAGTCTATTTTGTGGGTAATGTAAGGTAAACAGTATCTTGTGATGCTGAAAAGAAGGGTTGACTATTGCAGTTTTATTGGCCAATTGACATATTTAATTGAATTCCCTGTAAGTAACAGGCTTTTGTGTCAGTTTTGTGTCATTTTACTCTTTCTGGTAGTCTTCAAATAAATTGGGAGTTGAGAGTTGTTTTTCCACTGGCTGCATAATGACACTGGCTATCTTTATTTATTTCATCAGCTCAAAGTATTGCCCTGATCCTGCAGAGCAGTTTGACGCATTCTCTTTCTCTCTCTTTTTAAAAAATTTCTTTTCTTGCATACAAGAAGGCTTCTGTCTATCAGCATGCAGACCCTGGGATTTTGATGACTGTGGCCTGTGAAATTAAAAGAATTCAAAGGATAGGAAGTGATTTCACAGCCAGTTACTTTGCCTGTTATTGTTCACGAATACAGAGTGATGCTGGGGAAGATTCTTACAGCATATGCCTTTCCTATACACTGATGAGTGAGAGGTTGTCAGTTATAACCAAAGTGGTACAGGTAGTTGATAGACCTTGGTTACAGTGTAGGATACTAGTACTTTTATTCAGAGCATAATCCTAGAGGTAATCATGGCAGGGTAGTAGAAGAAGCAGAGCTGGTACCTGAAGACATGCATTTGGCTCCTGGGTCCCTGAGTTAGTGACCTTGAGCAGGGGAGTTAACTTCTCTGGACCTCTGATTCCTGGACCTCTGAAAAGAAGTGATAATAAACACCTATCTCATAGGTTTGGCATGAGTACAAAACAGCACATGTGGAAATGCGTTAGGTAGGATAAGGAGCCGTAGAAATCTCGAGTAGTATTGAAGTGTCTAGCCTTTCCATGGCTTGAAAGTGTTCAGGTTAATTGAAGGCAAACTAAATAATGCTGTTCATCTAATCTAATATGTCATAGATGGTAAGATACATCGTTATTTTATGTACCACAAGGGAAAAATATGCCCAATATTATCATCAAGCGTGAGACATAACCTGATTTCTGTGATGATAATATCTGAAACAATTCTGTGTCTTAGAATGGATGAAATCAGTAAGTAGAGAAAATATTGAAGATTTGGACCAACTGAGGAGAAGGCCAGAATGAATTAGTGATAAGTCAGACCTATTGAATCTTTTATGAAGGGATATGGTTTGTAACTTTTGAGTTATAATAGCTGAAATGGATTAATGAGTCACAAGAGCAATTGCCTTAATGAATAGATAATTGATTTATAATTGGCTTGTTTTCAGAAGTCAGAATAGGATAATTGTTTGGGTCCATTAGAAATCCATGCCACCTGGCCCCAAGCTGCGCTCTGGGTTCGTCCTCTGATGGAGCTCTTTGGGGATCTTGTTGAATTTTTCACAGGAGACATTTCAAGAGCTTTTTACACTCTCAGATTTTCAACCCCTGTGCCTGTTAGTCAGCCAATGATTTCTCCACTTATACTTGAATGTGAGCAACTACACTTTCTCTGAACCTCGTTCCAACATGTCTTTTCTTCTATTTTAATTAAAAATGTATCTTTTCTCTTCCAAGATTAAAATTGCATGAGTTTCTTTCTCACCTTTTTTTGAGATTTTGCTTTACAGTTTTTTCTTGACTTTCTCCACTAGCTTTTTCTGTTTTGCCTATTAGTGGGTTAACATTTTCCAAATAAAAAAAAGAATCTCTATAACCTATTATTAATTAGAGGCAATAGAGTTAAGCAGATAAAAGCATGAACTGTAGAATCACACTCTGAGACTTCAAATCCCACCTCCCCTACTTCTTAGCTGGATGGATACATTGGGCAAATTGCTTAACATTTCTTCTTTGAGAAATTTGGGCCATAAAAAATTGTGTTTATGTCTTAGAGTTGGTGAAAAATTAAGTGAATTAATATATGTAACACACTTAGGACATTCCCTGGCACATAATAAATGCTGAGTAAGTGTTATCTATTATGGTTATTATTCTTCATTTTACCAGTTTATTTCCTTTTATTCTCATCCCAACATTAATAAAGTTTTTTTTTTGGTTTTGTTTTTTGTTTTTTTTTTTAACCACTGCATTGGACTGATGTCTGGTTTTGCCATATTTCCTTTCATGCCTCTTTCTTTTATCCCACTTCTTTTGGTGAAACTTAAAGAAGTAAAGGCCAATGGATGTGAAAGTGTTACCTAATCCCCAAATCGAGTTTTGTACATCTTCATATCTGATAACCAAGAGTAGCTCTACTGTTTTGTTCTCTCCAGGACAGTGACTTCCTACTGTCTTGTAATAGCTGCAGATTTGATCCTTGTGTTTTTAACTGGCAAGTATCAATAGTCTTATCTTTAGAAAATTACGGAAAGACACGTAAACACATTTTTGAACACTCCATTTTGCGAATGCAAAAAAGCTAACCTACATCGATAGTGGATGTCCATTTGTATAAGTGGACTTATTATATTTCCCTTTAAAAAACTGTTCAATGGAATTTTCACTGTTTTCTGACTTGTAATTCCTTAATGTTCTCTTTGGGAAGGTGAGATAAATGATTTGAGTACAACTCACATCTTGCAAAGTCTGAGACAATAACATTATAACTGTCGACAAACTGCTCTCATTATAAAACATGTGCATAGCTTTCTATACCCAAGAAGCAGTATAAGCTCTGGAAGCACTGATTAACTATACAGAGAAGGCATAAAGCAGAGTTTGACAAAGTGTAGCCTAGCTGTTCAATCTGGCCCATCACTTGATTTTTGTAAATAAAGTGTCTTTTTTTAAGGTTATTTATTTATTTATTTATTTGAGGGAGAAAAAGAGAGAGAAATTGAGAGAGAGATCACGAACAGGTGGAGGGGCAGAGAGAGAGGGAGAAGCAAACTCCTTGCTGACCAGGGAGCACAGTGAGAGGCTCTATCTCAGATCCCAGGATCATGACCTGAGCCAAAGGCAGACACTTAACCAACTGAGCCACCCAGGTGCCCATTTTTGTAGATCAAGTTTTATTGGAATGTAGCCATATTCATTCATTTACATATGGCCACTTTTGCCTTACAGTGGCACAGCTGAGCAGTTGTAGCAATATCATATGCCCTGCAAAACCTAAAATATTTACTGTTTGGCCCTTTACAGAAAAAGTTTGTAGATGCCTGATATAGAGTATCAAAGAAATCTGGCTTTTCATCCTAGTTCTACTCAGTTACTCTCATATAAGTATGGCCTTGGATTTATAACCTGTCTTTTTAAGGAAATAGCTTATTTGTAGGTGTGTACTGTGTAATGACAAAACAGAGATGATAGAAGTTAAAATTTGGAAGTTTAAGTTTAGGAACCAAAGTTGTCTTATAAGGGTGAGGAGGATGAGGTTAATCTTGAGTAAGTGACAGTCATCTCAGATGCCACGATCTGGGGGAGGAGAGGTTGAAGCTTAGAGAAATTGTTAACTAGTTTTCTCTGTTGATACCTTTGCTATTTAAGGAAAAATATTTTGTATTTGCTAAGTTAAAAGTGCCCTATTTTGTACATCTTCTTTGATTGCAGAGTTGGCTCATGAGAGGACAATTTCCATTTTTTCCCCCATGCAAGAGCAACGATTATTGGTTTTAATTTACTTAAAAATGCTCTGGAAGAGGCATGAATCAGGATGCATAACAGCATGAGCTTTTGTGACTCATTTCAGTTTAGAGCAAGCATGATGCCTGTCTTATTGAGTACCTTTAAAGACCTGGTTCATTCATTCATTCATTCAAAAGTTATTTACTATCTATTTACTATTGACTATTCTGTTCCAGCACTTATTCCACATAATTGAGATTCAATAACAAAACAAAGAAAGAAAGAAACAAAGCAGGTCATTCCCCCTTTAGGGGGCCATAATCTTGTAAATTACATAGCATTTTTGAGGTAGATGAGGACTACAGAGAGACATAAGGCAAGACATAAGGAAAGGAGGCTGTACCACCCTTTTCCCAGCACTATGGGAAAAGGGTGATAAAGACAACCTCACAGAGAAGATGACATTTTTGTAAAGCCTTGAGGGAAGTGAGGGAGTCATCTATTCCAGTAAGTGCAAAGGTCCTGAGGTAAGAGAACTCTTGCCATGTGCTACAAATAGCAAGGGGAGAATAGTTATCAATGAGTTGGTGATATGATGGCAGGTCAGATCATATAGAACGTTGTAGGTCTTGATAAGGACTTTGGATTTTTAACTAGATTTTCAACTAGATGGATTTTCTACTAAAAGAACTTGTAGAGTTCTGAGGAGAGGAGAGATCTGATAGTTGTTTTTAAATCATTTTTATTTATTTTATTTTTTTATGATAGTCACAGAGAGAGAGAGAGAGGCAGAGACATAGGCAGAGGGAGAAGCAGGCTCCATGCACCGGGAGCCCGACGTGGGATTCGATCCCGGGTCTCCAGGATCGCGCCCTGGGCCAAAGGCAGGCGCCAAACCACTGCGCCACCCAGGGATCCCTGATAGTTGTTTTTAAATATTACTCTGACTGATTGACTAAAAGGTGAGGTGATAATATTGAGAAACTATCTCAATAATCCTTGTGATAACACAAGGCTTTGTGTTATCATTGAAAAGTGATCAAATTTGAGGTATCTTTTAAGGACAGAGCAAACAGAATTACTGTTGCAGTAATTGTGAGATGTGGGAGATAACAGAAGAAGTCAAGGATGATTTGAAAGTTTTGATCTTAGCATCTGGAAGCATGTGGTTACCCTTCACAGAAAGAGGAAGATTATGATCAGAGCTGGTTTGATGAGGAAGAGGAGAAGTTCGGTGTCGGTCCTACTGAGTTTTTGATGTCTGCTGGCCAGTGGAGATGGTAGGCGTGCAGTTGAATATATCAGCATGAACTTGGCTCATAGCCTGGGCCACAGAGAGAAAATAGAGTTTATAGGATATTTAAAGCTTTGGGACTGATGAGATCACCAGGGGAGTGAATGAGGGAAGAATAGGAATAAGGGCTGAGAAGTGAGTGATTCCGCTGTATCACTCACTTCTCTAGTAGGCAGGGAGGTGAGAAGGGAGGTAAAGAAGGAGGGATTGACCAGGGGGCAGGAATATGAGGAGATCCAAGGGGAAGGAAGAGCTGGTGGGGAAGAAAAGTTGTGTCAACTATGGCTGACAGGTTAAACAAGTGAAAGACAAACGTCAGTGGTGACCTTTACGGAAACTCTTTGGTGGAGTGTTGTGATTGTTTAATACAGGTGGAATGACAGCATATTTATGTAGACATAATGGTCAGATAGAGAGGGAGAAGCTAGTGAAGCAGAGAAGAGTGGATAATTCCTAGAAAAAAATCCTTGAGTAGGCAAGAGGGGATGAAATCTGGTGCACAAGTGGAAGGGGTTGATTTCACCCAGAAGTGCAAACCGTCTGCAGAAACTGGAAGGAAGGCAGAGGGTAGGGGTGCCAAAGCTGGTCGGTGAGTAGACATGATAGAAGTTCTGTTCTGGTTGTTGCTGTTCTTGATAACACCGGAAACAAAGTCATCACGGAGGAGTGAAGACTGAGGAAGAAGTGTGAAGTTTCATCACAGTCATCCAGGGGGTAGGAGGACCAAGAGAATCGGAAATCTGCAGGGATTGTCTTGTGGCAGGAAGGGACCCTGAGAATAGCAGCTGCAAATTTAAAGTAATAGTAGATTTTCTTTAGCCATATTTAGCTCTTTTGCTATAGACCATAAATGGGTTGAAGTTTGGGCTTAACCAGGGTTGAGTTTGTTTGTTTTTTGCCGAATGAGTAAAAGGACAACAATATGAAGAAGTGATTTGAAATATACAGGGTGTTCAAGGGAGAGATGAGGTCCTGGGAGGGTCAAAGGGCCATCAGAGTGAAGGCACTAGAGTTAACTTGAGGTCAGAGTGTGGCATTCTTGGAACTGGATTATAAAGGTATGGCATTCTTTGGTGATAGTGAGGTCAAATTTGAACAAGTACCAGTATCAGAATCACATGGGGGAGCTTATTAAACACGAATTGCTGGGCCTCACCCCACATTTCCTGACTCAATAGGTCAATGTGAGGTCTGAGAATTTTTATTTCTAACAGGTTCCCAGGTGATAGTGAGACCTAGCTTTGAAAACCACTGTTCTGGTATGAGCACGGTGAATAAATGGCTGAGATAAGTTGAAGAACATTGTCATTAGAATACAGGGACTCAAGAATCTCAGAAGTCAGAATGTAGGAAAAATCATCTCTTTGTTTCAAGAGAAGGAACATTAGGTCCAGGAGCTAAAGCATTGAGAAATGATGAGGATGGCTGCCATTAGGGAGAGGAGCTTGGTGGTAAAGTCTGGCAACATGAAATTCAAATTTGGATGTTTTAATGAAGGAAGCGTATACACAGGAGTGCTCAGTGGAAGGTTGGGCAGGTGATGCCCTGAACATCTCTAAGGGTTGTCATCCACATTATGATTCCTAGGAACAAGAATGGTCTGTCAACTTGATTGAGACATGAAAAAAATAAATTTACTTCTTAGATTCCAAGCCCACAGATATATGGGCTGTATATAAGCTTGAATAATTTCTGCACTAAAGGAAGATGATTGGCTCTGCTTAAAATTGTGGGGCTCTTACAAATCTTTCTCTTTGGGGTAGCCAACGCAGGAAAAAAAAACTCACACATAATCACATACAGCCCTCCCTATATTTACGCACCTCTACGCCCAAATGAGAATGAGTCCTTCTGACATCCAAGGTCACAAAAGTAGGGTCCTCAAAGTTCAAAGAATATCACAAATGTCTCCAAATAAAAAATTAAACAAAAGCAAGGATTATTTTGATATTTTCTATTTAATGTAAAAAAGTCTGCTTCACAGTCCTGTGAGGCAAGGGGTCATGTCATTTTAGAGACAGCAGCTCAGAAGTATTAAGTCTGCTGCTCTGTCCCTGTCTTCTTCATTTGCTCTTGCAGCATGTTCTCTTCTTCCCTTTACTCTCTTTTGCTGCTAATTATATGTCTATCTTTTTAGGTCATCCCAACACTCAACATGGGACTTGAACTCACAACCTCAAGATCAAGAGTCACATGCTCTACTGACTGAGCCAGACAGACACCATATGTATATATATTTTGGCCAAACACCATCATCCATTAAATCAGATTGACAAATGCCCGACTCTTACTCATTTTCTGGACAGCACTGATGGACAACAGGAGAAGTTGAGGGAGCATGCAGGATAGCATGGGTCCATCCCTTTGCTGAGGTTACAGGTGTCCTGTGTGGGTCCAATGGCCTCAGTGAGGGTGCTCCTTTCTGTGGGTGTGGTATAACTTGCTGGAGGATCTGGTTCTCCCAAGTTAGTAAGTAGGATCTGATGATAGCCCAGAATTGGCAAGTAAAATGAGATTTTAATTTTCATAGCTTAAAAATCCCGCCTTTACTTTCAGACTTATGTTTTAGGACCAGCTAACAACAAAACATAGAAGTGACTTTACAAGGAGAGTTTCGATTGGCTGGTTGGGCGGATAATACCCTCAGAACATAGGTACAGAGCAATTATTTTCAAATGGCCATGAAAATCCATATGTATGATTTCCTCAGATGAGCTGAAATTTAAGAAAAGGCCTGAGCATGAAGAAAACATTTGGTTTAAACTAAGCTTAGAAGAAGTTTTTGTTTTAGAGAATCCCTTTGGGGTTAAGTTTACCTCTTGTTTTTAGTTTTATTTTCTTGTTTTTGCTTTTTCTGGTATTGCATTTCTGGTATATATTGTATTCTTAAAGAAAAATTATGTGTTTTAATATTTTCCCTAGGGTATTTGAAATAATTGTGTTTGGAGCATGTTCTTATGAAGATGGAAATATGCTCACTCTGCAACAGCAATGCGTAAATAATTGCAGAGATAATATGTGAAGGGTGATAAAAATAGTAATTTACTTTTCATGGTCCTTCTTAAAAATGCTATTGAGGTATAAATACACATAATACACTGCATGGATCTTAAGTGTTCATGCTGAGGGATTTTGACAATTGTATATGAACAAATAATCATTACTGAAAAAATTTCATCACCATAAAAAATTGAATTGTATCCCTTCTGGTCAATATCCACCCACCTTGTCTGCATGGCACTACTTCCTGAATTTAAATTTATACAATAACTTTGTCTATTTTTGAAACTCACTAAAGAGGACCACAGATATGTATTTTTGCTGTGTGTGTGTGTGTGTGTGTGTGCAACTGGGTGAGTATATTTGTGTGTCTGTTTTGCTCAACATGATGTTTAGGATTTATCCATGTATAATGATTTTAAGATTCATTCATGCTGTGCCCTGTATTAATAATTCATTTCCTTTTATTATTAAATAATATTTCATGGTATGGATAGATCAACTTGTCTATCCATTTATGTGTTTATGGGCACTGTGGTTGTTTTCTCATTTGGGCTATTATAAATAAAGTGGTTATGAATATTCACGTATAAATCTTGGCATGGACAGAGGTCTTAACTTACCTTAGATCTTGAATTTAAGAATGGCTGGATGATATATTAGTCGTACAGTTCCTCTATTAAGAAACTGCCAGACTGCTTTCCAAAGTGGCTAAACCATGTTACATTCCCAGAACAGCAGTATTTGAGAGTTTTAGTTTCTCCACATCCTTGCCAACACTTGGTATGGTTAGTCTTTTAAATTTTAGCTATTCTAATTGAGATGTGGTGGTAGCTTACTGTGGTCTTAAATTTTCATTTTCTTAATGAATAATAATGTTTAATATCTTTTCATGTGCTTATCTGTGAAGCCTGTTCAAATCTTTTACTCGTTTTGTATCTTTGTATCTGGGTTGGTTATTTTCTTATTTTTGAGTTTTGAGAATTATTTATATATTCTTAATGCAAGTCCTTTTTCAGATATATGATTTATAAATTTTTCTTCCTAGCCTTGTCATTCTCTTTACTTAATTGCTTAAATAGAAATTTCAATTTTGAGGCCCAATTTATCAATTGATATTTTTATAGATTATGCTTTTGGCTTTATATTGAAAGCATATTTGCTCAATCCAAGGCACTTATACTAAGACACTTAAGGTTGTCCCATAGCTCTTAATGTTCTGCTTATTTTTTAGATTCATCATCCAAATAAAGTATCCTGTGCTTTATTTTGGGTAATTTCTATTGTTATATCTTCAAGTTCACTGATCATTTTCCTGCAATTTTTTTATTATCTGCTATTAATTCCATAGCATGTATCTTAAGTCTCACACATTATGTATGGTAGCATTTCTAGAAGTTTGATTTTGGGTCTTTTAAAAGTATCTTCCAGGCCTTTACTTACCTTATTGAAATAAAATATTTTTATGATAACCATCTTCTGTCTTCTAATTTTAACATCTGTATCAGTTCTTGGTTGGCTTTAATTGTTTATCCCCTCATTATGGGTAATATTTTTCTCTTTCTTTCACGTGTGGTAATATTTTATTAGAGGCTGGACATTGTGATCTTTCCTGTGGAAAAAAACACCTTGTGGGTGTTAATTATTTTTGCAGTCTTATAAATATTCTAGAGCTTAGTTCTGGAAACAGTTTGATACTTTTGGATCTTGTTTTTAAAATTTGTTAGGATAAAGTGGATCAGTGCTTGGGGAAGGCTGAGTGATTCCCCATTACTGAGGCAAGACTGAATTCACTTTCTGCAATTCTCCAAAGGTCACAAAAGTTTTCAGTGTGTCTACCACAAAAATATACTATGAACAGCTCTCTGTAAGGATGAAGAACTGTACCCCAAATTCTTTTGGGTAGTTCTTTCTCTAGCTTGGGTAATTTCCTTGGATGTATGTATTTGTCAGTACTCAACTGGACATTTGAGGGAGCCTCTCCAAAAAACCCCAGGGTTCTTTCTCTGTACACCTCTCTTCTTTTCTAGTACTTTGTCCAGAGGACTTTAGATGGGCTTGTCTTCCTGAATTCTCAACTCAGGGAGTCCACTGGGCTCCACCAGGTGTTGTCTGAGTTTCTCTTCCCTATGCTGCAAAGTAGAGGCAGCAAGCCCGGAATAATTTGTTTCCCATCTCTCAGGGATCATGAGCCTTCAATGCACTTAGACACTATTTTGCAAACCAATGTGTTATATATGCTATTAAAAACATTGTCTCAGGCAGGCAAGTAAGTTTAGCTCCTGTTATTCCGTATTGACCAAAAGTGGAAGTCATGTTTTACACTTGTTTTTGCTTCATGTATTTTGAAGCTCCGTGTTTATTGCATACACATTTAGGATTGCTCTATCTACTTGATGAATCAAGCCTTTTCTCATTAGATAATGTTTCTCTTTATCCTTGATGAAACTGCTTGTTCTAAATTCCACTTTGTCTGATACTGGTATAGCTATACCAGATTTCTTATGGTCAGTTTATTTTGTACAAGTTTTCTCACCTTTCTATCTTCATCTTGGCTGTTTTATATTGAAAGTGTCTTTCTTGTAAAGAATATACAAATCTTGCTTTCTCACCTTCCACCCCAGTTTGATAATATTTGCCTTTTGCCCAAGTATTTATTTACCTATTCCATTTACTCCATTTATTAATATTTATTAATATGATGTGCTTTATCTCCCATCTTGGATTTTAAATTTTATTTAGTTTTATTCATCTTATAATAAAACTAAATTTAGTTTTGTTTCCTCTTTTTCTTCTTTATTATTTTGAATGAATCACATATTTTAGGTATATCTTTTGGGATTATCTTCTTATTAACCATTCTGGGTATCGTGATATACATTTTTATTATCAAAGTTTACTCCCAATTAACAATGTAAGAACTTTCACAATAGTGCCATATCAACTACCCTTTCCCAACATTTGTTCTATTATTATCTCACATTTTACTTCACTACATGTGCTATATTCCTCCCAATGCATAGATGCTATTTTTATTTTAAATGGCCAATATTTTATTATCATTATTATTTATTATTATTTATTATGTCCAAAAGTATATATACATGTAAAATAATAGCACATATTACTAATTCATATTTGCCCAGATTTATTCCTTCTGCTACTCTCCATACCTTATGCAATTTTGAGTTCCATCTGATATTATTTTCCTTCAGGTTAAAGAATTTCTTTTGTCATTAATATTGTATCATAAATTCTGAACACTCTCCTCCTCCTCCTTCTTGTCTTTCCATTTCTGTTTCCATTTGCATACTTCCTAATAAGTTTGCTTCAAGTTCAATGATTTTTTTCCTTCTGGTGAATCCAGTTTACCCTTAAATCAATACTTCATTTTCATTTTCTTTCTAGCATTTTTATTTAATTCCTTTTTCAGTTTTTATAATCTACTTAAATTTCCTATTTAATACATACAGTATTTGGTTCCCTTCAATTTCTTTGCATCTTCATATCATTGGTAGTTCAGAATACTACTATTTTTTATAAGTATTTTATTTTTTGATTATGACTATAAAAGCAAAAGTCTCTTGCAAATTTCTAGTACTGACCAAAAGCAGAAATCTTCCACTGATCCTTTTTTTAAAAAGATTTATTTATTTATTTCAGAGATACAGAGAGAGAGCATGAGGGGAGGAGGAGAGAAGAGGGGGAGAGAAAATCTCAAGCAGACTCCCCATTAAGCTCAGAGCCTGAAGCAGGGCTCAATCACGTGACCCTGAGATCATGGCTTGAGCTGAAATCAAGAGTCAGACACTCAACTGATTGAGCCACTGATCTACTTTTAAAAATTATACATTTGAGTGATCTTTTAAGATATAACCTCTATGCTCATTCACATAGGGCTTCCTTTTATTCTCCTACATTTTAAATAGAATTTTTATTTGTACATGTTAAAGACTAATCAATTGATTAATAGACATGATTTTCAAATTAATAATCTGATAAATTGTATACTACTTTACTAATGTAGTTAAATGATGAAAAAAGAGAAAAGATAATACATGGCTTATATAGCCATGTACCAAACCTTACTGAAAAAGAAAAAAAAAAGGTAGTTGTTTTCTCTCTGTGTGTTGGGAAATTTCTGAATAAAAGCTGTATGAACTTCACATTAATAAAAATTAAAGAGGAGAAAAGACCAAGTTTTTTAGAATGGTAGAGGAATATTTTCTAAGTCCTTTTTAAACCTTACTTCATGATAGAATTGAAATTGTCATTTTAAATTCTAATCAATGGAATTTGCAAGTTGATTAAGGTTGCATTTAAAGGTAGTATTAAGGTTGCATAAAACTGTGCCAAAGATAAGTTTTATATAAAAAGATTAGAATTCTTTCCATAGCCAAAATGTTTTTATTTGCTGTATAGAGTTTAGAGATGAGGGGATAAGAATATTAGGAAATACAGCAATGACTACTTGAATATCTGACCATAGGAGTTGATAAATCCAGACTATTATTGTCAAAGGCTCTCTAAAATCTGTTTTAACTAAACACAGTATATTTTCTTCCAGTTATGAGACTCCACTTAGCACAAAGAAGATGAAGTTATATGAATAAAATTGAAGCCCATTTAAACTATTTGGCTTGTAGCTGAAATTTACTTAAAGTTTGTTCCATTTGGTTATGGTTGAGATTATGTTACTGCTCCCAGTTATTGCTGCCCTCTTTGTAAGAAGATTGTATATTCCTACCCTTTGTTGTAATGACCACAGTGTCCTGTATGGTATGCATCCCCATCCCACTGAGCCAGACTTTTTTACTGAGTTGCATAAGCTAATGGAATGTGGATGGCAGTGGCTGATGTGAGCAGAAACTTCAGGAGCCTTGTTTAATTCTTTCACTGCTCCTTTTTTCTCTTAGCCCACGGTTAGAGTCATTGCTACCTTATGCCTCTGTCCACTGAATTACTTTTTAGAAATGTAGCCCCTGAAATTTTGAGTATAATCTGAATTATTGGAAACTATAGTTGGCAACATTCTTTTATAATTTTAATATATGTCTGAAAACTGATCATGAGTTGACACTTAGTGAAACTAGGTTATTAGGGCAAAGTTTAAGATATTGTAATACAGAGACTGTTGAATTATAGTGGTTTGAAAAGAGACAAAGTTTTCAATTCCTCATGTAACCATCTGTCTAATTTAGCTTGCTTGGGAAACCCTGCTCCCTGAAGTCATTAAGGGACTTGATCTCCATCCATTTTATTTTTCCACCCACAGTCCTTTTTTGCATGATTGGAGTTGGGCAGAGATTTATCTATATTTATAGCTCATGATAAAGGGAAAGACAAGAGGTCCTGGGCATGGCATTTCCTTTTAAATAAACAATTTGGGAGTTGTATGCAGGTGAATCTCATTCATAGTCCATTGCAAAGAAAGCTGAAAATGTAGTTTTGAGAAGGTTGCCCACAAGTCCAGTCCAAAACTAAAGAAATAACTATTACCATGGGAAAGAAGTGAACTGATAAAGTGAGGTACCTTTATGGATCTTGTTGACCATCTTAGATCATTGGGCCTCCCTATACATTGCATTCTTCAGAATTCTTAAATTGAAAGAGACTCTAGATGCTGTTCCACTCAGATCCATGACAGAAATCAATCTCTCTCTTAATTTTTAGCTTTTGGAGAGAAGACAATTTAGAGCTCCTCTTGGTTGTTTACTTTGGTATCCTGGGACACTAAATGATGAAGTCCTTCACAATGCCTGGCACACAGAAGAGGCCTGATTGAAAACTATTAGATGAATGCACAGTATATTTCTTAGGCTTGTAGGTCAATGCTTATTAGTTAGAGAATATTTAATAAATGTTTGTTGAATATCGAGTGAAAGGCTACTGAAGTAAATTTTCAATTATTAAGTATAAACAGGCTTCCCATTGAAAATGGTGAACTGTGTAAATGGATTAATTATTTCTGCCTCTGGAGACTTAATAATAATGCTAGTAAAAGAATAAAAATCAAGCATTAGTCTAGAAAAAATCTAGCTGGGGCAAATTGAAGCAAACAAGATATTTAAAAAATCTTGGTTGATGAAATATAGCACGTATAGTCTGTGTTCTATATTTCAGAATAGCCATAGACTTGAACACTCTCAGACAAAGATGCAGCCAACAAGGAATGCAGGTGTCAGAGGCTGCTGGGATGAGGAGACACAGGAATGAGAAGGTGGTTGGAAATGTAGGGAATAATTTAAAATCTATATATCGATGAGTCAGCTCTAGTCAGACCCCTTTCTTCTAATTCCAAAGGGAGACAAAACTTTTTTTTTTTTTTCCTATTGTGCAACCCATTCTCCCAAACTCAAATTTTTATTAAAGAAATAGAATCAACTTTATGGCAGGTGTGGGGAGACATGATGCCTCAGAGCAAAGCTTCTCCACTTTGTCATCTGGGACCTCAGAACAGAGACCCCTTACCTCAAAGAGTTAAAGAGCCTCTGAGTCCAAGAGCCCTGCAATGCACATGGAAAAGACATGAAGATACCATCACAAGAGTAAAACCACCTTTAAAAGTGATTGACAATTATAAACAGATTAAATATCCAGAAGGAGCTATTACTTTCTTCAATGGACTAAATTTTGTCCCCACCTCAAATTCCTATGTTTAAGTTCTAAACCTCAATGTGGTAATATCTAGAAATAGCATCTTTAAAAGATGATTAAGATTAATGAGGTCATAGGGTAGATCCCTAATCTGATAAGATGGTGGCCTATAAGAAAAAGGAAAGTCTACACCTCACCTCCATTCAATATTGGCTTTTTGAAGATGTACCAAGAAAGTGACCATCTGCAAGCCAGGAAGGAGGCTCTCACAGGACCAGACCATGCTGGCACTCTGATCTTATACTCCTAGATTCCAGAACTATGAAAAGATACATTTCTGTCATTTAAGCCACCCAGTCAATGATGTTTTGTTACAGCAGCTCCAGCTTCCCAGTATGCCTTCATTAAAAACCCTTCTATGCTATTTGATTTTTAATATTTTGTGTATGTCTACATTACTTCAAAAACCCTGACAAAACAATAACAACAGCAAGAAATAAATGAGACCTTCAAGCTGGTGCAGAGTGGACCAATCAGCTTCCCTTTTCATGGGTGGAAAAACCTTCTAGAGCTAAATGATTTGCCCAGGGCCATTCGGTTTGAAACTCAGCCTATTTATTTATTTATTTACTTATTTATTTTTAAGATTTTATTTGTTTGGGAGAGAGAGAGCTCAAGAGATAGCACGGGAAGCATAAAAATAGCATTCCCCATGGGAAGGGACAGAGGCAGAAGCAGACTCTCCACCAAGCAGGGAACCAGATGTAGAACTCAGTCCAGGGACTCTGGGATCATGACTTGAACCAAAGGCAGATGCTTAACTGACTGAGCCACCCAGGTGCCCCAAAATACAGCCTATTTAAAACCCATGATATTTAAATTCCATGTCCAGTGCTTCCAGTATTTGTTGCATATTCTGTAATATGTTTGCATTTTAAATATATTTACCAATTTACATATTTTGGCCAGATTGAAAACATATCACATTCTAATTTAAGATTGCCTGATTATATATAATGGCACTAGATTATTTTGATAGTATAACTGGAATCATAATCTACATAGATTGCTTACACAGGGAAAGTAATATATCCACAATATATAAACATTCCAAAGAATTTAAAATATTTGAGTATTTTCATGTTAACATCTTTGAGAAATTGCCTAGTTTAGTGAAAAGTCAGGAAAAGGATGGAATTATGGCTCTCCACTATATTATCTGTATGAAAATGGCAATCCCTAAAATTTTCTAGGTCTCAGCTTCTTCATCTGTAGCATGAGGACAAGGCTTGCATACCCTACAAAGATGTTGCAATGATCAAAAGAATTCTAAATTATTAGATGTAAATATAGTGTATATGACTATAGACCATAACACAGAAGAATCCACAGACCTATCTGGATGCTTTATTATACAACTCTTTTCAAATTATTGGATCCGTGGTCCTGCTTGATTCTGTTTAGGTGTCATGGATTGTTTTACCAGTTGTTATTGTGCATTATATTTGGGGATGTCCTGTGGATGTTATGGATGTATGATCTCAGAAATTAGCTCAAACTTCTTCAAATCTCAGAACCAGTGTTTTCCAAGATCGCTATTCTCTTACTTTTGATGGCGGACTTTGGCAGGGAAAATGTTTGGAAAGGTAGAAGTGCCTGAAGATGAGGATGCTTTTTCCCATCAAGCCATCAAGTCATGAATTATTATTGATATGGTTTCTCCTACTATTGGCTTTTTGAAAGACTGACCTTAATTTTGTCTCAGCTCTGACAAGTGGTTTCATATATTCAATTACTCCCTTCTGGATCTATTAAAAAGGGCTCGGGAAAACAGACTATGATTTCTAGAATATTCAATAACGCAGCCATCCTGGTAGTCCCCTAATTGGTCTCCCACATTATTTGTGAGCTCTTGAATTCAAAATAGATTCTTTGTAAAAGAAACAGAATGAGCTTAACCTTATGTAAATGTTTTTTTTTCTAGTGTTAGTTCAGAGGAATTGTTTTTTCTTATTTTACATGACAAAAATATGCTTTAATGTTGGTAAAGCTATTGGAAACTTTATGTGAAAATATCAAGTAACATTTTGTGTCCAAATATATATTAGTCACTATTAATTATTTACCTGTTTAGCGTGATGGCTATCTAGCCAAGCATCTCCAGTTGCCATAGAAAATGCTCATAATATTTTTCCCTTTGTCATTTTTATATCACCTGAGACAGGAGGAGCCATTGACACAAGAAATGCTGTTATTCCATGCTCAACTAACTTTTCAGACCCACCAATCCTCAGGAAGCAGTAGGATTCATTGCTCCTTCTGCACATTTACCATTTTTGAGCACAGAGCTGACTGTGCCTTGCAATGGTGTTGGTTTGTGCCAACTTGCTTGAAGCCAAACAAGTTCCTGATTTAAAATCTTCTGTGATCTATTTCCATATATACCTTTGGGATTGAATGCATTTATGTGGTTGATCTCATTTCTGAAACTAAGAAACAAAAAGGAAGAATGATTAGAGTTTATAGCAAAGTTAATTATCTATTTGCCTATTTCCACAGACTTGGGATTCCCCACTACTTCTCATGGTCATCAAAATATACAATCTATAGGTTGGAGTGTAGTGGGATAGCTAAGAATGAGGACTCAAGTTTCAGATTGTATGAATTTAAGAATACAACTAAGTCCTTTGATTATTAAGGAAGTATCAGTTTCCTTACTTATAACATTTAGATAGTAATTGCATTACCATATAAAAAAGGAGAAATAGGGGATTGACAGTTCCTAGTATTTTACTGGACACCTAAAATAAGGAAATGCTGGCTGCTATTGCCATAGGTTTTGTGCTTAAGAGAACTTCAAAAATTATGTGTTTGTAAAATAAAAATGAGTGCTGGCCAGAAGAATCCTACTAACCTTACCTGTGGGACTTCCTTAATAAATATTAATCAAAATGCTTAATACACTTCTCTGTAGAAACCAATACTGAATTTATTTCAAAAACAGATGAGTTCCCACTATGTGTGTAGTATGGGCACAGCAGACACAAATGAAGCTTTTATTTTCTGGGACCTCATCATCCAGCAGAAGAGATGGACCAGTAAATAAATTGCAAAGGTTAAACATAATAAAATAAATTCAATGACAAAGTTCATATTGGTGCTGAATTTATATACCCAGTGGTTACTGTATTGCTAGCACAAGGCAGAAATGCAAAGTCAAGGTCATCAAGCCCATAATGCAAATGTGAGCTTGATCTTAGTTTCAAACTGAATATTCTAATGGATCAGGGTTGTTATCTCAGCACATCTTAAATACTCTATTTGAAGAAGCTCTTGTAATTTTTTTGGATAAGAGACAAAAAGCCTCTGCAGGTATCAAATTGCGTTGCCTTACATGGTCTGGGGAAGTGAGGCCAAACAACATCTACCGGATATGCCACTAACTGTTGTTTATGTGAGCCAACAGAAAGAATTAGTTTGCACATCCATATCAAATGCCCACACTCCCAACTCCCAACTCTTTATATAGCTGTCATGAAACAAAGATACGCCTAATTGGCTTTGCCAGCAGTAAGGGATAAGCTATCTTTTTTTCCCCCTCATCTTCATTGGCTGCAACTCCCATTCCTGATTTGACACAGAATGCTTAGCTCCCTCTAAAAATGATTCATATTAAAATGAATGCATGTTCGATGCAGTTTTGCATATAGTGTCCAAAAAGCAATGGAATGCTGGAAGTCTCCGGTGTTGTGGAAACTTGTTATTTAGGACACGTGACTGGCATTTCCTTTAGGGGTGTAAGTGGTTCAAGTGGCTCAAGATAGAATGCCACTCTATGCCTGGTATTACATTATGCACTGTCAGAAACTCTGACACTGATTTATTATTTCTGCTTATGTGTTTTACACCGTCTAATATCTTATATGAAATAGACTCCTAACTCAGTTCCAAACATTGTTTCACTAATAAGAAACAACCCAGACATATTAACATGTGCCTTACAGTAATTGTATTCACTATAACTAAATTTTTTCCCAACATTTTAGGGAACCCCATTGAAGTATTTCTCCCTTATTTCTTCTGATCTCATAGCTTTCTCTATAGAAGTAAAATTTTAATAATAGGGCAAGATAGCTGAGAGTGTGTAGCCTAACTTCTCTTGCTATTTGTACATTAAAATTAAATGTTGCTGAATCTGTGAAGTGGAGCTACTAAGTATTATACACTTGGAATCTTGTGACTTCTCACCAAAGTGATGGATGGATGATGTTATTTCTGTCATAAATGAATGGGAACAACTGGGAGTTTTATCATCACAAGTTAATATTTTCATGTTTTCTAAAGAGTTTGTTTTGTAAATCTTATTTCTGGGCTATATATTTACTTACAGAAATCTTTATACAGTACAGAAGAAAGAAAGTAAGAAAGCTTCCTGTTCACAGCAGTATTCTTAGCCACGTGTTATTTAGAGCACCGCATTTGTCATTTGTTTTTTACCTCACTGTGCTTTCAGCCAACTTTTTCTTTTTCTTTTTAA
Source organism: Canis lupus baileyi (assembly GCF_048164855.1). Classification (NCBI taxonomy): domain Eukaryota; kingdom Metazoa; phylum Chordata; class Mammalia; order Carnivora; family Canidae; genus Canis; species Canis lupus. The sequence goes on along the minus strand of NC_132861.1, from coordinate 41,170,521 downwards.
GATATTCCTTCGAGAGGAGCTCTATCTGTTCGGGCTTATTTGGTTCCAAGCGATATGCATTTAAATCCAGACTTTTTGAGGGAAAAAGAAGCAATTTATTGATTCGCGTGGTGTACAGTGTGTAGGACTGACTTTAGGCGAGGCTTCAGTCAGATCCTAAAAAACTGGCATCCTTCTTTTCAGTCTTTAGACTCATACAGGTTCTCTCCTCTACCTTATAAAGGGCTGCTTAACCCAACACTTCACAGTTTCAAGTCCAACTAAAACGGACAAGGGTCTTTTTGCTGGAAGTTGCAGCCAAAGTCAATGCTTCTGTTTTGTTTTGATTGATGTAGGTAAACTTCCTGGGACTCATCACCATCACCGGGCTAGTGGTTTGAGTTTGCCCTATTTTCTGCTTGTGTGTGGAAGTAGTGACACACTTGGCTAAGAGTCACTGGTGGGTAAATCCCCAGATGATATTATGGAGCTAATATTGGAAAAAGAGGACGTGCCTGCAGAGCCTGAAAACAAGCAAACAGATACAAGCAACGATGTCTACTACAGAAGGGACACATTAGTGCTCCTGACAACGACAATTTAGGTTGTGGTAGGAACAGCTGTGCTGAAGAATGATTAAATATAGGTGCCTCTGGGGGCACTCTGACCTTTCCAACGTAGGCACCTCACGTTCCCAGAATTTAGTTTCTCAGAGTGACTGCTGCCACTCTCTGTAGAAAATGGTTCTGGACCACAAGGGCTTTCTCAGTCCAGAAACATAGCCTGTGTAGCATGCTACATGCAACATCAATGTTCCTTTCTTCTCTCTTCCTTCACCCCTGTGGTCTTCCTTTCTTTCCACTTTAAGTTTCTGGGAAAGTGTCCTTCCTCACCTCTTCCTTATTACATTTAGTGCTCAGATAACTAATATTTTTTTTAAAGATTATTTATTTATTTATTTGAGAGAGAGAGAGAGAGAGAGAGAGAAGCAGACACATAGGCAGAGAGAGAAGCAGGCTCCATGCAGGGAGCCTGATGTGGGACTCGATCCCAGGACTCCAGGATAATGCCCTGGGCCAAAGGCAGGTGCTCAACCGCTGAGCCACCCAGGCATCCCTCAGATAACTAATATTGTGATTTCTCCTGGCTTAGAGCAAATTTCATATTAGTTTTTTAGGACATAAACTTTTGAGCCTTGATCTTTATTGGCAAACCAGTATCAATGGCAGGAAGTTTCATGGAAATTCTAGGTGTACTACAGAGGCCTTTTCTAGGGTCAGCGAAAATCTTTTACCAAATGTGCTTGTGAAGTCAGCCCTGATGAGAAGAAAGACTGTGTCTATTGAATGAATACAGATCACATTTTATAGGACTCCAGAAGATTTCATTCTCTAGTTTCTCGGTTCAAAAAAACAGCTCTGAGATTTTTATCCCCTTAGAGAGCCAGTCTTATAAAGAAATATTTTGGAGTAGCATTCCATAAATTCTGATGTGTGTGCACATCGCCTAGGATTCCTGGTAAAACACAGATTCTGTTGGGAAATCTATGAACAGAGGATGCCAAGGCTATGGGTCTCCAGGCCACACTTTGAGTAGTAAATTTCTAGCTCTGTGTTGTCTGATAGTTACTACTATTTGTGGGTAGCTATTCATATTCAAATTTAAATAAACATTTAGTCCTCAGTCTTATTAGCCATGTTTTAAGTGCTCAGTAGTCTCACATGCTAGTGTGTGAGGTATTGGGCAGCACAGACTAGATTTCCATTATCTCAGAGGCATCTGTTGGATGACCTTGCTTTATAAGATGGATTGTCCAACTTTGGAATAAGCACAATGCTGTAAACAGGGCAAGGCTTCTTCTCACAATGTCCAGGTAGCACCATTTCCCAGAGAAATGGTCTGTATCTTCAGAAGGTACCTAACCAAAATGTCTAGCATGTACTAAACCATGGTGTGATCTAAGCTCTGTGAGATTTCTCTTAAGACTTTCTTTTCTTATTTGAACACAAGACGCCCAGCACCTGTTACCATACTTTGTCAAGATGCTTACATCTAATTTAGTCCTGTGTTTCTGTTGTTGGCTATGATTCTCATCTTGGTACTCTTGATATGTATTTTTGATCAAATAATTAAAAACCTGTAAAGGATCTCCTTAGCTATCCAGAAGTCTTATATGGCAATCACACACATTGTAATGTAGGTAAAAAGCCAAGAATTGGGAAGGCTGTTAGTGGCCAAACAACACACAACAAAAACTTAGCAATTAAACAGTGAAACACACATCTATAAAACATCCTATAAACACATATCCATAAAACTTTGCCATATATAGGTCTGGTGATGAGGGAATAACCCAGCCTCTGCTCTCATGGGGGGTTTATGTGGCTTTGACTTTACCTACAATTAGCTCCATTTTATTAGAGCCTATTAATTTCAATGCCTTAGAGAAGTAAGGTATATGAGTGCCCCAAGCAATGCTTAGCTGCTTCCAATTTAGCTCTGAAGCCCTTTTCCAGTGTATAAATGTCACTGTCTTACGCATGGCACTTGAGAATGCTTCCTGAGCACAGAAGGACTTATGTAATTCAGTCAATCTTATCCTTTGGATTTGTTTCAATATGGACAGGACCTTTGTGGTGATAAGTACGTGGCACACTTTTCAACGCTTCTCTGTGACTGAGACATGGTTCGGATTTTGGCGTCACACGCCCTCCAGTGCCATTCCTCCAGAGTCACATGAGTCTTTAGTATTTCTGTCTCCTGAGAGCTGGCATGACAAGTATACATTTGGCCTCAGCATTTGGTTATGTGAAATCATTAGCCTGGGTGAGGTTGTGGGGTACGTTCCTTCAAGTTTCTCTAAGGATAAGTGCAGAGCGTATTTGCTACAGGTTAAAGTTAATGTCCTCAGCAAGAGTCTGCCTTACACTGGGATAAATGTTCATAGTCAAGAAAGGGACCTGAGGTCAGTCTTCCTTGCCCCTGAAAGGTTATCTAGTTATGAGTGAAATAATCTCAGGGATGGTTGTTGGTGCCTTGAGGGGGCCCTATAAATGGCATTTTTCTTCCCTTCCTGAGATTGGAACCAATGGAGAAATGGGCATTGGAATCAGACTCATGGGAATAAGAATAATCATCTTTATGATTTTTTGATAAAACTGCTGGACAATGGGGCTTAGGGGTTGTAGAAGGCAGCTTCTGACATGACCTCCAGTGACATCAATCTGCTGGTATCCTCATGTGTATGTGATCTCTTCCCCTTGAGGCCTAGTAACTTGCTTTAATGAATAGAATGGCAACAGTGATGCCTATATATAAGATTTTAACTTCCATTTTGCTGGTAGATTCTTTACTGACCCTCTCCCTTACTGGGTTTGATGAAGCAAGATGGAGACACTCAAGAAGCAAGAAATATAGGGCAGCCTCTGGGCTGTAGCCCATGAGGAACTGAGGCCCCAGCCCAATGTCGTGCAAGAAAGTGATCCTGTCAACAGCCAAATGAGTTTGGAAGCAGATATTTCTCCAGTTGAGCCCTCAAATGAAATCTCAGCTCTGGCTGATATCTTATAAGAAACCTTGAAGCAGAAGACATAGCTAAGCCACGTCAAGATTCCTGACCCACAGAAATTGTAGGATAACAAATTGTTTTAAGCAGCTAGGTTTTTAGCAATATTTTCCTAAGCAATAAATAAGTAGCACAAGCGAATTTGCTAAGGAGGCTTGCTAATCTACCCCCAAAGCAGACAACTATCCTTGCTTTCTGCAGCTGCATACTTCATCCTTGGGGGCTACCCGGTATAGCTTGCAGAAGTAGAGAAGACAATATGCTTTTGTTAGGTAGGTAGATTCCAAATTACCTGGGGAAGAGGAAGGATTAATTCCTTTTATCAAATTTACCTGCCAATAAGTCAGTTTCTCCTTTGCTGGGAAAAAACTGAGGGTTGAGAAAAGCCAGTAGTGTTATTCCAAATATGTCTCTCTACATATGTAAATGTAAGTGCAAATGGATGAGTGTCCTTAAGCCACAGGGTTATCTAGTGACTGGGTGAGTTACTTTACTTCTACAGGTAAGAATGAGGTTAGAGCCATAGGCCAGAAATGTTTTAAGGGAAAATTTCTTCTCATAGAAGTGATAATAGTTAAAAAAAAAAAAAAAGTATTTCTCTTTTACAATGAGGACCACCCCATGTTAAAGAACCCTTGCATAAATGGGGCACCTGGGTAGCTCAGTAGTTTTAGTGTTCCACTCTCTTTTGGCTCAGGTCATGATCTCGTGGGTCATGGGATTGAGCCCTCTATTGGGCATTACATTCAGGGCAGAGTCTGCTGGAGATTCTCTCTCTTTGTCCTTCCCCCACTTGTGCTTGCATTTTCTCTTTCTCTCTCCCTCTCAAATCAATCAATCAATTTTTTTTTTAAAAAAGGTCCCTCGCATAGAAAAGTGTTCCTGTGCTGATTTAAAATCTTGCATTTCACTCTTTCATCCTGGTTTTGATGTCTTATATTAAATGAAAATCCTGTGCCCCTTCCCAGGTGCCGAGTCTGAGCAATGCAGAGATACATTAAGACTCATCCCTGCTCTCAAGGGACTTACAGCCTGGGAGGCAGATGTATTGAAAGTAAGCCACTAGAACACACTATTGCAGGTTTGATTCCCCTGGAAGCTGGCTCTGAGAAGAAATTTAACATATAAAATGTTTATTGGGAAAGGCCTAAGGGATCAACACTTGAAGGAAAGGGGAGAGGGAGTCGTTGAGCTGTGAAGGAGGCCTCAGGTGAAGTTCTGGTGCTAAAAATGCCACTTGGATTTGGCCTGATAGGCTGAAATAGCGTGGCCTCCATCACTGGATTCTTCATTGGATATGGGCCACTGTGATAGGGCAGGATCTTGAAATAGGCTTTTTTCTTTTCTTTTATTTAAAGATTTTATTTATTTACGAGAGAGAGAGAGAGAGAGAGAAGGGCAGAGACACAGGCAGAGGGAGGAGCAGGCTCCATGCAGGGAGCCAGACATGGGACTTGATTCCGGGACTCCAAGATCACGCCTTGGGCTGAAGGCAGGTGCTAAACCACTGAGCCACCCAGGCTGCCCGAAATAGGCTTTTTTTCTGTACCCGAGGGAGTCCCTGTAGGGGCTGAAAGCCAAAAGGATTGTGCCACTTGCTTTCCTAGCAGCTGGGGCAGCGAGTCTTCTCTTGGTGGGGCAGTTTAGAAGGTAGGATCCCTTCATCTCTCTCCAAAAAAGATAAGGATAAGACTAAATGGTAATAGCTTCTTTAGTGGAAATGTCCCACAAAATGCCCTCTCTTCACATATAGGCCCATTTTTTTTAACCCTAAATGGGGTTGGGGTGTGGTAAAGACACTCAGGGTTCTATTTGCTTTGCCTACCTCTGCTAACCTACATCAGCCTCACCCTTACTTTGGCATCTGGTGTCCACTGAAGTAGAAGTTCCCATTGGAACACCCCACTGCATACACTTAGGTACAAAATGGCAGTGCCTAGGGAGTGCCTGGCTGTGACCAAAAGGTTCCCTTGGATCAGTTTGTGAAGGGAACTATCTGTCACAGTCAAGAATTTGAATATTTTGGTTAATGAGATCTTATTGGAAGATTATTCTTCATGTTACCCATGATGCCCAGTGGGAATCCAGAAATGAGTGGCAGTGCAGAGCATGGGTTGAAGGAGTACAAGATCGGAGGCATGGAGACAAAATAAGAAACCAAGAAGCTGTTGGAGAGAGTGGTGGTGAGGTCCAGGGCAGAGCAGGGCAGGAACAAGAGCAGGGATGGGGGCTCTGAGAGAGGGTTTTAGAGATTAAATTGATAGGATTTGAAAATTGATTTGGGAAAAAACAGTAGAATAAATTTAGTTTTCCAGCTTGAGCTGATTTGTATGTGTGAGGGGAAGAAGAGTAGAGCTCTTTTCTATTGCAAAAATGTAATTACTCTAAAACAAACATATAGGAATATGCCGTTATTGAGATAATATTATATTTTTGAGTTGTTGCATAACTAACAGTTTTTCAGGCATAGAAAATGTGGGTGGGCATTAAAGCACCCCAAAACATTAGCTCACGGTTGATAATTAGAGTAATGGCAACCTTTTGTTGGGTATTTTCTGTCTTGCTGGCCATTGGGGCACGCATCTGAAATTTTGTTTTTAAATATTTTATTTATTTATTCATGACAGAGAGAGAGAGGGAGAGAGGCAGAGACACAGGCAGAAGGAGAAGCAGGCTCCCCATCGGGACTCTATCCTGGGACCCCGGGATCACGACGTGAGCCAAAAGCAGACGCTCAACCACTGAGCCATCCAGGTGTCCCGAAATTATCTTATTAAACTCCACAACAAGGCTACCATCCTGTGGATTATTATTATGTCAACCTACAGATGGGAAGAGGAAAATGGTGTAATCAAGATTGGAATGACCACACTCTGGCTTTAAAGCTCATGCTTTATTTGTAATAACCATTTCAAAGCCTCACTCAAGGTGCTCTCAGTCTTCTCCTATGCCTATCCCCTGGGCCATGGCATCTCTGCTGATAATGTGTACTTCCCATCCCTTGGCAGCCAAAGGGTTAAGGGTAAGGTAGCTGATTCTGCAGGCAGTCTATGCCAGTAATTTGTGGTATGGAATGTTGATGTGCTGAGAAAAAAAGATGCTCTGGTTGCCAGGATTTCTTGCATAGAAACAAAACTTCCATTCACATCCTGCTGAATTTCCAGGACCTAATTAGATGTGGGACCAAATATTACAGTTTCTTCACTCAACAAGAGCACAGATGAACACTGATGAAGGTTGGGAATAGGATTTTCAGCCTTTTTTTTTTTTTTTTTCTTTTTAAGAATTACAGATTTATTTGCTGGTAAGCTTTGGTTTAAATACTACCTACAGACAAATGTGTTCTCTCTTAATTTTCTAGTATATCACATTACATTTGAATGGGACTTTGTCTTTTACCAGACATGAAATCCTATTTGATGTTCCAATAATGTGAGGCTGGGTGACTCAGAGGGTTGAGTGAGTTGTCAAATCTCTCCCAGTTACTAAGAGTCAAGACCAAGTTTCAGACTTGGCACTTCCAATTTCAGGTTCAGTACTTTTTAAACATTTTTCACCACATTGAAGAATTTTGTTGGTCCAACAGTAATCAAAAGCACATGATGTCAAGTGTATTTTTGTTATTTGTATATCAATGTATAGAAAAATTATTTTAATTCTACTCCCGTTAAAAATAGAGTTTGAGTGAAATGAATAAAAGTTTGGATTTTTTTTTTCTTGGCCTAGAAAAACAAAACAAAGCAGAAAACAGGAGAGAGATTCATTTTTTTATAGTGACACGGGACTGATGACATCTAGTTAACCCAAGGATTTGCATAGAGTTTGCATTGTTTTTGTGAAATGTGGCGGACTGCTATGCTATTGAATTGAGGAATGACATTAGAATTTGGACTTTGAAATAAAGACGAACAGATAAGTCTTGGTGATACACAAAGCCTGGCCTCTTTTGCCTTAGATTTGCAGACAGGGATTTCTGTGTCGTACAGTGATGAAGGGTGCCAAATGTAGCCAGGAACTGTTTCAGCAATCATAGATGTTGTTTTTCCAATTGGGCCAATCTGCCAGACTGGCAGACAGAAAACTAACAGAAATATTAAATGTAGACAGCTTCTATAGTTGAATCTTGTTTTTTCCTCTCTCTGCTGGAAGCCACTATAAAATAGTAGCCTGTGTGTAGGTCATTAAAAACATACACAGATACACACACTACGTTGTGTATTCTCACTGTTAAATAAGTCTTTGTGAGCTCAATAACTGGGTGCCAAAACAGCTGTTGCAGATGTATTAGGTGACTGAAGCTGTCCTTCATTTACAATGTTGTACCCAGATACTCTCTCCTGGCTCCGTGTCACACTGTAAAGGATTCCATCCCCTGTTGACCACACACCTTGGGAAATCATTGCAGGGGAAGCACCATTCTTGAGTTTCTAAATTCACACTCTTGAGGTCTGGTAAATGTGATGGATATGTGCTTGGAGAACTTGATAGAATAGTTGGTTTCATTTCCGGGATTTGTTTCCACGCATGGTGAACAAAGATGCATAATTACGTGCAATTCTTCTCCTGGCCACAAATGTAACAGAAGTGAGCTCAGTTAGCTTCTGTGACCACAATTTATATAGAGCAAACCCTCCCCTCAGATTCAGGGAAATGATGACACAATTCCATTGCAACATACATATGTGGCTTCCCCAGATGCCCCTGGGGTACAAAAGGGCCTTATGCAGCTTTCGTGGCACTGTGAGTCCTCTTTTCTCTGAATATTTGACTATTTTCTCAGCTTTCTTATGAAATGTATTTCTACCTCTTTTGGTTTCCATTTCTTAGGAAGGAAAAGAGTTTAATTGAATGATATAAAGATAACTTTGGCTTGGGAGAATTGATCTCTGTTCAGTTAGGAAAAAGATCTTCCAAATAATTTTATCTCATTGGTAGAGCATACAGGAATAGTAGGCTTCATTATAGCTGATTTGGAATGACCTCTTTTTTCCTTTCCATCAGGAAAAGTGGCAAATAAAATGATGCCATCTTTGGAAATCTGTGTTCATTATACATGGCTTGAGAAATAGTTCTCTCCAATATTAAAAGTAACATTTAATGGACATCTTTCTAGATGGATTGGGAATTATGCCCTTTTTTTTTCTCTGTTTTCTAGAGCTTGGAATGCTTGACCCTTTGACCAAAGCCATGAATGAATTTCAGGAACAGTAAACAATGTCATCTTCCATCTTTAGTACTCTTTACTTCTTGACAGTCTTAGAGGTGTGAACCTGAATTGAAAAAAAAAAAAAAAAGGTCTATTTCCCCTTTCTTATGTCTGAGAGATGGAGAACAAGAGGGAGGGGGTAGAAAAGTTGCATTTTTCAAACAATCCACACCCCAGTATAAACAGGATATATATAGTCATTTCTGGATAATTATATGTTGGCAATGCTTGCTAACTAGTTTTGTCTGACTTCTTAACCTAGACTCTTCACCATTATATTGCATAGCAACACATTCCTTGGACCCAAAAGTCATTTGTGGCCTAGTTGCTTTATACATGTGGGAAGACACCAACTGCAATCTTTTTCTTTAACATGAGAACTTTTCTCTGCATAGGAGAGAGACCCTTCCTGTCTTGAATGTGAATGCTTCATTGATGGCTCAGAAGCAGTTGGTACCTCTTGGAAATTGTATTTTCTACGGAAACTTTAAAAATCACCATAAATTTGTGGCTTCTGACAACATAAATTTATTATCTTACAGTTTTATAGGCCAGAAGTCTGTTATGGGTCTCAGTAGGCTAAAATGAAAGTATTGGCAGACATTTATTCCTTTCTGGAAGTTGTAGAGGAGAATCTGTTTCCTTGTCTTTTCCAGCTTCTAGAAGCTGTTGGCATTTCTTGCCCTATGGTTCCCTTCCAATTTTGAAGCCAGCAATGGGACATTGGGTCCTTCTCATGGGTATGACTCCAATCTTGGACTTCATCATCACATCTCCTTCTGTTCCGCCTTCTTCCACTTAAAAAAAAATACCTCATGATTACATTGGGTCCACCCATATAATCCAGTATAATCTCTCCATTTAAGGTTAGCTGATTAGCCCACTTAATTCTACCTGCAACCTTTATTCTCCCTTGCCACATAACATAACATTTTCCTGAGTACGAGGGTTAGGGTGTGGCCATCTTTGGGGGGGCATTATTCTGGCTACCCTCATCTCAGATTTCATTAAGGAGGGGCTGAGGTTGAATTCTTGAACTGGGTTAGCAAAGGATAGCTGATCTTAGCAGAAGTGAAAAGAATATTGCTTGGATAAATGGTCAGGAGTTTTACCCTAAACCTGGGCATTGTTCTTCAGAGTAGCTCTGCATGCCTGCATGAGTACACTCTGCAGAATCAGGTCAGAACCAAGACATTCAGTCTATAGGAGTCCCAGAAGAGTGTCACAAATGAACACCACTCTTTACTAATATAAATATGGTATCCTAAAAAGGAGGGAATTTACATTTACTGACTATACCCTCTTTGGTCCTAGTCAATAAATATATTATTATTCTTTATACAAATTTGCCTTGAGATGACAATGCATTCCCTGAGAAGGTTGCTCACCAAGCCTGTCTATCTGGGAGCAGGGCACCTCCCATTAGCCCCTTTGGGATGGTTAAAGATGCTGTTTCAGAAGAGGCTGTCTTAATTCAACTTTCCCACTTCAGCTACTGAGATATGCTTTCAAGTATTTTGAAATGTGCATTTTTCCCCTTTCTCCTTTGAATTCCAGAATTCTAGTGATGTAGATAGGTTTTAGATTGGACCTCTGCCCCTCTGCCCAGCCTGGACTTCTGAATGTGGCTCCTGAACTCAGCTCTTTTAGCTTTGTCCATTTATGTTTGATTGGGACAATCACTCCAAATTGGGTTTTCAACAGTGTTTTCTTATTCCTTGCTTCTTACATCTCCCACTTTCCACCTTTACTCCTACACTTGGGACCTCCCAAGGCACACGGAACTCTCTGCCAGGTCTCACTGACCTTGCCAGTTTTTATCTCAGTCCTTTCTGATTTTTCCCTTGCTGATTTCCTGTAACTCTGAGCAGATACTTAGACAATGGTGAGGCTCATTAATGTAGAAGAAGATGCTTTCATGGGAGAAATATGGCAACTTCTGATAGAACACACTACACGTAATTTTTCAGCAATGCTTTATAAGGAATTGGAGTATAGGGAATAACTCTCTCTTATTTTTATGTCTATCACAGTGAGAGCACAGCTATGGAAAAGAAGAGAATCTTAAATATCTTCCACTGAATAGGGAGATCATCATGATCGGGAAAGAAGATTTTGGCCACAGAAATTTGAGTCACTGTATAAAAAAAATCTCCCTTTAGACTGACAAGTTATTGTTTTGTTTTTTTTTTTTGAAAAAATTATTTCTGGCTTTTAGTTGGAAACCTTTCTCAAACTTCTAATTACCCAGAGGTAGATTTCTCTAGGCTTTTTGGAAATAAAATGAAGGATCCAGAGAGAAGGAGAAAAGTAGCTGAAAGTCAGAAGACAAGTTAAGGCAGAGTGTTGTATTTCTTTGGGATATTTTCCAAACTGTCACGAGTGTTTGGGGCAGTCTGGGGATGCTGAGGGAGTAATTCAACCATGTCTTCAGGAGAGGAATGAGGGATGTCATGGCTGTGGTGGGTGGGATGGAAACTCACTGGCCAAAGACACTCTGAAGCCAGTCCTTCTCAGAGGAGAACAAAAAAATCTCCTTCTTCCTTTAACTAGAAGACAAGAACAAAAAGGAGAGAGGACAGTAGACATGTGGTCTTGGAGCCTAATATGGCCTAAAATTCTTTAAAGAAACACTTCGCAACATGAAGGGCTGTGAGTAGGAGAGTCTTAAATGAGAATTTTATGGAGACCATAGGACAAGGGCTAGAGCCCATCTGCAGCCTTCACATTCCCGTGAAAACCTTTAGGCTTCAGCTCCAGGAGTCACAGGATGTTGAAAGGTAAATGGTTTCACAGTCAGGCAAGTGTTGAGGGAAGTACTGCACTGCAGCATCTACTGCCCATCTGCTGCTTTCTGACCAGAGATTTTTGCCTCAGAATAGATGTTTTGTCACAGTTTGTGCTCCATGAAGTCAGGTGGCCTGAGTTGGATCCTGGCTTTCTTTATTACTCTCCAAGTGACTCCAAGCAATGCATTCAATCTCAATCTGCCTTCTGGGTAACATGGGAGTAATAAGATACTCTCCCTTATTGTGGAATTTTGAGATGTATGTGAGGTAACACAGGCCACACATTCAGCACACCTCAGGGTGCATAGGAGGGATCGTTAAAATGGGGCTGCAACTGTTATCATTATTAATATTATTACAGTTAGTTAAATTCAATAACTTGAGAGATGAGCTTGTAGTAGTGGCTGCATTTCTGTTTCCTTTTATTTAGATTTTTTTAAAAATTATTTACTCATGAGAGACATAGAGGCAGAGACACAGGCAGAGGGAGAAGCAGGCTTCCTGTGGGGATTCTGGTGAGGGGCTAGATCCGAGGACCCCAGGATCACACCCTGAGCTGAAGGCAGACGTTCAATCCCTGAGCCACCCAGGCATCCCTGAGGTTCTGTTTCTTGATCCTGTCCTACCTAAGGGTTAACTTGCAGTTATAAACAAGCCCTCCCTTTCAATTTCCAGGGCATTGACTTCAAAGTTTTAGGCTCTTTACACCCTACAATTTGAATTGGTACTACTTTTGGTTCAACTGTGAAATTGTGGTATGATAGAGCTTACTCAGCCAGCCTTACTTTTTCTATTTTCCCTTGGAGCCAGTTTGGCATTACATAGATCTTAAAGCTGGTTTCACACTCCATTGTATCAAAGGTTAGAGGTCAATTTGAAACATGGCAGGAGTGGACAGTAATAGCATTTGGCACCTAGCTCCCCCTTTTATACAGTGTGAAGCATTTTAGAAACACCAACCTCAGTGGGGTGCTCAGATTAGTTCTGTTTTGAATTAGTCCCTCCAATCTGGGTGGTAAAATGCAAGCAGGGAGGTTAAATGAACTTATTCAAGTTCAGAAACAGAGAGCTTTTCGAAATTGATATTCATATTTAGAACATAAGCCTTACTGCTTTCCATTTCCTGCCCCTTCCTCTTGGCCTTCTCTGGGATCAAATGCATTCTCTGACATTTACAAATCTTCTGTATCTAGAAGGAAATGGCATTAAAGTACAACATTTGTCTAATTTTTTTCCTCATTCTGGTGGATTTTGCTACTGGACAGAGGGCATCAGGAGGGGAAGAAGGAAAAGAATTTTGTCCTGGGCCTGCTATCAGTTGTGATTGTGTTTACAAAGTCATCAAAGTGAAGGGGATTACAAAGACTTCCTTGGGAACCAGCCATCCTCATTGGTGGTCCAGCAAAGGGACTCTGGAGGCTTGGTGTTGGAGAGGGAACAGTTCTCAAGTGATGCTGAATATTCACTTCTATTTTTCTAAAAGGAGAATTTTCAGCAGGTGACGCTCCCCTTCCTCCACCCAAGAATTTAAGGCTGCTATTGTTGGCTCTGACATCTTTCTAAGGTAGAAATGATAAGAAGAAGGACAAGAAAAAGGAGAAGGAGAAAAAAGAAGAGGAGGAGAAGAGCTAGAGAAGGAAGAGAAGGAGGAAAGGGAGGAGAAAAGTAAGATTTCTCCTACATAATTGCTGAAGATAAACATCTCTCTTGGCAAAATTGAAACATCCCAACAGTCCTTTATTGCTATTATTATTTTTTTCTTCTTGAAGAAGAAAAACACTTCAAATATTTGAATGCAGATTCAACCATAACTGCATTTGAATAACAGGTAAACATGTTCATGAGGGGAATATCTAATATTAATGGACGATGCTAAGGTAATCTAATCACAGATGGACACCTTTTTCTTTGGTGTCCCTGCTCTACAAAGTAATGCTGAGCTTTTGAATTTATGATAAGAGAGATTATTCCATTGTGGCTAAAGATTTTACTGATGCTTAAATTGTTGACCTATCTATAAAGCAAGACATCTTTTTGTTACTTGCCTCGCTAGCTTCCTGACTGGTAAAAGTTATTGTACATTGTTTAGCAGGAGCTTTCAACTTCTCTCCCTATCACTTGGCAAGGAGTAGCTTTCCAGTCATTTGCTATTTTAGGCTTTATGAATGTGTCTACTTTATGAAGCTAACAAATGCCTTTTTAACATTCTGGACAATGTGTACTCATTTCATATCGTGACTCTTTCTATTCAGCATTGGCTATGTCTATAGACAAGCAAGAGAGGTAGGATTTTATTTCCTTAGGCTTCTGGCACGTTGAGTGGAAACTCGACATCCCAACCTTTAGAGCTCATGCTAGAACATACATCAGTGCTCAGCCTAGGCTCTCAGTCAAACATAAAAAATCTCAGTCAAATATAAAAAAATTCTGAAATGTTATTTTGGAGGGTATTATAGGTGTGTTTCTGGCAAATTTCATGTGGTGTTAATCAGCTGTTCTAAAGAGCATCCAATGGGAATGGTGAATCTCGGTGTTTCCTAGTGGCTTTTGAAGTCCCACCTAGATGGGAAATTGCAAAATATACAACATTTTCCCTGTAGATCCAAGCAATATGTTCACAGAATCCTCAAATATACATTCCAATAAAATCATTATAATGCAGCTCATTTATTATAGTTCTACTTTGAAAAATAGAAAGTCGGTGTCCATCAGACTTCTAGATTTTTTCTTCTATGGTTAATTTTGATATTTCTAGGCAACTAGGGTCAATAAGTCTGAGTCGATATGACATTCAGCATCTTTTCCTTCTTAAATGCTTAAGGATATCAGGGAGAACCTCAAACATTAAAACATTTGCCTTTGGGTAGTATCAGTTAGTTTTGCAAATCAAAATAAATTGATGTAAGTTGTACTTTAATAGATATAAGATGTACTTAAAGTCACTTGGTGTGTTATCCTAACTTGAAAAATGCCTTATAGGGCCAAAAAGATATCATTCTTAGTTTTCTCTGACAATATTCACACATATTCACTTATAGATTAATATTGTTGGCTCTCAACAAGCAGTCCAGACTCTGCCAGTCACAGGTCATACTGAAATGGCTTACCTTAGTTATAAGTTTGGATGCTTCTAATTTATACATACTCTATTTTTTTAAAAATTGTATTTATTTATGCATGAGAGACATAGAGAGAGAGAGAGAGAGAGGCAGAGACACAGGCAGAGGGAGAAGTAGGCACCATGCAGGGAGTCTGATGTGGGACTCGATCCCGGGCCTCCAGGATCCCACCCTGGACTGAAGGTGGTTCTAAACCGCTGAGCCACTGGGGCTGCCCTACACACTCTATTTTGAGTGTTATGCCATCAAGAAGAGAATTAGAATTTTGAAAAAATATCCCTGAGTAGTAAGTCTTTTATGATCATTCCCAGATCCTCTAAGGATGTGAAAATTCTCTGATAGTCTAAGTGCATCTAACTTTTTGGTGGAATAACAGATACTCCAATCCCCTGTGTTGTTAATTCTATTTAAAATTCTTCTGGACAATGAACCTGCAGAATGAAGCATCCTTTACTATGCTACTGTATCGTAGCTGAAACTCTGGGAGGGCAGTTACCAGTTTAGAGTGTTTTTGCAAATTATCTTGAATCCGTATGTAATTGAGGGAGAGTCAGGCTCCAGTACCATTTCCTAGTGAGAAATTATTATTTTTTCCATTTTCTTGAAGGTTTAATGATAATAAAAAAAAAGCCTACAACATTTTTTCTGATGTTGGGTTGGGCAATAGTGGTGGTGCCCTTCCTCCCCAGTGTGCCTCAGCCCAGGAAGATTTCAAATAGTTGGGGCACACCCTAGGCAGCCATCTCTTGTGTCTGAATGGCTCTTTCCATAGCTATGCCCATCCATCACCAATGACAACAATCTAGAAGTGCCTAAAGGAACACCTACTTCATGACTTTTCACACTATATATGATGAAGGACCAGGTTTTATGCTTTATTTCCAAGGAAAGAAAAGATCTACAAACATAAGTCTGCTGATTAGGCAAGTCAATTGACTAAATAGTTTCTAAATACTTCCAATTTCTGTGCTTGTGGCACTATGGACAGGTAATAAACAGTTTGAAGACAAGCACTAGTCCCTGGAGGAAACTTTAAATAGCCCTGACCTAGGTCTGTTGGTAGAAGGACATCTTGGTTCTACTCTCTGGACAAATTAGCATCCTAGCTGAGCCATGTGATGGAGACTGATATTTAGAGTTGGCTCAAGTTGTTTTTGAAGGAATTTTCTGTAATAATCTGGTATGCCACCCTTCTCACAGTCCAGTCAAGTTCCCTGAAATAAGGGATTGTTTTACTGTATTCCTTTGATGAGGGAGGAGGTGTTTTCCTGCTCAGAGGATACCCTTTGGATTTCCTGTTTCATCGTACTTGAACTGTTAGGATTCAAGAATTTAGAGAATTTGGCAAAAGTCCTAAATTCCTCTCGAATTTCTCCCATGTGACACAAGGACAAATATGCAATTGAGAATCAGAAGGAAGGGGGGTAAAAATTTCCTGGGGGTAGGTATGTAAATCAAACATTAATGAGAATTCTAGGCTACATGTATTAGCATTCAAATGTAGACAATGAAACTTTTAGAGCTTGGGAACAATAGCACAATTTTAATGCAGGAAGCTTCTTGTCTCCATATATGTGAAAACATTATTTATAAAAGGATGACAACAGGAGTGAAAACCTGATAGTAAACAAACCAATTCTTAAAGTGTTATTCTGCAAAATAAATACTGCAATGCTGTCTTTCCAATGTTTGTTATTCCAGATATATCTTAATTGTGCAATTTGAAGAGCTTAAAAAAATTTTTTTTTGTAACCTCTTTTTTTCTTTCTGCTCAATTGTTATTCCTTCTAGCTCTCTTTGTTGTGAAACCAAGGTCTCAGTGGTGCCAACAGCGACTTAATGGGTCTTTGAGGAATCCTCCCTAAGCCATTTTTAGCAATTAGGACCCAATCTTGTTCTATGATTACTGAGAATTTGAAAAAAATCAAACTCTCTCATATATATTTCTAGAATAATAAGGGAAACTGATTGACAGAATTTGTAGCATTAACTAGATGTAATTTTGACTTAAAAACAATGAGCTTTTACTTGACAGTTATGCTCATCCTAAAGCAAAATATTTTGGAGTTGGTCAACTTAGAAGAATACAAGGGAAAGAAAAAAAGCATACTTAGTAGACAAGGATGATGTGTACAAATGTCACATCTTCTACTGGAAGGGATAGTTTGGGTAGCATGTCATAAAAAATGTCAATTAAGTATCTCTTAATAATACTCAGCATTTAGGCACCTCTAAGCTCTTCAAAGAAAGATAAACCAACTGGATTTATTAAATTTCAGAAAAATAGTTTCTGTCAAGTAGCAAAATATAAAAATTTACTTATCTTTCATGCTGTGAATCTTATTTGGATGCAACTCATTCTTTGCAGATGAATCCACGGTACTTTTTCCACACCTTCAGAAGGTGTAGATGCAAAATGAGAAAACTCATAAAACACCATAGTGATCAATCCAGTGCCCTGTAGTTATTGACAGAGTTCCAATACAAGGAAGATTTTTTTGGTGTTTTTCTCGTCTTTCGCTTTTAAAGAGAGAAAGGGCAGAGAAGGGTTTCTTGCATGGGTCAAGGCAGGATCTAAGAGAGATATTAGGGTTAAGATCCATCCAACCCATGGTGAGGTAACTTCTCCTCTCACCTCCCTTGAATCAAAACACTTTACCTTAAGAAGTTATGAGAGAAGAGAAATACATAAACTTCAACCTATGTTTTTGGAAGATTTTCAACAAAATGAAAATTTTCTACATGCATAGAAAAATAACTTATCTAGAGTAATTTATACAAGGAAGAAGCTATCCAGAGGCTATTTCTAGCTGCTTGAATCTCAACAGAAGAGTAAAAAAAAAGGAGAGCTAGTGTTCCGAATTCTTGCATCATGCTTTTTTAGGGAGCTCCATGGTCACTTGGGCTTATTGATTTCCTGAATGAATAAAGGTGCTTTTTCATTAAGTCCCCTTGTCAATGCTCCATCCTTTCTTGCATGGCAGGACCCATGTTAGGGCTGTGGGACAATGAAGGTAAGCCCTTTCCCTCCTGCTGTACCCAGTCAGGTGAAGCAAGACAGGCAATTACACACAATGCATATGAAGTGGTAGGGATATTATGGAAGCACCCAGGGGAGGCATATAATCCAGGATTTGGAGCTTCAAAGAAGGTGCCCTGGAGGTGGTGATGTGTCCTTGAGACCAGAGAAATAGTAAGAAGGTGGGGCAAGGTGTTGAGTGTCATGGAAGAAGCACTTTCCAGGCTGAAGTGTGAGTGTGAAAATTGTGAGTATGGGGAATGGAAGGCAGGATGGCTATTTACAGGGAAAAAGGGTGAGAAGAGAACTTCTCAAATTGGAGGGGACCTTCAAGATCATGTCACTCACATACTTTTCAGATCAGGTAACTGAAGCTGGGGAAGAGGGATTGCATAAATTCTTATCATTGGTTAAGAATTAATCAGTACTAGAGCTCAGGCTTTCTGACTCCCAGCCCCTACTTTTCTTATAATTCTAAGGACTTGGTCATTTTTCTTCAGGATAAAATACATTGAAAAGAGCTGATAAAGGAAGGGAAGACTGAAGAAAGAAGATAAGCCACCACCAACAACAAAACAAGTCTTAATTCTTGTTATAGATTGATGGTCATAATGCTAACAATCCAGAAAAAGTAGATCAAATTTAGAATTTCTTGTTTAAGCAAACAAGCGTATCATATGGCTTGGAAATACTTAACATAAAATGATTAAAATCGAAATACCATACCCTTTTCAAAAAAAAGCTTTGAACATCTACTTCATGAAACACACATAGGGGTGAAGTTTTAATTCAAGATGTATTTATGTAGAATACATCATTCTGTAATAATAACAGATAAAAAGGATATAAGAATACAATTGGAAATCTTGAGTAGACCATGTTATCAAAGGAGAAAATACACTTTACATGCTTGTCATACCATGTTGCCTTTAAAATCATTCTTCAGCTAATCCTGAATAATACCTATACGAATAGTACCATTTTTAGACTGTCTTTGCCCTTGATGCAGATATAGCAAGAGCTTGGGGATGGCTTTAGGAACACCAGAAGCATCATATGCAGAATTCAAACATTTCAGGGCAGCAGTTAAAGGGGATGACATATAATAATTCTGCTTAAGGCAAATCAATAATTCTCTGAGATAGGCATTAATGTTTAGCTGGAAAACTTTTTGAAGAACAAATATATCTGAAAATGGAAGAAATGTAATAGAAATATAATCGACCAAAACTTGATGTCAACTGAAAATCCTAGAGTGGCAAGTATATTTAGAGTACCAGGACAGGTGATAAACCCTATGGGTAGTTAGTGATTAATGTGGGTACTTGGAATTCTCTTTTACCAGGGACACACACACACACACACACAGGGCAAGGGAGTAGTTAAGGAAACTTTCAAAGGGGAATTTTGGAGGATGAATAGGAGTCACCCAGATGGAGAATTTACTCTGGATGGTACAAGAACACATAGATGACTGGAAAAGGCAACTGGGTTCTGGAAATTGGAATGGAGGAAAATAAGGCAACAGAAGAAGGAGGATAAGCAGTCTGAGGTTCTGGTAGAAAGAACTACTTTAGCTAGATTCCATGATAGGAGGCTCCTCATGCTAGTTGGGTATCTGGAGTGGGATATATAAGAATATAGGGTTTCCATTTGCCATTCCTGTACAGGGCTAGTCTTCCTTTGCACATGACTTGTGGCTCTTCCTCTAGGGTGTTGCCACTCAAACTGTGATCCCAGGACCAGCAACATCAGAATGACTTCAGAGTTTCCTGGAAATGCAAAATATAATGCCCTACTGTGGATCTGCTGAATCAGAAACTGCATTTTAACAGGATCCCCAGGTAGTTTTTATGCGTTAAGTTTGAGAAACATTAGTCTAGGGCAATGTTTTTTTCAAGTTTTTTTTTTTTTTTTTTTAAACTCACCCTTCCACATGGCAAGATACTCATTTTACATTGTGGCATAGAAGATGTGTGCTCATGCACTTGCATCTGAAGACAATTTTTCAGGGGGGGAAATGTATGTCGTCTATGCTATGCTATCCTATTCTGGCCTATTCTAAAACAAAATACAGGTCAACACCCACTCCACTGATTTCATAAGTCACTAATTTTTTGTGACACATTTGGTTTATGTTCCTAAAGAGACCAAAGTGGCCTAGTCCTGAAATAGAATGCAGGAAGTACTTTCCCAGTTTTCAGAAAAAAAAAAAAGAAAAAGAAATTAAATAGAAAAGAGTTTGTCTATTCAAAGATTTTTTTTTCCTGTACAGTTTTTAAAAAGATCTGGCTTTGCCATTACTTGATTGCTAGCAACTGTCAGTAAACATAATAAAGGAAGAGGAGACAAATATTCATGGGAAAAGAAATGGAAAGAGTCAATTATGCTTAGTCTAATTAAAAAAAATAGTGATGTGATTTTGATTGGAATCTTATTATCATAGAATTAATATTTCTTGGCATGACATTTTTCTTGAGAAGAAAAGTCTGACCTAATGATATCACTAATGTATTAGTATTTAACATCACCTGATTACAGTTGACTATCACTATTCTAGAAAAGAATTTTTTTTTTTTTTTTTTTTTTTTTTTTTTAGAAAAGAATTTTTCAAACAATTTTTTACCATAGTGTGATTGGCAGGGCAAGAGACCCCAAAGCCCACTTATTCTATCCATTCCCACCCTACAGAGGAAAAAGAATATCGTAATAAGAGGGAACGTGTCACTGTATAAGCAAATTTTTGTGGTTTGCCTTCACAGAGTGGTAGAGATGATTTGCATTTGAGTCACAATGTATATATGACTTAAAGTCTAGTGATTGCAAAATTATGGTCCTCAAGTACCATTGATAGAAGCATATATCACTCTACACTCTGGGGTTAACCAAACAATCCACAACAAAGTCCAATGTGAATGAAGAAGCTAAGCCAAAAGTAATTCATAAGTAGAAGGCATTTGGAAACCATGGCTACGCTAAGACCGCACAGATAACCAAGTACACTTCCTGAAA
Source organism: Canis lupus baileyi (assembly GCF_048164855.1). Lineage (NCBI taxonomy): Eukaryota > Metazoa > Chordata > Mammalia > Carnivora > Canidae > Canis > Canis lupus. The sequence goes on along the minus strand of NC_132861.1, from coordinate 41,149,832 downwards.
TCTGCAGGAATTCCACAAGTTGCTCTCAGAGTTGTGCAACCTTCTAGTGTTACATGGTGAGGTAGCACCCTGTATTAGACTCATCAGTAAGCTCTACTCAAACAAGAATTTAATTTTGCAAATACACTATTTTAGTAACTTTAACTCATTCATTCACTAGGTGGCCAATATGTGGTCACTGAATGTATATAAAAATGACACTATATGAATTATGCATTGTTTAGCTGAAAGAACCACAGAATGTGCATTATTAAGAGGCCCAATGTAGATTATAATCCATATTTTAGAGCCGCTACCAGAGAATCATTTATTACCAAAGCTGAGCTACCTAGTAACAACTCTACAGTTTTATAGCTTTTTAAGGTAATTGTTTTTTCCCCCATTTTTCAGAGACTATAGGAGAATGCATTGAGATTTGCCTGGGAACCAAGCCTGAGTAATTCTATATTTCCACCTTCTCAGTCCTGTCAAGGCCAAAGATTACTGTAAAGTTTCATCTCACAAGCAAGATCTGATTAATTTGTAATAGATGCCTGAGGGGCTGTGATGAAACCAGAAAGAGGTATCTTGACTGATCAAGGATACTGGCCATGGGTGTTGGGCAAGGGAAGGGCAGTTGCATGCCTTGATTTGTCCTTATTTTTTTTTTAAGAGATTATTTATTTATTCATGAGAGGCACACACAGAGAGGCAGAGACATAGGCAGAGGGAGAAGCAGGCTCCTTCTGGAGCCTGGGGAGCCTGATGCGGGGCTCCATCCCAGGACTCTGGGATCATGACCTGAGCCAAAGGTAGATGCTCAACCACTAAGCCACCCAGAGCCCCTTGATTTGCCCTTCTTGCTACAGGCTCTCCTAAACTCTAAGGCAAGGCATGGATCATCTGTCACATTGTTGAGCTATGCTTCTGGAATATCACCGGTTAATTAAGCTTTGACTTCCTCCTCACCATGTCCAGACTCAGCTAAGGTGGTCAGATAAAACACTGGATGTTCAGAGAAACCCAAATGTCAGGTAAACAGCAAATACATTTTGGTTCTCAATATGCCCCGAATATCGCGAAGGACACGCTTACACAAAAGATATTGTTTATTCAAAATTCAAATTTTATTGAATACTCTCCATGTTTATTTGCTCAATCTGGCATGCTAAATCTGGCATTTAGGACATGTATTAGTGTCCTAGAATCTGGATTTATAGGTCATCTACCTCTAACTTCCTTAGGGGACAGCAAACTCACCAAGCCCTGGAATAGTTCTGGGTATCCCAGGGTGACCCAAGGTAAATAAGCAAAGTAATCCTGAATCACACAAGTTGGGTAAATCCAAGGAATGTGGGAAAGGGGAGTGGGAAGTGATTTAAAAGATTAGGGGGTCAGTGGGATGTAGGAGTCAGGAATGTTCAATATTGTAGGTTGGGATTAAGCTGTCTGGAGGAAGCTGAGGTAGGGAAAACCAGTTGGCCAGAGGTGACTCTTTGAGAGGGATTTAGGAGGAGAAAAGTAGTGTGGCTTTGTGTTTGGTCCTTTCAAACTTCCGATGACTTTCACATCAGGAGTTTCTTGAATAGTGGGAAGGAGTAAGAATAAGGCATTTCCAGGGGTTCAGGCCGGCACTTGACTTGGAAGGGAAATCATAATTCTATGTGTGATTCTGAAATACGGTGATGGTAATCTTTGGAGTCCTGCAAAAGCATTCTAACGTAATATTCTTAACACTTTCACAAGGAAAGTGGTGGAGAGAAAACGCATTTGTACACAGAGTGCCAGGAGGGACTCTTTGCACTCCTTCTCTCTCTCTCTTTCTCTCTCTCATTTTATCTGGTATCTGGGAGTAAAATCTAGTTGTCGGTATTTGCTTCAAATGAATTGTGTGTGTGTGTGTGCGTGTGTGTGTGTGAGAGAGAGAGAGACAGAATGAGAGACAGAGAGAGAGAGAGAGGATATGAGGATATGGTTTAATTTTAACCATGATCATTTTTGGCAATGATTCAATTGCACCCTAAGCTTTGTAGGGCAAAACAACGGAAAAGCTGAAAACCAGAGCTTTGCCAAAGATTAAATTTGTGACCAGCCATAGAAAGATTTACAGTTGGGCACTAGGTTAAAACTAATTTCCCCAGTGGTTTCATTAGATTTTTCCGTATGCAGAAGAGTTATGCTGCAATGTGGCGATCTTTGTCATTCTGGTAAATTGCACGAAATCAACCAAGTGCCTGGTGGCTGTGATTCAGAACTGTGATCGAGCCTGTGTTACCCATCTGAATTTGCAGGGAAGGTCTAACTTGGAGCTTCTTAGAATTCAGCCCAGTTCTTTCTTTTGCTTTATTGACATGTTTTATTAAGCGCTGAAACACCTACGGAATGCCCAACGGACTGCAGGCAAAACGGGGTTAAAGACATTCATCTGATGACTTTCACGTAAAGTCTTAGATATTCAGCAATTTAGGAGGAAATGCTCTTACCAGCTCCCAAATGCAGCTTCCCAGCAAACCGGCTATACTGCCTTGGGTCCCAAGAACACTCTGCGGTGTTTCGAAAATATAATGGTCATTTTTGCGTTACTTACTGCAAGGTCCCCGGGAAGATGAAGGCAGGGGAAACAGCTTAATGTGCCAGGCAGCTGGATTTCCTCTAAAGCCTTTTCCCTTTAAAGACGCTTCCTCCTTTCGCAGGTTTATAAACAGCCCTTCCTGTGATTTTGCAGCATAGGATATGGTGAGTGCCCCTGCCAGCTCACAGCACAGCCAGGTGCTAAGCATCTGCTGTAGTGAGCTGGTGCCTCTGCAAGCTGCGTGTGCACTGTAGGTGTGTGATAGCCATTGTGTCATTGTTTGGGAAGCCAGGAGGCTGGCTGTAACTCTCACACGCGAGCCTCCTCAATTAGTCTTGCAGGTAGCAAGAATACCACTGTAGTGTGAATTGCTCATGCTCTGCTTCTTGCTTTGTCTTCTCTGCTAAGCCAGTCCCAGTGGTACCAAAAGAAGCAGGAAGCCCAGCCCGGGTGGTGCATTATTGCTTTGCAGCCAAGCGGTCCTGGAGGTTATGGGCAGAGATAGTTTCTCTTTTCCATGATGAACAAGGACAAGTTCCATTTTCTTCGTATAATCCCCCCCTCCCCCCGCCCATATAACTGTTGAATTTCATGATAGGAAAAGTATAGTGATAGAAGATAGTCTGGATGCAAAGACTTGGGAAACCCAGGTACATGCATAATGGAATGGGTTAGCAGTTGGTCCTTCTTCTAGAGGTAAACAAATAAACAAACAAATATTGGGTAAGTCATCCCAGAGGCATGATTACAACGTTCTGGATGGCCCGCCTACTATGAATGACATGAAATTTAGATCAGGGAATAGCTGAGCAACAAAGCAACTGTTCCACCTTTAATAATTATGGATTTGATTTCTAAATTACATGAATAATTAGTAACCAAGGGCAGAATTGGTGGCATCAAAAATAACCCATATTTCTACACGATCCCACCCCAGTCTGAGTGTATGCCAGATGCACCTCATTTCATATGCTTTATCCAAAAGAGAAATGTGAGTACCTTGAATTTTAATAACTGGAACTGGATTTTAAGTCTACGAGGGTGAGACGATGTATGACAGTTGATATTTACATAGTGATTACTATGTGCCAGGCACAGTGTTAAGTACTTTGTGTGAGTTTTTAAATTTTAATCCCTGCAACAACCCCACGATTTATATGCAATAATAATCACCATTTGATCCACATAGATGTTGCCCCAGAAAGGTTAAAATAATTTACTGTAAGTACTTAGTGATGAAGTTCAGATTTCGACTCGGGCAGTCTGGTATTCCTGGGGTCCATACTCTACTGGCAAAAAGTGATCTGGACATAGTTGTCACATAGGTAAACCTTAGACTTGCCATCGTTCAGACTAGAACCCACTAGATAATTCTGACCAGACAATTGGATACTTCATTCTGCTCTCATTGCCAGACCTCCCTTGTAAGATTGACATCCATGAAGTCAGACTTTGTTATCTATCTCTGTATTTTGAACCACAGTTAGCTCAGACACACAAGGCAAGATGTTTGGCAATATAGTTGAATAAATGACTAGGATATTTATAAATTATTTTTGTAGTAGTGTTTTTGTATTTTGTCATATGTAAGAGGTTAAGGTAACATCGCTATGGTTACCGATATTATTCTACGTGTCTTTAGAATCTCTATCCTGCTAGAGTGGTAGCAAAAACAATTTTAGTCAACTTGGGGTTTCCTATGCTTTTTATATACATTGTAGCTATGTTTGGAGGGGGGGTGAATTGGAGGCCCTAACCAGGTGAAATGGACCCTGGGTACTCTTCCCAGATTCCTTTATCAGCACAGAGATATCTATTCCCCCAGCTGAGGAGAGTGTTGTCTCTGGAGAGCTCACAGCTTCATTCCACCCTGAAACTTGACCTTGGCTTAAAAGAGATGCCCTAGGTTATAGCCCTTTCCTGGAAGCAAGACATATCCAATGATGATTGAAATGGGAGTACAAAGGCTCACCCCCTAGCCTCAATATGGGACAATTCTGAGAGTCTCTCCCAGCCCAGAGCTCCCTAAAGAATTATCTGAGACCTCAGTTATAACTGCATTGCTCTTTAGCTCCGTCCCTGCCCAAATCTGCTTCATTTAGGTCTTTGCCTGTGCTCCCAAATATATTTCCAAACAAATTTCAGCACACAATTCTCTCTTTCAAGGGACCTGACCTAAGGTGGTAGGTATTAGGAGCAGTTCTAGGAAGCAGACTCCGAAATGAAGTTTGGGAGCTAGACTACTGTACCAAAGACCCAGACATAGGTGGGAATACAAGCAATCGCTGTATACCGTGACTGTGCTAGTGTTAACGTGTTCACCGCAGATGAGATGGAGATACGATCTCTGTGGAAGGGAATGCATTAGCTGGTACTATTTCTCAGGCATTTGGGAGATACAGGGGGAGAATTCTACTTATAAGGTCCAGGGAATCAGATTGCTGTTGGGAGCTCTGGATGCATTGCAGAAAACTGAGTGATTCATCACCAACTGAAGATGAAGTGTGAAACTCAGAAGGCCTCCTTACCTCTGTATGATGAGACTTTCATTTCTTGTATTCAGGAGCCAGAAAAACCTGGTGATGAGGATAGGTCTGTAGCAGAGTTCTAGGTATGGTCTAATATTCAACTCTGGCAAATATGCCAGGCCAAGGTCAAGGCCTTGACTAGAAATGCATGACATGTTGAGACTTGATATGAAGACATCTAATTTGATGTACTCAAGAACCTTGAAAACTTGGATTCCTCTAAAACTTTGTGCCTGCAGAACTGGCCTTCTCATTTCTATTAGAGGACCGTGCTCCCTTTGGCTTGAAGACATTTCAGTAGCCTCTAGCTTGTAAGACAACATGCACCCTACCTGCCATAGTGTCCACCACTACTTCCCTTCCTAGACACCAAATCAGGACCAACTTATAGTATAATCCACCTGGGGAAATGCTATCCTGCTAAGGAAAGAAAGAGGCTAATGTTGCGACATGGCCCAGCCAGTAGGTACCTGCAGGAGCTATGAGAGTAAATATAGACATGATCCAGGGAGCACTGGACTGAAAAACTGATCAGTATAGGAATATTTTCCCAGGACACAGAATTTATCACCTGACCAGAAGCCAGGGAGACTGCACTAATATACTGCTAGGATGGCTTTTATGAGTTTGAAAAAAAGAAATGGCCTATACAAAATGAAATACAAGTATCAGAATTTCTGTGGAAGATAATGGAGTAATAATGTATCCAAGGCTTAGAGGAGTGAATACACTTGATGTAGCTTGGATATTCCAAGGAAGGCTGGAGACCCCACCAGCTAACTATGTTCTATGGGAGGATTTGAAATACCCTTCATTTATCAAAGTGATGAGGAATATGATGGTAAGGGGGTACTCATATTATTGGGAAGTTCAGTAGTGGCCATGCTCTGTATGCTAGGGCTAATGATAGGAGATGTTGTATATCTTGGCTTCCTAATAGAAAAGGGGATTATAGGATTCCAAAATAATAGAGACCAAGTAATAAAGCTTAACCTCTGAATGAATGAGGGCTTAATTTTTGTAATGAGAGTCAAGGTTGAGTAGCAGTGAAGAAGCCTGACATGCAGAGAGTTAGGTTGTTAACAAAGTACATCCTAGCAGGGAGATAGATGGGTGGCCAATAATGATACTGCTTAATCTATGTTATCAAAAGAAATCATGGATGGATGATCAGGAGGCTGAGGGCAGCTATGCCAAAGAAAGTCATGATTCCTCTCCCAGTTTCTGGACCTATAATCCTCATATTTTTTCCTTGGCCTGTGGGGATAAGAAATACCTTAACACAAAATGTATAAGGCCAAAGAGAAATTTTTGAAATGGTCCCTGTCCCTACTCCACACCACTACCCCAGCTAAGAGGTATATAAAAGGCAGTGTCACATACCAGGAGAAATGGAAGATATTAATGTCACCTTTAAAGACTTAAAGTGTGCATTATATCCAGACTTTATCCATCAGCTGGGCCCAACAGAAACCAGATAGGTCCTGGTGGATAAGAGTAGACTACTTCAAACTTAACTAAGTGACATTCCCAATTGCAGTTGCTGGGCCAGGTCCGTGACTTTGCTATAGTAGATTAACACAGCCTCAGTACATTGTATGAAGTGATCAATATGGTGAACATATATTTTTTTTCCACCCTTATGAGGAAGTAGGTTCAGATGCAATTTGTGTTGATGTGGGACAAAAACAAAAATAGTATACATTTATTATGTTTTCCCAGGGATAATTAATCCTCCCCGCTTTTGTTATAATATAGTCCAAAGGGATTGGACCATTTGGATATCTGCAGAACCTAGTCTACTGTATTGATGAGATAATGTTAATTGGACTGATAGAGCAAATTGGACTGATAAATAGCAGATATTTGAAGTTCTTTGTAATTTACATGTGCTCCAGAGGATGAGAGATAAATTATACCATATTTCAAGATGTGGTAGGCCACATCAGTAAAGCTGTAGGGATCTAATGGTCTAGAATATGCTGTGAAATCCCTTGTGAAGAAGAGGACAAAGTATTGCATCTTGCATCCTCTACCACTGAGAAAGAAGCACAAACTTGGTAGGCTTCTGTTGCCACCACATTTGGAGATGTTGTTCTTACCTATTTACTGGATAGGAATCTGACCTTAGCTGTGCCAAAATGCTTGCAGTGAAGGATGTATAATGCCTTTAATCCTTGATGTCATCTATCACAGACATGCATCATCCGGTCTGGTTCTTACTTACCATTTTCTATGTGACTGTGAATATGCCCTCATTCCCACCTGCAACTGCCTTGTTTGCGGATGTCCTAAGAAAGCACATGAGAATTATTCTGCTTTTTCTGTGCCATGCCAGAACATGAGAACCCATAAAGCAGTCTCTTGTTTTGTATACCTACGAGCACCTACACTGTGAAATCATTCTCATTCTTTTTATCTCTTTGATTTTGCTGCCTGTCTGCTGCTTCTGAGTTTCCTAATATTGGGCACACTCTTGGGGGCCAGTTGGCCCCTATGATTAGTATCAATTCACTTCTTTCTTCTCAGCACTTCCTTTTTCTTCCCTTCTCTCTTGTCCAGGGAGAAGATATCAACTACTGGGGCAGGTGTTAGTGGATGAACTCACTTCTCAAATCCCCAGAATGACTAAAATAAGCTTTTCAACTCCCTTAGGGTAAAGATTTTTGAAATAGAAGAATGAGTGGTCTTTATCACCTTTACTTTTGGTCTGGCTATATGCCTCCTCTGAGATAATAAATGAAGAAGGCTTAGGTGGTTGGATTGGACAAAGGGTAAAAGATAGGCTACAGAAGAAAATACCCTTAAATATCTGTAAAAGCCAGTTCAGATATTTCAAAAATATAATCACACTATATCTAGCACTTTCTTGCAGTGAATATCTACTTGCCCTACACAATTCTTTTAGGGCAACATCGATCTCTCTTTCTTATTAAATCTAGGATCTAATATGCTGGTCTATGTGTATTAATGATTTTTGTTTTTATTATTGAAGTTGTTAACTATAGCCAACACACCAGATAATAAAATGGTCAATTTGAAATACAAATACTGACATTAGATTCTTGAAACTTAACATTAACCATATCAGCTATACAGATGGGAATTTGCAGTCCTATCTTCAGAGTTGACTGACTTAGGCTTTCTTTTATATTTTAAAACTTACAAGCATCTTTCTTAGTATCCACAAGAATCTATTTATAATGTTCACACACTTCAATGATTCACTGTAGTCTACATTTCTAAGTAAATATCTCACTTCCTGGTTAGATAATGAGATTTCATGAATGAAGCTGGTATTATGAATGAAAGGATTGCCAAGAAGAGGAAACCAAATCCAGAATTCAAGTACACCTTGCTTCTTCCGCTTGTCCCTGCTTTGAGTAAGGAAAGTGCTGAGGAGGTCTGAGCTAGCAACATTTTGGCTTGAGTGAACACTTGACTAATAGGAATCACTCTGTTCAACCATGTTAATTGTTAAGAAAGTGCACGTAAAACTAACAGTGATGTACCATGTCATGACTCTTAAATTGTCAAAGATAAATACAAAAATGATTTCTATGGGTTTAAGAAATGGACATTTTTCACTTAACAGGTGTGACTATAAATTGGCCTGCTTTTTCAGAAAGGCAATTTGATAATTTTGGACAGGGGCCTCAAAATATTTGTTTTCCCTTTGATTTAGTAATTTCATATTCAGGGACTTATCCTACAAAAATTGTCAGAGATTAAGCAAAGATTTATGTACAACAATGCCTATTAAATATTTATTTGTAATATTCAAAAATTAGAACCAACCCAGTACTGATAATAGACTATGGTCAACCAAATGATACCATCATTGTACTATGGAATAAAATGCATCGATTTAATTTTTGAAAACATTCAATGACATAGAAGATACTTATTATATTAAATGAAAATTATCATATTTACAGAGTCATCAGAATTTCATAAGAAAGGAATAATCTCTCTGGGTGTGAAAAAATTCCAGGAGGAACCAACCATGCCAACACTTTGATCTTGGACTTCTAGCCTCCAGAACTATGAGACAATACATTGCCATTGTTTAAGGAAAAAAATAATTCCAGTATGAAAATACATCAAAGTGTGATCAATGTTTTTCTTGGGGTAGCACAGTCAAGGGGAATTTTCCCTTTTTCTTTGTAATTTCTGTACTTTCAAGGCTGTCCACATTGGCTATGTGTTACTTACCATTGTGAAGGAATAATAGAAGTATTCTCATACAAGGGATATTTGTCTTCGGAGACAACATTGGTTCCCTTCGTGGGATGAGGAAGAAAGCATTCTGTATGCACATAGTGCCCTGCAATGATGGACGTACATGAAGTTTATTCCCACAAAGTGTCTCACCATTCTCTGTTTTCTATTCTCAAAATCTCAGTCTGGGGTTTCTTTGGCATGCACTTATTACAAGCACAGCATTAAAAGCTCAATCTCTTCCTTCGCAGGGTGCCAATGGGAATTGCTTTCTTTTGTTATTCCTTGATGATTACTTCCTAAAATGCTTCCCTCATAACTATGCATAATTTGGAACTTCATTCTCTTCTTAGAAACAGCCAACACGTTAAGCTCTAAGCAAAGCATAGAATTTTGTGGCCCATAGTCTTTGTCAACTGCTGAGACATGAATTTTGACTTATAACCAGGGGGATATTTAGGAGAAAGGAATTCAAACATCCTTGTGGGGAAGGAGAAAATGTCAATTTCTAGACAAATAACAATAGCAAGGTGCTAGTTTCCATGTCTACTGAATGAGAAAAGAAATCATGAGTTGGTATGAATAGAAACTCATTCAGTGAGAAGTACAATGGGAGGTTGCAATGTTTAGTATTTCTCCAGGGAAATTGTTTTCTTCATCTGACCCTATATGCCCCTTTTATTTTGATCCACTCCTTCCAAGATTTCTCCCAGAACAGGCTTTGCATAGTGCAATGTAGAAAATAAATGAAAACAAATAAAATGCTGTAAAATAGCCATATGTGTTTTAGGAATAACTAAAAAGAGATTTTTCTCCCTTTTCCTTCTTCCTTTGACCCTCCATTCCTTTTTTTCTTGTTCTTATTCTTACTTTATTGCTCTCTCTCTCTCTCTCTCTTTGCTTCCTGATTTAGGTTGTTACACAAAGCCTGATCCTATCTGTTTCTTTGTAGGTAAGATTACACAAAATCAGAGTTTTAAAAATGGTATTTTAACATACACAAGCCATAACTGTTGTGATGGGAATATGCTCTCCTGTGTGAGATCGCATCTTCGTTTGGGATTCAACTTGTGATGTCTTTGCTTGGTTAAGGATATTGACAATAAGAGTGCCTTTCCTAATTTTTAGACTTTGAGATGCCTAGTGGCTGTTTTTGAATGATTTACTCACCATGGATTTAAAACCAGGGAATGTCTTGTTTCTTGTTTCTTTCAATAATTTTTACCAAACATCTGCTAAGAGCTCCCAGGGGTATATTTTGCAGAGGACTGAAAAATGACTGCTGGTAACGCTAAGAGCCTGCTACTTTCAGAATACGTAACACAGCTAATATGCATTACGATTTCATAAATCCATGAATGGATATTATATGGAGATTGCAGACCAGCTGTTCCTTCCTAAAATAAGCTGGAGGAACAGGGCTGCAGCTAGAGGGATTCGGGTTCAATATAAGGACCTGGAAGAAGTTGCTAGGGAGATTTTTGAATCCCCTAGGAGGATCCTTACTTAGAATGTTGAATGTTGTCAGCTCTGGCCTGTGATTTCCAAGTCTTGCAAGTTAAAAAAAGAACAAAATATCGACTTGGATTTTAAACTTAGATGGAAATCATTTTATTCACTGGAACAGGTTCTCAAACAGTACTGAAAATAAGGAGAAAATTTCCAATCAAAATTTCTGGAGTTAAAATAGGCCCTGTTCACCCTCTCTTTCTCTGTCTCAACATAGCGAAAAATGAATCCTCACAGACTACAGAAGCAAATTCAGGTCTTGTACCAAACCCCACATGACAGCTTTCTCACTGGGACTCCCAACAAACTCCCTGCCCATTACCCTGCCAACCAGGATAGTCCTGCCATAAAACTGAAGCTACACGGATCCTTCCATTTGTTCTATATTCTAATGTTGAATGCTGTCTTGTTTAGTGTCTCATTTAATCTTCTCAACAACCCTACAAAACAGGCATAATTATGCCCATTTCCCAATAAGAAAAGAATTGAGGGGTAACCTATGCAAGGTTACCCACTTCTTAAGTGGCAAAGCCCAGGAAAACCAAGTGTTTTGGATGCTAGTTAAGGGTTATTTGTACTACAGCTCAGCAATTTTGATGCCCTCATCATTTTTTTTTTTTTTTCAGAGGTGTTCCATCTCCTAACAGTGTGGTTTATTCCTTTGAAATGACCTTGGATATCCACTCTTCTAGGAAATTGCAAGGGAAATACTCAGGCTGGAGCTTTCCAGAAAGTACCCTTGATGTGCACGTTCTGACCTAGTCATTCACTATAAGCATCAGTGGTCTGGCTTTTCCACTCACCAACTGTGTGGCAAGTTATTTAACATATCTCAGTGTCCTCATCTGTATAAATGAATATAATAATGCACCTACCTCAAAAGGCTGTTGTGAGGGAAAATTGAATTCATGTATGCAAGGTCTTTCGAACAATCTTTGCTTGGAATGTAATAAGTGGTGTGCAAATGTTGGTTAATATTACAAATTAGCCATCACCTCCAGACTCCAAGCTTGACTTTCCAGGTGACAGCAGAATAATTAACTAATCTTATAAAGTCATCTATAAACATATCTCTTTTTAAGGCATTGAAAGAATGTAGGGATGAATAAAAAAAATAGTGTCTGCCACCAGGAGACATGTTATTCAGTGGCAGGGATGTGGAGTATAGGTACATTTCTATAGTCCAAGGCACAATAAATAAGGTAAGATCAGAGCACAAAGGAAGGAGATATTCCTAGCAGCTGGGAAGATATGATAAGATTTCTAGGAGTGGTGGGACTTTGAATATCTTGTTTGCCTTACATTTCCACAGGCCCTGGCTTGGTGCCTACTACATAGAAGGTGCTCAGTGATTAAGTGTGAAGTGACTGAGTATGGCATGTGGGGGTCAAGAGTATGGGAGAGCATCCTGGAGGGCAAACAGTATAAACCACACATGGAGCCATGGAAAGGATCCATTTAGGAAGTTAGTGGCTGGTGAATTCATGAGTTGAGATAAGTGAATAAAGAAATTATAAAGGTAGGTTTAGTCCTAGATATTGGATAGTCTTACATGGCATTCTACAGATTTAAATTTTATTTTGTACCAATGGAGGCAAACAGAACATCAGAGAATTCCAAGAAAGACCTGGCATGATTGGATATGGACTGCAGAACCATGCCGTTTATGGTTCCAAGGAATGTTAGGACTGATGGTCTGGTATCCAAATACTAACAGGAATACAGCTATTCTTCTCATAAGGTTGCCAAGGGAAATATCCATGTGGGGGGGTCAAAGGTAAGAAAAAGCAAAATAATATTTTATTATTAGTTGGACTGTTTGTCCTCAACTCTAGAGAACTCTATCTAGTAAGATGGGCTTAGAAGGTGGTATATAGACTAGAAGCCAGAGGAGCTTCTTTTTTTATCCCTAGGTCTAGACCCTAACCTGGGCACTGTGCTCTTCCTGGCCTTAAAGAAGGACAGACTTTTGAGATTGGTGGACTGAAATGAGTATGAAAGGGAAGTGATGAGCAGGACATTAGGCTGACTCAGTCTCCCCTATGTGGGAGAAGTCCTGTACCATTTTGCCATTCTAGATCCATAAAAGGAGAAAGCAAAAGAAAGAGCCATACCCATGGGTCCGATTATTAATCCACAGTGACCTTGCTCAATAGTAAATGTGGCCTAGGCACATGCCTGGGATCTGACTCATTGAGTGTTCCTCCCCCTCCAGGGAAGAAAAAGAAGGCACAGGGGAAAGTAGCTGTTTGCATTTTCAGAGGCCTCCCTGGAAGGTGATATAAAGAGGAGAACCATTAGAAGCAGAGAGAATCTGAGCTAGGTCAATGTCCATGAGACTAGAAAATGAGTGAGTTCAAAGACATTGAAGATGCTGATGTTTTGGAGAGGAAGTTGCAAGGTTCTTGAAACTGATTCCCAGTTTCCTATCTCCCGCTGACTGGGAGGATGATGGTGCCTCTACCCTTAACTGAGATAAACAATAAAGAGGCCAAGTGGTTTCTGTTCTTTTCTAGTTTTCATGTAGCCTTCAAACAAAACACATCTGCTTCTATCCTGAGGCTAAGCAGAACTATAAGTTAATTAACAAGTAATATTACAGTGTTAGGAAAAAGGGTAGGATCAAAACCACCTTTCTTCTTTTCCTAGAGAATAAAGAATAGATAGGCAGCATTCTTCAGGAGGGAGGTAGACTCAGGATGCTAGAACAAATGGCTGCTTGTTTCACATTTTTTTGCATGTCTCAGAGGATCTCAGAAAACATCTAAGAGGTGCTGAAAGCTTTTAGAAGGATTATGTCAAAAAGAAAAGTTGCGAAAGAAAGCAGTCACAGAAATTACTCTCTGAGCAACATTTTCATAGTTGAGCAGAGAGCTTTTGCTCTGGGAATTGTTTAAGTATATTACAGAGAAGAGATTCCTCTTAAAAGCCAACATTTGTATTTTCAAAAAAAGAAGAGGAGCAACATGATGATTCTAAGCTCAGGAAGAAAAATACATTGTGTATCTTACCATTTGTTCTAGAATCACAGAAGAGGGCTGCTGATGGGTTCAGGATAAACAAATGAGATTAGAAATGCTGAAATGTAGTTGACAGTGTGTGACAGAGAAGGGACACAAACTCAGTGACTGCTAACAAATCATGTAATTTCAGAGAATATTATAGTTAATGAGGGTCAACTCCAGGCATAGATTAGAAAGGCTTATGGGCTGTATACGTAGGCAACCACACAAGCAAGAGTAGACAATGGCCAAGATCCAAGGTGGTAGTTTGAGCCAAGGGGAGTCGGATAGTGGTGGTAAAAGTAGAGCTGCAACTTTGGTCAGTGCCTGGGAAAAATTTTAAGAACCCAGAATAGAAGCAGGAAGAAGGGCCATGGTAAGTGAGAATGTTTTCATTTGGGTTCTTGTTAGGACAAGAGCCAGTTTTCAAAATGGGTTACCTTGGGCCCTTATAAAATAATGAGTGAGCTCTTCATGTATGTATATAGAATGATCTGATATTAAGCAAAAGAAATACAGAGTATTCGGTATGGTATGCTAGCAGTAGTGCAAAATCAAAAGTGTGTGGCTTAGAACTTCAGAAAGAATTTACAGGAATCTCTAATAATGGTTGCTTGGTTAGTGGGTGTGGTTGTGATGAGAAAAAAAAAGAGTGGTAGAAGGAAGACTTTAACTTATACCTACAAATTGTTATATGACCTATGAAAAAAATTAAGGATACACATTTTAAGAGTATGTTGCTTGGGATTTTCATGTGAGAGTCAATGGGATTGTATGTTTTGGAAAAGGTAGAGAATGAGGTGAGCAGTCATCTCACATCATGGAAGGAAATATTTTATCTTAACAAGTTGTTTCAAATATGCATCATCCATAATTTGTACTTAATGTGTAACCTTAAGCCTTGAACATAAAATCAAAAGTATGATGTGCAGCTAGATTAGAGACCCATTTCTTTGGAGAACATAAATCAGTCAAATCCTCTTGTTTTTGGGACTGTATGAATTTCTGATTCTTTTTTACTGTCTTTAGAGATGTGGTTAAAATTCAGGAGCAAACCTAGAGGATGAACAAACCTCTAGTATGAGAGACTCTGGAGTGAATTCCACGTGGCAATAGCTTTGTGATCAAGCTCATCTGAAATGCAGGTGTTTCTGTTTTGTTTTGTTTTCTAGTTGGTGTTAGCATTGTTTTGATTTAAAAACATCAACAAATCAACCTAACCCAACAAAACAAAACAAACCCAACAAAATAATCCAGAAAAGAGAAACAGAATTGATGGTGATGATAAGAAACACTACACTTTTACAGTTCTGCTCAGGACTAGTTTTGCTCAAAACATTTTTCCCTAAAGTTACAGCTGCTTACAATACCAATTTATGTTTCATTCAAAGCCTTTCTCCTGCTGATAGCTCTCAATTGTGGCGTGGGGAACAAGAATGGAAAGTGATTTTAGATTGAAGGTGCTTGGGTTCTTCCTATCAATGAAGTCCCATCCAGAGTAATTGAGGGATTGATTGGGTAAATTATGGAGGCTGCATTAATTGTAAATAGGTGTTGGGGTCCACTTTGGGAGAACTGGGAATTCTATTGGTGTTGGGGTCCACTTTGGGAGAACTGGGAATTCTAGATTTATATTTGGGCATTACGATCTCAAGACAATGCTAAAAATTATGGTCGATAAAAATGTTTTAACAGTGTAAAAATAAATACTTAGATAATTACAAAAAATATTAAAAATACGCATTTTTGGATTTAGCCTTGATTCTGGCACTTTTTCCTTTATATTCATCCTCTGCAATCTCAATGCCTTTATTCTCATCATCTCCAAAATGAGGAGATCGATGCTGCTTCATGACGCTACTAAAAGAAACAACTTAAGAAATGTTATATTGGGGAACCTGGGTGGTACGATTGGTTGAGTGTCTGACTCTTGCTTTTGGCTCAGGTCATGGTCTCAGGGTCTTGAGATCGAGCTGTACTTTGGGCTGCACACTCAGTGGGGAGTCTGCTTCAAGATTCTCTTTCTCCTCCTCTGCCTCCCTCTCCCCCTGCTCATGCTCTTTCTCTCTCTCTTTCAATAAATAAATAAAATATTAAAAAAAGAAATGTTATTGAGTCATTCTGCATGGATGAAATGTTACAAGAGTAAAACATTATTTATATTTATGCAAAATGATCATTGACTGGATTTATTGATAAAACTCACATTCTTACCTGCTCTTTTGGATTACACTCCCTAAACACATCAATTGTTTACTTAACTGCCCTTTGTTTTTTTTTTTTGTTTGTTTTTGTTTTTTGTTTTGTTTTGTTTTTTTGCTTTGTTTTAAGATTTATTTTTTTAGTTGAGATGGAGAGCAAGCATGGAGTGGGGTCTGAGGAGGAAGGAGAGAAAGAATCCTTAAGCAGACTCCTTGCTGAGTGTGGAGCCCAACACAGGGCTTGATCTCAAGACCATGAGATCATGACCTGAGCCCAAATTGAGAGTCAGATGCTTAACTGACTGAGCCACCCAGGTGCCCTGACTTAGCTGCTTTTTTGGAGACATTCTGATTGACACTGAACCAACAGTGTTCCTTTCCTTGTTTATCTAAGTTCTTCTTTCCATTTTTAAACATCTCTGCTTTGATCTAAAGTGATCTTAGAGCCTTTTTCCTCTTCTCAACTGTAACATAGATTCATGAAAAATAATTCTTTTCCAGCGCTCCAGTCTTGTTTATAATAGTAAGTTCTTTAGAAATTTCCTAGCTCATGTTTCCAATGGGTTCATGATTAAATATTAATGTATTGGGGCTGAACTACCAAAGAACACTTTCTGAAGGAGAGTATCAAATGGTCAACAAACCAACAGATAGGGAGAGCTATTAAATACTTTGAAATTCCAACTATTTATCATTGGTGTTTTGGTAATTGTGATTTATTGAGGAGAGTTTCAATGCTCTGAGTTCATCAGGCTCCACTTCTGTACTTTGGGCCAGGCTCACTGCTTTTGTTTGTAATATAAATCATGTCTGGATACCAAAGACTCCAGATCTGCTAAGCTTTAAGCTTTTTGTTTTGTTTTGTTTTGTTTGTATTCTTTGTGTTTCCTTATTAGGGAATTTCGATGCTATGCTTGAATGCATACTATTTCCCTTAAAAGAAATATTTGATATAAAAGTTATTAGAAGGCAGATGAGCTTCAATTTCATGGCACTTATTCCCCTTCCCTGTTTTTAAACTTGTGTTGGTGTCATTTTGTCTGAACCAGAATCACCTAATTCAAAGGCTATTGTTTTTTTGAAATCTTGACAATAAGTAGTTCATTCTTATGCATGAGTACATAATCAAAAAATTGGCATACTAAATATTGCTTTGTGAAGTCTCAGGTTCTTCTCTCTTTCTCTTTAAAAAAAAAATGGGGGGGATGCCTGGGTGGTTCAGTGGTTCAGCGTCTGCCTTTGGTTCAGGTCATGATCCTAGGATCCTGGGATTGAGTCTCACATCAAGCTCCCTAGAGGGAGCCTGCTTTTCCCTCTGCCTATGTCTCCGCCTCTCTCTCTCTCCCTGTATCTCTCATGAATAAATATATAAGTAAATAAAATCTTTAAATATATTTTTTTTTAGAAAGAGAGAGAGCTCGAGCAAGGGCTCATTTCCTATTTTTTGATCAAACTATGTTTTTATGTGCATGTTCTTATGATAAAAATTATTTTAGTAGCTCTATTTTAATTATTTTATCATTTTTAAAGGATTTATTTATTTGAGAGAGAAAGGGAGAGAGTGCACTCTCGGGCAGTGGGAAAGGGCAGAGGGAGAGGGAGAGATAGCATCTCAAGCAGATTCCCTGCTGAGGGCAGAGCCCCAAGTGTGGCTCCATCCTACCACTCAGATCCTGACCTGAGCCATAATCAAGAGTCCACCACTTAACTGACTGAGCCACCCAGGCGCCCCTTTAATAACTCTATCTAAAATAAGATAAGGAGGGATATCTGGGTGGCTCAGTGGTTAAGCGTCTGCCTTCGGCTTAGGGAGTCCAGGTCTGGGGATCGAGTCCCACATCAGGCTCCCTGTGAGGAGCCTGCTTCTCCCTCTGCCTATGTCTCTGCCTCTCTCTCTGTGTCTCTCATGAATAAATAAATAAAATCTTAAAAAAAATAAAATAAAAAATAAGATAGGATAAGGAATCAGGCCCTTTCAATTCCCTTCTCCTGTTAGTTTTCTCCTTGGTACTTAACAGTTTATCACCATTTAACATTACACACACACACACACACACACACACACACTATTAATTTATTTATCTTCATGTTCTGTTTCTCTTCAATGGTTTGTAAGTTACACATCAAAGATTTTTTCCTTTTTGTCTGTTTTGCTCTTGGGTCTACTGTGTCTGTCACTTATAAAAACATAACAAATATTTGTTGAATGAACAAGTATTTCCATACATAATTTCTACATAATATTTTTTCATTTAGCCTATTGCCAGAAAAGCAGCACCAATGCTTGCTTCTGACTTCACATTGTCTATACTATGAAACTGGAAATCTGTGGGCAGAATCACAATTCGGCAAAAATAAATCCTTAAAAAATAGTAATTATGTAAGGACTTAATTTTGTCGTTGTTTAGTGTACACTAGACATGTTAAACCCTTATAAGTTTCTCTTTAGAAGGGGAATGAAGAAAAAACCCATAAGCAGACATTCAAATTAGCTAGAATACAAAAAATCAACCTTACTTTTCTGGTGAATAGGAAAGGAAGCATTTTTAAAAAAAAATGTGATTCCATGGGTATACAGTTTAATAATCTCACAAAACAATTCTTCCTATTTTTTTCAGTTTTCATTAAAGAAGAGGAAGGAAATTTTCTGTTTTTTGACAACCATACTTCTTTATATCTTGCCTATGAAGTATGAGGAAAAAGTTTGTTTTTTACATGAGTTGAAATTTCCATAAATTTTACATTTTTTCAGGATCATTTGAGCTTTTTGAGTGCCAAGCACCCTTTCCCTTTCTCCTGTTAAATTAGAACGAACTCAGGAAGAAGAACATGTTGAGCAGCAGTTTTTTTTTCTTTCCAGCACATAAAAGTAAAAGTTGTTCAATGTTTCAAGCAGGATGGGGTTACTCTGTGAGGCATTTTCTTTCACAGAAAAACATGGCATCCCCTGTTCACAAGACTGGCGAGCAGAACAACAAAGAGAGCTAAAAAGGAAATTGTTAGGACTTAATAAAAATCTGAATGACCTTTCCTTCTTAGAGGAAAGGGTTACTGATCCAAAGCATACTATTGACAAGAACAAGAAAGAAAAATGAATACATGGGGTTAGAAAAGTAAATTTTGAGTCAGTTAAATGGAAGCCACCTGTTGTCCCCAATTTATAGTTTATAAAATAAATTCAAAGTGCTAGAAATCCCAGATTATAGAAAGCTATTTTTCTTGGCATTAAATGAACAGAAAGCAATAATTTCCCTTTCTGAAACACATGTCCCTCCATTCATTTTCTCATTCATTTCTTTATTCCAAGATCTCATCGTCTACTAGACAGATCAACCTGGAAATAATTACAGTGGTATGACAAATGTCCTTATAAAAGTGTGAGCAATGCACAGAGAAGGATTTGGTTAGCTCTGCCTGAGAATTTCGACTAGGCTTTTGTCAGAGAGTGACATTTGAACCATGTTTTAAAGAATAAGGGGGATTTTTCTAGCAGGACAACGTGGAAGGAACATATTGAACAAAAGGAAATGGCATTTTCAAAGCAATCAAGATGGAAAAGAGGAAATCAAAAACATGTAAGTCCTTGCCTTGTTCATAAAGAGACTTGCTAGGCCACTTTCCTGAATGCTAATATCAAATGTTCTTCTAACAATTATATACCTGCTTTTCATATCCAGCCCAGCAGACTTCCCAATAAGCCAGATTTAGATGACTGACTCCAGAGTGTCAGGGAGACATATTTTCAATGGAAATCATTCACTTGAATCACTATGGTGAAGAAATGTGCTCACAGACTGGCCAGTTACATAGTCTTCACGTTCTACGAGCATTTCCAGGATACCTATTCATAATGATCAGTCCTCTTGTGGGTGAAATGCTGTTGTTTTCCCATTACTGGTGATGGAATGTCTTGATTAATATCTCTCACTTTTCTTCGTTCTACCTCCTGGGTGTTTTGGCCATGACTTCATGGGAATTCAATGGTTGCTTGGTAGAAATATTTGTGCAGTTAGGACAGCTCATATATTCTTTTGAAACAGATATTTGTTTGCTCCCTTCACTCCTTCTGGCTTCTGGCCTCCTTTCTTAACAGGCTTCACCTTCTTCCCATTCTCCCAAAAAGGAGTTAGGACTCATTCATGCCATGATCTTGGTATTCGTTTTTCTTAATCCTTATCATTTATTTACTCGCTATGGTGGATATTATAAACTTAAATAAATATTCCAAATCTAGTTGCTCTTGCTTAATACTTTAAGTAAATGTATAATCATTTGAGTCTTAAGGTTATAATAGAAGTATTTTATTGTGGGGAAATAATAATAATGCTTCCTATTTTTATGATAAAATGTTTTCTATTTTATGATAATATTATATTTGACTTAATCCATCTTTATGAATTAGTGTAACACTGTGAAAAATTATAATATTTAATGAAATAGAATTTTAACCTTTACATGTAGCTTTTAGGTATATTGTTATATGTACGCAATAAAAAGGAAAAAAAACGCACTATTATACAGAACCTTCTATTTTTGTTTATATTTATCACATCTACCCATAAATCATGTTAAGTGTTACTTATTCCCATAAACATTCATTTCTGTAAGTAAATCATTTGTATTTTCACTTTTCTTACACATGCCTAAAATATTTGAAACAGAGTACAGCCACCATATTAGTTACCAACTTAGCACCCCCCCAAAAAAAAGAAAGAAATTTTCTCAAAATACAAACATAAAGACTCTTAAAGTCTTTATATTTTTAAAACTACAGTTGACTCTTGAACAACATGGGGGTTAGGGGCACCAACCTGCCCACCTTCCACCAATGCAGTAAAAAATCTGCATATTGCTTTTGACTCCCCCAAAACTTAACTATGAATAGCTTCCTGTTGCCCAGAAACCTTACTGATAACATAAACAGTTAACACCTATTTTCTATGTTACAAGTATTGTAACTGTGTTCTTATGATACAGTAAGCTAGAGAAAAGAAAATGTTATTAGGAAAATCATAAAGAAGAGAAAATACATTTATGGTTCTGTATTGTATTTATTGAAAAAAATTTGTATGTAAGTGGATCCATGTAGTTCAAACTTGTGTGTTCAATGGTCAACTAAAGTATGTGTCAATAACGTTTAGGATGAGGTGCTTAAGTGATCCTGTTTTGTATATATATTTGTATATATATTTAAACATAAATAAATATGATTGAGAGTCTGATTAGTTTTTAAATTAAGTGGCATTATTTAGGTGGAAAAATTGAACTACCCTGTAAGCACAACTTTTTGTCGACTTAATCTCATAGGTCATCATTTCCATGAAATCATTAATTTTTTTAAAAGATTTTATTTATTTATTCATGAGAGACACAGAGAGAGACAGAGACAGAGACAGAGACACAGGCAGAGGGAGAAGCAGGCTCCATGCAGGGAGCCCGACGTGGGACTCGATCCCAGGTCTCCAGGATCATGCCCTGGGCTGAAGACAATGCTAAACCACTGAGCCACCTAGGCTGCCCCTCATTAGTTTTTAATATTACATAATAACACTTTGTACAGGCATCTTTTTAAGTGTTTTACATTTATTATCTTATCCAGTAATCAGAATGGCCCTATGAGGAACGCACTATGGACCATCCCTGTTTGTTGATATGGAAATAGAATCAGAGTGGTGAAGGTGAGGTGGGATAGCCAGGACAGCAATGACAGCCTCAGTTCTCTGCAGAATCTGTATTATTAAACACTGAACTTTATTGTTTTAAATAATTTGGAGTGTAGTTGGACTACTCCTTCTACTCAATTAGCTGTGTATTGGAGGAAAATTTAATGAGTAACAGAAAATTTTATATAGAATCATGACAGAAAACCGACAGTAATATTGTGTAGTAATACTTTACACTTATTAGTTATGTCCTTTTGTGCAAATCTAATTTCTCTGGTCATGGTTTCTTGATCTATAAAATAAGAATTATGATATATCTTTCACCAGGTGATTTTAAAGCTTCAATAAGATAATTTAAGATAAGTATTTATAATCTGCAAAGAAACTTCCATGAAACAAAAGTTATTACAAAACACAAGATATTTGCAACCTGTTTCTCCTGCACTTAAAATGTACATGTTTTTCTTGTTTCTTTTGATGTTGGTAGAAGTCAGTGAAAACCCTATAGCCATGTTAAGATGAAATGACTTTAAAAGCTTGTAGATGCTTAAGAGTTGCTAGGTCATTATTGAATTTGTATTTTGTAAAAGCAACTAGACTATAATAAATATTTTGACTTTGCCTTGGCTCAAATAATTGATTTGGTCCATTTCTCTTTATAAAACATCTTATTGTTATATACTTGATAGCTATAGAAATTTCGGAAGGTCTACCACCGGCAATTTCACCAGAAGGTGTTGTGGGGGTGTTGTGGGTGCAGTTCAAACAAAAATCTCATTCAAGCATTTATTTAGTGTCCAATATGTACCTGACCATTTTTTATAAGTATTGTGACATAAACATGAATAAAGGAAGTGAATTCCCTCAGGCATTAATCATGCTTGCAGACAGACATTTAAACTTTTTATAACACACAATGAGTGAAGTGTGATGATTGCTGGGTGTCTTCAGAGGAAAGAGGAGAATCTTTAAACCAGGCTTCTCAGAGGAGATGATACTTGATCTGAGATCCAGAGAAGAGTAAGACTTAGCTTGGTAGTGGTGGTATGGAAAAGATGTCTGTTGAAGGACTTAGCATACACAATAAAATGAAGATAAGAACTATCATGTTTATTTAAGGGACTGGAGTATTTAGTATGCCTGGAATTAGGGATTCAAAATAGGGAACAGGAAGAGACAAGGCAGATCTAGATCATCTGGAGCCCTGAACACTTACCTGGACTATTAAAACTTGATCATAATACCTCTGGGGACCATTGAAAAATGTATAACTGTTGCATTACCAGATTAAGATTTTGGAAATATCACTCTGATAGTACAGCAAAGGAAAGCCCCCGTCTAGGATTTGGGAGTGGAGAGAAGCCTTATTTGCCTATCTACATAGGCTATGATGAAAGCTTGGGAAGAGGAAGATGAAAAGGGACGTGAAAGATGGAATCTTTTTGATTTTTGTGACTGCTTGACTCAAGGTTCCTTCATTTCTAGTCTGGGTAATTGGGAATGGGTGGGATCATTAGCTAAGATAGGGAACACAAGAGGAGGGAAGTGGGCATGCTCAGGAAAATTTGTGTCTAGAACTTAAGGTAGCAGTTTGGGGTTTGGGATTTAGATATCGGTTTCAGTATTTTCTGGCATGTGAGACTGACCTGTATCTGGATAAGGAGAAGTGGTCTCCTCAAACATTAGATGCTCCTTACTTGGCCTTCTTTATCCTCAAGTGGACATTCCCCTTGAGTCACATCTCTGATCTCTCTAGAGAATTCACTATCAGTCATATTCTCTCTTGAAGATAGAATCAAGGCCATTGCTAAACAAGGCAACTCTTCTCTAATTCTAAAAGACTGATCTGGTCCTTGTGAAGTTGGCCAACCATGGACAGGGTCCTAGGTAAGAGGACTTTGGTCACTGATCTTAGCTGATACCATAACAGATTGAGGAACAGTTTAGATGTTACATAATTAATGTGAGGTAGGCATAAGGCAGAAGCAGAGTGCTGTGTTGACTCTAATTATAAACAGAGGAAATGCTATAATTTAGAAAGACGCATGTGGTGGCTTATGGAGTCACACCTCTGATGTTTTGATATACATAACACACTCAGAAAAGTGCCTGACATATCACAAAGACAATGCAAATGTTTGCTTGTATATCAAATTGCTTCTTTGTAAAAAGTAAGTGAGAAATCCCCTATGGAGATGGAGAGCTGAGGTTTTAATTTTCCTTCAGAGAGGGAACGAAGTGAGGAATAAGGTTTCTAATCAATAGGAATTTTTCTGTTTGGTTTGATAGTTCCCTCATTCTCAGAAAGGACTTAAAGGTCTCTGCCTCAACAGATCTTAATCTTTCTTGATTAGCTGTGTCCAAAGCTTCCATGAGTGAGCAAGCAGGTAATGGGTTAGAAGTTTTGAGGGAAGAAGCAAAATTTAGAACACCTGCTAAAGAGCATGTAAAAGAGGAGTTTGGGTAGCTAGAGGGGCTCCTGGGGTTATTAATATATGAGCTAGGAAATTATTAATACTGGTTCTCATCAAGATCACTGGGTAGAATGCGTTAGCAGTGTTCAGCAGTCTGAAAGACAGAAAAAACAAGTTAGACAATTAAATTTACCCAGGTCTAAACTATTCCAGGACAGGTGAGGCAGAAAAAAACAAGAAAGCAAGAAAACAAGCGTTTAGGGAAAGAACAAGGAGGTGTTTATGTGAGAATCCTAAACAAATCAGCTGGAAATGAAAAGAAGTAAGTCTGGAAAATGCAGGTAATTAGGAAGCATTGATGGGTGTCACAGCCAGACCATCTGTATGAGGGCAAGAAATAGAAAGAGTTGGAATGATGAGTTTGTGGTGGGAGAGCGGCATATTAGAATTTAACTAACACTACGTGGGATTTCACAAAAATATAACCAAGATTTGTAGAAACTGATTGTGTGAAGATAGGAATCACTGAAATGAAGGAGGCCAAGAAGCACTTTGCCTAAGATAGTAGGATTGTCAGAATGGACATGGACGTCATCTAAGATGTTGGCAAGACTATGGGTCTACGCCCATCAAAGACCATAAATCTACTGCTAAATATCATTAGTGAATGTGGAGAAGGAAGTAAAATATAAGTAGATGACAGGGATGAGGAGTCCCAGAGAGATATAATTACTCTAGGGGATCAGATTCGTAAAGCTGTACAAGTAGCAATGGGCAACAAGAAATTATTGAATAATTTCCACATGCTTCCTGATCTTCACGTCTGCTCTCTATTTTTAACCTTGTGGGAACATGGAGTTGGAGAATGTGTAGGCTCTACCTGAGTGGACCAAAAGCAAATGGGAAAAGTCTTAAGGAGAAAAAAAATTTATCTTAAGGAAAAATAGAGGGAAACATGATCTTAGGGATGGTTTTAGGTAAAGGGAACCTTTTGTGAGCAAATTGAAGGTGATGATAGATAGAGAGTTTACACTTAAACGTGCATTCCAGAGAGTGTCCTTAAAAATATTGGCAAGGAGAGACTCAAAGTGATGATGAGTAGAACGAAATGGGGTTTGCATGAGAGTTTGGCAGGGAATGGCGTACAAAAAGACTTGAATTTTGGGTAGAAGCCAACAATGCCAGGGATGTGAGAGATGATGGCATTCAATGGTCTAAAGATTTAGAATGGAACTCTCATATATAATTGTTTTTGTGCCAATGGAACACTGGGCCCAAGGAAAGATCTTATTCTGTACGTGGTCTGATCAGCGATTTGCAGCCTTTGCTTATTATTACAAATCGAGCCTTGATAAAATGATCTTTTCTGACTTGGCAAAGCTCAAAATTGTGTATAAAGTGCAATGTACTTAGAACCCAATCAGGATGTTGTCACCAATCTCTTAAGACCCATTGGATCTAATGGGTTCAATATTTGCCAAATAGTTGGTAGTGCTCATCCATATTCATTTTCTCTTCTTCTGGCCACACATCCAGACTAAATTATCTAGACTTCCTATGGTTAGATCCACACCTAGCTCCTATGATTGAATTCTACCCAATAGGATTGGTGGGAATGATGTATATCACTTATGAACCTGCCCCACAAAACCTTCCCCAAGCCCCTTTTCCATAATACCTGTCTGAATCCAGAGATCTCTGAGGACCTGTGGGAATCACAAGATGGGAAGATCTTAGAGCAGAGTATATTTCCCTCACTGCCTCCAATGACCTATAATATAATGGGACAAAAAAAATATGTATAGTGTTAAACTAGTAAGAATTAGAGATAATTTGTCATAGCAGTGGCTTTACCTATCTGATAGAGTATCTATGGAAGACATCACTGTGGTATGAGCTGATGGCAAACTCCATAGAGCTTGGAGCAAAGGGATATTTTTGCAGCAGGTGATTTTTTATTTGGGAGAGGAGACCCTAACTTGTTATTGTGACCTCATAGAGACTAAACATAGAGTTACTGTGCTATCTAAGCACAGTATCTCCAGCATCAATTCAGCCTCATCTGATTGGATGAGCCATGAAGTCAAATGTTTCCTTGGGAACTCTTTTATCAAATGGAAATTGAATTTACAGGTCAGGATCCAAGCATGTCCTGATGGCACAAAGTGGCTGATATACCCTCAATGCCTGTTTCAAACATACTGCTGCTTCTCTCTCAAAATACTATCATGGCCCTAAGAGCAGTTTCCTATGAACAAATGATGTGGAGAGAAAAAGAGCCTTGTTTAAGATGACTATGCTTCATGTGCTAGCACCAGCATTACAACCTGCAGCATGACTGGCCTTGAGGGACAATAGGGGAAGAGAAATCCTCTCAGTGGGTGGAATTTTGCATAATACTTATCATATTTAAAGTTTACAAGTAAATCAGCTCTTTGCAAAATATATCCTCTAAAGATGTGAATAGTCTTTAAATATTAATCAGATGATATTACTTGCTTGCTCAAAGTCCTTCTGTTGCTTACTATTTTACTTTGTATTATTTTATACCTTGGTCTACTAGGCCCTAAGTGGTATGTTCCCAGCTTTACACTAGAACTTCAATGTGGACTGCCCTTTATTTTGCTTCTCTAGCTAGTGACCTTATTTTAATTCCCAAGCATCAAACTCTTGGCCTTGCATGGACCTTCACCTCTGCTAACTGACAACTTGGCTGGCTTTCTCATCTTTCAGATTTTAACTTAAGTTTGGTCTCTTCAGATAGACTTTCACTAATCTTCCAACAGTTGAGCTTCCTCTGTGAGTTTACCTTTTCCAACTTTTCTTCTGCTTCTTTCTCTTTTCCTTCATAAAAGGTATCTGTATTTATGTAATTGCTTATATATTATTTTACTAAGGGGCACCTGGGTGGCTTAGTCAGTTAAGTGTCCAACTCTTGATTTTGGCTCAGGTCATGATCTCAGGAACGTGAGATGGAATCCTGCACCTGGCTCCATGCTCAGCAGGACTTTTGAGGATTTCTCCTCAAAATGGATTTTTGAGGTTTTCTCTCCCTCTGGACTCCTGCCACTTGGGCACATTCTCTAAATAAATAAAGAAAATAAATCTTTTTGAAAAAGTTGTCATCTTCATTGCACTGTATATTTGGAAAAAGTGAAGACCCCATTCATTTTGTTTACCATCAAATGTAGGACGCTTAGCACAATTCCTGGCTCATAGTATGTAGGTGAGAAACTTTTAGATGGATGTGGGTCCCTCAGTGGAGTACAATTGTACCAGGAGATTCAGTTGACTTATAAGCCATGGCAAAGAAGAAAACCAAGAAGCTGGTAGAACAAAATTAGTGATCCTCTGAGGAACGGAAAGAGGTAGGTATGATATAGATGTGGAGGCTGATGGAACAAAATAGGTCTTGTGGCTATTAGTGTTCAGCCAAAAGATGAACAAAAACTTGCCCATGACTTTCAGTGGTATCCTTTAAGAGACAGTCTGTTCCACTCTGACTGGCAGCTTACATTTCTTCCTTTCCTATTTTTTCTTTTTCTTTTCTCATTATTCTCTTTCCTTTTCATAAACAAAATAAAACAGAACAAAACAGACAAACAAAAATCTAATCTTCTAAGATTTGGGGCTAAAATATTGAGGACAATAAAGTCATTTATAGTGAATGAAATTTCCAGAAGATTCCTCATTCATTCATTAAAGAAAAACAGTGTCTACATTGCTGTTCATTAACCAAATAAAGATTAATTTCCCTCATGAAATATTTAAATTTTACTGCCAAATTACTGTAATGATGCTTTCCTCAGCTGAGACAATCTGGGAAATACAGCTTCTAATAAAAACTACTAAAAACATCAAGAGGGAAAATTCCAGATTTCCAACTGGAGTGCATCTCTAAAGATGATTAAACATTAATATCAAAGAAATACACACCCATATATAAAAAGCAGACCATCAAAGGTCACATTTTTGAAGGTAGAATATTAAGGAAACAGATATCCCTGTGGGTGACTGCATGTTACTGCTAACTTCAAAATACTCTTGGTTTCAGTTATTTTTTCAAGATGTCAAAAAATCCTGCAGTCATTCCAGTCATTTCATGCCTAAAGTTTTCCCCATAGAAATAAGATATTTTTCAGGAAAATGTTACGAAAGGAACGAAGGATGATTGTATTAAACATCTGCAGAAGATCTGTAAGATTAAACAAGACTTGGTTGTTTCATGATATGTTTATTCCTTTCTCCTTCTCGCTTGTAGAGTTTCTTGGAACACAAGCATTTTCTTTACTAAAAAAAAAGAAAAAAATTCTCTGAAGTATATGTAACTTCAGAAATTATACCTATTTAAATAGTCAAATATGACTCCAAGAAAAAAGTATCTATCACTTAGACCAATGGTAGGGGCATTTGATAGTGTAATTAATTGAAAGCAACAAAAATAAACTAATATAACTAGTAAAGCAATTTATTAGGAAATCAGTGGTGGCTCATTAATTCTCCAAGAGGATCGGAGAACTGGTTTGGGCGATGCAACCAGGAACAATACCTCAAGTCATGCCGCAAACCTACACATAAACTATGACTATGAGACACAACCAGAGTAGCCAGCATCATCAACACCATTGTTGGGCACTTCTGCCCCTGAAAACTGATGCAGGTGATAATTCTTCTGTATCTCCACCTCACCATCCAAGACAAACCACAATGGATTCTATGTGGACCATTTTCTCGTCTTCCTTCTCAAAATCCAAAATTCAGGAAAGGTGATTGTGATTAGAGAAACCTACGTCTTGCATCTGCTCCCTAGTTTTAAGGGAGGCTGACATTCTCCAAGTCTACATTGGAAGGTAGTCTTTTCTATAATCTAGGCATATGTCTTGGCCATAGAAAGGATGATTGGTTCATAGATAGCCTAAAGAAATAAAAATATCTGGTACCGTGGATATTAGTTTCATTAAATATAGGTTTTGTTATAAAGAGTACATAGTTTTTTTAAGTAGTTAGTAAAACCGAAATCTCTTTGGAGTCAAAAGTTCTAGGTTCAAAACAAGTCTTGAGCATTTAAAATCATCAAACCCTAGTAGTCTGCGTGAATGTCCACACGGGCATAGATGCACGCACGCATATCCTTAGATGGTATAATATTTTGTATTTTTGTTCTGCCTCATATTGTTATTGAAGTATTCTAATGAGATGTATGTGAAAAGAATTTGAAAATGTAGAGCAAAGGAATTTAAAATCAGATAAGACCAGATTCAAATCTGCGCTCTACCTCTTACTTGATGTCTGACCTTTGACTTGTTATTTAAATTATCCAAGCTTTAGTTTTCTGTTATGTTAGAAGGGTCTAAAAATGCCTACTTTTCAGAGTTCTCAAAGAGTTTAAATGGTTACCATTTAAATGGTTAAGAACTCAATGATTTAGGTCTAACATAACATAGACCTAAAAAGCACTCAACAAACAACAGGCAGCAAGAAGCTGTAGGTATGTCAAAGTATCGGATTTTTTGTTGTTTAGTAAAAACTGTCGTATACAAGATAGGCATACACATATTTCTATATCTTCCTAAGGATACATCCATATGCAAATATCTTTTCATAGTTTTAAATGTCTTTTTACTCTAAGGAATAATGTAACACATTTATCTCAATCACATTATGAAAAGAGGAAAGGTTCTTGACATCTGTTGGAAATATTAGTGCAGAGATGTCTGAGCTGGTCAGCCCTATAATATTTCTTTTGTTCTGCATGTGATATCATGCATGTGGCGGTTTGTCTGTGTGCTATAAGAAGCTTTCTTTCTGATTGGGATTTGCAAATGTTTCCAGGGAGCTGATCACACTTGTTAAAACAAAGCGGGAAATTCCTCTTAGATGAAAGAGTGTATTACCTTTAGGACGGGTGGGATTATGTACTAAACCCTTAGAAGTGAGCTGCTAGAAAGGGCTATGACTTGGAGAGGATAACTGCATGATGACATCTGTTGCCCAGTGACACCTTTGTGCTCAAATGAATTTGGGCCCAACAATCTTGTGATATTTTTCCTATCTGGGAAAAATGCCATCCCTTTTCATGCTTCAATGCAGCGAAGTTTGAGATAAAAGAAAATGAATCTCCCCCTTTATTCAACAGCATTTATTGAACTGTACTATATTCTGGTCATTATTGGCTCTAGAAATAAACCGAAAATTGAATGAGACACTGCCTCCTTTTACATTCTAGTAGAATAAAACAAATTTCTTAACAATTATAATATAAGATGACAATTGTTATAATGGAGGCAGATAAAGCAGGGAAAGCAATCCACATGTCCTTTGGGAATTCAGAGGAAGTCACAGGAGCTAGGACTTCAAAGATACATAGAGATGTGGTTGGGGGAAAATGACCAAAAGAGAACAATGCAGGAAATTTATATACAAAATCCCAGGGGTTTGGAGTCAACATAGGTCTGGTTCAGAGAAGGGACAGTAATCTGGTGTGGTTATATGAGGTGAGTAGTGGGAGGTGAGATGGGGTCAGAAAACAATGGGCATTGTATGACTGCTAAGGATTGCTAAATTTTATCCTGGAAAGGAATATTATTGCCTTTGGCTAGCTCTGTTAGACCAAATGATTTAGCACTACATTGGATAATAAAAGAAGGATTAACTCAGTGTGAAATTTTGATGTATGTCATACTAAGTGTCAGATACTGATTTAATTTAAATTTAATTCTTGCAAGCCCCTTTTTTGGGCTTATCTGGCATTATCATTTGCCATCTTGGTTAAGCTCTCATCCCAGAGTCAGATATTCAGAGAGCAGCAAAACAAGTCCAAGCCCAGGAAGTCTTGCCCCTTGGGCCACCCACTTTAACCTCTGGTGTCCTATCTCTCCAGACAGGTCTTCTATTCCTTTCATTCTTAGCCAATACAGTAGACTGTATTGTTTAATAGTAAGTCACTAGTATGTGCCAATGGATCAAGATCTTTTGAAGTTCAGAGGCTTAATGGATGTGATAGTTAAATGTCATATGTTAAGATAGGAAGCTGTTTTCTTCTTAGGACTCTTCAAATGTTATACCTGAAATGAGGGAGAATTCAGGACAACCCTCATCCTTCCCCTGGGTATTGAAAACTGAAGAAGGGAAATAGCCATTTTTGCTTTTTGACCAAAGGATGTAAGTGTGTGACTTTAGAGTTATCAGTGGCCATGTCTCTATGATGCAGAGAAGCGTGAGAGCAGGGACCCAACTAGCAGAGAGATAAAGAGTGAGATTTAGGGGGAGAGGAGATTGACTATGTTCCAGACTTAAGACCTTGTGCCTTAGAGAAGTTTTTGCCATTCTAAGTATCTCATGATGTTAAACCATCACCCCTTCCCCCTTTTTTGACTGAGCTACTTAGAGAGTTATTTGTGGCATCCACTCTTGAGTATATGACAGCATATATTTCTCATTTTTAGAATAGTTTAGTTCTTAAAAATGTAAATTTTCATTGCATAAGCTGATGCAATACTGCTAATTATACCTAACTGGACAATATAAAATGACTGTACCCCAAACCATCTTTCTTTGATCGCACACAAGTAAATTTTTATGTTGTTGCCATTTAACCATCCATTGCCATCCAATATTGGCACTTAACCATGTTTCTTTCTGGATTCATAGCAAGTGACAATGTGAAAGAAAGATAATAGATATGTAACTCAGAAAGAAGGTAAGGGAAATAGTCCTTGTAAGGTGGTGTATGACCCCATTTTAAATAATAACTCTCTTTTAAGACCTCTAGCAAATTTCAACTGCTAGGCAAAGTAGGCTTATGGTGCAAAGAAATTTTAGGAGAATGATATTAAAAAGATGTAATGACTGTAATGCATGAAACATTGATGCATCAGAATGGATACTGGCCTTCAACAACTG
Source organism: Canis lupus baileyi (assembly GCF_048164855.1). Classification (NCBI taxonomy): domain Eukaryota; kingdom Metazoa; phylum Chordata; class Mammalia; order Carnivora; family Canidae; genus Canis; species Canis lupus. Next base: position 41,117,841 of record NC_132861.1, on the reverse strand, counting down.
TATATAGTCATCCTGGTGTGGTGAGTACTTGCCTCACACAGGATGGTCCTTATTCCAGGTTCTAACTCTGCCTTGAAACATTATCTTGCTCCTTTGCCCATCCCTCTATTCTCCATCATTACTCTAAAAGACCTGCCACACACACACACACACACACACACACTCACTCACACACACACACACACACACACACTCACTCACACACACACACACACACACACACCCCATTCACTTAAGCAGGAATTCCGGATTTTCATTGAAAGCAGAATAGGGCCCCTGAGCTTAACAAACACATATTTTTCCTATTAAGGTGAGGGCGGCTTGTTTTAAAATTTAAACAAGGGATCTGTTTTGTATGACTATCATTTGACGATTTTCTGGCATTTTAATAACCTTTATTTATGGAATTCTTTTCCTATTACAACTTCTTCTGCGTCTTTTGAGAAAACGTTAAATTTCGGCATTCAAAAGAAAACCCATCTGACCCCAGTAACACTTCTTCCCAAGGGAGTTCAAAATGCTTTGGCCTTTGCGCCTTGTGTTTGAAGGCACTGCTTGTGCTGATTTTAGGTTCTGTACTTGGTCTCCTCACTGGCAGGAAGACTTATGCATGGATCATGGGAGGCAGGGGTGCCTTGGATGTCTCACCCTTGACCTCAAGACCAAGAAGTCCCTGCAGTGAGGGCCAGGTTAGTGAGAAATGTAGTGACTAATGGATTCTCTGTGTGGTTTTATAGTTGTTGCATAAACATGTAGCTCAGAGGCTCATGCTTTTTGCCCTAAATCTTGTTCCAGTCTTGATTGTTAAGTAATATAGAGAATTCTAACATACATGTTACTATGACAAAAAGGTTGAAACACAGACAGGATTTTGAGGAAAGATCTCAAAGTGGAGGGGCATAACTTTGGGGTAGGGAGAAAAGCATCTCACAGGAATTGGATAATATGGAAAAGTCCAGAAATAGGGAGTTGAAAGGTGCAAGTAAAGGCAAAAGGACAAATTCTGTAGGGCAGTAAATATGATGATATCATATGAGAAGAACACAGTTTATAGGAAAGCTATCCTGGAATTATTTACTTTCTGAATAGCTGGGAATCTCTCTAGCTATTCAGGTTGCCAAAGAGACCAAGTCACTGGAGTCTTTGATGGAAAGTCAGCAATTCACTTACACTGATTCTCAGATTCACACTAAGAACATTCTCCAACTCCATGGGGGTCCAGCAGAGATCCACCATGTGTTTTTGTGTTATAATCTAGCAATAGGAACTTACTGAAATCTAGAAATCATGCTAGCCACTTTAATAGAAAAGAAATTCAGGTTGTCCTATAAGTTCAGCATCATAGGACAATTACTATTAAAAAGACAGCAAAACAAAGCTTTCATTCATATAAGTTCTGATGTGATTACTCAACACAGGCACGGTAAATCAGGTCAGCAGTAATGAGGTTACATCCCTCACTAATGTGCTGTAACACATGCACAGAGCTTGCAATTTTCTCTACTTAGGTTTGCATTTTCAAATGGCTCCCAAGATTTTAAAAAATATATATTACTTCTTCCTCAGTAAGAGATTTTCAGGTTTGTAGAACAAGCAAAGTATGAACTAGGTATAGAAAAGTATGTTTCTTTTTTTTCCCCTTTGGGCCTGGACTTATTGGGACCCTGTAAAATACGTAGTTGCTGTTACTAAGAAACCAAGGATATAATGTAAGAAAGGAAAGGAGAAAGGCTGAAAAATACAGAATTAAAGCTTGGATGAATCAGGCAGTTTGTACCTCAGATGCTTACATACTGATCAGACACTAGGTTACACTGAATTTTAGAGCAGGGGTCCGCAAACTATGGCCTGTGGGTCAAATCCAGCCTACCATCTGTTTTTGTCAATAAAGTTTTACTAGAGAAAGCCACATTCATTGATTTCTCACTACAATGGCAGAGTTGAGCAATTGCTACAGAGACCATATGGCCTAGAAACCTACAATATCTATTCTCTGTCCATTTCCGGAAACAGTTTGCCAACACTTGCTTTAGACAGAGGCTGCAGTAATACTTTGAGATACTCCTAAAGGTTTACAGGCATAAGGTAGACCACAATGAGCCTGGTCTCCACAGGCTTTTTGGGGAATATTGAGGTTAAGATGAATCTCAAGGGTCGGTTTGAAGGCAAAACAGAAGGAAAGTGTATGTTCCTAAGAGAGCATGTGGAAGGGGCTGCTGCCCTCAGGGTCATTATGATTCACTGACTGCGTGTACACCAGCCTCAGATCTGTTTTCGGACCAGTTGGCAGCCCTTCCCCTTCACCCCTGTCATGTGAAACCTTAGCCACCTGGTCCCAGGAGCGGTGAGGGCCCCCCAAAGTGAGGGGCTCAAGCTGATTAGCCCAATTTGTTATACCCCGGGATCTGGTTGTGAGAAGTCACACAAAATTGGGACATTGTGAAACATAGGCACTTATCGAACAGGGTGCTATGTGATAAAATACCCATCACGTGATGCACACAAAAGACATAAAATGTGTAACTTGAGAGAGAAAGAGCCACCAGCTGGCATCATGAGCCAAGAATTCCCAGGAATGGCAGGATTTGAGGTAGGCTCTTGAGGAATGGGTAACATGCTGCTAAATGGAGAAGAGCGAGAAATGCTCCCCTGTGGAATCAGTGGAGATTTTCTCTACGCTGCTTAGAGCAGAGCAAAGCGACAGCTGGCTGACTTCCTACAGAGAGTGGCCTTTGTGCACAGGAACGGAAGACTCCATCCAGGCTTTACACGCAAGGATTAAACTACCTCAGACCTTGAAGAGACGGCATCCCTGAGCACAATTCTCGCCATTGTTCATTCAGGAATTTTTATTTGTCTTATCAAATTTCTCCCCAATGCTATCACAGTGGAAAGCCACAGGAAATATTTTGCAATTTACACGTTGAGAAAGAAAGAAATGTGTATCCATAAATCAGGTGAAATGGAATTCACATGGAATGAATTTAGGAGAAATAGCAGTAAACGTACTTTCAAAGCAGGGGAAGTTGGGGTATTAGAACAATTTACCAGAATGACAATTAATGCCCCATTAGTTACTGAATTCAAGCCTCTTGCCTCAGTGTGTAGTGCAGATATGCAGTCAATATGCACGAATGAGACTTTACTTTGTTAACATATTTTTTTAAATTCTTTTTTGGTTAGTAAATAGTCATTGCCTTGAGTTCCAAAAACTAAAGTGACCCAAAATTCTGATGGTCCTGGTTTATACTTCTTATCCTAGTGTCATTAATAGAATGCCCTTTATCACTCTCAAAACTGTTTTAGTTTGGGTGATAAATTATGTGGTCACTCAACTAAGGGTCCTCCACTGTATCCTCCCCTTGGATCTCCCTACAAATAGCAGGCAGAGGGTTAATGACAATGCAGGCAGGGCCTACAGAAAGGAGGATGGCCCAGGATCAAGGCTGGTAACTCTGCCCAATTAGTTAGTAAACGTTTTGGCTATTATCCCTACAGACTTGGCCTTTTTCAAATTTTCAAATTCTGTAGATGGTGAGAGAGATTCTCCTTTAGCCTCTGGCTATAAACTACACCCCACAGAGGGGAGGATTCAAGTCCTCTCATGGCTTTTGTGGCTCTGTATGATGTGGCCCTACCCATATACCTGTACCTTTCTCCAGACTCACCCATATTCTCTGTCTTCTTGCCATGTGGGCATCCTCACAGTTTAATGAGAGTAGCTCTTCACTCTTTCTATCCCCATAATGGTCCTTCTTTTCCTCATCTAGCTAAGACAGCCTATAGTCTCAGATTCATGATGACTTTCTCAGGCAACCTTTCCTTGACCCATTGTGGTAGCAAAACTCTAGGATGGTTCCTAAGAAATATGCCCCCAGTATGTAGATACTTTGTCCCAGTTATTCAGTGAAACCCTAATCTAGGTACTGCTGTGAAGGGAGTTTGCAAATTTGATTAAGATCTCAATAAGTTGACTTTAAGATGAGGATCCTACTTTGGTGTGCTTAACCCAAGCAGGTAAACCCTAAAAAAGGAACTGGTTCTCCTAGAAGAAGAAGCAATGAATCATGAGAGATTCAACACAAAGCATATTTTCTGTTGCTTGCTTTTTAAATAAAGATTTCATTTATTTATTCATGAGCGACACAGAGAGAGGCAGAGACATAGGCAGAGGGAGAATCAGGCTCCCTGTGGGGTTGGGGGCTGATGCGGGACCTGATCCCAGGACCCTGGGATCATGACCTGAGCCAAAGGCAGCTGCTCAACCACTGAGCTATCCAGGTGCTGATGTTGCTTGCTTTAAAGAGGGAGATGACTCTGTGACCAGAGATGTAGGTAGTCTTCAGGAGTCAAGCATAGTCCTCAGCTGTCAGCCAGCAAAGAAACATGAACCTCAGTCCATCAGCCACAAGGAACTGATTTCTTCCAACCATCTGAATGGAGCTTGTTAGTGAATTACTCCTCAGAGGTTCCAGGCTAAAACTCAATGTGTCCAACACCTTGATTTCAGTTTCTGGGATGCCGGTAGAGAATCCAGCCATACTGCACCTGCGTCCTGACTTATAGAAGTTTGAGATACTAAGTGGATATTGCTTTAAACTGCTAAGTTTGTGGTAGTTTGTTACATAGCAAGTGAAAACTATATCCACAGTCTCACATTTTTTTCTTATCGTTTTATGAGATCATATTCTTTCCTTTCCTTGGTCTCATTTAGTTTCTAATTTTGTAATAAGTTGTGTGGTGGGTTGAGTATAGTCTCCCCAAAATTTATCTTCCAGGAACCTCAGAATGTGATCTTATTTGGTGATAAGACCTTTACAGATGTAATTAGTTAAGGATCTTGAGATAAAATTATCCTAGATTTGGGGTGGGGTCTAAATACATCTGCACGGGATCCCTGGGTGGCGCAGTGGTTTGGCGCCTGCCTTTGGCCCAGGGCGCGATCCTGGAGACCCGGGATTGAATCCCACATCGGGCTCCCGGTGCATGGAGCCTGCTTCTCCCTCTGCCTGTGTCTCTGCCTCTCTCTCTCTCTGTAACTATCATAAATAAATAAAAATTAAAAAAAAAAGAAAAAAAAATAAATACATCTGCACTCCTCATAAAAAAAAAAGAGGGCACAGGGACACACACTGAGGAGAGGATGGTGGGGGTAGAGACTGAATGAAGTGTTTACCACTCAAGAAATGCCAGAAGCTGGGAAAGACAAGGAAAGATTCTGTCCTAGAACCCTCTTTAGAGGGTGCTTGGCCCTGCCAACATCTTGACTTGAGAACTGTGAAAGAATAGATTTCTGAGGTTTTAAGCCACAGAAATTTGTAGTACTTATTTATGGTAGAGTTGGGAAAGTAATATAGGGTATATGATTTAAAAATTTTCTGGATCTAGATTTGCATAGGCGATCCTACCCAGGGCAATTCAAACCAAAGTGTGTCCAAGGATTTTTGTGTTGTTTGTTTTCTGGGAAATATTAGAGAAAAAATATTCATTCACTTCTGGAGGCTGCTAAGATAATTCTTGAAGTGTAATTTCCATACAAAGGGAAGAGCCTAGCTGAGAGTGGATCAATGCAAAGGAAATTAGAACTGAGGAGGAAGGGGTACAAACCTAGCCCTAATGATGTGATTTGTGTCCCAAATTTGACCCCAATTCCAGACTTTCAGTTGAATGAGGCTTCTTCCTTCTTCCTTGTTTCCCACCTGTTTTCCTCCCTTCTTTCTTCTTTTTCTTTCCTCTTTTTGCTTCTTTTTCCTTTTTTCAGCCTTGGGAAAGTATGCATTGTAGTTTCTGTTGCTTGCAACCAAAAGGATTCTGAGTAAGTTGGAGGAAAGGAGAGACAATTCCACTCATATATAGTGAGGACAGCTGAGCCCCCCCAACTGGTCTCTGTGGATGCTTGCTCTGCCTTGGTGCATACGGAGAGCATGGTCTTTGCCTTCTTTCCAGAGGGCACATCATGTGTCTGTTGTTATATTTTTATCTCTACCTCTGATTGATTGGGTCCAATCCCTGGTATCCTCTGATATGGCCCCGTGAACTATCTTCCTACTCTTTCTGTTCCTGCTTTGACAGTTGCTTTCACTCTCTCAAAAGTTGTGAATGTTTCTCACTGTTGTTCTGAAAAGTGGGAATGGTGCAGAGAGGTGATATCTGTCAGCAGAGCAGCATTGTGAGATCAGCTTGCCAAGTTGGCAAGACCCTTCACATTGTTTCCCTCAGGGTGTGGAACTTTGTGAAGGTCTATTTGACTTTTGCTATGAAGAAGTCAGTGCATGAAGGCACGTGTGCCTGCCCTGTGTGCAGACAGTGCCTTCCTGAAGCTGTCTGGGTCACAAGGAGGGCCTGCATGAGGACCTAGTGTCATCCATCACTTTGGCTACAGCTCCCAGGCTCTGCTTTGAGAAATGTGATTTTCCAAGTTAAGACTGTGATCTGAGCTATGGCCAAACTAGGAAAGACAGAGTTAGGAGAGGACTTTTCAGGGCTTCCCTGTTTATCCTGGAGCAGCTGTCGGCATGGATGTAATTTCTTGCCGCCTACCTCTGACACGGCGGCCTAGTGACTGTTAGAATGATTGGTGACTAAGTGTAGAGCAGCCATTTGATGATAAAGTAGAACGTCGTCTTTATGGACCTCAATATATTGTTTCAGTAGACAGGTGGCCTTCCAAATCCGTTCCTATGGAGGTGGGATGCCATTCTTTGTGCAGCCACGAAAGTGGGTGTCTATCACTGCTGTGCCATGTTCATGGCTTTTATTATGATCATGCCTTTTGTCTGAATTGATAGAACCATTTTGTTTGTAAGCCCAAATGACAGCAGTTGCCTTTTCATTTAAAAGAAAGCTTCACATTTCTATTGGTAAGCTGTTAAAATCTCTTATGAAGAAATACTGCAATTATAAATAGAAGGCTCCTCAAAATTCATTTATTTACAATTTATAAATTTATTCTTATAGGATGTACCCTGGTAGATCTCCTGGAAGAGCATGCAGGGTGCTACAAGGACACGTTAGAAGTCTCAGAGAGTGTTCTGGAGGAAGCTTCTGGAGGAGAATGATTTAGGGAAAGGCAATAAAAGTTACCCAGGTGAAAAAATACAGCAAGGGCATTACAGACAAAGAGGATGACAAAATAAACATGGTCTTTCCAAACATTCCCATAATATTCATAAGACTCACTCATAAGAATGGAAGATGCAACAGAAAACTCCCTGATGAGTTTTTTTCATATAAGAATATTAGAAATTGGTATTAAGTTTTCCATGAAAGCTTGCTATCACTTGGACACTAAAGATTTTATGTATTTGAGAAAGAGAGAGAGAGAGAGAGAGCAAGTGGAGGAGCAGGGCTTGATCCCAGGACCTTGGAATCATGACTTGAGCTGAAGGCAGATGCTTAACTGACTGAGCCACTCAGGCACCCCTCACTTGGGCACTTTAAAGCGAATAAACCAGAAAACACTGTCCTATGTAGAACATGCCAATTACCCTTCATGTTAAGAGAGAATAAGGCACGTCCATCTCCAGGGAGGAGCCCACAGATCTGTGCTCTCAGGTAAGAAAGCTCACAGTCTTTCAAACCTGCACGATCTGGAGATATCAGACCCAAAATTCACCTTCTATTAGCTCTGTGATCTTTGCAAATTGTTTAATTTATTTAAAGGCAGTTCTTCATCTGTAAAATGGAGCTAATTATTGGTAGCACCTGAGTTCTTGCCAGGGTCAAAGGAGAAATTACATTTAAGTGCTTGTCACTGCTTCCATAGAAAGAATAAAAATAAACCACTTCATCCTTAAATATAATTGAAGAAAATAACCTGAAGGAAAGTATGGAAAATGGTATAACACAGATAAAAGCAAAAATTATGACTTAAACAGAAAGTTAACTTGATAAACTCAAGACATTTTTATACTGGGAAAAAAACAAGATGAATAGTCAAATTTAACAAAAACTAGAAAAACGCAAAACACAATCTTATGCATTAAATGCTTTAAAAGACTCATGCGCTTAGATCCAGGATTTTCAATTTTAGAAAATTCTCATGAGGAAATAATCACAGAAGTGCATAAAGACTCACAAATACATGTATTATTTACTTTAGGCAAATAATGGAAACAACATCCATTAGTACAAAACTGATCAGTTAAATTATGTAACTCATTAGGTAAGTAATGGCAGAGCCAAGCAATCAAATATTCATGGGTATTGGAAAATATTGCAGAATATTTTGCAGAATTCTATGCAGAATATTCATGGGTATAGGAAAAGACTCATAATATAACAAAGTGTAAAATTAAGCTAACCAGCTATCTACTTAGATACTGATTTGATTTTAAAAATCTATGTGAATTTAGAGGCATAGGGGATGGGTGTCGGGAGATAGCTAATGATAAAGCCTAGGGTATTCAGATACAGTGGAGGAAGAGGATTATATAGTAAGTCTGATTTTCTTCTGTATATTAAAAAGAAAATCCTAATTTTGTACAATAAGCCTATATTGCTCTAGTATCAAGAAAAAAATACCAAAAGTTGCCATTTGTTCAAGCCATACTTTAACATGCAAATAACTGAAACATCTGTTTTTCTCTCCCCCTTTCTCTCCCTTCCTTTCTTAAAAAAATATTTATTTATTTATTTATTCATTCATTCATTCATTCATTCATGAGAGACACACACAGAGAGAGAGTCTGAGAAATTGGCAGAGGGAGAAGGAGGCTCCTCTCAGGGAGCCCGATGCAGGACTCAATCCCAGGACCCCAGGATCATGACTTGAGCCAAAGGCAAACACTCAACCACTGAGCCACTCAGGTGTCCCCTTTTCTCTTTTTCTTCCTTTTCTCCCCCTCCCTCCCTCCTGTCAGACGCTTTGCTGGATGGGGTAAAGTCCAAGCAAGGATTCTTGCACAAACAGGCATTCACATGAAGAAACATTTGTGTACAAAAATGATTGGTTTTCAAAACTCCTCCAGGAGCTATGGGTTGGGAGGTAGGGTTTGGAAATACCCACCATTTCTATGCAAACTTCTCACATTTGCTTATTTCCTTTTATATTTGGCTCAAGTGAGACACCCCTTCCCAATGAGGGAGGCTTGCAACTATTCTCTCTTCCAGACTCACCTTAATCGTATCTTTTTCTTCCTGGCTGGGCAGTGTCAAATCATATTCACGTGAATGTAAATACAACTTGCATGTGTAACTGGCTAATTTTTTTTTAAAGGCAGCTGCATATTTTAGGTCTCTTTTCATTTAGGAAGTTTGGATGGAAAATTAAGTCCATTCAGCAGTTTCCTGAAGCAGTCAGGAGAAAAGATCCAGTTTCTACAAAGTCGCATAAACGTCCGACAGTGGATTCATTTCTCTATATGGACTCTTATTTCTTACATTGGTTTGCATTTCACACTTTTAAGGTTTTGATTTCCTATCAATTTTATTGCCTGTGCCTTACAGCAAGTGAGTCCAGTAGAGCAATAAACACGGGGCGAGGGTTGAGTTCCTTGGGTCGGTGCAAGGAAAACACTTGATCTTCCTGTACAGCAGCATTCTCTTCTGTAAAAGGAGAAGTTTATTTGCGTAAATTCTCTCTTGGTTGTTCTGGAAGGATTAAATAGCCAATGTCTGGAAGCAACATGAGCAATTCTGAAAATAAGGCCCTGGGAATCTGTGATTTTCTTTCTCAGAAGGATTTATTGCTTCAGCATTGCAGCTTGCGTGCGTCGTGTGTACAGAACTGACAGTGACGTTCCTGGTTCAGAAAGGAATATATTTCTTTAACAAACACATGTGTAGTGCTTAGGATGTGCCAAGTGCCATTCTAAGGTCCTTGCAAATTTTAACTCATTTAATCCTTGCAAGAACCCTATGAAATATATACTATTATGTTTTTTTTTCATGTTTTAAGATAAGGAAACTGAACCCCCAGAACCATTAAATAATTTGTCCCAAATGTTTCATTTACTGAGTGGTAAAGCCAGGTTGTAAACTCAGGCTACCTGTCTCTGGATTCCATGCTTTAAACCATGATTCCATGTTGCTTCAAATGAAGTTTTGAGACTGGACTGAAAGCCACCACCATTTATATTTCGAGGTTTGTTTGTTTTAAATGTAATATGACTAATCCTGCCTACTTCCTGATTTTTAGCTTATATTTATCCCACATGAGAAAGTGATTCCCGGTCTTAACTTTCAAGGGTGATTCTTCTGGGTAAATGCCTTCCACAAACTCACAAAATCCTTTCGATCACGTGTACGTGAACGTATTTGAACCCATAGGTTGAGAACTGCCAAAGTGGGGAGAGGGAAGGTCCTCTTCTGGATCCACAGAAGAGGAAGCTCAGCACGACTCTGTCCATCAGGGAGCTCAGAGCATGTTGCAGCAAGTTGTTTTGAGGATTTTAAATCCACAAGCCCAGCAGATTCCCCAGTGTGCTGATGGACAAAATCCTCAGGATTAGCCCCGCCTCAATGTAACACCATCAGCTTGGCCCTCAGTGGAATTAGCTTGGCTGTAGATGACATTCGGCGTTTGATCAAAATTAATGTAATGCAGCTGCAATTCCAAGTAACATTTGCTATTTTTTTCAAACCTGTTTGCTGTTTTACCTAACGTGTAACGTGGGCCCTTGTGATTATTATTATTATTACTATTTCTATTATTATTTGCTTCTAACAAGTAATACAAGTGGAAGTACCTGCTTTTTTCAATTTAATAAAAGAAAAATCCTGAAATGTACATTGCCATCAAGCCATCTCATTTCTTTCTGAATACACATACAAAATTAAATGCCACCAACCTCAAAATTGACTCTGGGGATCAGAATAAAGCAATCTCCTTGAAATAACTGCTATCTGTAAGAGCTATAATAAAACTTGTGAACATCATCTTCGTCCTCCCTAAGTGACTTGGTATGATATTCTTAGTCTTGGTGGCACATTACAATCGGAATTGTTCTATAATAAACTCTTTCCTAACAACCTCACACCACTCACTCAATAATTAATTTCATAATCCACTTAAGGGACAGACGAATATTATTACCTTTATAGTCCAAAGAAAAAATCGCCAATTACTATATTTGAAAAGTGGTTGTGTTAAAGCAATAATAATTAATGATGCTCACAGAGACAATGTTAAAAATCAAACATAGAACAGACAATAGAACAAAAGAGCTGCTTAAAAACTTCTACAGACAATGGGCAATGCTTCTTATTTTTATTTTAAAATACTCAGTTGACAACGCCTCTAACCAAGTTCTTTTATTTTATTTTATTTTTTTGGTAGAACAGTTGGTTTGTGCAGGCTGTTTACTAGGCCAAACCAAGAGATTTCAAGTAAATTGACAAGAGTAATATATACTTCTGCTGTAGTAACACTGTTGTTTAAGTACAGTCTATACAGATTAGATCTAAAGGCTTCTAAGCAACACTCTTGCCTTCTATACCTGCTCTCTGGAGGTAGTGTCTCCACATCTCAGCAGCCATGGGAGGCTGTAAAGTCTAGCTCGGGGGTAGTGATGTGCTTCTGTTCTCTGGGTATCAGCCCTGTTTCCTTTTTGCCTCCTATTTGCTCAATATTTATTTTTTATTGGTGTTCAATTTGCCAACATACAGAATAACACCCAGTGCTCATCCCGTCAAGTGCCCCCCCTCAGTGCCCGTCACCCATTCACCCCCACCCCCTGCCCTCCTCCCCTTCCATCACCCCTAGTTCCTTTCCCAGATTTAGGAGTCTCTCATGTTCTGTCTCCCTTTCTGATATTTCCCACCCATTTCTTCGAGCATTGACTGCTCAATACCCCTGTAAACAATTTCTTGTATTAATGCCCTTCTGTCTCAAGTGCCTAAAATAATTCAATTTTCCTGAATGGATCTAAAGCTTAATTTCAGCACACTTGGGAAATAGATGCTATTTCTTTGATTTCAATGGTATCACTTAGAAACTATTCTTCAACTGGCAAAATCTTTTAGAAGGAGCTTTTAGAGATACACTGAAAGCAATGTTAAAGTTTTTATCAAGCGATGATTAATTAACTGCATTTATTCATTAATCATTTATTGACGTGCCCAGTATTGTATTTACTGTATACATCTAATATTTATTTCTAGATTTTACAGAAATTTCTTTTGTCGTTTCTTACTTAAGCTTAGCAAGATTACAAAACAAGAATTTGATCAGAAGCAGAAATAAATGCGCTTTTATTAAAACCCCTGGTTAAAAAAAAAACGAAACCCCTGGTTAACAAGAAACAGTGCAAGGCTGATCAATCTAAGCAAGACAATTACAAATTTGTAACGGTCTAAAGAGCTGGAAACATGGCTAGAAAATTGCCAAGCATCCATAAACCTCTAAAGTATGTTTTAAAACACCTTCAAAGAAAATAAACTTTAATTCTAAGATGAACTTGGCAACTTTCTAATAGTAATATGGTATGTCTAGAGGCAAAAAGAACTACTTTCAACTTCTGTAAGGTTCACATAAATCCCAACAGAAAGTGGAACTGGTTAATGGTTGGCTTGGAGAATAAGAGTAGCAGACTCAGGTGCCCAGTCTAAGTGTTCTGACACTTAACTCTTTCTAAATAGTCTAAAATATCTCTCCTTTGCTTCTTTCAAAACAAAGCCCTCAGAACCAACTACACTTATTTGGCACGTGCCATTGCCCTGGTGGGATGTTTTTATTTGCGAGAAAATAACAGAGACAACTTTCTTTCACTCTAGTAAAGCATCAGTAGCTTCCTAGGCCCAAAACAGTAGAGAGAAAAAGGGAGATAAAGAAGTTAGGGCTTCTACAGGGTCTAATAGATTAGCACCTGCAGTTTGAATGTCACTGAAACACACAGTCAGAAAGTTGGGCAGCACGCAGATCTGGGGCCACATGCTCCAACCACTAAACAGCTGGCCAAGTAGAGGTTGGGCAGCAGCCATGGCCAGGCATGTGGCAGGGCAATTCCTGTCCCAGTAGGAGGAGAACTAGAGGCCCTCCCATGACCCTTTTTGGATATTATGAAGGTAACAATTCTGTGTCTTTAGGGTTGACATATTTGGAGTGATGCTTTTCTCTCTCCTCGCCTATATTTCAGAGCAACCAAGACCTTAACGGAATTCAGGATGAGAGGACTAAGAGAAATTTCAAATACATTCTAAGTACTCGTGATATCACCAGTGTTTGGAAAAGCAGATATCTGTGCGTATTCACTTATTTTGTGAAAGGTCTTATATAATACGGAGAAGAAGTTTTACTTGGTAGACAGGAAACTTTCTATTATGAAGTACTTATGATAAAGCTACTTTATGAGAATGAGATTATTTTTTCCATATAATATTGTATCATTATTTCTATAGCTTTTCAAAATACTCAAGCCTCCCTGTTGTAAACAGAAGTGAAATTGAAGGAAACCAAATTTGCTTTTCTTCTCCACTGAAAATTTTTCTTTTTTTAAAAGATTTTATTTGTTCATGAAAGACACACAGAGAGAGGTGGAGGCATAGGCAGAGGGAGAAGCACGGTCCCTGTGGGCAGCCTGATGCGGGGCTGGATCCCAGGATCCCGGGATCACGACCTGAGTCAAAGGCAGACACTCAACCACTGAGCCACCCAGGTGTCCCCTCCACTGAAAATCTTTCTGCTTCGCCCCTAGTTAATCTGCAGATGACACAAAATGATGCAGAGTCTATCAGGGTCCCATGGTACCCTCAACGGAATTAAGATGGAAGCCAAAAAAAAAAAAAAAAAGTCAGAACTAAAATCACCAGCAGGATAACTGCATTAAACCAAGTGTCTCTATGTCCTCATACATTATGTTTTCATCAGAAATCTTAATAGAAATAGTGATTAAAGGAGATGATTGTCTCAAGAACACCTGGTCTTGGAGTCTGTCAGGTATCTGACATTTACAACATTGCTCACAGCACACGTCCATCTTTCTACTAGTTTGCATTTATGGAACACACTTGGCTTCATAAAGATCTTTTACACACATCACTTTATTTTCCATTTGTGGGACACCTTAGCATTCATGAAGCACTTTCACCTACATAGTGGCATTTGAGCATCGCAGAAATCTTGGTGCATTAAGAGGGACCCGCTGAAGACCAGATATTATAAATCATCCCCAGGTCACACAGGTAAGAGGTAACTCAATCCCCTAATAAGGACGCACCTGAGGCCAGGGCTTCTGATGCCTTTGCTCACAGGAAACCACAAATCAGCACACACACACACACAATCTTGCAGGTTGGTGCAAACAGGGAGTAGTGAACAGAATCCGGAGAGAATGGGAGTCACAACATAAAATTCCCCCATGTGAGGTACAGCCCTTGCTAAGGGTAGAGGTGTTGTCCTTTTTCACATTAAATCAGTCCAGCTATATGAAATGCATCAAGATGACACCAGCAGAGCACCGACTTGATTTAGAACTGAGCCACACACCTGTTCTTCTAAATATAAACAAATTTGCAACCTGAGCCATTGGCAGTCCCTGGAGGGTAAGCAAGTGAAAGCTGGGGCTGGGATTTGCCTGCAGCCTGGCTCTGGGCTTGCAAATGCACAAGGGCCAAGGAAGCATAATGCCAGGCAGGATATTTGGGATTGTGATTGGGTGGTCACAGTGACCTTTTATCTCACTGGAGGGATAATAATTAGCTTCATTATCCTTATTGTTATTTTTAAATGTGCTTAATTTGTTCTTGTGGCTCAGCCTGTACCAGGCTTGTTGAACATGAACATTCCAGGTCCCCTTGGTATATATATATATATATATATATATATATATATATATATATATATAACCATTGCCTGAGTTGCCGTGTTTGGAGAAAGGTTATTCTAAGGGAAGTGGTTTGCTGGGCTCCGGAACAATGTATTAAATCATGAAGTATTTTTATTGTCTATGTGAAGGCAATACTCTTTTGGATTCTAGAGTTCCTGGCTATTCAAAGTATGTGACTACTCCTTAATACTGTCATGGGTTTTTCCATTCTTGCTCAAAGGGAAAGAGATCATGCTGGGGTCCTCGGAAACATTCCATATTATTCTTAACTGATGGAATGCTTCCAGAGGTGATGTGGATATAAGTAGCCCAGTGACAGGCATGTTACTGTGCATGTGGTGGCATATATGGAACTGGGAGACTTGATTGATCTCACTGGCCAAAGCCCTTGAGATGGTCCAACTTATGATCATCAGTAAATTCTGAAAGTATTACTTCTAGATGCCCAGAATCTGCAGAGAAATCTCTTGATTCTCTTTCAAAATTAATAGTTAAAAATCTTTTGTGTGTGTGTGTGCAATTGCAGAAGCTTTGCATATTGAAGTTTTGAGTATACAGAAAATCTCCAAGGAAAACCAAAACTATTGCCATCTTTTGTTTGCTTATGTGGTCCCCCCACCTCCAACCCAGTAATTTGATTAATTCTACTCAAATGTCTTCTAGGGATGCCTGGGTGGCTCAGCGGTTGAGCGCCTGCCTTTGGCCCAAGGACGTGATCATGGAGACACGGGATCGAGTCCCACAACGGGCTCTCTGCATGGAGTCTGCTTCTCCCCCTGCCTGTCTCCATCTCTCTCTCTCTCTCTCTCTCTCTCTCTCTGTCTCTCATAAACAAATAAATAAAATTCAAAAAAAATTAAAGAAAGCCTTCTAGAGTGAATAAATATTTGAATTCAAGGGATGAGTCTTAATTATGTATGATGAGATATTACACATTGGGGCATAGATAGAGGTATAGAGATTGCTTTATTAATGTAGCTTGATCCAGCTGTGCTGACCAGAGAGGTATAGTTCATTTCTTTGCTGCAAAGAGTAGTTGGCAGACAGTCTCAATTGCGGAAGCTTGGAATCCACCTTAGGTTCAGACTCTGACCGCCCTCTCTTAGTGTTCTCAGCCAATGACTGAGCACAGCAGGAGGATTAGAATTGGGCCATTCTTGCTTCTTCCCATCCTCCACCAAGAGGGTGAATCAAAGTAGTATCATAGCCCAGGGGAATGGGAGCTTAATGCCTAAAATTAATTAATGACCTAAAAGATGCAGGGGCAGTGCTCCCCATCATCTCATTTAATTCACCAGTCCGGCCCCTGCAAAAACTATATTAATCCAAAAAAAATGACTACAGACTGCCACAAGCAATCAAGTGGTTCTGATCACAGCTGCTGTACTAAATGTGGTGTCATTGCTAGAGCAGATTTATAAGGCCTTATGTACCTGGCATGTGGCCATTGATTTGGCGAATGCATTCTGTTTCATTCTAATCGAAAGACAGGGGCAGAAATAATTCACATTCATGAGGAATACCTGACAATAATTACGGTTTTGCCTCATGGCTATGTTAACTCTCTCTCCTTTGACAATACAATCCAAAGAGATCTTGAGCGTCTATGTATCCTAAAGAACATCACGTTGCTACAAAATATCAATGACATCCTGCTGATGTGGCAGACGGAGCAAGAAGTTGTTAGCACACTGGAGAACTTGGTGACATCACATGCACTCTCGGGGCTGGAAATTAAGCTCCGTGATGAATCAGGGACCCATCTCTTTAGTAAACATTTAGAAATCAGTTTTCAGTAGAATTCCAGGACATAACCTTCAAAATAAAAGCCAAATGGCTACCTCTTGCATTCCCTACTACTAAAAAAGCAGGGAGTACAGTTCCTTGTAAACACTTTCAGGTTCTGGAGGTTTCACCCGGGTCCCAATAATGCAACTCTATCCCATGTGCTGGGTGTCATAATGGACTGCCAAGTTTGGGTGGGGCTTGTAGTAGGAAAGGACTCTAAAGTAGATCGGATTGTAGTGTATATAGTTCTCTCATTTGGGCAATTGGACCCAGCCAACTCTGTGTTGGAAGTATCAATGACAGGAAAAGACAAAGTGCAGAACTAATGGCAAGTCTGATGGGGAGAATTAGAAAGTTCTGAAGTTCTAAAGCAAGTGTATACCATTTGAGTGAGCATTATATGCTTTTGAAAAGCAGCTCTTGACATTTCACTGGGCTCTGGTAGAGGCAGAAGACTTCACTGAGGTACAACAAATGATCATGCATCTAGAACTACTAATTATGAGCTGGATCCTATTGGACCACCAAGTCATAGAGTCAGTTGGGCACAGCAGCCATCCATTGTAATGCAGATCATACATTAGGGATGGAGCCCAAGCAAGACCAGATAGTATGAGTAAGCAGCCTGAGCAAGTAGCTCAGATTCCCACATCTCCCACCAAAGTTGTACCAGCACCTCTCTCTGTTGGTCCCTCTGGCTACACTGTAGGGAGGGGCTCCTATATGGCCAGCTGAAGGGGCAGAAAAAACCCAAATGTGCTTTGCAGATGGGTGAGCTTGATAGGCTGGTGCCAACTGAAAACAAAAGGAGCACCCATTCATTACTGCTACAACCAGAGGTCACTCTGAGAGTCAGGGGAGAAAAAGAAAAAAATCTTTCCAAAGATGGAGCGGTGGGCAGTGTTCTCATGAAGAAGTAACCAAAGGGAGAGAAGTAGCTAAAAGTGGTCAGGGCCTGTAAGGAAAGGGATGGGAAAACTGGAGACCAGGAGGTCTGGAGCAGAAGCATGTGGATGGACATATGTGAGTGGGCATGGGGTGTGATTTCTGTCTGCCTGTTACAAAGCGCTGACCTCTGAAAACGCACTGGCAAACTAGGGAGACAGATGTTCAAGCCAGTTCATATTAGCCAGTCTGCATCATGAGCCATCCCAGAACTGGCAGGGTGGGCGTATGAGCTGAAAGGCTGAGGTGCAAGCTGCACATGGACTCCTACTTCCTGTGGTCCATGCTATATCTGAAAGTTCAACCTTTTGGCAACAGAGACCAAATATCCAGTCTGACACTTTTCTCCAACAATTGAATTTGGTACTTGGTGGCAAGTTGACCACATTGGGTGTTTCCCATTTTGCAGGGCAGAGCCTTGCAGAGACAGTGATCTATTTTGGTATGGATTTGCCTTTCTCACCCACAGAGCCTCAGCCAGCTCCGCTTGTGGGGACTCATGATTGCCCCGATCCACAGGCATGGGATGCCACATGACATAGAATCCAACCAGGACACCCACATCTGAACCAAAAGGGTGTAGGAGTGAGCTGGTTACTGTGAATTCATTGGTCACGTTGTATGTACATCCAGAAAGAGGCAGTCTAGTAGCACATTAGAATACCCTGCTGAAGGCAGAGCTGAAATGTTAGCTGGCTTGCAGTCGTCGGAGAGACCAAGTGTTATATTTCAGGACACGTGTACACTGAATAGGAGACGTCTGTATGATGCTGCATCCCTAACAGGAAGAATATATGAGTCCACAGACCAAAGGGGAGAGGCAAGAGCAGCACCATTTGCCACTGACCCAAATTACAGAGTTGCTTATAGCAAATACTTGGGACCAACAGAAATGTCAGATAAATTCTGGTACAATAATAAAACAGAATGATAGCTAACTATAATTATTGAAATTAATAACATTCATAATATAGTGACATTGTATGGGTTAATTTTTACCTTTCATCCCCACAACTCTGTATTCTGCAAGATTGGAGGTTCTGGTCCCCAGAGGGTGATCATGCCTTAAGTTGGGTTGCCAGGGACACAACTAAATTTTCATTTTAATATAAACTATGGCTGGCCTCAGGGCATGGACTCGGTATGCCCAGGGACCAGCAGGGAAAAGGAGGAGTTGCTTCCATTCCAAGGGCAAGTGACCTTGACCAGTAGGAGAATGAAGGGCTGCTTTGACACACTGGAGAAACACATTTGGAACCCAGGTAATCCACTCAGGCACCTCCCGGTGCTCCTTTGCTTCACTGTCACCATGAACAGACTTGTTTAGCAACCCCGGGCTGAGGATGGCATCATGACCAAGTACTCGTATCCCAAGGTACAAAGGTTTGGATCACCCCACCAGGTGATATCAAGACCAACTGAGATGATGGCTAAGGATGAGGGGAATTTGAAGTAGAGGATAGAGTGGAAGAGAATGGGTACCAGATGTGGCCCTAAGTCCAACCACAGAGATGGAGGCTGCATTTTATCCCACTAACTTCTTTCTCCTATGTTTGTCCTCAGGAAAAGAGGCTGTAGGAACAGTGGCCATGTGTCAGGTGGGTTTATGAGATGCGAGGGGTGTGTGATGATGGCCATTAAGTTGTGTCACTTGGAATATCACTCTTACCTAAATCTC
Source organism: Canis lupus baileyi (assembly GCF_048164855.1). Lineage (NCBI taxonomy): Eukaryota > Metazoa > Chordata > Mammalia > Carnivora > Canidae > Canis > Canis lupus. The sequence continues at coordinate 41,098,665 of NC_132861.1, read as the reverse complement.
TTTACCTCCTTCACTGCTTTCAAGTGTCATATCAGCAGTGCAGACATATGAAGGCTCTGCCCGTCCCCTCTGGATTCCTCCTCCACTTACCCTTCACAGGCATTTCTCCTAAGTCAATGCTTCATGTCTAATCACATCTTGGCATCGCCTCTGCAAAGACCTGATGTGACATATGAGATTTAAAGCTTAAATTCTGGCTTCAACACTTTCTCTGGCTCCCCCACTGCCCCTCCCTCCCTCAGGTCTGCTTTTCTTCTGCCAGACTTTCATCCTCAGATCGGCTCTCTCCACCTGGTGGCATGGACAGCTGCAGGCAGGGCTGGCCTCAAGCGCACGCAAACTCTGCAGTGGCACAGGGCCCCGAGCTTAGAAGTGGCCAGTACTTAGTTTAATTATCTGTGGTCACTGTATTTGTTTGCTAGGGCTGCCGTAACAAAGTACCACCAACTGGGTGGCTTAAACAATTAAAATTTATTCTCTTCCAGTCTGGAGGCTGGAAGCGATCTCTTGTCCAAGATCAAAGTATTGGCTGGGTTGTTTCCTTCTGAGGCTGTGAGGAAGAATCTGTTCCAGGCCTTTCTCCTAGCTTCTGCTAGTTTTCTGGCAATCTTTGGTGTTCCTTGGCCTGTAGACACATCGCCATGATCTCTGCCTTCATGTTCACATGGTGTTCTGGGTGTCTGTATCCAAGTTTCCCCTTTTTATAAGGACACCAGTCATATTGAATTAGGTCCCACCCTACTGACCTCATCTTAACTAATTATATCTGTAATGACCCTATTTCCAAACAAGATCATATTCTGAGACACTGGGGATTAGGACTTCGATATGTGAATTTTGGGGGAACACAATTCAACCCATAACAGTCATTACCTCGAAATTCCCAGTGATTTTCATTTTGCATTGGTCTCCACAAATTATGTAGCCAGTCCTGGCTCTGGGCTGCTAATTCTAGGCTTTAATTGGCCTTAACATCTTGGATCCCAGGAGAGAGTGCTTGTTTTCCTATAATTACAGCAAATCTCCCTAGAAAGCTTGATTGGCTTTGACTGCAACATCTAGACATTTCTAACAGTTGTATCACCATAAAGACCTGGGACTCTGGACAGCCAGACCTGGGGCTTGTGACTCCCAAATCACATCACCTGCCCAAGGGGATGGGAATGGCAGCATAGTCTTTGATCCACTAGAGCATTCTTCTCAGGATTTGGGACTAGGCTTATGCTCATTTTATAGAATAGGGTTTATAGCTTTCCTATAACTTTTTGATCTGGAATGGTTTATGTCGTTTAAGAATTATCTATGACTTGAATGTCTATAAAACATCAATGAAGTCCTCTGTTTTTCATTTCAAAACATTTTTTTTTTAATTTGGCCCATCTTTACATCATGACTAATCTCAGAGTTGTCTATTTTTTGAGTCAAAATCTAAACTTTGCATTTTCTTTAAAAACGTGTTCATTAATGAAATGGCCATTTTAGCATTTTCTCCTGTGTGTAGCTATTTATGCCTGTTATGGGCTGAATTGTATTCTCCCAAAATCCATACGTGGAATCCTAACTCCCAGTAGCTCAGTGCCTATTTTTGAAGCTCGAGTCTTTAAAAAGGTTGTTAAAGGGAGGTCATTAGAGGGGGCTTTAATCCAGTGTGACTGGTACACCTGTAAGAAAAGGAGACGACACAGACTTTCCATGTATGGAGGGAAGACCATGTGAGGATACAGATGGTCATCTATAAGCCAAGGAGAGAGGCCTCAGAAGAAACCAATCCTGCCAACACGTTGATTCTGGACTTCTAGCTGTTTACAGCAGCAAGTCTAGGTTCCTTGGTTATGGCATTCCCTCACAAACAAAGACAACGCCTGAGGGTTTGTATTTGTGTTTTCTTGTATTTTCTCATTCCAATTTCTGAGACTTACAATCTTTATTTCCAGAAAATATATTTAGTTGAAAAAGCTCCTGAGACTTCCCATGTTTGATAATATCTGTTTCTCTCCTCTCATCTTGCTATAAATTTCTTGTTTTGTGGTCATTTTTCATCAAAACTCTGTGGACATTGTTTCATTGCCTTCTGTCATGTTCTGTTATGAAAAGAATTTTAATATAAAGTGAATACTTTATCCTTTGTAGACAACCTCTTTATTATTCCCTCTGAATTCATTCAGAATGTTGTTTTCTTTATTTCTGAAATGAAAACATATCGTAAGAATATACAGCTTTTTTCATTTGTTCTGTCTGGCAATCACGAGCCCCTTCGACTCCAAGCCTCAAACCTGTCTTCAGTTTGGAGAGAGTTCTCTGATGGTATTTTGAGTCTGCCTCTCATCTGTCTCCTATTTCTGCTTGAAACTGCTGCTACGCGTGTGTCCTGGTTCCCAGATATCTTTCTGTGTCCCATCTTTTCTTTCATCATTTGCAGATCTTTAATCTCAACTCATGATTATTGAGTAGTCTCTGAACTAATAAAGTCTCTGAACTAACAAGGTCTCTCCCTTTATTAAAGAAGAAAGTTGATCTCTTCTCTAATCGACAAGGGTTTTCAGGATTCTCATGAAGGTGGCGCTGCCTTCACGGCACTTGTAAATCTGGAAATAAGCATCCCTTCTGGATCTTCAATGACTGCCGCTTTGTACTTGACTAATATAATAGACTCGTAGATGCAATATTCTCTTTAATTTTTCCTCAAATCTTTCTCTTTTCATCGCAATATATCTAGTGACATTGAGAAATATTTGCTTGATTTCTTGGATTGGCTCGTTTTTTTTTTTTAACTGAAGTATTTTTGTTTTGTTTTGTTTTTATTGTGTTGGGTTGTTTTTCTTTGCTCATCTTTACATGTCCAAAGTTGTCTAATGTCACAAATTTTGTTAAGTTTAATAGCTATTGTGTGGTCCCTGGTCCCTTGTTGGATCTCATAGTCTCTGATGAGGGACAAGGAGCACTTTTATACTTATGATAATTGTATTCACCAGGTGTGGACATGAAGTATGAGGGATACTGAAGTAATGCCAGCTTAGTCCCTCTCCTCTGCCAAGTAGTTTGTTTCTTTTCATTTCTTTTTCTTTTATTTTTTCAGGCTTACTGATGTATAATTGACAAATAAGTTGTATGGTATTTATAGTGTACAACGTGATGATTTAATATATGAATATACAGGGAAAAAACTCCCCCCCCTCCAGTGAATTAACTAACATCCATTATCTCCCATATTTACCTTTTGTGGGTGCATAAGAATATTTAAGTTCTCCTCTCCTAGCAAATTTCAATCATACAATACAGTGTTAATCAGCTAAAGTCATCACGTTGTACATTAGATCCTCGAGCCTTATTTATTTAATACCTGAAAGTTTGGAACATTTTAGCAACCTCTCCCTATTTCTCCCACTCACAGGTGCTGGCAACTACTTTTCTACTCTGTTTCTATGAATTTGACTTTTCCTCTTTTTTTTTTTTTTTAAAGATTCTATTATAAGTGATACATGTAGTATTTGTCTTACTCTTTGTGGGTTATTTCACTTAACATAATGCCCTCTAGGTTCATCTATGCCATCATGCATGACAGGATTTCCTTCTTTTTATGGCTGAATAATATTCCATTGTCTATATATGACATTTTTTTAATCCATTCATTACACAGACAGACACTTAGGCTGTTTCCATGCATTAGTTGTAGCAAATAATACTGCAATGTGTATGGGAGTACAGACGTCTCTTTGAGATGATGACTTTGCTTCCTTTGTATATATACCCAGAAGTGGGATTGCTAGATCATAAGGTAGTTCTATTTTCAATTTCTTGAGGAACCTCCATATTATTTTCTCAGTGGCTGCATCAGTTTGTATTCCCACCAATAGTGTGCAAGTGTTCCCAATTTTCTACATCCTCACAAACATTTATTATTTTATTATTTCCATCTTTTTTTTTTTTTTTTTTTTTAGAAAGAGAGAGAAAGCACAAGCAGGAGTGGGGGGGTGGTTAGAGGGAGAAGGAGAGAGAGGATCTTAAGTGGGGTCCATGCCTAGTCAAAGAGCCCTACACAGGGCTTGATCCCACAACCCTGAGATCATGACCTGAGCTGAAATCAAGAGTCCAGGCACCCCTTTATCCCCTGTCTTTTTGATAATAGCTATCCTAACATGTGTGAGACAACATATCACTGTAGTTTTGATTTGCATCTCTCTGATAATTCATGATGTTGAGTACCTTTTTATGCACTTCTTAGTCAACTGTACGTCTTCTTTGGAAAAAGAATTTTTCTTTGGAAAAATTGCCTATTTGGTTCCACTACCCATTTTTTAATCGAGTTATTTGTGGGGTTTGTTGCTATTGAGTTTTATGAGTTCCTTGTACATTTTGGATATGAACCTTTTTATCGGATATATGCCTTGCAAGTAATTCCTCCCTTATCATAGTTGTCCTTTCATTTTGTTGATTATTTCCTTTGCTCTACAGAAGCTTTCAAGTTTGATGCAGTCCCACTTGTTTGTTTTTGCTTTTGTTGGCTGTGCTTTTGGTATCTTATCTAAGAAGTCATTGCCAAGACCAGTATCAAGAAGTGTACCCATTTGTTCTCTTCTAAGAATTCTTGGTTTCAGGGGATCCCTGGGTGGCGCAGCGGTTTGGCGCCTGCCTTTGGCCCAGGGCGCAATCCTGGTAGACCCGGGATGGAATCCCACGTCGGGCTCCCGGTGCATGGAGCCTGCTTCTCCCTCTGCCTGTGTCTCTGCGCCTCTCTCTCTGTGACTATCATAAATAAATAAAAATTAAAAAAAAAAGAATTCTTGGTTTCAGATCTATGTTTAAATCTCTGGTTCATTTTGAGTTGATTTTTGTGTATGATATAAAATGGCAATCTAGTTTCACTCTTTTGCATGTGGTTGTCCAGTTTTCCCAACACCACTTATTAAAGAGACTATCCCTTCCCCTTGTATATTATTGGCTATTTTGTTATAAATTAATTGATTGTATATATATGGGTTTATTTTTGGAATATCTATTATGTTCTATTTTTTTGTTTTGTTTTGTTTTGAAAGAGAGAAAGAGAGAGAGTGCAGGCAGCTGTAAATGGGGGTGGGGGTGAGAAGAGAGTAGGGGCAAAGGGAGAGGGAAAGAATCTCAAGTAGGCTCCATGCCCAGTGTGGAGCATGATGAGGGGCTGGATCTCATGACCCTGAGATCATGTACTGAGCTGAAATAAGAGTCAGATGCTTAACCCACTGAATCATCCAGGCACCCATCTATTATGTTCTACTAACCTATGTGTATCTTTATCCCAATACCAAACTGTTTTGGTTACGACAGCTTTGTAAGATGATTTGAAACTGATAAGTGTGATGCCTCCGGCTTTGTTCTTTCCCTTTAGCTGTTTGGGGTCTTTTACAGTTCCATACAAATTTTAGGATTTTCTTTTTCTTTCTGAAAAAAATGACATTAGAGTTTTGATAGAAATTGTGTTAAGTCTATAGACTGGATTGGGTGGTAAGGATATTCTGACAATATTAATTTCTCAAATGTATGAGCATGGATTATCTTGTCATTTATTCGTGTCTTTTTCAATTTTTTCATCATTGCCTTACAGGTTTTAGTATATAGATCTTTCTTTTTAGTTAAATTTATTCCTAGGAATTTTATTCTTTTTCATGCAATTGCAAATGGCAAAGTTTTCTTAATTTTTCTTTTTGATAGTTTGTTGTTGGTGTATAGAAAGGCAAGTGATATTTGTATAGTGATATTGTATCCTGCAACTTTTTTTAATTTACTAGTTCTAACAGTGTTCTAGCTCAGTCTTTACGGTTTTCTATGTATAATATCATGTCATCCACACAGACAGCTTTAATTCTGCCTTTTTGCTTTGGATCGTTTTCATTTTTTTTTTTTTTTTTTTGCCTATTGTTCTGGCCAGAACTTCTAATACCATATTGAATAAAAGTGTTGAGAGAGGGCATATTTATTTTGTTTTTGATCTTAGAAAAAAAGCTTTTGATGTTTCACCATTAAGTATGATGTTAGTCCGGGGCTTTTGATATATGGCCTTTATTATGTTAAGATATGTTCCCTTTGTACTCAGTTTGTTGAGAGTTTTTATTATGAAAAGACGTTGAACTTTTCCAAATGCTTCTACCTGCATCTATGGGGAAGGCATGACTTTTATCCTTCTTTTTGTTAATGTGGTGTACACTTATTAATTTGTGGATGTCAAACCATCCTTGCATCTCTGAAATAAATCCCATTTGATCTTGTTGTATAATCCTTTTAATATTGTTGAATTCAGGTTGCTACTATTTTGTTGAGGATTTTTGCATCTAGGTTTATCAGGGATCTTGGTCTGTAATTTTCTTTCAGTGTCCTTGTTTGCCTTGGAGTCAGGGTGATGCTGACCTCATAAAATAAGATTGGGAGTATTCTCTCCTTTCTAATTCTTTTGGAAGAGTTTGAAAAGGATTGATATTAGTTCTTTAAGTATTTGGTAGAATTTGCCAGTGAAACCATCTAGTACTAGGCTTTTTGTTGTTGTTGTTGGGATGTTTTTAATTAACAGGCTCCTTGCTAGTAATTGGTCTGTTCAGATTTTCTATTTCTTCACAATTCAGTCTTGGTAGGTTGTATGTTTCTAGGAATTTACTTCTTCTAGATTGTCCAGTTTCTTGGCATGTGATAGTAATCTCTTATGATCCTATATATTTCTTGGGTATTGGTTGTAATTTCTCACTTCTCATTTGTAATTTTGAGTCCTCTTTTTTTTTCCTTGATAAGTCTAGGTAAAGAGTTGTCAATCTTTTCTCTTTAAAAAAGCCCAGTTTTAGTTTCACTGACTTTTTGAAGAATGTCCTTTTAGTTCTTGTTTCATGTATTTCCATTCTATGATTCTTATTTCCTTAACTTGTGCTAACTCTGAGGTTAGTTTGTTCTTTTTTTTTCTAATTCCTTGAGATGTAGTTAGGCTGTTTATTTTAGATCTTTGTTTTTTCTTTTTTACTTTTTTCAGTGTTTTTGTTATTTTGACTATATAAAAACTATTGTTAGGGCAAGTATTTTGCTATTGTTACTTTTTTTTCTTATACATCACATTTTTTCCCTGTAGTTAATAATTGCATTAAAAATTGAGATAATTATAGATTCATATACAGTTGTAAGATAATACAGTAAAACTTTCTTTATATTTTGCCAAGTTTCCCCCATACTAACATTTTACAAAGCTATGGTATATTATCACAACCAGAATATTGGCATTGATACAATCATATTCAGATTTCCCCAGTTTTACTTGTTTACTGGCACCCAGGTTTACTTGTGTGTGTGTGTGTGCGCGCATGCGTGCACATCTGTTTTAAGTTCTATACAGTTTCATTACCTGTGTAAGTTCATATGTTCACCACCACAGTCAATATCCTGAGCATTTCAACACCATAAGGATGTATTGTGTGGCTCTGTTATGACCACATCTTGCTCTCTTTTAACTCTGTGCCTGACCCCTGGCAACCCTAGTATTTTCTCCATTTCTAAAATTTTGTCCTTTCATGAATATTATATAAGTAAAATCATACTGTATGGAAACTCTTGGAATTGCTTTTGTTTGCTCATCATATTCCTTAGACATTGACCTATGTTGCTCTGTGTGTCAAGACTTTTCTCTGTATATTCGTGACTAGTATTCCATGGTGTAGATGCACTGTTTAACCATTCACCCATTGAAGTACATTTGGGTCACCTCCAGTTTGAGACCACTGCAAATAAAGCTGTCATAAACATAAACATTACTGTACAGGTTTTTGTGTGAACATAAAAGCTTTCATTTCTCTGGAATGAAAAGAAATGTCATTGCTAGGGTGTAGGGTAGTTTTATGTTTAGCTTTAAAATAAACTGCCCACCTTTTCCAGAATGGCTCCATCACTCTATACTCCTACCAGCAATATGTGGGTGATCCAGTTTTTTGGTGTCTTCACTAGCATTTATTGTCAATGCTTTTTATTTTAGCCATTATGATAGATGTGTAGTGGTATCTTGCTGCATGAGGTCTTTTTTTCTTTTTGTAGATATTTATCACCAGAAGCTTCTTACCTGTAACTACTTTTGCTGCATCCCATAAGATTTGGTATGTTGTGTTTCCATTTTCATTCGTTGCAAGATTTTTTTTTTATTTCTCTTTTTATTTCTTCTCTTACCCATTGGTTTTTCAGCAGCATGTTGTTTAATTTTTACATTTTTGTGAATTTTCCAATCTTCTTGTGATAGATTTCTACTTTCATACTATTGTGGTTGGAAAAGATGCTTGATGTGATTTCAGTCTTAAATTTATTAAGGCTTTTTTTGTGGTCTAACATGTGATCTACCCTGGAGAATGTCCCATGTGCGCTTGAGAAGAATGTGTATTCGGCTGTTATTGATGGAATGTTTTGTATGTGTCTGTTAGGTCCATCTGGTCTAGCAAGTAGCTGAAATCTAATGTTTCCTCTTTTTTTTTTTTTTTAAATCTTATTGAGATAGTTGAATTAAAGAATTCTTCCTTTCTTCATTATTGCTCTCATTACTTAGCAACATGGTGGCATTACCTCCATTTTTTTTGGCCAATAAATCACTCTAGGCTGAATTTACGTGTGTTTGAATGAATACTTTTGAGGAAATGGTCTGTTTCTGTGGTAGGTTTTTATTCTACTTACAGTTTCTGTAAATGCCACCTTCTCCACTCCATCCAAAGCCCTACAGCACTATCACAGGTGGTGCTTTCTTCTTCAAATTTTGATATGCTCTTGCGTTCAACTTGGTGTGCTACCTCTTGCTTGTGTTTGGGGCTTTAGCATATAGTAATCTGTATGTTGGCAAATAATCCCTTATTTTAGATTTCTTTATACCCTGAAGAAGTCCTGAAGATTCTGGTCTATGAAAAACACCTTTCCCTGGCTTCTAAAACTTGGACAAACTTTCCCCCATTTATATTTCTTTGGACTGTATAACACACAAGCTTAAGCTGTCAATAACAGTGTAACAAAACCTTAATGAACTTTATTTTGTGTGAAAATATTTATGACAAGAATAATTTCTACCTGGCAATAGTAATCCTAAGAAAAGCCTCTCCATTCTGGGATCACAGTAGTCATTACTAACAGTAAATGTGATGATTAAAAGGGCATATGCTTTGGTTACAGACTCACATACCTGTTTTCAAATTCTATTGAGTCCTTTACAAGCTGTGAACACTTAGGAAAATTGTGAAGATTCTCAGAGCCTTGGGTCTACTCTCTATAAATCAGTGATAACAGTAACTCCCTTGCAGAATGTTTTTGGAAAGTTCACAGTAATTGCAAATACACATTGATTGCTGTGTGACAGCCATTGCTGTAATATATATATATGTGTGTGTATACAAATATATATACTAATAAATGTTATGCATAATATATATTATACATAATATAATGCTATATGATATGCATTATGTTCAACAGAATATTAGTTTTTATGTATTATGAAATATATAATCATTAAGCTTCACAAGAACTCCCATAAGGTAGGTACTATTAATTTCCCTTTTTATAGGTTATACATATTAAGCATAGGAAGATTAAAAGCCTTGATGATATAGGAGTTAAGTTAGCACAACTATTGAGTCATGGCACCAAGATAAGACAAAGACTGGTTGGCTCTTAAGCACCTAATTCAATCATCTAGCACTTTCTATCTAACCTTGCAAATAATATATGCTCCAAATAAGAAAGTAGCTTACATTCGAGTAGGTACCATTGTACTTACTTAGGAGTACAATTGTATAGCCAATGTTTTAATGTGCATAAACATATACACACAAACACAGGTATAAAAGTAATATAAAATCTTATCTTTACAATATGCACACATCAAAAATAATAGATGAATAGTACAGATGCCAAAATGTTAACAGTGACTTTTTAAATCAATGATTACAACATATGCTACCATTTTTAAAAATAAACTTTTTCTTTTGAAATAATTATAAATTTACAGAAAAGTTACTCAATCAGTATAGAAAGTTTTCATATAGACCATATCAATTTCCTCTATTATTATCATCCTATATTAATTGAATGTGTTTGTTGAAATTTATAAACTGGTGCTTATACATTATTTTAATAAAATCCATACTTTACTGATTCCACACAAATCTTAAAATAATTTGTTCTAACTCTCTGAAGAAAGTCCATGGTATTTTGATAGGGATTGCATTAAACGTGTATATTGCCCTGGGTAACATTGACATTTTCACAATATTAATTCTGCCAATCCATGAGCATGGAATATTTTTCCATCTCTTTGTGTCTTCCTCAATTTCTTTCAGAAGTGTTCTATAGTTTTGAGAGTATAGATCCTTTACATCTTTGGTTAGGTTTATTCCTAGGTATCTTATGCTTTTGGGTGCAATTGTAAATGGGATTGACTCCTTAATTTCTCTTTCTTCAGTCTCATTGTTAGTGTATAGAAATGCCACTGATTTCTGGGCATTGATTTTGTATCCTGCCACGCTACCGAATTGCTGTATGAGTTCTAGCAATCTTGGGGTGGAGACTTTTGGGTTTTCTATGTAGAGTATCATGTCATTGGCGAAGAGGGAGAGTTTGACTTCTTCTTTGCCAATTTGAATGCCTTGTGTGGAATCAGAAAAGACCCCGAATAGCCAGGGGAATTTTAAAAAAGAAAACCATATCTGGAGGCATCACAATGCCAGATTTCAGGTTGTACTACAAAGCTGTGGTCATCAAGACAGTGTGGTACTGGCACAAAAACAGACACATAGATCAGTGGAACAGAATAGAGAATCCAGAAGTGGACCCTGAACTTTATGGTCAACTAATATTCGATAAAGGAGGAAAGACTATCCATTGGAAGAAAGACAGTCTCTTCAATAAATGGTGCTGGGAAAATTGGACATCCACATGCAGAAGAATGAAACTAGACCACTCTCTTGCACCATACACAAAGATAAACTCAAAATGGATGAAAGATCTAAATGTGAGACAAGATTCCATCAAAATCCTAGAGAAGAACACAGGCAACACCCTTTTTGAACTCGGCCATAGTAACTTCTTGCAAGATACATCCACGAAGGCAAAAGAAACAAAAGCAAAAATGAACTATTGGGACTTCATCAAGATAAGAAGCTTTTGCACAGCAAAGGATACAGTCAACAAAACTCAAAGACAACCTACAGAATGGGAGAAGATATTTGCAAATGACGTATCAGATAAAGGGCTAGTTTCCAAGATCTATAAAGAACTTATTAAACTCAACACCAAAGAAACAAACAATCCAATCATGAAATGGGCAAAAGACATGAACAGAAATCTCACAGAGGAAGACATAGACATGGCCAATATGCATATGAGAAAATGCTCTGCATCACTTGCCATCAGGGAAATACAAATCAAAACCACAATGAGATACCACCTCATACCAGTGAGAATGGGGAAAATTAACAAGGCAGGAAACAACAAATGTTGGAGAGGATGTGGAGAAAAGGGAACCCTCTTACACTGTTGGTGGGAATGTGAACTGGTGCAGCCACTCTGGAAAACTGTGTGGAGGTTCCTCAAACAGTTAAAAATATACCTGCCCTACGACCCAGCAATTGCACTGCTTGGGATTTACCCCAAAGATACAGATGCAATGAAACGCCGGGACACCTGCACCCCGATGTTTATAGCAGCAATGGCCACGATAGCCAAACTGTGGAAGGAGCCTTGGTGTCCAACGAAAGATGAATGGGTAAAGAAGATGTGGTCTATGTATACAATGGAATATTACTCAGCTATTAGAAATGACAAATACCCACCATTTGCTTCAACGTGGATGGAACTGGAGGGTATTATGCTGAGTGAAGTAAGTCAGTCGGTGAAGGACAAACATTATATGTTCTCATTCATTTGGGGAATATAAATAATAGTGAAAGGGAATATAAGGGAAGGGAGAAGAAATGGGTGGGAAATATCAGAAAGGGAGACAGAACGTAAAGACTGCTAACTCTGGGAAACGAACTAGGGGTGGTGGAAGGGGAGAAGGGCGGGGGGGTGTGAGTGAATGGGTGACGGGCACTGGGGGTTATTCTGTATGTTAGTAAATTGAACACCAATAAAAAATAAATTAAAAAAATCCATACTTTATCTGGATTTCCTTAGTTTTTACCCTGGCTTTTAATTTTTTTTCTGTTACACGTTTCCATATAGGATATCTCATCAAACTTAATTAACATGTTTGTTAGCCTCTTCTTGGCTATAAGAATTTCTCAGACTTTCTTTAGTTTTGAATTTCTTGACAGTTTTGAAAAGTACTGGTCAGGTACTTTATATAATATCCCTCAGCTGGGATTTGTCTGACGTTTTGCAGCACCATTTGTTGAAAAGATCATACTTTCCTCATTGATTTGCTTTATTTCTTTGCCAAAGACCCATATTTGTGTGGGAATAAATCTGCATGCTCTATTCTGTTTCATTACTCTATACATCTGCCCTTTCACTATTGACACATTGTCTTGATTTTTGTAGCTTTATAGTAAGCCTTGAGATTGTGTAGTGTGGGTCCTTCATTCTTGTTTTTCTCCAACCTTGCATTGGCTATTCTGAGTTTCTTCCTTTCAATATAAACTTTAGAATTAGTTTATCCCATATATGCAGGATAGCTTATTGGTATTTTGATTGAGATTGCATTGAATCTATAGGTCAAATTAGAAAAAATGACATGTTACTCATATTGAGTCTTTCAATCCATGAAAATGGATTATTTCTCTGATTACCTAGAATTTTGATTTCTTTAATCAGAGTTTTGTAGTTTTCCCCGTGTTGGTCTTGTGTATATGTTGTTAGATTTGTATCTAAGTATTTCAATTTTTTTGGTGTTTTAAAATTATATTTAATTCTTTTTCAAATCCAGTCATTTCTTCTTGGTATATAGAAAAACAATTGATGTTATATATTAACTTTTATCCTACAACGTTGCTATAATCATTTATTTGTTACAGGAGATTTTTATTGATTATTTGAGATTTCCTATGTAGAGAATCATGCTATCTGCAAATAAAGATTGATTTTTTTCTTTACAACTTGTATTTTTTATTTCCTTTCATTTTGTTATTATAATAAGTAGACCTTTTTGTATGGCATTTAATGGGAATAGTGAGAGAGAACATCCTTGCCTACTTTCTAACTGTAAAGAGGTGTCCGGTTTTTCACCATTAAATATGTTACCTGTAGATTTTTTAAAACAAATGTTCTTTATTCAGTTGAGGAAATTCCACTCTGTGTTTGCTGAGTTTTATGCAACAAGTAGATTTGGGTTTTGCTGTTTGCTTTTTCTACATCAATTGATATGATCATATGATATTTCTTCTCTAGCGTATTGATGAGGTGTATTATATTGATTGATTTTGGAATTTTGGACCAGTCTTATAAGCTTCGAAAAAAGCCCACTTGGTCATAGTGCATAATTATTTTTACATTTTGCTGAATTCTACTTGATAATACTTTATAGAGGATTTTGCGTCCATATTTATGAGCAATATTGATCTGTAGTTTTCATTTTGTGTTATGTTTTTCTAGTTTTGATACAATGATTGTTTCATAAAATTAATTAAGCATTGTTTTTTCCTTTTTTACTTTGTGGAAGAGATGGTGTAGAATTGGTGTTAATTCCCCTTTAAACTTTTGGTAGAATCTCCACTGAAACCTGGGTCTGAAGATTTTATTTTTAGTAGATTCTAAATCATGAATTTAATTTTTAAAATAGTAATAGAACCATCAAATGATTTAATTCATCTTGATGAGTTATGGTACTTTTTGTAAATCTTTGTTTTTCTATGGGTAAGGTGGTTTTTTCCTCTGGCTTCTTTGAAATTCTTTTCTGTCTTTGGTTTTCTGAAATTTGTATATGATATGTCTATATGTAGTTGTTTCTTTTTAATTTTTTGATATTTATTCTGCTTAGTATCTCAGTTTCTTAGGCCTAGGTGTTAGAGTCTGTCATTAATTCTGGAATGTTCTTGACCATCTTCAAATATTTCTTCTGCTCTGTTCTTTGTTTTCCTTCTGATATTTCAATTGTGTGTATGTTGCACCTCTAGAAATTATCCCATGCCTCTTGGATGTTCTGTCCTCTTTCACTCATTCTTTTTTCTCTTTGCATTTCAATTTGGGAGGTTTCTGTTGACCTATTTTCTCGTTCACTAGTTCTTTCTTCAGTCTGTTGATGAACCCATTCAAGTCATTCTTTATTTTTCTGGCATTGTTTTTAATTTCTAGCATTTCCTTTTGACTATTTTTTAGTACTTCTATCTCCTGATAGATGGTGTACTAATGAACTCCTTAAGGGAACTCATTTATAGAACTTCCTTTGATTCCCTTTTAGAGTTTTCATCTCTCTGCTTACATTAGTCATCTGTTCTTGAATTTTGTCTACTTTTTCCACTGACCTCTTGACATATTAATCATAGTTATTTTAAATTCCTGTCTAATAATTCCAACATCTGTATCATATCTGAGTCTTTTTTGGATGCTTGCTATGTCTTTTCAGAATGCCCTTCCTTCCTTCCTTCCTTCCTTCCTTCCTTCCTTCCTTCCTTCCTTCCTTCTTTCCTTCCTTCCTTCCTGTTTGGAATGCTGTAAATTTTTTTGAAAGCTATATATGTTGGGTAATAGGAACTGAGGTAAATAGTCTTCAGTGTGAGGACTTGTGTTGATATGGCTAGGGATTTGACTGTATTTATTGTTTGCTGTAGCTGTAAATACCTGAGGCTTCAAATTCTTCTGCTGTCCTTACTTTGGTTTTTGTCTTTTGAGTTTCCCTAAGTATTCCTCCTCATGGAGAGTATGCTCTGTTATTATAACCACCATTAGCATTAGTTCAGTGGTTAGGTGTGGGGATAGGGGGAGATTTTTGTAATCTTATGATTAAATCTCAATCTTACAGTGGACTTGCTTTTCTAGGCTGTGAGCTTCCCAAGTATTGTTCCATTGGTATCTGTCCTTTCCCTTTGGGTGAGATGGGAAAGCTGTGGAGGGCTATTATGAGAGGAATGCCCTTTCCAGCTAGCTTAAGGTTCTGGCAAATGCCTTTTTCTCATATATATATGAGAATAGGCAGGAATTGTGAGAAAAAAACACACTGTTTTAAATGTGGGAGATATAGCACAAGGAAGAATTGGTAAACGAATGATACAAATGCTTTTATATTATTTACTAGCTCTCAGATACTATGCTAAATATCTTCCTTTAATCCATTTGGTCTTCATGCCAACCTTATGAAGTAGTTTATTCTCATTTTATAGATAAGAAGACAGAGGCACAGAGACATTAAGTCACTTGCCTCTATTCCCACAGCTATGAAATGGCGGAGCTGAAACTTGAACCCTGTAAACTGCCTCTATCTTCTGCTTGGTTAAACACTGCTGTATGCAATCCTTCTTCTTTGTTAGCCTAACATTTCTAAAGGTGTTCAAACCTGCAAACTCTGTACAAATATCAGGGGCAAATGCATAGTCTGAAAGTCCTGATAGTAGGAAAAAATAATTTACTGAGCAACTTTGATTAGTACTAGGTTTGCTATTGCTTTAGATGATTTTTCTACTTATACTTTTTAGATTAAAGATAGTTATATCAGTCAGTATTAAAACTACATACAAAATAAAAATACAGGTAAGGGAGAAAATGATGAACTAAGAAAATATAAGGTGTACAAAGGGTTAAGTTAGCTCATATGCTGCAAGGCTCTGTGGGGCCTGGGGCTAGCTTGATATAGGTAAAGCATCCTGAGTGACTCCTCAGTTCTTGGGCTTTATGTGCCTTGCTGGCCTCATTCCAGCTGTCGTCCTGAGGCCATTCAGGAAGATATGGATTATGGGTTTGTCTGGACTGGGTTTTATAGCAATAAATACAAAAAAGGAAATGTGATAAATTCTACAACTCACAACATTCATAGGATAAAAAAACTAAGCTAGTAACTGAGGAGAAACAAATATTGTTGTAACTTCAAATGAGAAGAAATTCTCCAATGGTTTATCACAGAAAGACATTTTTGTAATATCACAAAAAATTTCCTCAACAACATCAGAGTGGTAAAAATGAGGAGTGTCATGGGAAGAGGCCCATATATTTCAAATGTAATTCAGCTAAAGTGGTGACCTCATATGAGGTTTCAAGACAAGATAGTTCTATGGTCCAGGATTATCCTTTATTGCATTACTTACTTCTAAGTCCCATCCAGAGGAATAGGGCCTTAAATTTTATTGACCCAGCTTGTTTATTTTATTTAGCATGACCAAATATAGTGAGTAATCATAATGTGTGTGTGTGTGTGTGTGTGTGTGTGTGTGTGCGCATGTGTATGTTTGGGATTGGGGAGCGCCAGGACTCCATTACCTTTTCATATTTATCTTCAATTTAAAAATATGAGGCACTTCTAAATGATGTTAAGTGCCTAACAATAGTTCAGAATGCAGGATTGATAAACACAAAATTAGATCTAACAATAAGAGGGAATGTGTCATTACTGGGGATGTCGTGGCAGCAAGAACAATAGGAAGCTAAAGAGAGTAGCACACTCTGACTTGGCTTGACTCTTGCAATGTGGGAAGCCCAGAAGGAATTAATTGGATATGTTCTTCAATCATTTCTTTATTTAATGATCAGTCATATTTGGTATCATGACAGATGGTAGAGTTCTGTGGAAATCAAGACAGCTTTGAATAAGGAAATGTGTGAAAACTCAGTAGCTCCTCCTACAAAAACTTCATTAATATTCGGTAATTAGATTTAACTTGTGGTTGAATGTGTACACGGTTGGGGCTCTGGCTTGTTAGAGATGGAAGCACTTCTATAAAGCAGCACCAGATTACACAGTGGTAAAGAAATTTAAATGTTCACACTCCTGGGTATGGGGCTAGGGTAATACTCTTTTGAAGAAATCTGCTTCCTCCCCATTACAATTACACTTTTAATTGGAGTTAATGAACTCCTATGGGATTGAATTATCTCTGTTATTTTATAATTCAAGAGATAAAGTAAAAAGAAAATTGTTTCTTAGACTAACCAGCCTTTATATCTTTGGGACAATGTTACTGGGCTTCAGCTTCTCTAATTCCCTATTCCCCATTTTGATCCCCACTCCTGAAGGGCAATCCCATGGTTTTGGAAAGTGGAGACATATTTTGGGTGACCATAAATTGTGAATATGTTTAATGAGAATGAGTTAACTGGATCATAGGGGCTTTGTGGCCTTATCTGTATCAGATACAGCATAGCTGATTTTACCCCCAGTGTTTCTCTTTGTAAAGGTGTAAATGGTTCAGCAACAATTTGATTACCCCTCTATTCCTTAGGAAAGGTAAAATATCAAAGAATTTAGACTATATATTTAACATCTCCCAAGTACATAAGCTTTTTTTCTTGTTCTTCTCTCTTGACACTTTTGGTTCTTATAGGTGGGAGTGTGAACTGCATAATGGATTTGTTTTATTACCCAAATTTTATTTTTTTGGACTGTGAGCTTTGCATGGGAGTGGGATGCTTTACCATAGAAACCAATAGCATAACAACATTTTGAGTTGTGGATCACATTGCGTTTTTGGGAAACATCTGATTCATTTATTTTGATTTCAAATCTCTTCTTAGATGCAACCGAAGTGCTTACCTTTCCACATATTCTTTCTTAATTCCCTTTCCCTACAACAAATGTTTTACTCTTCCATTCTTACAGTGTTTTTTGCTTTCTTCCCTGTATTATAAGTAACAGTGCCCAGGTCTTATGTCCTTTTTGGGCTCTGTTCCACTTAAATGCAAGATGAACATTTGATTCAACACTGGATTCTTCAAAAACTTAACTGTGTCTCCTGAAGAGTTGGTGTTCAATGTACATTGTTGAATGAACATGTAAAATGTGCTAGGTGGCCAATGCAAAGACAAGTGAGAAAAAGGCACTCAGCTATTAATTAGTTTCAAAAAATTTTTGGAAAATAGACTTTATACCATACATGGAATATATGGTATATATGGAATATATGAAATTACTGAAACATGCCATAGGTGTCCCAAATGTCAGTTATACCTTCTCCTTCCTCTTGAAATTACCTGTTCATGTCCTCTGCACTCTCTAGTAAGAGAAAATCAAGCATTAGTGCAGAATCAATTGAAGATGTCCTTTAAAAAGCACAAGATTGGGTTATAGCATAAACAATTTAAAACTTAGAAAAAGTTCATGCATTGGCCTTTTTTTGTTTTCTTCTCCCAAGTTTTCCTTGTCCCCTTTCATCTTTCTTTTCACGCAGCATCCAACTTTTCCTAAAATTTAATCTCCTTCTCTCAAATATTTCTCATGATCTCCAAATCCCTTGCCCCTCTATTAAATGTAGAAATTTGCCTCTTCTGACTTATTAGAGTGCTCATCAAAATGCCCTCTGGTTAGCATCATCTAACCTCTTTAAATGGTATTGGGGGATTATATTCATTCAATAATTCAAAAGAACCTTTATTAAAATGATTAAATATTATTAATAATTAATGTATTAACAAAAATTAACATTATCTGATATTATGCCTGTCCTAGATGTGGCAGATAGGAAAGTTCTGTAATATAGACAGGATTATAGCCATTTTTTTTGTTTGAAGAAGATTAAAATAAATGAGCCCAAAGAAAATGCAAGTTATGACCCATCTCAGGAATCTTTCAATTTTGTGGACATAACTGAAAGTGAGTAGGGGGTTTCTAATTTTGTATGAATACTGTTTTTGTTATTCAAATACACCTTTACATGCTTGCTGATGGTCAATGGGAATAAGTTATTTGGATATTGCTCAGTGGGAATAAAGAATATGTGAAGTCCATGAAGCCATTTTAAGAAAGGCTGCTTGGAGCGAAATTTGGAAGAAGGTGTCACTGTTGTTTGCAGTACCGCCAAGCACTTTTCTTTCCATACTTTCATCATAAAATGTCCCCACTTCTATTCCTTTTGTTGCAATGTACTCTGAAAGATAATCAAACTAGTATTAATTTGTAGAGTGCTTTGTTATTTTGCTTATCATTCAGAGCTAGTGATTACACAGATATTATTATTGTTATCATCATTTTTTGTTGTTGGTTTTAGAGGTAGAATTGAGTGACTCATCAGTTGTATATAGCACCCAGTGCTCATTACATCAAGTGTCCTCTTTAATGACTATCACCCAAAATCCCTCCCCACTACCCATCTTTCCTCCAGCAATGCTCAGTTTGTTTTCTAGAGTTCAGCATCTCTTATGGTTTGCCTCCCTCTCAATTTTCATTTATTTTGTTTTTCCTTCCCTCCCCTGTGTCCATCTGTTTTCTTAAATTCTCCATATGACTGAAACCATGTGGTATTTGTCTTTCTCTTACTGACTTATTTCATTTAGCATAATACCGTCTAGTTCCACCTATGTCATTGTAAATGGCAAGATTTCATTCTTTTTGATAGTTGAGTAATATTTCTGTGTGCGTGTGTGTACCCCAAATCCCAAATCTTCTTTTTTTTTTTTTAAATTTTATTTATTTATTTATTTACGATAGTCACAGAGAGAGAGAGAGAGGCAGAGACACAGGCAGAGGGAGAAGCAGGCTCCATGCACCGGGAGCCCGACGTGGGACTCGATCCCGGGTCTCCAGGATCGCGCCCTGAGCCAAAGGCAGGCACCAAACCACTGCGCCACCCAGGGATCCCCCCCAAATCTTCTTTATTCATTTATCTGTTGATGGACATCTGAGCTCTTTCCATATTTTGGCTATTGTGGAAGTTGCTGCTATAAACTTTGGGGTGCATGTGCCCCTTTGAATCACTGTATTTGTATCCTTTGGATAAATACCTAGTGGTGCAATTGCTGGTTGTAGGGTAGCTCTGTTTGTAACTTTTTGAAGGTCATTATTATTTTTAATGAGCACAGCTAATTTCACTATTTCTCAGATGTTTTGTCATGCTGCAGATGTTCTACCCTGGTTTCCAATAGACGACTTGTCTTCTCACAAGAAGATATAGATGACCCTATGGCCCATCATACCTTTTCCTTCCAACTCTCCTTGCCTTAATTCTACTTCTCTACCTAGATCTTTTGAGACCATCAAGATTGAATTTATTTAGCATTAACCTGGAAGAATAAAAGCAATCTCAGTTAGATTCGGTCAGGAAACTGACATGAGTGTAATAGAGGTTGGCTCATGAAGTTCGTACCTTTATCAGAATGAAAAGGGGCCAAAAGGGTTAAAGCAAGAGTAGCCACTGTTGGTTAAGTGTTTTTGCTCTTCTAGTCACCAAAGGGATCTATCTCCTTGACCTCGTTTTAAGAAACAGTACAATAGGTTGATAGTTATAGAGTGATTAAAAGAGAGCAAGATAGCTAAGAGTAGATGACCAGAAGGTAGGCAGGCTTTTAGAAGCAAGATAGCTAAGAGTAGATGACCAGAAGGTAGGCAGGCTTTTAGAAGCATCACCTATATAGGTGCCTCTGTGTAAGAACCACATGATGCTAAGCAGTCATAACTAGAATGACTCATCCAAAGCTTGAAGTAAAATGGCAGATCCACCAAAACCAAAACCAACCAAACAAAAAAGCTATAGACTAGTGGTTCCTTTTCTGAATTCCCTGTCCTTTCTATGGAATTCCCCTTGAATGTCTTTAGTCAGTCCTATTACTGTTCCATCTTATAAATTTAATTTCAAGGCAAACAAATTTCCATTAAAGGGCAGAGTTAAACACACTTTATTTTTTACAAGAACATCACTGTTAAAGACATATTTAAACAAACTATAACAAGTATTATGAAGTCATTTCCCACACTGCCTTATGGATAACCATAATTAATGTCATCTTCAAATATGAAGGACAGACCCTTCTCTATTTTAAGAAATAAGTATTTGAAAGTAATTTACACTCCAATTATCTCAACCTGAATGTCAGCTGCATTTAGTCTGCATTGCTGAAAAGGTGAATAAAGCCAGCTGCTAAACCACTGAGATTATTTTTTTAGAACTATTTCTTTTATTAGGTCAATCTATGCAAATTGAAGCATCTTTGTTTTCTTTCGTTCATTCATTCTTTTTTTTTCTTCTTTTTTTCTTTCTTTCTTTTCTTTTTTTTTTTTTTTTGAGGAGCAAGAGGGGAGGGCATCACAGAGTATAGGAGGGCTAATTAATAAGTAGGAAATATCTATGTCCAGTGTGATAGTCATTGAGCTGTCTTCAGTGTTACCAAGTTAGGTAATAAGCAGGTCATCCTGATGCATTTGTAGCACATGGGTGACCATATCACCAAATTGTCCTTGAAACTATATTCTTCATTGACAATGTCCACAGAGAAGCCAGTGCTTAAACAGTGTATAAAGTCTGAGCCATCAGCTCCCTTTTTGAATGTCAGACTGCTCCCTTTTGAATGTCAGGCATAGGAGAGAAGACAGGGTAACCTTGGCAGAGCCTGGGTTCCTTGTATTGCTTTTGTCTCTAAACCCACATTCTTCATAAAACATTCACTAGCTTTTTATGGTCATGTCAGATTTCAGGTGCACAGAGTCAGAATGACTCAATCAACTATATGCCCTGTTACTAGCACAATGTTATTGTTCAAATCATAACTCCATGACTATTTTGTCCCATTTTGGATCTTCTCCTGGCTCCATACTCTTCCTGTGCATTGACATCTGATACATATCCTTTTAATCCATCTTTAACTGGGAACTAAAAATCTGTAAATGTCCATCAACATATAAATATTGGTTAATATGTAATTGTGAATTTCATACAAGTAGATTATTTGGTATAAATTATACACATTGCAACTTGACATCTTTTGTTTTTAATACCTATGTTGATAAATGTAGATTGATTCTTTTAACCACTGCATAGTATTCCATGGTATAATTATACCACAGTATTTTCTATCCATTCCTCCACTGACAAATATTTAAATTGTTTCCAATTTTCTGCTACTGTCAGATTTACAGTATAAATACTACTGTAATGAACAACTGTGAACATGTTTCCTGGTAAATTTGTGCTAGATTTTCCCTGGGGTAAATAGCAAGAATTAGAATTTTTGTGACTTGAGGTGCGTACACTTTCAAATTTGTTTTTCAAAATGGCTATACCAACTTGAAGCACAAGACAGTTCCTAAATAACTTTACATGCAAACAATAGTCATTTACAAGAAAATAGAATCTTGTAGGGATGTGGTTGTGATATTATCCAAGGCTAGATAAGCACTTGATAAGGCCTTTCCAAGGGACTAACCTGTGGTCACTAAGGAAGCATTTCTAGGTGACCATATCAAAGGCAGGACAGAAATGATCATAGAATCAGCTAGTGCTCCATTTGCCATTGATTGGTGTTTTTCAGGAAGCTGGTGGAATTTGATCACTTCACACATTGACTTCACACCAACATTCAGGTGTCCCTGCTCACAGCTTCACCACTCCTTTCAACCTGCTGGAGGTTGAGCACAATATGTTGGGATGGGTAACTTGCTAAAGCTTGCAACCACCTCTGCCTGCAGGCTTGGATTAAGCAGCGACATAGCAGCTGTGAAAGATTTATCAATCACAGAATGTCTATTATTGGAATTAAAACACCTTCTAACTGTGGCATAGATTTGCATTGATTGCTATAGGCTGTGAGTAACACACTACCTGTCTGCTTGTGCTGCACTGCCTCTCTGCCTTTGGACTGGAAGCTCAGATGTATGGGTTGATTTCCTTTCTTGCCTACTTCTGCACCTGGATGCAGAGACAATGGGGTATTATTTGAAACACAGATATGTTGGGTGACTTGGTGTGTAGTCATTAAACTTAATAACATGAAGAACAATTCTTTGATAATTAGAAATGGAAGCATATGATCTGACAAAGATGTTTATGCAAATTTAGCATCAGGAAATCTGAGATATATTGTTTGACACTAAACTATGGTATATGGAAACAGGCAAAGAACGTACCCGAAACCAGTATTTAAAAAATAGGGATCATGACCACATCTACAATATTTTAGCAAGTATCTTTCACATTACTATTCCTATGAGGTTGAGAAACAACCTATGTCCTTACATAGGGGTAAGGAGAATCTTAGGAGTTTGTTCTTGTGTAAGGTAGTCTGTTTGAAAGTCATTTTTAGACTTCTCAAGGCGCCACAATTTTCACAAGTAATGACTCATTGATAATAGTCACCATTTGTTGAGCACATCCCAGACATAGTACTATGTTGTCTCAGTCATTTGATCCTTACAACAATTTATTTTTATTTTTAAAAATATTTTATTTTATTTTTTTGACAGAGACAGTAATTCAGAGGGCACAAGCAGGGGAACAGCAGAGGGAGAGGGAGAAGCATGCCCTCCACTGAACAGGGAGCCCGACATGGGGCTGCCTCCCAGGACCATGGGCTTATGACCTAAGCCAAAGGCAGAGGCTTAACTGACTGAGCCACCCAGGTGCCCCTGATTCTTACAACAATTTAAAAAAACTAGGTTATTACCCACATTTCCAAAATATGGAAGTTACACTAAGATTAAACAACTTAATTTATGCTAAAGTAATCAGTATTAAAATACCCCTGGGAAAGATAAATTGATTACTCATAATTGTCAGGTACACCCAAGAGGAAATAAGCAGGGAGCCAAGATTCACCTGGCATTATCAAAAATGAGCTTCTCTCTAGCATTTATACAGGTGATCCTCAGCTTCTACACATCTTCCTTTTGTGTAATCTCTACACAGTGTACATATTTTACACTGATGCCTCAGATCATTATCTCTTCATACGTCAAATTCAGATTTAAATTTCTTGGTCAGGGAACATGATGAGCTCTAAAATTGTGGTGCCAAATATATCTCTATGGTTCAATTTTAGGAACATCTTCATTCTTCTGCATATAGCAGTGTTTATTTGTGTAACTTAAATGTTTTCTTACATTTCAATTTATTTTATAAAGCTAGTAAATGAAAAAAATATACATTCTAAAAGTTCTTTTACTAATAGTAAGAGAGAATTTACTATTATGGTAACCGATGGATATCATTAATCTCAACTGGGTGCTCACTAGACAAATGCAGCTCATTGAAATTGCATGAGAAACACAAGTTTCTGCATTTTAAATATAACATCTAATTTATTGTTTTATTTGGAAAAACTTTGCAGAAAACAAGCTTTTTGCACCATGAGGTTTTCCCTTCCTAGGAAATGAACGGCTTCCCCCGCTAATAAAAATCTCTTAACACCCCCAAATCCTCGTCCTTTGTGAGAATATTACTTTCACCATGCAAATGGCAGTGCTGGAGGAGTGAGCTGAAGTGCAGCCTTGGGGCTGAGGGGCAGGACAGAAAGAGGCTACCCAGGAGAAAGCCCAGAGACCTAATGCAGGAATCTCAAACCATGAGGCAGAGCTGAGGAGGGACTGCAGCTGCCAGCAGGTTGTTAACTGGCTTCAATATCATGGATTCATGAAATCGGGCAAATCCCAAAGCCTTTCTTGATTTACATTAAACAAGCAATAAATAAAACAAGCAATAGATAAAAATTCCCTTTAAAAATCTGTCCTTGCTAAAAATATATTTTGAATAAGGTATTTAAGAAATGGGTACTAATTGCATATGTAAATAACTATGCATATATGTTCCAGATTGGGCCATAATACAAACAAAAAGCAGTTGGATTAGGGTGTTTTCTCTCAATGTTCTTTAAAGTTCTTGGATATGTTTATTAAGTACAAGTTTGAATTTCTAAAAGCATAAGAAATACATGCTATTTCTTAGTTTTTTTAATGTTAAAACTCTACAGAAATTTCTGTTTCAATAACTATGATATATGTATGACATTTCAAATGGCTACATATTATCCCCCTGTATCATTATATAGTACCATAATTAATTAACCAAATCACTATTAAAGGATTTTTTAATTAAAGGATTTTTACATTGTTTCTCATGATGTATTCAACAATATGTTACTAAACATTCTTGAATATTGTCTACATATTTATTTTAAGGATAGATTCCTATAAATGAAATTTCTGTGTCAGTGTGTACAGGTGAAATTTTCAATTTAGTTCTCTATAGTACTCTCCAGAAACAGCAAATTTACACCTGTATCAAAAATGCATGAAAGTGACTTCCCACATGCATACTAATATCATGTGATATGACCCTTTTACATTTTTACAAATCTGAATTTTAACTTGATTTATCTTATTTTTTTATTATCTAAGAGTATAAACATCTTTGCAGAAGTATGTTGGCCAGTTGGTGCATTGTCTTTTCATCTTCCTATACTATTTTTATATTGTGATTTCTAGGTTTTTTTTTCCTTCCTGATATGTTGGAATAATTTGTGTAGTAGAGATATTAACTTCCTATCACAAGTTGCCAATATCTTTCTGGGGCCTTTTTCTTTGTTTGTTTTAGGGGGAGTTTGTTGTGCTATAAAAGTTTTAAATTTAAGGCATTAGTCTTCTCCATGATGACTTCTGAAATTAGTGTCATGTTAAAAGATGATGAAATAAAAATTTGATCTTTGTTCATACTTATTTTATATGAAGAATATATGTTTATATTTTTGGAGTATATTAGTGTTTGGGGGAGGCAAAATCTACAAGAAATTGAAATTAAATTGCTATCTTGGAAGCTTGGAACAGATATCTTTTTTATTTATTTTTAATTTTTTTAAAGACATTTATTTATTTCAGAGAGAGAGAGAGAGAGCATGCACAAGTGCATGCGTGAAAGAGGGAAGAGGCAGAGGGAGAGAAACTCAAGCATACTGCCCACTGAGTGGTAAGCCTAATGTGAGGCTTGATCTCATGACCCTGAGATCATGACCTGAGCTGAAACTGAGAATCAGAGGCTCAAGCAACTGAGCCAGTCAGGCACCTGGAATCTTTCTATTTTTAATTAAAATAAGATTTTTAAAGTTTAAACAGTTTGTGAGGAGTACCTTAATCTCTTTATTTATTGTTTAAAGAAAAGAAAAAAGCACCTTGAATTCTCATTTTGCAAGTGTATGTTAAAAGAAAATAAATCAGTGATTATATGAATATAAGTGCTTTTTTTCTCCATATATTTTCCATCAGAAGACACTGAATTCAGTTATGTTTCCATTATTGGAAAAATAAGCAGTTTTTAAAAGACACAAAAATATTCAATTAAAGGGATAGGTTTTGTATTTCGTTCACTTTGCTGGGATAAATAGAATTATATGTTACTGCTGGCAAATGAAGGATAAGGCAAATGTTAAATAAATTCATGTTAGTCATTACACTTAAATTGCTATAAAACCATGAATCAAATAGGCACATTCAGTATTTATTAATGATTTTACAGTGGATTCGTCAGTCTTTGTGGAAAGACATCATATAAGTGTTACTAGTTAATAAAAAGTCTGCACCTAGAATTAATAATGTTTCTTTAACCTTATATTTCATGGGGGAAGGGAGGGATGACCAGGAATCTCTAAGAATTACTATTTATTAATCCCTGCCCCAAAGGTATGTTTTCTACTGAGAGGATAAGAATGTACAGAACTCTTAGGAGAGTGAGCCAAAGAAAATTGAAAAACTAAGAAATCGTGGTCCAGGCTAAGCATTCCACCTAGGTAAGCTCCTAGGTAATCTCCCCTTGCTCCCTGAGTCCTTCTTGGTCTCTAAGTGAGCACCTTGATGGTGACATGCCAGCAGGACAAACAGAAGTGGCTGTTGCCTTAGTTCCTTGGAGCTTCCATTGGACAACAAACTGAATATGCAATGGGCAATCTTTAAATTTTACTCCAAATAACTGCATCTACACAGGAGAGATAGAGTATTCATGGAAGGTACAGAAGGGTCTTGAATTAGCCACTTCGATCTGGGCAAGTGATGGATGTGTTCCCCACTGTGGGGTAGAGCCACACAGATTGAAAAGCTTTATCTTCTATTTAAAAACTCTGTGGACAAATCTATCAGGCTATTTGACAGGTAAATTAAGCAGAGTTCCAGCTTCCAAGAAGCTTAACTCATATTCCTACCTGGCAGCAACAAATCACAGACCTACCCACCCACTGGGCTCCCCATTTAAGAGCTTAACTGGCTTTAAAACCACCCTAAGAATTTATGCCTGTAAGTCTTCTTTTCCATCCACGCCAGGTCATTGAGAGCCTCCTGCAGCTGTTTCTCCTGGATGCGGCTGTTCCCAGAACAGGTAGGCTTTTCTTCTTGCACAACCTACCCAAAGGGCATCTCATTCCTTCGCTGTGCTTGGGGCAAGCTGTGGCAGTTATAGGGCACATGAACTGAAGTAAGTGAATCCCATTTGGGGACAGAGACACCCAATGCTTCCCATTTACTTTCACTGTAATTGAAGAAGGAAACATCCCCAGCCAGGGGGAGGAGGGAGAGGAAGGGGAAAGAGGAAGAGGAGAAGGAAGAAGAGGAGGAGGAAGGCTACAAAGGTCAATTTCCTGAAAAGACACACTCTGTAGGGGACAGAAAGGCAGTAATAAGGAAGCTCTATGTCATATTTTATGAACTGTATAATGTATCTGGGTACTTGAGACATGATGGTGAATGGTAAATAATATACCTGAGGTCTTACACACAAAGAGTAATAAAACCCCCATGCCTTATGTATATGTCTTAAAAGTGCTAATATGTAACTAGATTACTAACTAAGGGCAATGTAAATAAATATCTGGTCATTGTAAAGAGAAACACTCTAAAGAAATAGCCTCTGCCTCTTTCATTATGTGGCTATTGTCTTTCTAGGGCTTTCCATGATCCTAAGCTCTGAACTAAATATCCTAGTCTAATTGAAGCCTGTATAGCCCTATCAGTTATTTATTATCGGGGTGACTTCACAGGAGAGGAGACTGTGGCTCAGGATGTTTCTTTCATCCATTCCTTTCTTTTCTTCAACCAATATTGTCAGCTACGTGCCACACACTGTTCTGGCCCCCGAGGTCTGGGGGGCTCCAGAGTCTCTCAGGCACCAAGCTATGCCTCCCTTTGATAAGTATGCCCCATCCCATGTTGGAAGTGGAGGGGTAGACTGGGCTGCAATTAGGGGCTCTTGAAGGAGGTCAAAAGAATGGAAATCATCATTAAACTGAAGGAAGTTTCTACTGTGGCAAATTCAAATGTGGTTTTGGATTTCCATTTGAAGAATGGAACTTCTGTTGGATTCCTTTGGGCTCCTTGCATTGTGTCTGAGCCTGTGAGTTGTTCTGAGGAACCTGACATGTTGTCTTGATTAGCCACTGGGTGATCTGGTGATGTTTAAATTGAGGTATTCTCTGGTTCTTGCCACTCCTCACAAGGACTTAATTTCTGTACTTACTCCCCAGCTCCATGTTAGGAAGTCATACCCCTCCCATCTCCCTCTGATGGTCTACTCACAGCTCAGGTCTTGTGTGTGATCTCCTGAGATGCCTAAAGGTCATCCTTGACTCTCACTCTCCTTCACTCCATATGCAATCCACCCAAACCCCATGTTAAGTCCACCATCAAAATAGCCTTGTCTCTTTCACTCCCAACCAAAGTACTATCATCTCTTCCTGGGCTCCTGAGAAATAAAACCTATTTTGATCTTCCTGAAGCCAGAAGGACCTAGGCTGTTCTGATAGCTCTCCTCTTTCCCGCCACCCTGCCATGCTCAAATCTTTTTTATATCTCTCTGTTCTTCTTAGATGAAGACAAAACTCCATAACTTTTTTCCCCTTTAGGCTACTTTTTGTTGTCGTTATTTTATCAATAGACTTTTAGAATACTTTAAAATTTATATAAGGAAGTTGCAAAGACAATACAGAGAATTCCTATACCTCCACACAGGTTCCCTTAATGCTAATACTTTACCATGGTATATTTGTCATAATTAACAAATTAGCATTGGTGCATTACGATTAACTAAACTTCAGACTTTATTAGGGTTTTTCCAGTTTTTTTTTTATTTTTTTTTTATTTATTTATGATAGTCACACAGAGAGAGATAGAGAGAGGCAGAGACACAGGCAGAGGGAGAAGCAGGCTCCATGCACCGGGAGCCTGACGTGGGATTCGATCCCGGGTCTCCAGGATCGCGCCCTGGCCAAAGGCAGGCACTAAACCACTGCGCCACCCAGGGATCCCGGGTTTTTCCAGTTTTTGCACGAATGTTCTTTTTTTGTTTTAACATCCACTGTGTGATATCATGCTGCAGTTGGCCAAATTTGGCTTTTGACAAAGAGAACTATAGAATTTAACATCCAATCTGGGATATTTTTGAGAAAGGATACCACGGAAAGCAAGTGTAACATGGTATTGTCCCAGGTCACCCTATCTAGAATGGTCAGGAGGTGATGCTCCTCTTACCTTCAAGCTCATCTCACACTCTAGGCCCCCATGCTCGGTGCTCAAGAAATGCCAGCCTTCTTTCACTCATGCTACTCATTTTTCCTTCCTTATATGCTCTTCCCACACATCTTCACCAAGTCATGAGCCATAACCTTCTCTGACCTCTTGCACTGGGTCAAATCCCCACCCTCACATTTCCATAGCACCACGTGCTTTTCTTCTCTAGCTTGTCAATTGTAATTCTACTGATTTTTTGTGAGATTATTTGATTGCTATCTTTGCTCCTTGTTAGAAAGCTCCGCAGAGGAAGGGGTGATGTTTTATTTTCCCTTCCATTGTCTCCTCCATGCCAAGAACACAGAGTGGGTGGGTATTGAG
Source organism: Canis lupus baileyi (assembly GCF_048164855.1). Taxonomy (NCBI): domain Eukaryota; kingdom Metazoa; phylum Chordata; class Mammalia; order Carnivora; family Canidae; genus Canis; species Canis lupus. The sequence goes on along the minus strand of NC_132861.1, from coordinate 41,068,991 downwards.
AACTCTGTGTTGAATAATTGAATGAATAAGCCTCTTTGACATTCTACTGCCATTCAGCATGTGTCATATTCTCTGAATAGCATGCTCCTTCTGCCTGGCTGGCATCCCTCCCCCTAGGGTCCTTCCCTAAGCCCTTGATTCACTACTGGGCAGGTCTAGTTTTCAAGCTTTGTCCATAGTAGGCACTGGATACACAATTGTTCAGTGAATGAATGTCTATTTTAATATACTTGTCTCTGCACCTTGAATTATTCAGGACTCTTTCAGTTGAAATCAACAAATTCCTATATATTTATCAAAAATGATATGCGAGATAAAAGTGGCGACACACATATATGGGAAGTATACAGGTTGGCTAGTTTCCATTATGACTTTAATTCAGATACTTAGATGAGACCACCAGGATGCTCTCTCTCCATCTCTCTCTACTCTGCTTGCCTTTGTGTTGAGTCCATTCTCAGACATGTTTTGTCACACGGTGAAAATGACCAGGGGCCATTTCAGAATTACAAGGTCCATATGAGTCAAAACTCAGAAGGAGAGAAACTTTTATACTATTAATATTAATATCCATTCCCCACAGAAGATTCTGATTTGGCCTTGCGTGGGTAACAAGCCCACCCATGAATCAACCTCTGTGGCTGAGAACATGAATTGTTCTAGCCAGCCACTGGGAGTGATACATTCACTCCTCTGGAGGAGAGGCCAGGCCATGTGATTCACTGTTCTCCTGGGTGGGAATGGGAAGATGAAGAAGAAGAGCTGTTCTCTGTCATCCTTGGCTTCTAAAAGTCTCACAATAAGAAATATATTTTTAATCCTCTATGTTACTTATTTTTACTAATTAAAAAAAGTTTTAATAATAGTGATTTTTTAAAGAAAAAAGGAATGAAAGTTAATGTTTATTTACATGCAAAAATAAACTAGTATTTTTCTATGTAAAATATTGATAAACATTTGTACTGATAAACAGTACAGAAAGAAATAATTGAGGTAGTGTGCATTAGTGTTTTGTCTGAAAAATCCCATCCAGGGCAGTTTTCCCTGGCTACCTTTCAAGCTATCAACTTTGAATTTGGGCATTGCTGGTGTTTGGACTTGGTATCCCATATTTCATCTCGTAGGTTTTCTGGCAGTAGGAAAAAAAAAAAAATCAAAGTGCTCCTGTTTCTAGCTTCCCTTGGGAATCAATTTATTTTCAGAACATCAATTAAAAGGAAATTTTGAAAGGAATAATCTCCTAGGTGAGGTAGGTTTCTGTTTCCTAGAGTAATCATAGGATAGCATGTTATGATTAATTTAATATTCTGGTTAACTTGGAGTTACCCAAAATACCATTTATAGATTCGCATTCATTCTCTTTATAAAAATAAGGCCTTAAATGACTGACTCTTTGATATATGATCAGGAAGGACTTTAGACACATGTATGTCCTGTTAATTTGAGCATCATAGGCAGGCAGCTGTGAGCACATTTTGGACTTTCTGATTGTTTTGATCAGGGGTTGGCAAGGATTTTCTATAAAGGACAAGATGGTCAATATTTTAGGCTTTGCAGCTCATATGGCCTATATCTTACCTACTCAAAAGACCAGAGAAACTGCCATAGACAATAAGTAAATACACGAAAGTGGCTATGTTCCACTGAAATGCTGTTGGCAAAAATAGGAAGCGGACTCGTTGGTCCACGGGCCATAGTTTGTAGAACACTGGTTTTTAGATTCAGCATGAACAGAACTTATGGTTGGTGTTTTGTAGTCATGGTCAAATGTTGTTTAATTGTTTGCTGTTTGCCTTGATAGTATGGTTTAAACAGAGAGCCTTGGGGGAAGAAATGAGCTCCAGGGCTACTGGGTGTGTATGTTGACAGTAGCCTGATGACTTAATCCCTTTAAGACTCACTTTTCTGACTTATAAAATGGAGCTAGCAATGACTATTTGACCAATCTTCAGGAGCTATTTTGAGAATCAAATAAGGGTATGTCCTGGAAAGGGAACTGAAACATAAAAGATTTACCCTAATCATTTTTGCAGGGTTTTATGAAGGGATTATTTAGAAAGATATGGGTCGAATATGAAGGAACTTAGTGCAGTGTTCTGGAGTGAGTTACCTCAGAGCTTTGCTGGCCTAAGACCCAGAGGGAGGGATGAATGACAGAGGGCTTCTGTGAGAGTAGTCACAGCCTCTGGTAGAGCGATACAACTAAGAAAACCCTAGAAGGAAAAATCCTACCCTCACATTTCTTCTCTCTTGTCTCCTATTAACTCCTCTAAGTGGTAGAACCCAACCAGAAGGCATTCTGTGCAGTTAGAAAGCCAGGGCAAGGTGGGATGACAGTTAGGAGACGATATGGAGACATAAATAGAAGCAATCCAAGACAACATGTATACTTTCTCAGCAAGCCTACATGTAGCTTTTTGATAAAATTCTGCATGCTGCACTTCTCCTTTCTTTGCTTGCATGTCTCTTCTTGTATGGCATTATTATCCATTAAACCCCATTTTTAAGATTATGCAGATTAAATAGAAGACATACTGGTACAGGTTAGATTACTCTGAAACTAAGTAAAATTGATGAAATTTTTAAAAATAGGCTACAGGTTAATTTAAAATTTTTAAAAGATTTTATTTATTTATTTATGAGAGACACGGAGAGAGAGACAGAGACATAGGCAAAGGGAGAAGCAGGCTCCCTGCAGGAAGCCCGATGTGGGACTGGATCCCAGGACTCCAGAATTGCACCCTGAGGCTGACGCTCAATCGCTGAGCCACCACGTGTCCCCAAAAAAGTGATGAAAAAAGGAAATTGGATGAAATGTTCCCTATTACTTGTCCTTATCCTTTCACTCAATTGGTACTCTCTATTACTATATATGATTATATTCATACTGTAGTGAATGGGAAAATTTGATAAAAGTTATAATGGATTTTTGTAAATGTTTGGGCCAAATGTGCAAAATGTGCAAACCATTCCCCTGCTTTAGTTACTAATAAATTATCAGTTAAAGATTTGATCAGTATATAGGTTAATGTCATTTTATCCTATTTATCAAATTAACCCAAACTAAAGTAACTATGATTTTCAATTCACTTTTAGAAATAAACTCAAATTTTAAAAGAAAAGGGGATATTTTTTAAAAGCCTATATTAAAAATTGGTTTTGGCCACCCTGACAATTTCTATGCCATGGCCCAGGATGAGATTCTGCTCATCTCTGTCTATTATACCTTTAATCTATGCCAATATCCAGAATCAGGTGGGAGGAGGCAGGACTGGTCATTTTGGAGATTCCTTCAAACCCGGAGATAGCAGGAAGCCCAGGCTGAGGATGGGAATGATGCTAGGAATTATAGGGTCCTGATAAACCAGAAAATAATTAATTATGATTGAGTATATGTAACCAAGGGAAGAAAGAGGGCTATTATATTTCCACAAAGGAGGCAAATATAAAAGTGGCTTCCTGGTCAACTCTTAATCTTTGGAACATTGGAATAACCCAGATTCTACATTCCCTGAACATTTTGATTACAGATAATCCTTTGCACATATGCCTTCCCATTCCTCTTAGCTTGTTAGTGAGCTCCATTGCTCCCACTTTAGAAAGCACTTCCCTGATCATTCTAATATAAGATTGTTATATACATACAGATCTAAGTATACAGTCTAGGTTGATCTCTATAAGCCTTGTTTTAAATAATAATTATTCTTAGTTTTTTGCTTATTTTTTTGGTCTGTCTCCCCTACCTGACTGTAAATTTGTGACTTGTTCCCCATTGTATCTCTTAAACTCAGCTCAGGGCATGACAGAGTGGATATTCAATAGATATGCTCTCGGATGAATGAATATTTTATCCACAGGTATGGGAACAGTCAGAGTGGCAGTCTACTGAACACACGAGGGTAGAGTCATTGTTAGGCTTGCCTAAATGTTTTACTGGGGTCTGCAAAGACATTGGGCTTTCTATATTACCAACTTGCTTTCTTCATTATCATAAACAATGGAGGCTGCTGTTAAATGTGGCTTGTGAAAAGAATGCATATGTCAGGTTCTAAAATATGCAGTGCCACAAATCATGAGGATTGACACACAGACAAACTCTATGTAAATGAATCACGGATCAAAGATAAACTTGTTAGGAAAGCAGACTTTCCACGACACCAATCTATACATTTCTGAGGCTTTCACTGCATTATTCATTTATAGAAAGTGTTCGTGGGTCTTGGCATTTACTTTTAAGAGAAGTGTATAATAGATAGACTTTGGAAATGTCTTTTCAAACATACTCTTTTCTAAGGGCATGATTTAGAACATTTTGGGATAAGACAATTTGGCATATGTTATTTAAACAGGCTTTGGAATCAAACTGCTAGGTTTCAAATTCAGGTGTTATGTGTTACATAATGTCACTAACTCTCAATTTTATTGATAGTAAAATTAGAAGGATAATATGACAACAGCCCTTATCTAATTTGTGTTGTTCTCTGTGCGTGAGAGAGGCACACAGACAGACAGAGAGATGGAGAGAGAGAAAGAGACAAAGAGAGCTGAAAACATCTTGGTAAATTACTTAGTACAGTGTTTGGCACATTATTTACTCTCAACGAATACACTTTTATTTAGGTTTAACTACATGAAGTGATTTTCTAAAGCTTGCTATAAAGCAACTATTTGTATGAATGTATTTCCAGTCCATTTCTCTTTCCTTTTCTCCCTCTCCGATTTACCCCAAAGTACAACCATTATTTGACACTTTCAGGAAAAAGTAGGCCACTGTCTCAGAAATGCTGAAGACAAAACATGTAGCTTCATAAGACATGCGTGTGCTGGTGGCGGTGTGTGGATGAGTAAACCATGAGTGATCTCATCCAATGAAGTCATTGTCATCTTTTAGATTAGTTGTCATCTTAGGAAGTACAGATTTTAGTGCCCAGGAGGGATTGTATGCCTGATTGGTTGATGGCATTTGTGGTCATCATTCTTAAGTCATCCCTCTATCCATTCTCTTTGTCATGTGAGTTGTAGTGTCTCTTGTGAAATAGGTAAGGTCTGTTTCCCCAGAAACAGTCTTCGTTCTGAGTTGGCCACTTGATTTTCCCTGAATAAAAGAATGTTAGTGGATACGATTCTTGTAGAGACTTAAAAAAGCTCTTACACATTTCTGCTTCTCCTCTTATTCCTCTACCTTCCTGTAAGAACATGCCCAGACAGAGTTGAGATACATGATATAGTCTCCTCAGCCAAAGCCACCATAGAACAGCTAATTAATGACCAGCTGACTCCTAGATATGTCACTGGGTCCAACTGAGATGAAAAGAATATCCAGCCTTCATCCACCTGAAGATTCATGAGCCAAATACATATTAATTGTTTTAAGCCACTGAGAGTTGGGATAATCTGTTACTCGACATTATTGTGGAAATGTACAACTGATATTGAATATGTGATGAGTAGTCTCCTGGAATCCTAAGTAGAATCTTTCCACTGTATACCTGATTCTATCATGCCGTATCTAAATGGCTCTATATGAGTTAGGCTTCGCCTGTCTCATCCTTTTTTACCCCCATATCCCAAACACTACACTTCTCTCAAAATTATACTTGTATTTCTGAATATAGCATATTACCACAGTCTCAGGCCCTAGATTGTGCTGCCCGGAAAGATTTCTTCCATTCCAGTGAATTCAATTTCATTTTTCTCTTGGTTTTCATTTTAGGGATCATTTCCTTTGAAAACCTACTCAGATTCATTAAAAGAAGGTTAGATGACTCTCCTCTGAGTGCCCATAGCACTCTGTGGTTTCACTTTCCTGGTATTTATATGTTGGTGACAGTGCCTATTTCCTGGTTTTGCCCCCTGGGGTCTATGTTCTTGGAGGGCAAAAACCATGTATTCTGTGAGCCATTATATCCCAGGATGAAGCTCAATGTCTGGCACACAGTATGTGCTCAACTAATAGATATCAAAGAAATGAATCAATAGATATTGTGTTCATGGGCAAATGGGGAAAGGATGCTATTGTGAGGGCTGCAGGCCCCAGGACAAAGGTAAGTAGAATCAACAGAAAAGAGAATGCTAGGCTCGTCTGCAACGTGGTAATATTCAGACTGCATAGAATAATCTTCCACTCAGTGGATCTCTTGTACAAGTTTCAAGTAAAGATCAACATCATCCAGAGTGCTAAAATAAAATTAGAATTTTTGGTTTGTAAGTAAACCATCTTAAAAGTGGCAATCAGAATGGCATCTGCACACTAGGCAGCGGGGACTGAGCTTCGATTTCTTCTCAAAGTTAAAGAAGATTAAAAAAAAAGAAGATCCCGTTTAGAATTTCCTTTACAAAGAGCCATTTCCAAATTTTGGATATTATTTTAGGCATTGAATATATAGATTTAAAAATAAACATACAAAAAATTAATGACACAATCTTCTCTGCAATAAAGATCTATTCTTATGTTACCGGGTGAATTCACGAGTCAGTGACTTAGAAATGCATCATCTTATGGCCATAGGATTTTAGAGAAGGAGAAAATCATTAGTATGATCTAATCCTGGGTATTTTGGAAACTAGTGGAACACATGTTTGATGCCTTATGTCTATTCTGACCCACTTCTGCTACAACGATTAGAATTCAGCCTCTCTAGGCCTTTCCCTTGGACCCCTTACACTTGTGTTTTCTTGAGAATTTAAGGCATTAAAATTTGAATTTTGACCCACTAGTGGAGTGTTCCCTTTCTCACTTTCCAAATAAAGGAAATAATTCCCCAAAGTTGTGATTGCCTGAGTTAACCCAAATGGTAATGAGAAAGGTAAAATCCAGATCGAGAAACTTGCAGCTTATTCAGTACTTTTTTCACTACAATGCACTCTCTTTGACCCCTTTCCTCACACATTCCATTGGGTTGTACAGAATCTGCATGGCTGGAATGAATACAAGTTGAAGGGGAAGTTAAATCCATCTAAACTTTAAAATGTAGGGGAGATTTAACATCCTTATGTCCTTTGGAATGCTATGGTGCATTCATGGTTCATGCAGTCAGCAAACTAAAGGTCGGGCTTTAGTTGGTATTCAGCATAAAGTGTGTCGTAACATTGACAGGCTATATTTATACAGTGGTGCTGAAAGATTAAAATAAATATATACCAATGTTGATCCTAACAAATGTATGCACTGCAGCTGATAGAGTTAACATCAGTTTTTGAGTTTGCAATTGTTTACCATATGTTGCAAATGGCAGTTTTTCCAAGATATAATAATTTGGCACTTCATTCCGTGGATTTTTTTTTTTTTGGAGGAGGAGACTATAATATCTTTAATATTGAGAGGCCTCTATTTCTAAACAATATTAGTGAGGGGAAAAATTAGGGCCTGGCTTTCAATCAACTCTTCAACCGGTGTTATGAGAATTCCATCTCTACAAGTCGTTGTAGGCGGCAATTTTTACTACTCTAAGTGTGAAAGGCATAAAGACTGCATGCTCTCTAATTTCTCACAAGGGAGCATGTCAGGAATCTATGGTCTTTGGATCTGTAGGATAATGTATTACTTGTACTCCAGATCTATGCCCACATTTCTCTTTTCCCTGGTGCCCCAGGGACTCCAAGCTCGTGACAAAAAAGGTTCAATCCATATTCCACTTTCTGCTCACATCTCCAAAGCTAATGACATGGTTCCTACACTTCTCTTGAGAATAACTGCCCCCCAGAAGAAAAGATTATCTCTTTCAAGATGATGGTTCTTTTGGTTCAACTCATATGAACCTCTCAGCACTAAAAAGGTTGCCTTGTCATATCCACTGTAGAGCTCTTTCATATGAGGTCATTGACAAAGGAGCACATCTGGTAGCTATTCAGTACAGCTCCACTGGATCTTGCTCCCCATGACACACGCTCAGTGTCTCACAGCTGTGTGCATGTCTTTCTTATCCTTTCCATGTCCCTGTCTCTCTAGGGAACACTCCTGAGGGGCTGACAGCCTTCAACTCCCCTCTTTTGCATTCAGTCTTAAGCCTAATGATCCAGGGAGCATTCCTCTTCCCAAGGAGCCAAGTGTATGTCATGCATGTTGTTGTACCTCCAATATCCTTCCTTGATATGTAAGCGCTCCTGAGATCCTTCTCTGGTGTTCTATATTGGTGATTTTATTTTCCCCAGGTGAAGTGTCTACATTGACATTTTAGTAATGTGCTGGAGATAATGTTTAAATTGGATATAAATGTGTGATTGTATGAGAAGGATATGCAGGCCAGTATAAGGGCAGTATAGTATTTGATAGGCTCCTTATCTTTAGACTTATCAAGAGATTTAAATTTGCCATCTAGGAGACTATTTCTATTGTTTTAAACAATTTCTTCCTAGACAACTTTTCCAGCCTAACATTCTAGTTTTTCCTCCTTTCTAATTCTCTATCTTTATGTTTCCATTCCTTATATTTAGTTGAAGGAGGCATTTGTTTGCCTTTACTCATGGTGTTCCTAACCTGAAACGCCTTTCCTGGATTTTCCACTTATTAAAATATATTTATATGACCGGGCATAAGCAGATGCCCCAGGAGTTATGAGCAAGCACTCCCTTATTATCAATCAGAAGTAATTGTTTCTTTCCCTGTACTCCTACCGCATGTTACTCATATTGCTAGAAGGTTGTTTATCATGTACTGTTATTTGTGTTGGGTGTATATATATATATTTATAATATCTATTGTATATATATATCTAATATTTAATATTATGGTGATCATCCATTGAACTGCTTTCATCACCATCTGAGCTATGTAGAGACTAGAGTACAGGACAAAAATATATCATAATGGAATTCAGGTGGTTATGAGTGGGTTGGATGAATGGGTTGTTGGTTTGTGAAAAATATTTATTTATGAGCAATGTAAGAGTAAAGAAATATATTTATTTGGAGTTTAGGATCTGTAAGTTATTTTACTTATTCGAATCTCAGTTATCCTAATCTATAACATGGGATAACGATACCTACATTGTAAAGTTGCTCAGACAACTAAGATAATATATAAACTGCTTAGCTTTGCACTTCAGAATTTTCAGCTCATGCTAGTTCTCCTAATGACAATAACATTGACTGAGCACTTACTATTGTAGGTGCTGTTTTAAGGACTTCACATGACTTAGCTCATGTCATCCTCTTAACCAACCCTGTGAGGTTCCGCAAATACTAAATATAACATAAGAAGTTTAGTGTAAGCTTTGCCATCAATTGCTAAAGTGGTATACGTAAAATATCCTTTCACAATTTAGTTCTCAAAGATTAGCTCATAAGGTCAAAGAAATTCTTCTAATGGTACTAGAACATATTATGCCCATTATTAGAAATAGTAAGATAATATGACAATTTCTTTACAATTGCTTTATAGTTATAAAAGCTATGGCATATGTATTTCATTTGATCTTCATATACTTCTAGGAAATAGGAAAAGTAGTTACTGTTGTCACTCTTTACATTTAAAGGCACTGAAACTCAGAGATAAAAAAATCTACATTACCACATACTAGAAATGAAAAACTAGGTTTCTGAATTCTAGTGATATTTCTAATGTCATATTGGTCCAAATCATAGCACCTCCCAGCATTCATTCAATAACTAGTTTATCATATCAGATTTATTAACCATATGTCACTCTCTGGGTCTTATGACAAGTACAGTTAGGGTATCTGGGATATCTTACCATAAGAACTCCCTGGATGGGAAACCAACTCTTATCAGAGAAAGCCAGAAACTTACCCTACTCCCAAGATCTCTATTCATTTCCCAGACACAACTAATCCACATTTCCCAAACTCTTTTGCAGTTAGATATGGCCACAGGTATGCATTTTAGTCGATAGAATGTGAACAGAATTGTCATGCATCTTCTTCAATTTCCTTTGTCCTCCACTGTCTCAGTTCAGATGACTATGGGGATTGTGGAAGCCACAGAATGGAAGAAGTCTCTGTCCCTGTATCACCACATGAGGACGCTAACCAGAGATATTTCATATAGGAGCTGAAATTATTACCTAAGAGAAAATTAAGCTTCTCTTTGTTTGGGCCATTATACATTTTGAGACTTATGTATACTAGAAAGCCTTCCTTTTCTAAAACTCAGGGAATATTCGAGGGGTGTTCTGAAGCAAGTGATTACTAATCAGAAATCTAGGAGTTACATGGGTAAAGCAGATGGTGAAAAATAGGAGAACACACAAAAATACAGCAGATGTAAGAGCCTAGGACCAGAGGGAGTGTGATGCATATTCCACCTTCCTACTCAAAGTGCATCAGCTTTAGTATCACCAGCTTGTTAGAAATACTGACTCTTGGGCCCCAGTTGAGACCTACTGGAGCAGAATCACATTTTCAGAAGACCCTTAGGCAGTTCCTAGGGCATTAAAGATTGGGAAGAAACGCTTTAGGATAGTAGTAGTCCAGTGTAGTCGACAGAGGATGGGGTGTGGAATAGAGAGGATGAGATGCAGAATAGAGAGGCAATGAGCCAGAGAAATCAGTAAAGGCCAGAATTTCCAGGATTTTGCAAGTGATTCTTATAATAAAATAAAAAGAGTGTCATGCTAAGCTAGGACTGCTATAACAAAATAACATAGACTGGCGGGATAAACAAAAGAAATTTATTTGCTCACAGTTCTGGAGGCTAGAAGTCAAAATCAGGATGTCAGTGTAGTCAGATGCTGTCTGGTCAGATCCTCTTCCTGGTTTGCAGATGGCTGGCCAATTTCTCACTGTGTTCTGTCAAGGTGGAAAGAGAGAAAGAGCTCTGGTTTCTTCCTCTTCTCATAAGGACACTAATGCCTTCACAAGGGCCCTAGCCTCGTGTCCTTATCTAAATCTGATTCCTTCAAAAAAAGCCCACTTCCAAATACCATTACATTGGAAGTTGGGGTGGGGGGGCATATGAATTTTCCGGCGTCGGGTGGTGCAGGAGACAAAAAAATTCAGTCCATAACAAGGAGTTAGCATCACCTTAAAAAATAAGGTCACTAAACTTTTGTTACGTACCTGGCACCACAAGGGATATAAAAGGCAGAAAGCATGATTCCAACTACTGCAGAAACAGTGTTCCTGGTTACATGCTCCCGGTTGAGCAGGGAGTCACCCTCAATGTTTGACTTGAAACCCCAAATCCTTTCTCTTCAGTCCCCCTAACTCCACTATGAGAAGCCTGGGCAAGAGACACACACTGAATTGAAGATTTAGGATTGTGGCCAATATGCCTTAGTTAACACTATAAGGTCTTGAGCAAAAAACAACTGTGTTGGAAACGATAGTTCAGAAAGCACAGCAGGGAAGATGTGTATAAGATCACTTAAAACTTATCCCTCAGGTAGTTACTGAGTACCTACTATGTTTTGTCCATATATCACTTCCAGCCAGCTCCTATACACATCTTTCAGATTTTGATTTAGAGAACACTGTTCATGTGCTTCCTTACAAATGGGAGATCACATGTTTCTGAAAGGTAGAGAACAGGAGAGGAAAGAGAGATGTAGGAAGGGGAGGGAGAGAGAGAGAGAGAGAGAGAGAGAGAGAGAGATTGAAAGAGAAAGCGGAGAGAAGGGGAGATGTTGAAATGAAAAATGTTTCATAAACACATTTAACTACATATTGTTATGGATCTTGAACAGTAAGCTTATCTTGGAGATATGCATGTTCGATGTCTAGAATATGTACAACAGATGAGACTACATGACACAATAATGAGAGAAACTTTAGAATGTGTTTGTTTCCCTCCATCCCTTCTAGTCATGCATGAAGAAAATTAAATTATTTTCCCAGGGGAACTTGTGCAGTGATTGGCAGACATGAGACTGGCAGGTCTCTCCACTCTCAACTAGAAATATCACTAGATGTCCAATGAAACACTATTTGTACAATTCAACAAAGGGTCTCATGGACATATACATTTGGAAAACTCTGGATTATACAATGTATAATATGTTCATGTGCAGCAGAACCTTACAGGGCCTTCATTTAATGTACCGATGAGCTCTGTGAGTCTCTCAAGGGCAGAACACAATTTTCAGAATTTTCCAAAGAAATTTGTTACCTGGATTCAGTGTTCCACAGGACATACCTGGGCTCCATTGCACCACACTGAACTTCTCTAATTTATACACAACTTCTCTGTGTGTTTGGTGAAAAAAGGTGAGATCGTGGTACTGTCAGATTGACTCTAAGCTACCAACTAGTTATTTCTTTGGGTTTTAAGTTTTCTATCTATAAAGCAAAGGGACTTTTTAAAATGGCTTTCCTCGAAGGATTTCATTATCTGTGCTAAGTGTGGCAGGTCAGCTATATGAGAGTGGAGCCATGTCAGGGTCAAGTTCTGGCTCTGTTAACTGTTGTTAACAAGCTGGGTTAGCCATAGGAGTTCACTGCACCTTTCCAGGCCTTGAGGTTTTTATCTGAAGCACAGTGGCACTGAACTACATAGTCTAGTTCAGAGCAACTTGTTTGATATAGGCCAAAGGCTATATGTTCTGTAGAACCTAGACTCGTACTTAAAAAAATAAATAAAATAAAATAAATAAATAAATAAATAAATAAATAAATAAATAAATAAATAAAATAAAATAAAATAAAATAATTAAGTGTACAAAATTGATGAATCCAACCTCAGATAAAAGTGAGACTAATGTTTGGAATAATGTTGCCTGTGTAATAGGAGAGAAATTGGTGGTGATCCTTTTTTTCTGAGAAGGAAGGAAGAGAAGAATGAAGGAAATCCAATATGGGTGTTTAGTATAAAAGGGAAAAGTAGAGGCATCGTTTTTAGAAGTGTGTTGGCAACTTTGGAAATTAACTCCTCTTTATTTTTTGTAAAGTCACAAATTTTATAACATGAAAAGAGAAATAAGGAAGTGTAACACCTTTACATAATTGAAGTGAAACTAACATAATTAAATAATGTATTATCAATTCAAGTGACTTGGCTAGGAAAAACCAGGTCCCAAAGAAACCAGTGTCTAAGATATAAGCTACTGAACTGTAAATATTGCCCAATGCATGATTACTCGTTTTACATAAAACAATGGGTATCCTTCCCTAGTTACGGAGTGGTAGTACATGCTCATTAAAATGATTTGAGAATACAAAAAATATAAGGAAGAAAATGAAAATTATCTGTGTTCTCATGAATAAGCACAGTTAATATTTAGTTATAAATTCTCATGTTTAATTGTGCTGATTTGCATATGAATTCATCTGCATATTCTATTGATACCACATAGTATTATTAAAATTATAATAGAATGGAACCATACTATATATAATGTTCAACAACATACGTTATTCATTTAAAATATTTTATAGAATTTTTCACATCAATGAATATGGATTTCCTAAATAATTCTTATAATTCTTATTAGCTAAATGGTATTTTGATGATATACCATTATATATTTGATCAGTCTATTATATGAATGCCCATTATAGCTGCTATTATGAACATCTTGATGTTATACATGCTTTAAATATATTTGTATATAAATGCATATATTTATCTCATTATCTCTTTGCAATAAATTCCTAAAAGTAGAACTGCTAAGTCAAAAAATACAAACAGTTAAAGTATTGATATGGATTGCTAAACTGCCTGATAAAAAAATTGTACTAAATTTTATTGCCGCTACCAATATACAATAGAATCATTTATATATACCATATCTGGTAAGGAGGATGTTTTTTAAAAATTTTATTATTAATTTGAGAGAGAGAGTACAAGCAGGGGAGTGGCAGAAGGAGAAGCAGACTCCCCACTGAGGAGGGTGTTTACCTTTTCTTTCTCATTTATAAGAGTGCTCCTATATTAATGTTAGTGATTAAATAATGTTAGTGATTATTTGTACACAGATTGGAAATTCTTCCCCCAGTTTATCACTTATCTTTCAATATCTCATATAATTTTACAATAGAAAATGTTCTTTACACAAAAAAATATCTTTTATGGCATCTCCATTGGTACTATCCATACAAATTTTGTCTCACTTTAAGATTATAGAAGTGTAAAATTGTACTTTCTTTAGTTCATGGCTTTTTTTTTTTTTCAATTACAAGTTTGATCCATTTGGGCATATTTTTATTTGTGATAAAGAGTGAGGTAAGGATGAGTTCAACATCTTCCCCACATGAATAGCCATTTGTGCCATTACAACGTACTTAACAAGGCATTAATTTTTTCATTAATTTAAAATGCCTTTCAAAATATGGAAACTACAAAAAAATAAGGAAACAACATTTTTAGGTAGTGAAATATATCAATATTGCCCTTTATAGTTTCAATTCTGAAAGAAAACTATTTTCTTCTATAATTTTATGAATGTATATTTTATTTTGTTTTCCAAAAGTTATTTGTAGTTAAAAGCATGAGAAAGAAATTAAGCGTATTTATTTATTTATTTATTTATTTATTTATTTATTTTTGGCCAGTATTTACTTAATTATTTCAGGACCATCTAACCATTTTTCTCCCACTGTTTTCAAATGTCATCATTCTTGTACAATAGAGTTTGCCTTTGTTCTTTCTGTTTTGCCTATTTCTGTGCTATTATTACACCTTTGAAATTACTGTGGATTCATAATATGTTTTGACACCTGATTGCGTTAACCATAAATAGCTAGTAAAGTCCCTCTCATTATACTTCTTTTTCCCCCTCCTGAATACTTTGTCTATTTTCATATTTATTGTTAGATAACCCTAGCCCTAACCCTAACCCCTAACCCTAACCCCTAACCCCTAACCCTAACCCTAACCCCTAACCCTAAACCTAACCCTAACCTTCTCATTATACTTCTTTTATCCCCCTCCTCAATACTTTGTCTATTTTAATATTTATTTTAATATTTATCCTTTTGATAATCTCAGCATATACAAGTAAATGGGCAAAAGTAATATGCACTATTATCTAGACTTTAATGTTCCACAGGGCTTTCTAAAACATAATAGGAGTGTTCTTAATAAGAAAGAAAGGAGAAAGAAAGAAAGAAAGAAAGAAAGAAAGAAAGAAAGAAAGAAAGAAAGAAAGAAAGAAAGAAAGAAAAAGAAAGAAAGGAAGAAAAAGAAAAAGAAAGAAAGAAAGAAAGAAAGAAAGAAAGAAAGAAAGAAAGAAAGAAAAAGAAAAATTTATAGAGGTAAATCGCCTTGCTTTAGACCAATAATCTGTCTGAAAAAGAGCAACGGGCACTTAAAACTTTTTATTTCTGATATATTTGGATTTTTTTTTTAGAGAAGTTATCTTCTAATTCCATGTATTTCCTAAAATTTCCCGACCGTCATCACAAAATTGTTAATACCTATTGAGACGTTAACGAGCGGGTAGCTGTCTCCAGAGTTATTAATGAATAGATGAGTTTTTGAAGAGGAACTTAACCCCCCCCCCTTTTTTTAAGTCTATGGCAATTAGGACCCTGGAAGAATAGGACACGAACTCCAGCATAACAGCAAAATTTGGCGTCAAGGACTCCGTGTCTCTGAATCGCAGAATAACACAGGATATTACTGACATTCAGCTTGCATGATAACCACAATCTTTTGCTTCCCACCCAATTAACAGCTATTGTTGTGGTTCTATTTAGTTTTCTTTGAGCACCATTATAATAGCTTTTTCTGATGATAACCAGCTTAAGTAGAAAAGAAAAAAAGGAGCGAGGATTTTCCTGTAAACCAAATAAAATCCAAGATGCCACATGGCTGGATTAGCAGCATGCTGTCTGAAAGAATCATGTCTAACGACCAATATTATTACAAATTAGTGCCAACTTTTACTTATTTTTCAAAGAATTTTAAAGTGGATTCAAGATACCATCCCAAACACAACTTCTTAGAATCCTTTCTCCTCTGTTCTTCTGTTGTCTGAAGCCTAGAGGCTTCTTCAGTGTCCTCCTGTCCATCATCAGTGTTTCTTTCACTAATAACCTTACATACATACTATCTGTCTCCTCTTTTCCCATTTCTTTGACTTACTTTTCTTTTTCTTACTTTTTCATTTTTAGTTTCCAGTCCTTTCTGTGCTCCTAAGTCTGCATCACATGATTATTTCTTATTGAAGTATAATTGATGTATGATATTATATTACAAATGCTTTAATATTTATGTTTATTGCAAAGTGACCACCAATGAGAAGTCTAGTTAACCTCCATGACTTTATAAACTAACCAGATTTAATTCTTCTTCAAAGAGTGAAGGTTGAGGGTAGGAGGAAGGGGTGTGATGAGCAAATATGAGATTCCCCTTGACAGATGGAATGGCAGGGCAGAGATAGTTCAAAGCTAAGAAAACTTGCATATTAAATAATTTTGTCTCTGTCACATTTGTACAGATTAATAGAATCCTGTCTAGGTCATATCAAGTTGTGCAATTAGGACTGGCATCTGTCAAAGGACAAAGACATTCTTAACTAACGCTCTCTTTTATTTAAAGAAAGGATTGAAGTTTTCTGAAGCACAACTTTGGAAGAAATAAGACAAATCAAAGATAGGAGAGCTATTAATAGCTGTCATTTATGAAGTGATTACTACATTCTACACAGTGGGCTAAGCACTTTATGTCATAAACAACGAAAGTTTGTGTATTTGTTCTCAACTCAATTTTACAAGGACAAAATAGATAACCAGAACTTTAAATTGAGTTGTCTCAAAGCAAGTAACTAGCAAATGGTGATCGATCTTTCATTGAATGGTCTCTTGTTCCACATTTATAATAATTCCGATATACATCAAGATAGGCAAAACATAGTCAAAGTAGGAAATGGTAGAGTAAAAGCATCTATTATAAAATATCCACAAAAAATTGAACGAAGCAAAATTCTATACTCTTTCTAGTACAGAGAAAGTTTTCAATATTTTTCAGTGAAATGAATGAATAAATGAAGAGGCAAATTTCCTTAATCATTAGGACTGCTAATGTATTGTATTGTATTATTTCATATTCTAGCTGATTTTTAGTTAGTTTTTCGTCTTGCTATGTTCTATGAAGCAGTAGAAGTTACCTTGATTTATCTTTGTAATAATGAAAGGATTGTAAACAATTACACGCAGTTTTGACAAATCATGTGAGTCAGTTTATGGAGCATAATTCAGAAGAATTTCCTGTTAGATTATTTTTAATTTTTACATTGCCTTGAACCCTGTTGGAGTTCTTTTGTGGATCAAATGACTCAAGAGCGTTCCACTTAAGGCTCTTCCTCAGAATTTTTGAGAAAAATCCACAGGATGTTAAATTCCCTGTCGGAATAGAAGCTCATGTAATTCATAATCACATATTTGGATATAATGAGGCCAATAGGGAAGTGACTTTGAATGTGATCTATTGTGTCCATATTTTCTTTCAAAGCTTCAGCAAAGTCTGTTTTCTCCAGAGACAGTGTAGTCAATATCTGTGATTTGCACAAGCCAGAAATGTGACATTTAAGGAATCAAGTGCCATGGAAGAATGGATTCTCTTCTCATTTGCACACTGCACAAAGATTAGCAATCATAGTAAAGATGACACCAGCATGAAAAATCCTTCCTCCCGATTGTAGGCTGGACTTGGTGTTCCATTAGTTCAATACAAATTATTTCTGAGAAATTCCCCCTGCAATTACCTGATTAGCAATCCCAATTGCTTCTCCCTGTTTCAAAGACCTTGATTAAATGATATCCCCTCCTGATTACTTTATCAAGTCCAGCTCCTATGGATTATTGACAGCTCTGTGTTAACTGTCCTGTTTCTTTGGCAAGACGCCAGGCAAATGGAAAAGCAGCTGTTTCTTGAGATGGGGAGAAGAGAAATGCTCACTGATACGGTCCTTATGGCTTTTGCAAACTGACAGACCATTAGCTGACCTTGAAATTGTTTTGGTAGTTGTTATGTGTTTGACATCCCTTTGGATTACCAAAGATTGACAACTAGATAGCAGAGGTGCTTGATACTCTGATCAAACCCCCATCATATTACAGCTTGTAGAAAGCAGGCGGCATATTATGGGTTGTTGGGGCTGTTGGCTTGATGGAGGAAGAGAACTGCTTTAGCCTACTTCTCATGGTTCTGACTGCACAGATTGTCCAGGGCCGCTAGGCTTAAATTCAACTTTTGCCTTACTTTTCTGTGAAGCTGTAATCATGTGTAAAGGCTGCTGAACATGCTGATTCTTATCAAATAGCTCTATACAGCAGGGATGGCTATCTTTTTGTATATCTTACAAACTCATGGAGGCTTTAACATGTGGCCAAGGATGATTTAAATATCTTTTTAATCATATACTCACCATGATCTTTAAGTGTATTATTTCAGTTTTAGTTCTTTTTCTTCTGTTTTAAAATATTAAATCCCTTTTTATGTCCTTTCTTTTTCTTCCTCTTATTTTTTTCTATTCCAAATGTCCCTTCAATCTGAATCTGGGAGGAGGTGAGTAGGCAAAATGGTGAGGGAGACGGCAGGAGATGATGAGTGAATATTATTTAAATGCAACAGTGATGTTTGCCTTTCCTTGCATTTCAACTACACTACTTTTCTTTCTTTCTTTCTTTCTTTCTTTCTTTCTTTCTTTCTTTCTTTCTTTCTTCTTTCTTTCTTTCTTTCTTTCTTTCTTTCTTTCTTTTTTCTTTCTTTCTTTCTTCTTTCTTTCCTTTCTTTCTTTCTTCTTTCTTTCTTTCTTCTTTCTTTCTTTCTTTCTTTCTTTCTTTCTTTCTTTCTTTCTTTCTCTTTCTTCTTTCTTTCTTTCTCTTAAATAAACTTTATTTCAGAACAGTTTTGGATTAGCAGAATTAAACTGAAGGTTGAGTTTCTGCATATCCTATATCCTATTTCATTTATTGATAGCTCAGTCTAGAATATTTGTCATAATTAATTAACCAAAGGTGATAAATTATTACTAAATGGATAGTTTATTCATATCTCCTTAGTTTTTACCCAATGCCTTCCTTCTGTCCCAGAATTCCATTCAAAATATCATATCATATTTCATTGTCATGTTTCCTTAGGTTCCTCTTGGTTGTGAGTTTCTGACTTTCTTTATTTTTGGTGGCATTGATAGTTTTGAGGCCTACTACTCAGATATTTTACAGCTTGCCCCTACATATAAAGAATGATTTTACAGTGGAGAAACCTAACAAATATACCTTAAGCCAGATGAACAAGGTCAACATCAACAGTTGTAAATCTTGGTGGTATGTACCCTTGATATGTAATGGGAATGGCACTTTATATCTGTGTTTTTTCTTCCTTGAACCCCATTATCCCAATCTAGTCATGAAGAAAATATCAGAGAAATTCTAATTAAAAGACTTTCTACAAAATACTGGAACAATATACCTCAAAATTCTTAAGGTCATAAAAAACTAACTAACAACTAACTAACTAACTAACTAACTAACTAACTAACTAAATAAATAAAGGAGGGAGGTAGGGAAAAATAGACAAATCTCCTGGACAGAAGAATTTTAAATAATTTATGTAGCTTTTTCACCTTTACTATGAAATCATGAATACTTATTTTA
Organism: Canis lupus baileyi; assembly: GCF_048164855.1. Lineage (NCBI taxonomy): Eukaryota > Metazoa > Chordata > Mammalia > Carnivora > Canidae > Canis > Canis lupus. The sequence continues at coordinate 41,049,498 of NC_132861.1, read as the reverse complement.
TACTTTGGGTTAGAGTCCAATACCACTATATTTACTTTGTTACTTACTTTCTTGCAATTTGAGCTCTTTCAGGTGACACTTGTAACCCTTTGACATATCCCCATCATTGTGGGTGGCAGTTTTTTTGGGGGTAAGGAAATACTTTGTCCCTCCAAAAGCATTTTTAATTGTGGTAAAGTACACATACAACATACCATTTTAACCATTGTTAAGTATATAGTACAGTAGAATTAGGTATATTCAACCTGTTGTGCAACTGATCTCCAGAACTTTTCATTTTGCAAAACTGAAACTTTATACCCATGAAACAACTACTCATTTCTTCTCTATCCAGCCCCTAGAAGCCACCATTCTAGTCCTTGCTTCTATGAATTTGACTATGCTAGTTTCCATAAATTTCATGTCAATGGTATCATACAATATTTATCTTTTAGTGACTAGTTTCTTTCACTTAGCATAATATCCTCAAGATTCATCTATGTTGTAGCATGTGTTGGAATTTTCTTCTTTGTTAAGACCAAAGACATACATTGTATGTATACATATACATGCCACATTTTGCTTATCTATTTGTTCATCAGTGGGCACTTGGGTTACTTCCACCTTTTGGTTATTGTGAACAATGCTGCTATGAACATGAGTGTATACATTTCTCTTTCAGAGCCAAGTTTCAATTTATTTGGATATATGACCAAAAGTGGATTTGCTGAATTATGTGATACTTCAATTTCTGTTTTTCTTTTTAGGAACCACCATACTGGCTTCTATAGAGGCTACACCATTTTATAAAAACAAAAACAAAAACAAAAAACCACCATTTTAAATATATATCAATAGTGCACAAGGGTTGCAATTTCTGTACATCTTGATAAACTTGTTATTTTCTGTCTTATTTTGTTATTTGATAGTAGCCATCCTCACAGATATGAGATGATATTGTGGTTTTGTTTTGCATTGTGCTGATGATTAGTGATATTGAGCATTGTTTCATATATTTATTGGATATTTGTATATTTGTTTTGGAGGAATGTCTGTTTAAGTCCTTTTCCAACTTTAAAGTCAGGTTATTTGTTTTTGTTGTTGTTGTTGTTGACTAGTAAGAGTTCTTTACATATTCTGGATATTGATCACTTATCACAGATACATGACTTGAAAATGTTTTCTTTCTTTCCATGGATTACCTTTTTCACCCTGTTGATTGTGTCCTTTGATGCACAGTTTTAAAGTTTGACATAGTCTAATTTAGCTATTTTTGTTTTTTGTTTATGCTTTTGGTATCCTATCCCAGAAATTATTGTCATATCCAACAATATGAATATTCCCTCCTATCTTTTCTTCTAAGGGACTTACAGTTTTAGCTATTACATTTAGCTGTTTTATCTATTTTGAGCTGATAATTGTATACAGTGTAAGGTAAAGGTCCAACTTAATTTTTTTTGCACGTGGATATCCATTTTTCAACATCATTTAGTAAAAAGACTGTGCCTTATCCTATTGGATGGCCTTGGGACCCTTGTCAAAAATAATTTGGCCATACATGTGAGGATTTATTTCTAGGACATTTTTTCTTTCTATTTCTTTGGCGATATGTTTGTCTTTATGGTAGTGCTACACATTGTTTTGATAACTGTGGTTTGGTAAATAAGTTTTGAAATCAAAAGTGTGATAGTTTCAACTTTTGAAATCAACAAGTGTGATAGTTTCAACTTTGTTCTATTTCAAGGTTGTTTATTACATGAGTTTTACAATAGATTTCTCTATTTCTGCAAGAGACATCATTGGGATTTTGACAGGTGTTGTTTTAAATCTGTAGGTCACTTTGGGGGCAGCCCAGGTAGCTCAGCGGTTTAGCGCCACCTTCAGCCCAGGGCAAGATCCTGGGAGTCCTGAGATCGAGTCCCACGTCAGGCTCCTTGCATGGAGCCTGCTTCTCCCTCTGCCTGTGTCTCTGTCTCTGTCTCTCTCTCTCTCTGTGTGTGTCTCATGAATAAATAAATAACATCTTTTTAAAAAATAAATCTGGGGATCCCTGGGTGGCGCAGCGGTTTGGTGCCTGCCTTTGGCCCAGGGCGCGATCCTGGAGACCCGGGATCGAATCCCACATCGGGCTCCCCGTGCATGGAGCCTGCTTCTCCCTCGGCCTATGTCTCTGCCTCTCTCTCTCTCTGTGTGACTATCATAAATAAATAAAAATTGAAAAAAAATATTAAAAAAAAATAAAAAATAAAAAAAAATAAAAAATAAATCTGTAGGTCACTTTGGATTGTATTCACATCTTAACAATATTATGTTTTCCAATCCATGAACATGGGATGTCTTTCCGTTTATTTGCATCTTCTTTAATTTCTTTCAACAATTGTTTTGTAGTTTTAAGTATATGAGTCTTTTGTCTCCTTGGTTCAGTTTATTCTGAAGACTTTTATTCTTGGGGCACCTGAGGGGCTCAGTTGGTTATGAGTCCATCTCTTGATTCTGGATCAGGTCATGATCTCAGGATCATGAGATCAAGTCCTCTGTTGGGCTCTGTACTGGGCATATAGCCTGCTTAAGATTTCTCTCTCTCCTCCCTCTGCCACTCACCCCCCCACCCCCAGCCAAAGTTAAAAAAAATAAATAAATAAAAAAGAACTTTATTTCTTCTAGTGTTATTATAAATTGAATTGTTTTCTTAATTTCCAATTGTAATTGGAACAATTGTTTTAAATTGTTCATTGTTAGTGTACAGAGATATGCTGATGTTTGTGTCTACTAACATTTAATTCTAATTTAACTCATAGCTTCAGAAAACAAGTACAGAATTTTAAGGTCTATTTTGGGACCTACTAGTTTGCCTCAAGAGGAATCTATGACCTCAGTATTTTGATTTTAGTTTTAGTCGTATAATGTGACTCAGCAGCTATTTTATCATGTTCATTCTTGACTTAAGGACTTTCCCCCTTACCGACTGGCTTTCATTCTCATGAGAGTGGATATGCTTGCCCTTTTTGGTAATGGGAGAGAGATAGGATTAGTCTCGTTGTGTGGGGCAGATTCCTTGAGATAGTGATGGTGTCATTGCAGAAAACCGTGTATCACTTGAGCCAGTTAGAATTTACTTTGTTGCTAGGAATGTGGTCTTGAAGTTAGAAAAACCTAGTTTCCCTCTAGCTCCAATATTTACTAGCTGTGAAAATTTGCTGAATTCTTGACTATCATCAAACCTCAATATTACTGTTATTTATTAAAATAGTGAAAATACTAATACCTATCTCCTAAAACTCTTAGGTACATAAATCTAAGCACAAATATGTGGAATGCAATGCATTGCCTTAATTTCTGACATGCTTGTCACCTGATCAATTGTCAGGTAGTACAATATATTCAATGCTTAACACTAGAGTTTTTCAACTTCACTATTCCTGAATGCAGTAGAAAGAAATATTAGTCTCAACTGGAAAACACAGCAGCACTAATGATTTTCTTGGAGAGTGGTGGAAAGGATTTGCACCAGAAGGAATGACTAGATAGTTATGTTTTGTAGTCTTATTTTTCAAATTTGGAAGTTGTTTGAGAAAGATCAGCAGTGGCAAGGGGGCTCAACAAGGATAACACGTGTAACAGAGGACAGAATGTGATGTGTGGTACAGAATTCATAATCTACAATGATTAGAAATTCAGCTACCAAATTTCACAAACTGGCTCCATTCCAACTCTCCTGAACGTGTGCCTGAATCCAAATAGCATCGTTAAAGAGAAAAGAACAGCAAAACTGTGAAATGTGCAGTTTAATGAACTTCCCAAATATAGGGCCTCAAAAAACCTAGCTCTAAATGAAATAAATAAATGTGTGCTAAATGAAATTCTATCTTCCAACACTCTGAAAGCCACTTGTCCAGAAGTCCTCCTACAGCAAATATGCTTGGGATTTTCTTAGCAAATGTGTATCACTTCAGATGAAAATAGTTGAAATGGAAACAAGTGGGTAAAAAAGTAGAATTAGAGGAGTGAACAGATGGTATGTAAGTATAATGATGATCCAATTGCACCATATTATAAATGAGCTATCACAGAATCTCGGAGGAGCTTCTGGCCAAACACTTGAACATAATGGAGAAAAGCCCTACTTGTATCTCCTCTCCTTTTTTTTTTTTTTCTTTCTTTCACAATTTAAGAAAGTTGCAAACAAATGAAACAACCTACCAAAAAGTGTAACAGGATATACTCACACAAATCCCTCTTAACATACTCTACTGGAAATTTAAAAAGGCCAGGTGGGCCCTTGGTCTGAATGAGATGTCTAAAGCTGTCTCTGTGGAACTTAGAGCATAAAGTGTTGATCACTGAAGAGTCTTTACAACAGCAAGACCACAGCACTTTCTCTTTCCTGGTCTCTCAGGCAAGCCATGCATTTCAGCTCCCTCTGTGGCAGTATGGTTTTCTGGCATCTTTTCTAATTTCCTCAAATTGTTGGTGGAAATTGCTTCAAACCACTTTGTTATCTCTCTCAGATGTTCTCACTGAAACTGAAATAGATATGTCATTTGCAATCATTTAACAGTTTTTAAAAGCACTTCCGTGAGAACTTCTGAACAGAGTTTTGCATTCAGTGTGAGTCCTTTCAGCTAGGTAGAAACTCTAGCAGAAATATTTGCAAGGGCCCACAGATTATTTTATTAGTTTGAACATCAAATTAATTTCAATTCTGTTCAGCAGATATTTCCAGGACATCTACCATCAGCTTAGATCTGAGTTACGCAGAAGGTTACACATTCTTGGGGAACACTGGAATTCCCACACACAGAGGAATCTGTTGAGCCTAAACAGTTCATACTAGCAAGTGTCAAAGTAAGATATTAATGCTTACTGACAGCTAATCCTTAGTTATAAGAATTGGCACAATCAAATGCCTATAATATTAAATAATGAATTTTGAGGATTACTGTAAAAAACTGTTTCTCAACTTCAGCATTTCTAAGCTTACGATTTAGTTCTTTGTTGGTGGTGGTGGAGGGAGCCAACCTGTGCATCGGAGGGATATTTATTAGCATCATTGCACTCTACCCATTAGATGCTAATAGCATCTCCTCACCCTGGAACCAACCAAAATTGTCTCCAGATTTTTCTAAATATCTCCCGAGGGGCAAAATCATCCCTGGTTGACATGTTGCTGTGAAAGATGTATCCTTTGGCCTCAAAGAGCTTCTATTCAGTGGGAAAAGAAATATAGATATAGTAAGTGGTTAAGTCAATAACAGTGCTAAGATGATTCAGTGCTGAGTGGGACAGATTGAACATTCTGTAAAACCTAAGAAGAAATCCTTAAGGCAACTGATTTGGTTTCTTACCTGGAGGACTTCTGATAATAACACTTCTCAGGACGCTCATGCTGTAAATAAGTTTTCCTTCTCATAAAATTTTCATCAATTGCTTTCAATATTACCCATTGAGTAACAATTACCTTTCAGATGGTAGTGACTAATTAGAGGGATTATGATAGTAGGGTTTCTAGTCACATTTTCTGTTTGCTGTATGATGTCTTGTCTTATTTTTGATTTTCTGCCTATGCTATCTTTTTCCCAAAAATTCTAAATTGAAAATCTAAGTAAATTGAAGGTAGTAAGGTAGTACATACAGTACTTCTTCTTTGATTGGAAATTATAAAGTCAAATGTCTAACATTAAAGGAAATATCTTTTGGAGTCTAGAGTTTGCTCCCAGAAAATAGTGAGCAACCACTGACAGCACTGCCTTTCCATCAGCAGGATTATGCATTATTCACCCATTAAACACTTACTGAGGATTTATCTTTTAAAACATTGTCCTGATCCTCCTTATAATTTGAGGGCAGTCCTGCCCTTGTGAAAGGTGGAGACTACAAGACACCTAATTCCTTGTCTCCCCTACAAAGTAGCACATAGGATACAGTCCTAAATCACTGAAAGGAAGGCTGCTCTTGCCTATAAATTTTCTGGGAAAATTTTGACTTTCTGGTGGAACAAAAACAAAAACAAAAACAAAACAAACAAACAAAAAAACCCTGTTAGAAGTAATGCTCCTTCTTCTCTTTGGTCATGGTTGTGTGAGGATATAATGTTTGGAGCTGCAGCAACCATCTTTAAGATGATGATGGGACAGCCAGAGAGTGAGAACAACACCTGATGAACGGCAGAAACAAAAAATAAACAGCCCAACGTCTTTGGTGATGTAACCGTGTAGCTGAATTATTTAATCTTGTGTTTGTCTGCCATCATAATTCGTGTTAGGGAAGATTATAGATGTGCTTGTAGGAAAAACCTCTATTAGCAAGATGCTCTGCAGCTAAATTTTTTTTCAGATAGTATTTTCTACTATATTCAAGACACAATGTGGGTGAAATTAAAAACCAACCAACCAAACAAAAAGAATAACAAATCCTGTCCTCGAGAATTGCATTTTGACATTATTAGGGACATTCTGTTTCCAGAATTCATGAATAACCCTCAACCTAGAGAAGACCCAGATAACACAGAATTTTGTCAGCTTGATCTTATTATATCTATTATGGCTTGAATTGTGTCCCTTCAAGTTCATATCTTGACATCCTAACACCCAGTTCTTGCAAATGTGACCTTATTTGGAGATAAGATCCTTATAGAAGTAATTAAGTTAAAGGGAAGTCTAAGGTGGGCCCCAGTCCAATGTGACTGATGTCCTTCTAAGAAAGGGAAATTCACACACAGCAACAGACAAGGCGGGAAGATACTGTGAAGAGACACACAGAAATGGCAGCTATCTACAGGCCAACAAGAGAGATCTGGACTAGATCCTTCTCTCATAACCCTCAGAAGGAAACAGCTCTGCTGGCACTTTGATATTAGACTTCTGACTTTCAGAGGTGTGCGACAATAAGTGTACACTGTTTAAGGTGCCTTATTTGCGGTTCTCTGTAAACTAATACAAGGTCCAATCCTGAACTCCTCATGCCCTCATATGCTCTCTAAAACCTGCTCTTTCATTGTCTTTCAATCCCCGTTAATCCTTCCAACTCCATCTTTCCCAAGCTGGCAGAAAACCTTGGCAAGCATCTTTGACTACTTCTCTCCCACTTCACATCCAATCAGTTGGCACATTCTTCTGGCTCCACTTTCAAAGTTATTTGAGTTCCTTTGTTTCTCATTGCCTCCACAACCACCGCCCTAGTCAATGCCACTGTTGTCTTCCTATTGAATTATAGCAAAAGCTGTAGCGCCGGTCTCTTTGACCTCATTGCAGTCTCTTTCTATCCCAGTGAGCAGATTCATCTTGTTAAAATATAAGATGGGTCATGTCATGATCCTGTTCAGAATATCCAACGCCTTCCATATGACTCAAATGAAAACCCAAAAGTTACTGAAGATGCCCTGTGACCTCTCTTACTTTTCTCTTATTATGCTTTCCCTTGGCAAAGGCCATATGGCAAACAACATGCTAGTTGTTCTATGAGCTTCCAGGCATTATCTTTTGAACTTGCAGTTCTACTTGAGTAATTATTTCTCCTAGATATTTGCTTGATTCACTCTTACCTCCTGCAGGTATTTCATTTAGGGAAATCTAATTTTTTTAAAGATTTTATTTATTTATTATTAATGAGAGACAGAACGACAGAGACACAGGCAGAGGAAGAAGCAGGCTCCATGCAGGGAGCCTGACATGGGACTTGATCCCGGGTCTCCAGGATCAGGCCCTGGGCTGAAGGCGGCGCTAAACCTCTGAGCCACCCAGGCTGCCCCAAACTCTAATTTTTTAATGAGATCTTTCCTGACTACTTATTTAAATAAGTACTCAGCAACTGTTCCCCTCTCCCAAGCCTGGACATAACTCACCCCCTCCTGAATTATTATTTGTTTCAATAGCATTTGTTGCCATCTATCATATTATATATTTTTCCTCATTAAAAAAATAAAACCGTGTCTCTTACTATACTTACTAAACCATACACTTGTTTATGAAAGAAAGGGGTTTTGTCTACGTTGCTTACTGCTTTGTCTCTAATACTTACAGCAATCTGAAGAAATACAGATGCTTAAAAACTATTTGTATGATAAACACATGAGTGAACAAGAACTCACTTTACCACCATTTTTTTTTATACAAAACTAAGAGTTCCAGGAAATTTGGCATGATCAAAAAATCTTATGCTTCGTAGCATGTTACTGTTAGCTTTGAAAATTAAAATTCCTTGCAGGATATGTATAATGTTTTAATGCCAGTGAATAAGCAATTAAGTGCTTACTATGTAAATCTCTGTCACGTAAGCTCACAGCACCAAATTTAAGACATATAAGGGATTTAGAAAAGTTCTATTTAGGGAGTGAAACCAGAAGTTGCTTTATTACCTTAACTACCACACTCCAGGACTCTGAGTGACAGAGGTAAGTGAACCTTATTATTCCTATTGTTTTTCCTCTTTATTCAAGGCTCATTCCCAGGACCATGGTTTTGAGAGCTATCTGAGTAGAGAGCTACATTAGTAAATAGTTTCCAATTTTTCCGGATACAAATGACAGACCTAATTTTCGTTGCTACATAGTTATAATCTCACTGGTGGAGGTAACATAAAATAAATCTGTTTTTACTTTAGATTCTTCCAATAATATAATCGTTTTGAGATCCCTCTGATCATAAATAAAAATATCTTCCTTTGAATTCTAGCAAATGCATTATATAGAAATATTTAACATATCAACTGTAAACATTTTGTATAAAAACCGCCTAAGTACCTTTTATTCAATCTGTGTTATGCTTGATACAGATTTATATTTTGTGATTTTAAGCCCTGTCATTTACCTGGAATCCACCATCAGTGGGGATTTCCTGGGGAATTCTGAGCATGGCCATGAACTCAGGCTAATTTACACTCAAACCATCAAACACAGGTGTTTTGAAATTTTTATTTCTTTTTTTAAAGAACTTCCAGGGTCAGAAAAGTAACAAGAGCCTACCCTACCTCTAGAATCATGCCTTAAATCTGCAACTAGCTTAAGTCAGTCTTGATAAAGATAGATTTATTTTTGTTGTTGTTGTTCAACTCTAGTGGATATGGGTGGGTCATATAATAAGGAGAAAAAACATACTTCAATACAAATTCTTGCCAGAAGTCTTGTAACGAAAAACCTTGCAACTCTTTTTGGAGTAAATCTCTATAGAGCCATCAGGAGAGATCTTGGAGAATGTCTCTCCTCTCTCTAATATACAGTTTCAAGATCACACCTTTTGTGTGATCATTAGTAATGCACGGCAACCATTTCCCTTAATCCTTTCTCCAGGCTGTTGCCAGACTAATCATCTTCAAGCAGGGTTGCTCTAAAACCTTCAGTAGCTCCCCATTGCTTATATAATACAATCCAAACTTCGTAGCTTGGCTCTCCTGATCATCTCAGCTCAGAGCTCCTAGAAGTGAATATGAGATAAGAGTTCTTGTACAAGTAAATGATTGAGGATGTTCCCAGCAGAACCATTAAAGAAAAGAGAGAAGTAGGGGAGGCCAAAGAAGAAGCTGAGCACAGAATACATGTGCTTTCAGCCAATATCTAGCCTTTGCTTGATCCCAAGGGAGCTCTGGAGGATGAATGGTGTAGGAGTTTTTTCATCTTGAAAGGCAAGGAGACTGCCTTTTGTTCCTTTGTCTCAGTGGCTGCAGGCCACCACAGATGCAGCAGGTCCCAGGCATCTGCAGCTGAAGCATCTCCCTTCAGCCATGGGTGATTCGCAGGGAATGGTATGGCTGTGAGCCTCTGCTGCCTATACTCATGGCAGCTGGGGGGATGCGTGCACAGCCCAGTGAAGGGATTCTGGGAACTAGTAGGTAGTAGGCTCCTATGACCTGGTTTCCATCATTTATATTATTATTATATCCTCCCACCCCTTTGTATTTCCCTCTGCTGTTTCCTGTTAACATTTACTCCTACTTCCTCTTTCTTTATAAAAATTAGGTTTTAAGGATCTATCACTTCTTTAACCGACCCTTCAGGGACCTGGATGATGGTTCAATGGGAGATTCTCTAAACAGCAGATACACCAGAAGATCTTTATTAACCTGTGTCAGTCAGATTGGATCCTCATAGCTACATGCCTGATAACCACTTCCATCTCCCCTCTTCCTTGTGGGCACGACCCCCTGCCCCATTACAGAGGCTGGGAAAACTGGATCCTCCCTTTCTCAGATTCCCCTGTTCCCTTAGCATGGGCGTGTGACCTAATCCTGGTCAGGGGAGTGCCAAAGTTGCCCGAGGACTGGTGGAAGGAGATACCCTCACCCCAGCTGCTGCTTTTGAACAGCATCATGTGAAGACACAAGTGAAACTGCCTCAGACCTTTTGCAATTCCAAGACGAAGGTGACAGGACCCGTCTGCATCCCTTCTGTCATTGAATCTCTGAATTAACTCTGGGGTCTGCCATGAATATATATTGTACATAAGTGAAATAAATCCCAACTGTTTAAATCATTTTTGTTGGATATTTTGTTCCTTGCAGCTGAAGGTACCCCCCATTCTCTTTTGTAAAACTTTCTGGTAAAAGCAGGATTAGAGAATGTGGCTAACACCTAAGATGATGAGGATCTTTCCACTTGCACTTTTCTGAGTTGACAGCAGCTGGACCCATCCAGCTGTGTGGATGTGATCCACCCAGTGGTGTAAAGTGTGGGCCTATTACATATGGGGGGGGGGAGGGGGATAAATGGGCCAACCTCTTTGCTAAGCAGAAATAGGAAGCTCAAGACAACTACCTGTGAGAGGTCCAAATAGTCTTCTATGCTCACACACAGGCAGGCCAGGGAGGACCCAACACTGGAAGATCTTCCTTTAAGGTGCAGTGACTCTGCCCACTGGGGCAATGTGCCCTGATAGAGGTATGTTCTACCCCTTTAGGCCTGTGTCGCTCACTCCCTGGGAGGAGGAAGTCCAAGTGGGAAGGGAGGTACAGTGAGTGCGTGTCTGTAATACTCTCTAATAGGGAGAGGTGCTTTTGATTTCTTCTCTTTGGCCAAAAAATAGAAGACAGACTGAGAAAGAAAGGGATTCTCCTGTGCCAGTTAATAATGGTACTAATAATTGTCAGTCCATCCCGTGTAAGACACAATTTGCTAAGGTAATATGCATTATCTCCAGTGAAGTGCAAAATAGCTTCAGAAATCTGCAGCTTCTTTTCCTCTCTGACTTTCCTTTATATTCTCTTCTCTTACAATGTCTTCTGTCTTAGCTGTTCCCCGGGTGGCTCAGTGGGTTAAGCGGCTGCCTTTGGCTCAGGTCATGATCACAGGGTCCTGGGATGCAGCCCTGCATTGGGCTCCCTGCTCAGCAGGGAGTCCACCCCTCCCTCTGCCTCTGCCCTGCTCTCTCTCTTAAATGAATAGATAAACTCTTAAAAAAAAAATTCTTCTCTTTTGTTCTAGGCTGTACAAAATCCACCAATATTAAGTTCCTGTGTGTCTCTGACAGATTCACATGAAGCAGAGTTCTCTTTGACTTCAGTGGTCTGTACCCCTCTGCCCTTGGTTTTGTGTGTAAGGAAAGGCAAGACAGGGAATTAAAATAAGAGAAATGGATGAAACAGCCCCTGGATGAAAAACATAACCATCTTTTTCTCTTCCCAGCACTTCAGGTTTGAGAACATTTTTATTATTTCATACATTCCTGCAGGTTACTTAGAACATTTTATACAGACCACAGTAAAACACGTGCAGTGGGAAATATCACTATTTTGTAGAACCTGAAACTGGAAGTACAACTAACTACAGAAGAAAGAATTGATGCAAGATTATTCTTGCAGAACATTTCCCATGAGATATTAATAGATGTTCTTTGGAAAAGAGTCCTCTAGTCAAATGAATTTAAGAGAGTTCTGGGTTTCACTAAATGTGGGAGTTTTAATTCCTCAACGACTGTTCTAGACTTTTCACACATTTATCTTACAACTTTCTAAGAATGGGATGCAGCCTGCAGAGTTGCTCAATTGTATCTGACCATAAGTTCCATTTGATGGGGAGCACCCATTAGCATTTCCAGAAAGAGTGTTCTATGGAGAATGCTCTGGGAAATGCTTCTTCAGCAGACATGAGTAAGTTTCCTTGTGAAAATTCCTTATTTCTTTATACCGATAATCTGATTATCATGTCACAACGTGAACATTTATCATCGGAAGTGCTGCCTCAATCACACTGACATGTGGAAATGTAGATAGGAAAATATCACTTGATTCTCAAGTTTTCTATTATTAAGACCACTGACACTGAAATTTTTTTTTTCTTTTCTGTTAGCCCCTCATTTTTTTGCTTGATATAAACCAATCTAGGGTGCCTGGGTGGCTCAGTGGTTGAGCATCTGCCTTTGGTTCAGGTCATGATCCTGGGGTCCTGAGATCGAGTTCCACGGGGAGCCTGCTTCTCCCTCTGCCCATTGTCTCTGTGTCTCTCATGAATAAATAAATTTTAAAAATCTTAAAAAAAAGACCATCCAAATATGTCAAAAAGATACTTCAGTAGAGATGAGAATAATAACTATTTTTTTAAATGTGAATTAAGCTCTAACACAAGAGAGAAACATAAAACCAACAATCAGAAATATTATAAATTACTCTATCTTGCATAGCATGGAATTAACTTTTCTCTGGTCTTTTTTAGAAGTTCTTGTCCCTTATCAGTAACAGGCAAATTAGGACCAAATAGCCCTAATATTAATACTAGGTTTGATATATATCAGAGTTGTGTAATGACATGATAATTCATATAATTTATTAATTCATAATAACTCATATGACTCAAAGATAAGGACAGCCTGGGGCACCTGGGTGGCTTAGTCATTTAAATGTCTGTCTTGGGGTGAGGTCATGATCTTAGGGTCCTGGGATAAAGTCTCACACCGGCCTCCCTGCTCAGCGGGGTGTCTGCTTGTCTCTCTTGCCCTCCCCACCCCCAACTCATGCACATGCTCTCTCTGTCTCTCAAATAAATACATAAAATCTTTAAAAAGAAAAAGATCAGGACAGCTTGATTATTTATATTCCTAATTTATTCAGCAGATAGGCCAAGGCTTAGGATACAGAAAAAGCCCATTACAATATTGATAATGCCAAGAAGACGAGAAATGAGGACTAAGAGAACAAAGAAAAATATGCAAGAAATTGTGAAATACATAGTGTAAGGAGTATAAAAGTTGATTTTCTTTTTGGGTAACAACTTGAAAAATATCTTTTGTATTTTTACTACTATTGCGTATATTGTATATAAAAATTCAGAAAACTGCTCTCAGAAAGTTACATGAAAGTATCCACAAAGATGTGAGGATCACAAAGTATCAGAAAGATAATAGGAAAAGTATGGGCCACAGAATCAGAATAAGGGGGTTTTAGATCTGACATGATCACAGAAAGAGTTGTGTGCTCTTGGAAGAGGGTTAGTGGCTAGTCGATTATCATTAAGGCCGGTGCTAATTCTAAATGTTTCCCCTTACTTTAAAGGTATTTGAAAATAACTTGCTAATGCTAAGTGTGTTGGCTAGGCATAACTTTGCCATATTTATATTTGTTTGGCCTTCCTAGAGAATGTCATAATTATATGTTAAACACAATTAATTGGATATCTCAAGAGATCAGTGAAAGAAACCCAACTACTAGAGAGGGAAGTGACATAAAAGATGAATGCATGGTTATAAGGCTTGTGATTTTTTTGTGTGTGTCACCTGAGAAAGCAGTCTTTAGTCTAAGTTGGCTTGAAATTTTCTTGACAAAGCTCTCAATAATGTAGAACTTGGTAGGCCATGGGCACTGAGAGGAGATGTCTTGGTGGGCTCTGACTGGCTAGCACAGCTGACTTTCACACTGATGTCTTTTTGAACCAGGCAGGCTTGTTTTACATAAACAGAGGACTTGCCTTTTCCCCTAAATCCTTAAGAAGAAATAGCTGAAGGATGGGCAGGGGGTCGGTTTTCATTTCAAATATGTAATTATTCAGGCTTTATTTATAATCATTTCTAAAACTCTAATTTTTGGAGACTTAATATCTGCACTGTGGCTAGTTAAGTGACAAATGATCACAAACAGAGCAGTTTAACATCCATACATCATCTCACAGTTTCTGGGTCTGAAGTTCAGGAACTGGTTCCCTGCTCAGAGCCTCAGAACATGGTTATGTCCCTTTCTGGAGGCTCTAGGGAGAAATTCATTTCCAGGTTCATTCAGGACGCTGATTGAATTCAGAGATATGAAGCTGTTGCCTGAAGGTTGGTCTTAGCTTCTGGAGCTAAGGGTACCCATTAGGAAGGGTAACTCTCTTACACTGCTGATGAGAATGCAAGCTGGTGCAGCCACTCTGGAAAACAGTAAGGCGGTTCCTCAAAAAGTTGAAAATAGAGCTACCCTATGACCCAGCAATTGCACTACTAGGTATTTACCCAAAGGATACAAACATAGTGATCTGAAGGGGCAGCTGCACATCAGTGTTTAGAGCAGCAATGTCCACAATAGCCAAACTGTGGAAAGAGCCCAGATGTCCATCGACAGTTGAATGGTTGAAGAAGATGTGGCATATATATAAAATGGACTACCACTCAACCATCAAAACAAAATGAAACCTTGCCATTTACAGTGATGTAGATGGAACTAGAGGATATTATGCTGAGCAAAATAAGTCAATCACAGAAAGACAATTATCATACGATCTCACTCATGTGGAATTTAAGACACAAAACAGAGGATCACTGGGGAAGAGAGGAAAAAATGAAACAAGTTGAAATCAGAGAGGGAGACAAACCATAAGAGATTCTTAAGTATAGTACACAAACTGAGGGTTACTGGAGGGGAGGGGGATGGAGTAATTGGGGGGTCAGCATGAAGGAGGCCAGGTGATGTAATGAGCACTGCATATTGTATAAGACTGATGAATAACTGACCTCTACCTCTGAAACTATAATACACTAAATGTTAATTGAAATTAAATTTAAAAAATTAATAAATAAATAAGATTAATTTAAGTATCATACACACACACAAAAAAAAAAAAAAAGAGAGAGAGAGAGAGAGAGAGAAAGAAAGAAAGGCTTACGGCCTCCTTTAAGCCAGGAATGGAGGATGGAGAAATCCTTTTGACATTTCTCCTTTCTCCGGCTCCCCTTCTGTTTCATTTCTGCCTAAGTCTTCTGACATCTTTCTTCTGACTCCAGCCAGAGGAATTTCTTTGCTTTGAAGGATCCACATGTTTAGATTGGGCTCCCATGGATATTCCAGGATTATCTCCCTATCTTAAGATTCATGGCCTTAATTACAACTGGAAAGTCCCTTTACAGAAATACCTCAATTGGGGCTAGAAAGCCAGGAGATGTGATTTTTGGAGGCATCTCTTTATAATTCTACCTGTCATAGGGGCATAATTTGGAATTCAAGTCAATGTGAATTTTAATGCTTATACACGAATGAAAAATTAAATGTCATTCTCCATCCATACTGATCGATTCATTTATTCATTTAGCTATGATTTCTGGAAAGCTTCTTTATTATTTTCCAGGCATTGATCTAGGCATTGAGAATATAGCGATGAGTGACACTAGGCCTGTGTTACACGGTAGGATTGCCTGCTAAGCATGTATATGGCTAAGGTAAGCTTGATTTGGCTAATGAGACTCAGGAACTCAATTTTAAATTTCATTTCATTGTAATTAATTTAAATTTAAGCAGCCTCATGTGTTTGGTGGCTGCCATACTGACAACATAGAATATTTTCATCAAAGCAGAAACTTCTATTGGCAGTACTGTGCTAGACAGATAAAGTTCCTGCCCTCTTGTAGTTTATATTCTAGTGTGGAGTTGATATTTTTTTCCTGGAAAGGGCTGGATAGTAAATATTTTAAGCTTTATGGGCCAAATGGTTTCTGTTTTAACCACTCAACTTTGCCATTGTAGCTGAAAACTGCCATAGAGACATTGTAAATGAATGAGCACAACTATATCTTTCAATAAAAATTTTATAAAATTTTATTTATTTGAGAGAGAGAGAGAGAGAGAGAGAGAGAGAGCATAGGTGGGGAGAGGGGCAGGGGGAGAGGGTCAAGCAGACTCCCCACTGAGCAGAGAGCACAACATGGAGCCTGACCCCAGGACCTTGAGATAATGACATGAGCTAAAGTCATGCTTAACTGACTGAGCCACCCGATGGCCCTGTCTTTCAATAAAGTTTTATTGATAAGAATAGGTAATGGGAAAGACTCTTTCAGTGGGCTATAGTTTGCATTTCCCAGTTCTTGGGATGATTCCCCACTCACTCATCTTCTAACTGTTGCTGGGTCTTCTTTCACTTTGCTCTGATCTTCACTTTTCCCACTAGACCAAGTATTCTAGCATCATTTTATTCAGCATTTTGTGGGATTTCAGCCTTTATCAGTGTGCAAGGGTCGCTACAACAAAATACCACAGACTGGGTGGCTCAAACAACAAAGTTATTCTCTTAGTTCTAGAATCCAAGATCAGGGAATTGGTAGGTTGGGTTTCTTCTGAGGCCCCTTTCCCTGGGGTACAGGTGGCCACCTTCTCCTTGTGTGCTCACATGCTCATTCCACTGTGGGTGCCCTTTTCTGATGTCTCTCTGAATGTTAAGATTTCCTCTTCTTATAAAGACACCAGTCAGATTGGATTAAATCCCACTCTAATGGCCTCATTTAAACTTTATTACTTCTTTAAAGGTCTTTCCTCCAAACACTTATATTCTGAGGTTCTGGCAGTTAAGGCTTCAACAGATGAATTTGGGGGCACACCATTCAGCCCATCACAAGCCTAAAGTTTTAAATATACTGCTTTTCAAACTCACCCAAATTAAGATCACTTGAGAGCTTAAAAAAACACACCCCTGGGGTCTTCCTTAAGAGACCCATTGAGTAAATTTGGAGTATGGTCTGGGAATTTAGATTTTTAAAGTTCTCTGGAAAAGAATGATCAACCAGGTTGGCAATTACTGTTCTATCATACGTCCAAATGCTGCGTACTAAGGAATTCAGACTAGCATGTGTGATCCACCATATGTGACACGGGGTTTGCATCTCTATGCACCAGTTGTTGAACATTAGTTCAACTTAAACTAATTTTTCTCAAGCTTTTTCTTGATCTATAATACTTTTGACCAAGCCAGGTGCACTTGGGAAAAGAACTAACTTCCAGGGATGATGCTACTTCTCCAGGATGAAGCAGGGTCACTCTGTTTGCTTTTCTATAAGTGATACTGCTCACATGCACAAAAATGGTGATGATGAGGGCCCTAGACAATGATGCTCAGTCTGTATGCTACCAAAAAATATTTAAAGTTATGATGTGCCTTTGTTTTTAAGTATTATTAAAATTATGAGTAACTGAAATATTAGCATGTATTCTGTGAGAGCTCAAGACCAGGTAGCCCCACGCTGTCCATGCCGGTTTAATTCCCACATGCTTAAACAGTATTGCTCTGTTGTAACCACCCAGCATTTCTCACTGTGCTCATGCACATGCTTTTCTCTCTATAGAAAGTTCTTTCCCTTACATTATGCCTTAAAAAAAAGCCTCTATAATTTTGGCATCTTCCCTATGTCCTCCAGCAGAATTACTTATTACCTGTTTATTACTATTTGCCCTCTAACATTATAAATTTTCTGTTTATGAGTTTACGTTGCTTGAGAGATCAAGGATATCAACTGCCACCCCCATCTCCACATTCGTTGTAGATACTGATGGCCTATTATGGCACTCTTGCCTGTGGGGAAATGTGTGGACTCACAACGCAGCTCAGCCAAGCACTCCAGGAAGCCACCACTAACTAACCATTGGGCTTGTGAGATTTGCATGTACTCTTAAGAGTAGAGACTGACAATCAAGACTTGACAAATAGTAATTGAAATAATAGGAATCTGACCTAAAAGACAGCAAATGTATCTTTAAAAGAATTAAAAATTTTATTTAGAAGTATGTGTAGGTTCATAAGCAGTTGCAAGAAATAAGATGGAGAGATCCCATCTACCCTTTATGCAATTTGTCCAAATGGTAAACACCATGTAAAACTATGGTATGTCACAGCCAAGATGCCAACATTGGTACATTTCCATCATCCCAAGAATCCTTCATGTTGCCCTTTCATAGAGACCCCTACCTTCCTGTCATCTCTTCCTTAGCAGCTACTAAGCTGTTCTCCATTTCTATAATATTTGTCATATTGAGAATGTTATATAAACGGAATCCTATAGTATTTAACTTGAATTTGTCTTTCTTCACTCAGCACAAGTCTCTGAAGATTCATTTAGGCTGTTTGTGTATAGATAATTTATTAATTTTTGTTTGTGGCTGGTATTCCATGATGTGGATGTACCATAGTTTGTTTACCATTCACCTGTTGAAGGACATATGAATTGTTTCCAGTTTGGGGATGTCATGAAAAAAGCTGCCATAATATTGGTGTATATGATTTGTATATGCATATGTCTTCATTTCTCTGGGATGAATGTCTAAAACACAATTCAGAAAAGCACTTGCATGATAGAGTTTTTTAAAGAACTGCTAAACTATATTCTAGATGGCCATAGCATTTTACATTTCCACCAACAATGTATGAATAATGTTTTCCCCACATCCTTCCCGGTTTTAAATGTTGCCAATATTTTTTATTTCAATCATTCTGATAGGTGTTATCTTGTTTGCACATGGTTGCAATTCAAAGACCCTATAAAAGTTCAAAATTTTGAACCTCTATAGGCAATGGGGAATAATGAAAGCATTCTGAAGATGTGTGGATCATGTGCAGAGTCATGTTTCATGAATGAAATCAAGCTATTGAGTGCAGCATAGATTGAAAAAGTTAAAAAATAAAAGAAAAGAAAAACAGAAAAGAAGGGATAAATTGTGAGCCTGTTGGCAAGTTTTGGAGACATATAATTAGGAACGGATTGGAGTATGGAGGAAGAGTGGTAATGATGGATCCACATCTTTCTCATTCCATAGTAAGATTTATGTGGGTAGATGTTAATTACAATTCTTACTCTCTTTCAGCTATTATTTTAACTTAAGTTATATGTTTTCCTTTCAAAAATTAGAAAATTCAGAGGTTCATAGGTATAGTTCAAGTCTATCCCTTAAGTCATGTCCTCCATAAGCCCCCTTCTTTCCTAGTCATTGCAATTTTTACTTCTCTCAAAATCATGCCCAATTCTGTGCTCTCCCAGTTCCTCTAACATTGGTGTCCTTTTTTTTTCATTTTCAATTGTATATATCACCTTCTAACATAAAATATGTTTTGCTTATTTATTATAGCTGTGGTTTCTGTCCTCTGTTGGAATATAAGTTCTACAAGGTGAATATAGTATGAGCTCAAAACAGGTTTGTTGAATGCATGCACCCATGAGGAATGAATGAACAGATTAGTTGCAAAGTGAGAATTAAATTGTATTACTCAGTCTTTCTAGATATGTTTCTCTGGCATTTTCTTTGATAGATTTAATAAAGTGATAAACAAGTTTGAGGGTATTCCACTGATATTTACAAACTACAAAACCATTATTGTGCAGTAAGTAATTATACAGAAATTTGAAACATTCGATTAGACTCTCCAGTCTAATCGAATGTTTCAATTATATTAATATAATTATATTATAAAAAACTTGAATTAAATTGTGTACTCATATAGATCCTTCAGTACTAACCAGGTAGCCATTATATATTGACAAGGGAAATTCTGGGAGGGTCACTAAAAACAGATGATCTTTCAGGTTGCAGGCTACACCTGGGAAGGTGTGCTCTACAAATATGTGGCCATGTGATTATGGCTTGGTTAGTAAGCACAAGTCAGTAAGCCAGGTTTTGACTTACTCAAAGTCAACAAAGGAAGCCAACCATATGGTGTTATTTCAAGGATGTCAGAAAAAAACTTTGAATGTATTCCTAAATGCTTCTCCTGCCTACTTGTTGCTGCTTTTACAAGGAAGAAAAACAAAACAAAACAAAACAAAACAAAAACCTTTCTACAAATGCATATGTGGCTTAAAATATAAATTCCTTTGGTCAACGTTGAACCCTGATTGAAAAGTTCATTAGGATATGAGTGATAGCAATCTTTTCCTGAGGAGATGTTCTAACGTGGAGATAACAGGGCAGAGGTACCACAGGCCTGGTAGAGGGAAGTTGAAGAGTGCCAGAGCAGGTGTTTACATACAAAGAAGAAACTGAGTGCATTCAGGGAAGCATCTTTCTGTGCTGCAACATTAGTGAGTTCAGGCCTTGCATGTGTTTAGGGAGGTAGATTTACTTCTCATAGTCTCCTTCCTTTGGTCATCTGCAAAGCTAGTTGGTAGACTATTTTGTCTCACACAGTTTATAGAATAAAATATTTTGATGTTTACGTTTGGTAGGTAAGTCACTATATAAACTAAACACCTTTCCCAAAGTTTATTGGATTTAGAATAAGCCTGAATTCTATGTGCTCTGAGTGAACTATTGAATGGAGGGTAAAAGATCATTAACTCTCAATATTAACTAGTTAACTAATTACACAGCCCTAAGGAAATAGTGTCTTGTGTCTGTAACTATTAGCATCTCCATCTATTAACCAATGAGATAAGGTGGCCTGTAACTGGCCTTCCATCTCTGAGATACTAGACCTCTTTATTTTTGCCAGCTCATGTGTAAACAGATAAAACCTGACATCAGTGGACAAGGTCTCTGAAGGAGCTGTGATGGGACAGTTTGGTTTAACTGCATCCAACTCTGGGGGTGACTAGGTGGCTCAGTTGGCTAAGTGTCTGACTTTTTTTTTTAAGATTTTATTTGTTTATTTGAGAGAGAGAGACAGAGACAGAGACAGAAACAGAGATAGCAAGAGAGAGTATGAGCAGGGAGGAAAGGGAGAAGCAGGCTTCCTGGTGAGCATGGAGCCTAACTTGAGGCTCAAGAAGCCTAACTCAGGGCTTGACCCCAGGACCCTGGGATCATAACCTGAGCCACAGGCAGATGCTTAACTGACTGAGCCACCCAGGCACCCTTAAGCATCTGACTCTTGATTTCAGCTCAGTTCATGATCTTAGGGTCCTGAGATTGAGCCCAGTGTCAGCTCCGTGTTGAGCAGGGAGTCTGCCTGAGAATTCCCCCTCTCCCTCCGCCCCTCCCTCCACTCACTCTATCTCTCTAAAATAAATAAATAAATAAATAAATAAATAAATAAATAAATAAATAAATAAATCCTTTAAAAAAATAAATGCATTCAACTCTGAAATGTGCTTTACTGTGTAACACTTATCCTTATTGGGCCACAGGCTCCCCTTCTATGAGATGAAATTTTTGGACTATAGATTCTGTTTTATCTGATGAAATATTTCATGTTTCCATAGTTCCAGCATCAACATCAGGTTTTTATAGTTGAGACTGTGTAGTGATTGTGTACAATGAAATAATGGTGTTAACATTAATTAACATAACCTTTTGATTGGTAAAAGAACAGCTGCTTAAAATCCCTCTGTTCCTTTATAACTTATTCAAGGTGGTAGGAAAATATATACAAAAATTACAAATTTAAAATAAACAGGAAACCCTTTCATAAGAGAAGCAGGCTGAAGAGCTTTTACAAAGCTCTTTGAATAACTTTTATTCAAAGTTATACTGTATACTTTGATCTTAGTATATAAGATTTCTTTTTTAATCTGGAATTGTAGGCAGATCTTCTTAATGATATTTGAGTTGAGTAGGTTTTGGATGTCATTTTATGGAAGAGAATTCAAGGGAGACACAGATATGTATCCAATCTCATTCGTTTATTTGAGCATCCTCACAAATATTTTTCTAATCCGTTTTATTCTAGAAGAATTGAAAAGGTACTGTTTTCATTCTTTTCTTCTATCTTTCACTTCTACCAGAATTTAAAATTCTTCCTAAATAACCAAGGCCACCATTAAACAAGGAGGAGTCTGTCATTGTGTTTTCCAACATTTCAAGTTTGAATCCTTGTGGATTCTACTTGTAAAGGTTACATTTCAACTCCGTCATGTTCAACCTCAATTTATTAACTAGCAGATTCTTTTCTGCTGGCCAAGCTCCTGCTTGCCAATTCCTTTATCCTTTATTTCATTATTTCCATCCATTTTATTTTGTTCATCTGCCTACTGTAGGAGAAATATCCTGCAGTCAGCAGATTTTCTCAGAATCTGTGAGATGATCTAAGTGTTTGCTGGCCATGAGAGGGGTGGGACAGTGCTGAGGGTGTCCCTCCAGGTAGAAGGTCACCTCATTACCAGATTTGACAGGCTGCAACCAGGATACTGAAATAGATGACATAGCAATATCTGGCTTTCAGTGCAGGTAGAAAAATGAAATTAAAGACTTTCTATTAGATTCCAAGAAAGTATGAGATCTTGCAGATGGGCCTGTAATTGCGACACTGTGCAGCTCGGCACAGCAGAAAACATTATTGCTCTGTGTCCCTGAAACTCCCATTTGCATCTGTTTCCTGGATGAACGTGCTGGTGATAATCAAACACGTTCACATCTTGGCTGGCTCATGCCTTGCTGAAGGCCCTTTATGACAAAGTGCTTTGTTGTTTACCTAGGTGTGTTTCCTGTTTTCCTCAAAGGAGATGTTTTTGAGAGAAAAGGAGCAAAGGGACAATGTGCCACTCAGGAATGGGTTTATGTCAGGCTAGTTCTGTGCCAAATGCCAGGAAAGTCACAGATATGTTCCATCTGAGACATGGAAACCATGCACTTGGGCATATGAGTAGATGACTGGGATGAGATGCATCTATCATGACGACTCATGTGCATGAGCTCCATTAGGATGGCATTTTTCAAACATTAATAAGTGCCACTTAAAATTGAAAAAAATAAAGACTAAAGTTGGTCTGATGGCATTTTTCAAACATTAATAAGTGCCACTTTAAATTAAAAAAAATAAAGACTAAGGTTGATCTGATAGGGACTGGGAAGGCCACCGTAATCCTCATAAACACCAATAGTATAAAAATATTGTCTACAAAAGAGACAGTAATTTTCTGGCGATAGTTTGTTATCATTTGCATTCTCTCTCTCAGCTCTTCCCAGAGCTAGCTGACCTCTGCTTTTTAAGAACATAGAGGCCAGGCTGTTTGTCAAATTCATGCTTATTTCCCACAAACTGGCTTCTCATACTAGATTTTGAGCATTATGTAGTCCTAAGTGGATAGAAAAGATTTTTAGTTCTTTGAAAAACACCTTTCTTTTTCTCAAAATACTACCTTTCATGTCTTTGATGCTTTATAAGATAAAACCCATTTTCACAAAATTGCCCACTTAAGCAACACAGCACTCTTAGAACATTAGTGATTAAGCACATTTCATAAGGTCATTAATTGTTATTATTATTTTGTTTTTTATACTTTCTGGAAGTCACCTCAAAACATTGAAGGGATTAAATGGAAATCATTTTTAAAAGAAAGAAAGAAAGAAAGAAGAAAGAAAAGAAAGAAAGAAAGAAAGAAAGAAAGAAAGAAAGAAAGAAAGAAAGAAGAAAGAAAGAAAGAAAAGGAAAAGGAAAAAAGGAAGTCAACATAGTGGTCCTAAAATAATTCTGACAGGGACTTGGGTTCTATGGTGCTTGGTTCAGTGGTTTCTGCCTACTTAGGAAGATAATCAGAATTATTCTCACACGGCAGTTTTCATTCTGTAACTTGTTATGCCCCACAATAACTGTTAGATGAATATTTACATTGCTCTCAGAATTAACTGTTTTAATGACTATTGGGAAAATTAGGGGTGAGAAACCTGACTGGGTCACCTGTGGGACACAAAGTGAGAATGAAGAACGAGCACCTTGTTAAGGTGAATGCATTTCCTCAGTGATGAATTCCTCCACTAATTCAAGAGGGATCAACCATGACCTGTGTCCAAAATGGTGCTATTTGCATTTAGGACTAAGAAACATAAAGAACCAGTGTTTCTAATCTTTATGGACTAATAATCCTAGTATGAATTGCAATAAACTGTTGTATTTATACATAGTAGGCAGTACATAGGTGGTAGTTAAAGCTCTGTGGTAGATGAGGTCATTTGGGTAAATCAGGTAACATAGAGGGATAATCAGGGTAAAATGAGAGGGATAAAGGGCTGAAGGTCAAACTCCGGTGAATAAAGACATTTATATGTTAGATGGACAAATCAGGTGAAACATGTGAAAAGTAGTAGGAAATATCAGAAAATAATGTAATAGTGTCATGAGCATAAGGTAGGGGAATGTATTAGTTTCCTTAGAGCTGCCATAACAAAACATCAGAAACTGGGTGGCTTAAAACAAGAGAAATGTATTCTCTCACAATGTAGAGGCTAGAAGTACAAATTCAAAGTGTCAGAAGAGCCATGCTGTCCTGGAAACCTGGAGGGGAGGATCTTTCATTGGCTCTTTCAGCTTCTGGAGGTCCCACGTACTACTTGCTGTCTCTGCCTCCATCTTCATATGGCTACCTACCCTCTGTGTCTCTATCTTTACAAGGCATTCACCTCTGTGTGCGCGTCTGTGTCCTGACACCAGGCACATTGGATTAGGAACCCACCTGAATGACCTCATCTTAACTTGATGACATCTGCAAAGGCCCCTTTTCCAAATCCGGTGAGATGCACTGGTACAGGGAAGCAGGACTTCATTATGTCTTTTGAGGGATATAAGTCAAATCATACCAGTGTTTCCAGAAGAAAAGACAGTAAAACATATGAAACGAAGCAGAGAACCGGTGAGGTAAGGACTGAATGTGTCTGCTGGATTTCACAATTAGAAGTTGGGTAATAACCTTATTTTCAGTGGACTCATGAGAGTGATGAGAATGATGGCAGATTACACAGGGTTGAGAATTGGGTAGTGTAGAAAATTCGGTGAAGAGGAAAAAGAGAGGATAATGACTGGAAAGAGCTATAGAGATGATGAGAGTTTGTGTGAGTGAATAGGGGTGTGTGCTGTGGGGCACTCTCATGAATATGTGCATTAGAACAGATTTTCCTCTTCTCTCAATCCTGTTATTTCTTCCTATCAGTCTTTATCCTAGGCAGTAAGGAGTTCTTGCCATAATAACACTTAAAGGAGGCTCTTGAGGTCAATCTTTGTGAGAAAAAGGTCTGAGGCGACTGAAAGGTCTACAGCAATGGAAAGAGTATTCCGGCACGAAGCCAAGACCATTCCTCCCGAATGACACAAATGATGAGAAAAGGAATGAGATGTTCCATCCTACTATTGTACACTTGTGTGCATTGTAGCTGAAAAGAGTTTCCAGAATAAATATGGGATGTCCAGTTACATTTAAATTTTAGATAAAAAACAAATAGTAGTTGTTTATCTGAAATTTGGTGGGATGACCTGTGTTCTTATTTGCTAAATTTGGCAACTTGATAGCTGAGCGAATATGTGTTAGTAGGGGAAAAGTAAGAGAGAGATTGAGAGAGAGAGAATATGAAAATAAGAAGAGTCCCAGACAATATGAAGGGATGAAATCTAGAGCTCATGTGAAGGAATTAACTTGAAATATCTTTAAAAAACAATTCTTTCACTGGGTCAGAAAGAAGAAAGATGGATTAAATATGTCCAATTAGGGGAATAGGGATTTGTGAGAATTCATTCCTAATCATCTCTACTTTTATCTGAATTAGGAGAGAGAGACATTTTTTTAGAATTGAAGAGGTAGACATGAAATTGGAAGGAGGAGTTTAGAGGGAATAGTGAACATTTGTAATAGCCAATTGGGGGGACTATATCATAGCAAGGTGAAAGTGATGATTGGTGGTCTAGGAGACCACTAATTGAGCCTCCCTGATGTGCAATAGGAGTAGCAAGAAGAGCAACCTGACTTCTTGAGTGTGCTGCAGAGGAAATGATTTAAATTGTAAGGTATGGAGACTTGCCAAGCCAGCAGATTCCCATGTCTGGAAAAGGGATTGGTGAGACTGGAAAGAGGAGAGAATACTGAAAAAAGATACTCTGTCTCTCTCTCTCTAATGATTTTCTTTGTGTTAGTTTATTGTTAGGCAAGCTCTTATATAACTGTGGCAAGATGCCACAGAAGCTTTAGTCTTAAGGTTGCAGCTTGCAATATTAGGTTGATAGAAGCCTTCGATAGGCTAATCCTGGGGCTTGACTACATGGACTAGAATTGGGGCTCAAGGGCAAGAAAAACTGGAGTGCCATATAGTTTAATGGGCAGATATGACCTGTAGTATATACTGCCAGAGTTTGAGGAGGCCTAGAAAGACAGAAAATGACATTGTAGGGGTATAAAAGAGCCAAACATAAATTTTATATGTTGGCCAAAGGTTTATCCTCTTTTAATAATTTCATATGTTCACTTC
Source organism: Canis lupus baileyi (assembly GCF_048164855.1). Classification (NCBI taxonomy): domain Eukaryota; kingdom Metazoa; phylum Chordata; class Mammalia; order Carnivora; family Canidae; genus Canis; species Canis lupus. Next base: position 41,023,212 of record NC_132861.1, on the reverse strand, counting down.
ACATTCAACCCATATAGAACTCATGGGTTGCAAAGGAGAATTATGGTGGACACAAGTGGTGACTTCCTATTTGCAGGTGAATCTGGGCTTAAGTATTTTAGGTTGATAGGTGTCTGTCTCATTCTTCTAGATCCATAATTACATACTGGCTAAAAGTTATCCTAAAAGAAACACAGGAAATTGTCTTCTGAGTAATAATGGCATGATCTAATTCAACTCAACAATTCAATTTAATAAGCATCTATTGCATGTCTACTATGCAAAATTCACTGTTTTAGAAATTCAGGAATATGGTGTGCTATGTACACAGGTGTTCTCAGAAAATGTTGTTGAATGGATTTATTGATATTTATGAGGGAGAGAATTAATAAGTTACACGGAGTTTTTGTAAGAAAAGTTTAATGCTAGTAAGGATTTATGTGGATGCCATTGGGTGAATAGTTATCATGAAGATTTAACTATGAAATCTCTTCTTGTGTAAATCAAGACAGTCTAGGTTATACTGCAATAGAGGAAGATCATTTTTCCCCCAAATTTCAGGGATAGAAAACAACACGACCTTCATTTTTTGCTCACATACATGTTTGTCTTTCATTGCCAGGGTGCTCTGCTTCCTGTGGTCCTTACTGAAGGTGTCAAGGTGGTAGGGGCTGTGATCATATAGAACAGTCAATAGTTCAGAAGAAACCCAGGATAAAGGATAATGCAGTGACTCTATGTGGTTCCACCTATAAATGACATTTCTGCTAAACCTAACTTCAAAGGTGCAAGGAAATAGTCTTTTCATGTGCGTGGAGGTAGAGGGAAGTGAGACAGTTCCCCTTTTTAATATATCTCAATTTCTCAAAGCTGGATTAAAATATTCAGTCATTAGCTGCTTCATGATGAGGATATAATTATAAGATTTTAATGGCAAACATCACTTATGAGCATCCAGGTATTATACTTACAACACTAGATGGTTAATATTAGCTTTCCCTTTTTATAGATGAGGAAAATGAGTTGCAGAAGTTATACAGATTGTCCACAGTCACAAGAGTTAATGCATGACTATATAAATATTGTCCAAGTCTTGAGAGAATTCACAAATATCTCAGATCTTGTTACTCAGGGAATCTTAGTGCCTGATAAATACATGTTGACTAACATTCACTGAGTAATTCATAAACCACTGATCTAAACACTATCTGTGTATTTTCCCATTTAAGGAATAAACATCTGCCCAGCTACACCAGTTTTGTAGTTTGCCCTTTTCTTGATGGATAGGTAATAAATTATTTCATTGCTATAATCTAATATTTACAAATATTCAAGTAGGCCAAGAAGAACACTCAAAGAAGAGAACATTACATGGAAAGAGCCTTAGACTCGGCATGGATACTTCACTCTTCATTTCATCTCCATCTCTCACTCTCTGAATGAATCACTCAACCTTCTTCCACCCTGGCTTCCTTTCCTACAAAGTGAGTGGGTTAGATCAGTGACCACTATTCACCTTGCTGAGACTGTCCATGGTGGTTTTTCTTTATTCAGTCTGTATCCATTTAGACAAATTTAATGAGGCAGAATTTGAAGCCTCTTTTTTTAAAAAAAGGTCTTGAGAGCAAGAAAAAAGGATGCCCTAAAAAATGGTAAGAATCAGACAAGGATATGTTCAGTCCTCAGCAGAAGTAATAGCTTGGCAGAACACTACTGGTTTATGTCAGGTTTCGAGGGATTAACTTGCCCTGGAATCAGCATGGCTAATTAAAGCAAGTGGTGCCGAATTACTCCTTGTGTGTAAGATAGGCCTTCCTGCTTCTCAGCTTGTTGCAACTTCTCCTACAGCCTAAGATTTTCTGCTTGGCCTCAGACTTAATACTGTACAATGAATCTGAATCAAGTGGGAGGTGAAGTCCGAAGGACGTCAAATAAAAGGTTAAAAAAATCCAGCCATTCTCCCCTCATTCCCAGCTATTTCATTCCTTAAAGATTTTGTGCTCATGATTCTCTGTTGGTAACTAAAATCACCTCCTTTTCATGCTCCTACAATATTAAAATACCACTTTTCTAAAATGAAGTGCTATACCAATGGTATGAAAAGTAGGCTATTTTATAGAGTCAAATAACAATTTTCTCTCTAGACAATAAGCTTACCACACCAATCTTTCTCAAGTGACAATAAACATACCAAAGAATGACTTCTTTCTCAAAATTTTAAAGTTAAGTGTTTTTGCTAAAGAATAGGTTATATGATATGAAAAATGCATCCTGCATGTAAAGTTGTAATTATTTCAGTTCGATCATAACATTATGTACAAAAGATAGATGATATTATATAATTCAGCTACAGTAACCAGCTGGGTCTCCAAACCTAGAGATTCAAGAAAGATGGAACTACTTGGGAGCATAAATAAAGTATTTCAGGTGTCCAGTTGATTATTACCATAGAGCATATCCAAGAAGTACAAATGCCTAAATAGAGTTTGCAGGCTCAAATCTACTACTTACTACTTCAGATAAATCAGCGAGGTTTTCTTATTAAACAGAAATAGCAAATATTTCTATAACTTTTTACTATATATAATTTTGTTACATAAGTCATTTGATACAATAACACCAAAAAGAGGGTATTATGGTAGTTCTCATTTTAAAGAAAAGGAAGCTGAAGTTCAGTGTCCAAAGCTGAAGTTATAGTACTGAGGTCATGATACAAAACCAGATCTGTAGCCTCCCAAATCTGCACTATCTTGCTGTCATACACGAGCCTTAAGTTGACCATTATATTATATATTGCCCTCAAAGAAATAGTGACAAATGAAGTAGGATATTTCTAATATGACCCAGATATAGTGGCCAAGACAAATAATTAATTCAAGAAGCAGATATTTATTGAGTGCAAGGCATGGCAATGGGCAAGACAGCTCTAAATGCCTGCCTCATGGATTTTATTTTATTTTATTTTATTTTATTTTATTTTATTTTATTTTAATTTTAGTTATTTTGTTTTATTTTACTTTGAGAGGGAGGGGATGGGGCAGAGGGCGATGCAGAGAGAGAACCTTTTTAAAAAATATTTAATTTATTTATTCATGAAAGAGAGAGAGAGAGAGAGGTAGAGATACAGACAGAAGGAGAAGCAGGCTCCATGCAGGGACAAAGGCAGGCACCAAACCACTGAGCTACCCAGGGATCCCCCAGAGAGAGAATCTTAACTAGGCTCCCCACCCAATGTGGAGTTAGAGAAGATCTCCCTGAGAACATGGCATTTAGCAATAGTTAGGGGAAAGAGATGAAAGTGAAGGTAAGCTGTAATTTAAAGGATTATCATGAACTAAACTGAGAATGCAACTCTATCAGAGCCTCCCAAACCTCCAAAATCCTCTACATCTAAATGAATTAGAAGGTAGGAGGATAAGCTGTACTCACCATCTTGGCTTAGCAGATGCTAGGAAGAAAGTGAACTTTGGGCTGACTCCAGATGGTGTCCCTGGTAAGTGAAATGCTGGCAGGAAAACACAGGGAGCGCCATGCTGACTAATGCCATTCCTTTAAGAGAAAGGATGCTCTTCCATTTCCCATGTTGGGTGAGAGCTCCAGGACAAGGCTGTAACTTTTCCTCCCTCCTTTTTTCCTAAACATCTTATCCTCTTTGCTTCTTTTGTTTCCCTCATCTCTTCCTTCTAAATTCTATGTAATAGGAAAAGGAAAAGAGTTTGAGAAGTGGTAATTCCCCTTTCCCAACCCCTACTCTTAATAATTGTACTCACTGTTCATCTTAAAAGTTGCATTTTTTCTTGACTATATCTCATTCTCTTTTCTCGTGTAAACTCATTCTGTTTGAGAATTTAAAAAATAAAGACTATGTTTGCATGCATAAACAATTGATTCCATTGGGTGATTGATGAGTTTAATCTTAGAAGGATTCAGCCAAAACCTTTTTAATCCTTTGTTTGTTTTTATATACCGAAACATACAATTTGACTGAATTATTACAGCGAGACTGGTCAGTTTGGTTTGCCACATGTGGGCACATCTTACGGAGAGAAATAAAATTGAACCTAACTATCCACCTTCAGTTAATTTGGACTGTACAGAAAGGAGTTGCCAAATATTTTTACTGTAGTAAAAATATTATTTCCGGATAATTTTGGAAGATGAAAATATTCTCACTTTCTCCCTTCTTCCACCTCCAACAGGTGTATTCAATATTACACCAGATTGCCTTCTGTGATGCTGTCCCAATGAATCATCCATCTGGGTTGCCTTTATCCTTTTTAAATCACGGTGATGAATACCTGACTTTAAAATTTTACAGATGGTGTCTCGTTTTGGTTGACCTTACTTTAAGAGAAAATTTATGATTTATCTGGGGGAAAAACAGCTTCTCATCTCACAGATTTCTCAACCTTTCCAACATTTTAAATATTTGCTGCTGTAGAAGTAAATGGAATGCCCTAACTTGATTCATAGATACCAGTAGGGTTAAATTCTGGGCTTAAATTATGTATAGAAGTGGAAATGACATTTTGAAATTTTAGTTTCTAAAAGTTTAGAAGTGCACAGACTTAGAGAAAGTCTAATTGGAAAGGCTTACTTGATTTTAAATTGAGTATATAACAGCCCAATAAATGGTTGCCCAGTTCATGCTTGAACACTAATAGCATGTTTTTGTTTTTTTTTTTTTTTCAAAATATACAGGAGGCTCATGCTGTGTTTGGTTAAGGAAAAAAGGAAGAGAAGAATTAATTAGAAATATGACACCCTCTACTGTCATATAGAGGTGAATACCTTTGTTCTTACATTTAAGTATCCAATTTCAGGACAAATCTAAATATTCTCATGTATTCTCAAAGATTTTTAAAACAAATTTGGGTTTATAAGAGAGTAGTGACTATATTTTCAAACAATAATAGCCACAAAATCTAATTTCTGCAAAATTCTTATATGGCCTATTTTTTCTAATGCAGGTACTTCTCTGATTCTAAGGATTCTAAGGTTGACATCCTCTTTGAACATCTTTTCCCTAATTACAATGAGAACATAAAAATGTGTTTTTATGAAATTTTATTGCCCAAACTATTAAGACCAATATGCGAACTATTTAATTCCTCTTATCTCTGTTTTAAGCATGAGGGATTATCCATATGCATTTTTTTTACTGCGTTGCACGTGTATTAGTAATATTTATTTAAAAATGGATTTCCCAGTATCAGAACCTGTCTTGAATGTCTAGCTTCATCTTATGTACTCCACATATAGTATCTCTGTAACTTAACTCATTAGCAATTTGAAATGAGAATAATTATGTCATAGAAAATAGTACAATTGATGTTTTTCTACAGTTTTTAAATGATTTTAAAGACTTAGTGTGTATTAATGCTGTGGTTAAAAGCTCAAGCCCAGGAGTCAGACATCCTATGTTTTGAATATTGGATCTTCTACTTTTTCATTATGTGACTTGAACTAATTATTGAATCTCATCCTTAGGATGTATAATAATTATACTATTATGGGACGAGATTTAAAAGTAATATTCCATTGGAAAGTGTTCATCTCTCTGCCTATCACAAAGTAAACTTAAGTCAAACTTCAGTTATTACTACTTGTAATTTTTCCTCAGAACAAATTTGAATTGATAATGCTGACAAAGGATTATTTTCTTAGCCATGCTGCCTTGGTTAGAAGTCAACAATGTCATCTGCCTATCTGCTTGACCAATTCATCCTAGTTTTCCAGAGATTTGCTGGGTGGTAGTGTTGACAGCCTACATCCTGGGAACTTCTCCTTAACCTGGGCAAAGAGGGATGCTTGGTAAGCCTACTCCAGCCTGGATTTGTGATTCTCTAGTTTCACTTTCATCTCTGTATTTTTTCTCCTATAAAGTAACTTCTGAATTATATAATTAATTTTAAAAACACCTAAGATTTTATAATATGTATCATTTAAGAGCATAAAGGGTTATTCTAATTTTTAAGTTCTGGATTAAGAGACATGTGCTACCTTATTCGGACAGTTATTATTAAAGGGTGTGAGGGTGATTATTTTTCTTCTTCACATTCCTCGTGACAAATCTAGTTCTGTTCCTCATGTTTGGGGTCTAGAGTGCCTAGACTATTTGAAGAAATGTCAAAGTATATGCTGATTTTTACCTTGAGTACTAATTATTTACTTGGAGATCTATGAACTGATACTCATGGTTGACACCCAGAGTATCTGGGAAACTCTTAAACATGTAATAAAATACATATGTATATGGTTGGGTGTGCAATTTTCAGGGAGAATACTCATAAATTTCATCAGATTTCAAAAGGAAACAATGGTGCCCAAATGTGTGAGTTTCACTTACTGGAGAAGTCTTGAAAAACTAACATTTGTACAATTTGGGTCTACTTGCTAGTAGGTGTATAGACCCCACCCCCAACAAACACCACACACACACCGATCCCTTTAAATCCTTGGATTTAGTGATTGAAATCCCCAACTATCACTTCAGAATAACTTATTCAAATCCTTTTGAAGATTTCTTCCTTCAGTCAATATTAGAGAAGTTTTGAGTTGGTCACAAAGTAGATTTTATGAGGGGTACCTGGGTAGTACAATTGGTTAAACTTTTGACTCTTGGTTTCTGCTCAGGTCACGATTTCAGAACTGTGGGATCAAGCCTCAAGTCAGCCTGCCTGCTCAGCATGGAGTCTGCTTCAGATTCTCTCTCCCTCTCCCTCTGCCCTTTCTGCTAGTGCTTTCTCTCTCTCATTCTCTCTCTAAAATAAATAAATAAATAAATAAATAAATAAATAAATAAATAATAATATAAATAGTTTTAAAAATTTTATTTTATTATATGGAAAGCTTGTATTTGATAGAGCTTTTCTGTAAGGACTTTGCTTTTAGAAGCAGCAATTATGAAAGTAATTGAGAGAATGTGTTGGAAGAGGGTAGACAAGAAATCTGTTCTAGGTTGTATAGACAGAGGAACTGTGTTATTTACCCTAACCATGGGCTTAGGTCAGTGACTAAAGACTACTTCAATCTTGAAATGAAAAATCATTTCTTTATGGCAGCATAAAATAGCATATGCTCAATGATCATCATAGGCAAAATCATAGGAATTTGGTGTTTGAGAGGTGCAGTATAGTAAACACAAAATGATCCTAAGCTCTAAGAAATGCCTTTTGATAAAGAAATGAGTTAGGAAGAGTGGTTTCAAGACTAAACTTGAGAGCATTAGAAGATCATCTTTATGTGGTGATAATGCACGTGGCATGGATAGATATGAATTTACAGGGGTACATAAAAAATTGTATAGAGATGTAGCAAGAGATGAGAAGTTCTCTGTCATCCAGGCACTAACACTCCATTATTGGACATACTGAACTTAGTTGAAGAGGCACGGCATAAAACTTCTCAGATTACCTCTAAATTCATGGTTGCTAATGTCAAATGGACCTTCAACATTGCTTGGCAGACCTGCTTCATTTTTTTTTTAATTGACTTGAAATTCCATAAAACATATTGTTTATTTCAGCATTTCATAGTACTGTCAAACCTCTAGCCTTCCACCATTTTTCACGCTCAGTAAATGATTACTTGTGGCATCACAGAGAAAATATAAGCTGCCAGAGAGCAAGGCATTCAGTTTCTGAAACCAAATATGCCCATCTGCTACAATGGAAGTGATGCATCTTCTATACCTCCTCTCATTTAAGTATAGCTTCTTTACCTTTGCTCACGTCTTTCTTCCTGCTACCACAGGACTCTTGTACTTTATATAATTTACTTTCTCCTGAGTCTTCAACTTGTTATTCGACCTGAGCTTTCTTATCTCAGCTAAACTTGCCTCTTTCATTAGATGAAGTTCATTAGATGAACTTGCCTCTTTCATTCATTAGATGATGTAGTAGAAAGAAAGAGAAGGAGGAAAGTTTTGTTTTCTTTCCTCCCACTCCTGCATTTTACCTTTATTCTCTCCCAGTCAAACTTTTTAGGAATTGTCTCTACTCATTGTCTCTACTTGCTGCACTCCTTACTATCAGTTTTCCACTCCCAAACTGGCTATGCTAATGTCACCAATAACCTCAGCATTACAAAGTCCAAAAGGCAAGCTTTCATTGTTATCACAGTTGAAATATCAAGCACATTCAATGTATTTGATTTTCCTTGAAACAATTTCTTGATTTGACTCCACTGACACCAGAAACTTCTGTTTTTAATTCAACTCACTGGTCAATCCTTGCTGGTCCCCTACTTCTGTCTCCTGTTCAATCTTTAAAGGTTGACATTCCATCCAATCCTGACCCTTTGCTCTAGTGATCCCTTTCCAGGCAATGTCTTATCTTCCCCTCCCTCAGACTCAACTGTTGACTTGCTTCATGTATTAAATGTCTCAGGTCTTCAAAAGCAAATCAATTTTCTTTCACTACAAACCTGCTCTTGACCAAAGAATCTCCATCTTAATAAAAGGCACCATCAACCAGTATTCTGCTCAATGTAGAATCCTGTTTATCACCTTTTGTGCCTCCTTCTCTGCCCAACCACACTCAATGACTCTTATTCTCTCAATTTTGCTTACTCTTTTGCATATCTAACATCCTAGTGTAAATCAACAATATGTTGTACTTTTTCTCCTCCTATTCACTGTTACTCCTTCAACAACTCGTTTTTTTTCTTTCTTCTGTAAGCAGCCAGAGTTGTCTTTACAAACACAAATTTGTATCATGTTATTCCTCTTCTATTATCCATCAATAGTTTGCCAGTGTTCCTAGAATAGCCTCCAAAAACTTTATCATGAACTACAAGGTCTTTAAATTGTGTCATACATTGATCTCTTGGTCTGATATCTTACCATCATCCCACACCACACACTGTCTATGATATAGTCACTTTGGCTTCCTTTCAATTTTTCAATTACCCTGTACTCCTTCACACCATAGAAATTTTGGATACATCTAAGCAGCTTTTTATCCACCGCTGCACCTAGCTAACTCATCCTTCACTTCTTATCAATCATTCTCTCTGACCTAGATTAATTTCCACTGTATATCTCTTTCTTAATACTTATAACAATTGTCATATGTGTATTTATTTGTCATTACTTGTTTAAAGACTTTATTGTCAACAAGATAATAGGCTCCATGAGGCCAAGATTCTTTGGATTATTTACAGCTTTGTCATTTGTTGAATGAAAGAAGATACACCAATCAAATTTTCCCTTTGCAATAACTTCTCGATTAATCTTGTTACCCTCCCCCCTCCAGAAAAAAATCACTTGGAAAGCTGATATAATAAAACTACTGCTTTCAAAGTTTTCTCAGGTGACAAAGATATTTTCTGAACTCTTCTCAACTGTTTGTAAAGTCCATTTTCAATGTGTGTCTTTATTTGTTTGCCTGCTTGCTTATAAATATTATAAATATTGCAAGTAGTATAAAAAGCTTATATCAAACAAAATGCTGTGCTTCTGTGATTTGCAAAGTATATAAATAAATAACACCATCAAAGTGTTTATCTGAAAAGAATCTAAATTGCAGAGGTGTGAGCAGGGGTAAGGAAACCAGGAAAGGGTGGTGAAACACCTGGGATAAGCAACAGAGTGAAACCATTATCACACAGAGGGCTGAGGGAGAATGGGGAGTGTTCCTGGAACGTGGTGTGTAAACCCATGGAAGAGAGGTCTCTTACCTGAAGCTGAGACATAGTTTCTGTAAAGTGCAGCAAGATTGAAAGGGATCAGCAGCAGGGGGTGTGGAGAGGTCATCTCTTCACTTTCTTGCACATCACTATCCTTCCATCTCTCACTGATGCCTGCCACTGGTCTAACCCAACAAGAAACCAGGGAACAAGGGGGAGAACAGGGTAGAGAAAAGTAGAGAATAGTCTGCTGGATCAAGTTTGAGTAGGAGAGAGAGCCTCAAAGAATACTCAGCATGCCCCCTTTCTTTTGTAGTATTGTGTGAAGGTGATTCTTCTTCTTCTTTTTTTAATCTGTGGTTTTGTCTGTATCAGATAGCCTAACAGTACAAATGTAGTGTTCTCATTTCTAGTATGATCTTCAATAATTTTTTCCTTAGATATTTTTCCATACCATACTGAATTAGGGAGATAAGATGACCAAATATGGCTTTTTTAAAAAATTAAAAACACAACCCATAAAAATGTAAATTTGCCAATGGAAACTTTTTTCAGACCACCCTGTGAGTATGATACAGAAAGAAGTTTTTATGAAGATGTGACCTACATGTAACTGGTGTTATCACGACTCAAAAAAAAATGTAACATCATGTGCATGATAACACAGAGATGTGTATAAATGCTTTAAGCCAGAAGTGAAATTGATTTGGATAAGGCAATATGGGAACAGGCAAGAAACAACAGAGACAGATAAGAGTCATTAAAAGAATTTGTAACTAGAACATAAGAATTAATTCTACCCAAGAACCCACTTAAATACTATTATAGGTCAAGACTCTTAATAGTTTGCAGTTTGGATAGCTGAGTCTGTCCTTGTCATCTCTGTTATTTGGACAATAAAGCAAGAATGGTGTGGCCTGATAATAGACATTCTGTTAGGTTGACTCATATGAATTGCTGATAATTGCCCATCTTGACCTAGAAAAACAGTTAAACGGTGGCACCATCTAATATATAAATACATGTTAGCTTTGTGAATTTTCAAATAAATAGCTAGATAAATACATGCATTCTGGCTTTCTGAAGTTTATTAGTTTCCTCAAAATACTTGGCTTTTTAAAAAATGGTATTCATTTATTTGGTAAAATACTAGCAATTTTTGAAGGAAATATACAATATTTGTATTATAGCCAACAAATAATGCATCTGTGCTAGAATTATTCTCTTTGACGTAGCACTTTCTGAAAGTAATTTGTTTATCTCTTCCATAGTACATGCTTGTACAAAATTCTATTGTTAGTATAACACATAGACTCATCTTTTTCATTAAGCACTTTGAATGTAGCCAGATGCTGTGGTGATGAGGGAATTTCAAATCTCTGTAATATATTTTAAAAAATGGCATAGCTACTATTTCTTCTTTGACACTTTTACTATTTATAAAAATGCTCTATGGATATATTCTCTTATTCAATTTTCATGTTTTCACTTCTGTAGAATTTAACAGGAGCAAAGAGTGTTAATGAGAATATCCTTTGGCAGTATTTTTCAAAGCTCCAATTCCAAAGACTTCTAACTACTTCTTTGTTATAGGAAACAAACAATAATTTTGATGTGTTAAAGACTTAAAAAGAAACATGTATAATACTTATATTTTACTACAAATTTTCTTGCATTGGTATTATATATAATATTTTTGTACAAAGGAGATATGAAATGCCATCTAGAAAAGGTTTATATTTAGGCCAGTGACAATTTATAAGGTAAATAATTTGCTTTTGAATTGGTTTAAAATTATTCATATGAATAAATGCAATAGAAATTAACTTGCAAAAAACTAATTTTCTATTCTAATAAAATGTAGTGGGTTTTTTTAATGTTTATGGGCCTTAAATAGATTGAAAGTGAACATAAAATCCTTAATTTCATAAACTACTAATTAGCACATCTCAAAATCCTGTTTCACTAAAAATGAACTTCATTGTAAGAAAAAAAGAATAAAGAACAAAAAATTCAAAAGCAATACAAAATAATGGCAGAAATTATGCCTCAGTATGTTGGAGAGTTTACAGGTTTCCTAAATTGGCTTCACCCTTTAGTTGACTAGAGATGGCAGGTGACACTGACCTGGGTCATGTGTGGTGAAGGATGATAAAGGACAGGAACAAAGCCCTCCCTCATTGTCTTGGCAGGCATTTCCCACTACATCACCATGGCTCCAACTTCTGTTTTCAGGGGAGAAGTTTAGGTGAAAGCAAGGAATCTGAGGTTATGGCCAAACATGAAGCAGAGAGTTACTATAGCAATGGCCACCTCTGCTCAGGTCTAGCTTGGATGTCAGCTTGACATTTGCTCAGGGCAAGCAGTCTCAAAGTTTTGGCTTACAGTGCAGTTGTTCAACCCTTGATGGAACTGGAGAAGCTACCAAAAATGAGACAAGAGTAAGAACCAGGCTGGCTGGACAGCTGATCGATCCCCCTCTCTCTCTCTCTCTCTCTGTGCTAATAATTAAATCTTCTCTCTGGGAAACGAACTAGGGGTGGTAGAAGGGGAGGAGGGCGGGGAGTGGGAGTGAATGGGTGACGGACACTGAGGGTTATTCTGTATGTTAGTAAATTGAACACCAATAAAAAATAAATTAAAAAAAATAAATAAATCTTCATGTCCTTGAGCCTTCACATGTAAATTGGTATCTGTCTCACTGGTCTCAGGGCAGCATTAGGGGCTTAGATGAGAGACTTTATTCAAAAATTCTTTAGCAGCTACCAAATATTAGTAGGTACAAAGTGTAGGGTTACAATCATACATATTGGCTAATTTGAAGGCATTGATTTGTAGAACTTCTCTGAAAAAGAAACAGAAGGCATTATTTCAAAGAAAGTGAACTAAACCATTTAAACTTTTGAACAGTCTCTACTCAGAGGCTGTATATTTATCTCTATTGTGAGGATTCAGTCTATGGCTGTGGATCTTAAACAAGAAGTATCTAGGGGCACCTGGGTGGCTCAGTCGGTAAGCATCTGCCTTCAGCTTGAGTCATGATCCCAGAGCCCTATGTTGGGCTCCCTTGCTCGGTGAAAAGTCTGCTTCTCCCTCTGCCCCTTCCCCTGGTTCTCTCTCTCTCTCTCTCTCTCTCTCTATATATATATATATATATATATAGATAGATAGATAGATACTTCTATGTTTTATATATACATAAATATATGTATATATATATATATTTATGTATATATAAAGAAAACATAGAAGTATCTGATGCACTTAATAAAAATGTGGATTCCCCTAGCCGTATGCCTACCATATCCATGATATCAAGGTCAATGCATTTTTTTGAAGTCTGATGATTCTGGTGAAGAAGTCAGCATGGAGTAGAACTACACAGCTTCTGTGTTCTGTGATATTTATTACCTATTTATTCTTGGGCAATGGTATAGACTGCATATTTTATCTCCACAAAATTCATTTGTTCACCAATGTGAGGGTATTTGGAAATAAAAACTTGGGAAAATAATTAGATTATGAGGATGGAGCCCTTGTGATGGGATTAGTGTCCTTATTCAAAGAGACAGGAGAGCCTCCTTCCTCTTTCTGCTTCCAGGCATGTGGGTGTACAACCTGAAGCCTGCCTTCTATAAACCAGAGAAGGGATCACGCCAGAACCCGACCATGTCGATACCCTGATCTTGAACTTTTATGCTTCAGAATTGTGAGAAATACATTTTTGTTCTTTAAACCATTCAGTCTATGGTAATTGTTATAGCAGCCTGAACTAACACAGGCAAATATGTTTATTTTTCCATTCGTTTTTCATTCATTCATTCATTCAATATTTATTAAGCATCTATTACGCTAGATACTGAGGATAAAAACAACCGGATTAAAAACTCCTTCCTCTTGAAATTCTGATACAATGGTAGAAAGGCAGGTAATAAGCAAACACAATTGAGTGGCAATTCATACTAGGAGAATATCCGTACATGTTTTAATAGAGAATAGTCATAGGATTTATTTTAGCAAGGTGGGCAGAGTTAATGAAAACACAGTATCATTTGGTCACTGACCACATTAATGATGTTCAATCTGAGACTATAAATTTTTTAAACATTCTGTTTTCTGATCTGTAAAATGAGAATAAATTTGGGAACTATTTCAAAAGTTTGTTGGGAGGATTAAACATGATCTCTGTAAAGATTTAGCAGCAGATTGTCAGGCAGAAAGCAAATGTTCAATAAGGGTTAGCCATTATTATTATTATTATTATTATTATTATTATTATTATTATTTTGTCTTTTAGTATAGTGGGGAAACAAAAAGCACTAAATAAAACAAAATTATTAAGTAAACAATGTGATGGCTTTCTCCTTTTTGGAATTTTGTTAGTTACTCAACAAAGAAAATGGATATATGATAATAGGTTTGTCCCTTATGTAAATTAAAGTGTACATGTATATATGTAATACATGTTTGTTCATACACAATATATGATATATATGTGTGTATATATGTATATAGGTGTTTTTAAAATTATATGTTTCTCTTTTTTTTTTTTTTTTTTTGCTATAAGCTATAGAAAAAAAATCTGTTTAAAATGGTCTAATAAGTAGAATTCTTTACCTCGCTGAAAGTAAGGCTGTGTGTGATTAGGGCTTCAGATCCAGGATAGACCAGGAGTTTAGATCAGCCTTTATTCTGATCCAGTTTTGCATTAGTGTCTGGTTCTGCTTGGCTCTTCAAGTGCTGCTTCATCCAAGCAACCAAATGGTGATAATAGTGCCAGAACCTCATATCTGAACCCAGCTAGATCCAGTGGAAAATAGATGATCATTTCCAAAGGATTTTTTCAGACGTGAGAATAATTTTCTTTCTCAGAAACTGCAAGCAAACATCTCTCCGCATCTCCTTTGGCAATCGGGTCACTTGCTTATTCTTGATCAGTCTCAGGAAGAGAAATGACATTTGCTCATTGGCACAGACCTTTCCTTCTCTCTCCAATCTCTGTAGAAAGGTCAATTATCCTAAATTTTGTGAGCTAATCAGGGCCAAGCCTACAGTTTGAAAAAAAATTCTTAAGTCGTTTAACTATACAATGCAGGAGGAACCGTTGAGACCACCACACATTCTGTGAGTAATTCTGGAATCCTTCTTAATCTCACATGGTGAGATAGTGAATCAGGCTTTAAGTCTGAAGGAACCAATTCAGAGTGCTCAGAAAGCAAGCAAAGGTGACGTAAGGGAACAATTCTTTGGCCTCAAGAGCAGAGCTGCTGCTGCTAGTGTGTGTGTGTGTGTGTGTGTGTGTGTGTGTGTGTGTTTGTGTGCATGCCCATATGTGTGTGTTGTCAAGCTGAAGTTCAGAGATATGTAGGTATAAAGCAGTTGTTCTTCATTCTTAAATTTATTAAGTGCCTAGACACTAAATACCTGGGATGCAACATCTGCCCTCTGAGATGTGGACATGAGAGTGAGAAAAGAGTGAGGAATAAGAATGGATTATAAAATTGGGGAGAGTCATGCTAGTGTAGTCAGGAGATTAGTTGCATCATTCTGAAAGGTCAGTTAGGCTAAAACAGGCTATCTGTCTATGCCTTATGCCCAGAGAAAGGAGTCAAAGGACAGTAATTGTTTTACCAAATGATGTTATGATCTGTTCCAGCATTTAGCCCAACCTTTGTCCTTTGAGTACCATCTTTAGAATATTTGTCCAAAGGGTGCCTAGGTGGCTCAGTGGTTGAGCATCTCAGGTCATCATCCCAGGATTCTGGGATGGAGTCTGGCACCTGGGTCCCCTCAGGGAGCCTGCTTCCTCTTCCTATGTCTCTGCCTCTCTATGTCTCATGAATAACTAATTTAAAAAAAAAAAAATAAGGAATATTTGTCCAAATCTTCATGGCACCTGGATCATTATTTCCTTACCATTTTCCTTAAATAAACTCTTTTAAACTTTTAATTTTATTTTTATCTTAGTAATCCACAAACTGACCAGTTTAATATACTCATTTTATGTTAATATGTATTCATTAAATGCATAATCCAATTTTTAACAAGTAAAGTGAAAAAAAAAATCTTTCTGCATACCACTTGAAATAATCTTCCACCAGTAGAACCTATCTCATACTTTGGGAAGTATGGCTTTATTCTAGTCATCCTTTTGGGAGCCCCTAGATTTTAGTTTTAGTATGCAACACATCCTCGGGGCTCTAAGTCTCTAGATTTGGATGTCCTTTAGTTTAGCAACTCTCAGGGAGGCATCTTGTGGGAATTTTAACTTTATTTTCAAATCTCCCTACGCCATTTTCATTCACCCCTGTGGCAGAGTCTTGAGAAAGCTCTCTTTATTCTCTTCCCAAGTTGGAGTTGGAATTCAGGGGTCTCCATCCTCCATCCTGGGCTCACAGCCCTGGTGCTCTGTACTCAGCATCTGGAGTGAACACTTTCTCCATTGCAGTTTGGTCAATGCATCAACTATGACATTTGCCTTTTACAGATTAAGAAAAAAAGACGTCCCTTTATGCGCTGGTTGTGCTAAATCTCCTGACACATTTATATTTGATTTATTGCATATTAGATTTCAGGTCTTCAATTTGCATCTTTCTGGCAAATAGTGTCAGAAGGTTACGTCTTAGCACATGTCTAGAGTGGTACATACATAAAGTACAGGCAAATTCAAATGGCAAAGCTCAAAGAACGAAACAAAGGACACAGCATAAGTGTTTAACCCAAATTGTTTTACCCTTTCTGCTACAGAAGGGTCAGGATATAAAGTGGTATCATTTAAAGGTACCATAGGCTATTTCTGAAGTTGTTTATTGGTAGTTGCGTTTTGTCTGCACCTGGATTGAAAGTAATGATGGACTTGTGGAAACATGTTTTTTTATTGCAAAATACACAATGTGAGCCAAAGAGAAGCTTTAAAAAAAAGTTCAGTAAAATCAGAAAAAAACATGAACAAATTCCTCCTATTAGGACTTAAAATCATTTATGAAAGCAGGCTCTCTCTCCTCTTTCCTGCAGTTAAGAATACTATTGAGACAATGATAGTCATACAAGAGAATTAAATATTTAGTTTGAAATATCTTATTTTCATATTAATATGCTTAGATGTGTGGTTTCTGACTGAAGTTTTTCAGTTCAGAGTCCAAAAAGTCTGAGCTGGGCACAGCCTCTCAGACTCCCTGTTTCCTTAACTGGAAAATGGGCATAATAATAACTAAGCTAACAGCTGCCTTGTAGACTTAATAAGGGAATTGTATGAGAAAATTTATTTGAAACTGGCTTGTAAATTCTATGGGACTATAAAATGTAGAGCAATATTGTAACACATATATAGCATACATGTAATGTATTTATAAATTACATAACTAATATAAATTCACACATATTACAATTATTTCCTGACAGCCAATAATACCACACAACTTCATACATTTAAAATGTGGCTGGGATTCATGAACATGCTTTCTATTTAAAACATTATTGTTCATTTATGTCTAAAAGGGCACTGACATGTAGTTGTGCTACTGGTTTGTTTTTTAAGAATATTTCTGGATTATTTGTGATTAATATGGATTTTAATACTGAATTAATTGCTATAGTTACTTAAAGCTTTTACTTTTATTTCTTGTGTTTTAAATGGCTTCTGTTGGAATCATCTTGTTAAATTGGGCTGTATAAACATGTAATTATTTATACCAATTCATGTTAGGTCCATGGTGTAAGGATTGCCAATTTCCCACCATTGCAATTATAGTCATAACAGGTCTTCAGTTATTTGAATTAAACAGTTCACTGTCTTAAAACCATACTTTTAAAACTTTCCTTGCAAGTCATACCTTCATTAAATTTTTAAAAGTAAAATTACCTTATACATACATATGTCATACATACAGAAACTTAAACTGTGTATGAGACGTATTCACAATTCTTAAAAAGTTGGTAATTCTGACCTCCAAGATAGGTTTCAGAAACAGTAAATAGAACTTTCACTTAAAAAGATGTTCTTCATACTCTAAAATAACTTTAATTTCCTTGGATGTGAGTACTATGTAATTAAGTAATCCCTGTTATACAGAAAAAAAAAGTGTTAGATGTAAATACATAACTCTACCACCACAGTTAGCAGAAATGTTATCATTAAGGGTTTTCTACATTCTTGAGGAAAGTAATAAATACCCCCAGGGCTGTCTTTTTTTTTTTTTTTTTTGAAAGAAGCATTAATCATATTGACTATAGAGTTCTAGCAGAGAAACAAGAAAACACAGAAAACATAACTAGCAACAAATACTTTTGATGGAAAACATTCTGTTTCAACCTTGGTCAACATGAATGTCATTATTAACCAAGATATGTTATCATGAAGTTTCTCTTATAGTTCTCACAATTCTTAATTAATTTTTTTTAATTTAAGATTTTATTTTATTTATTCATGAGAGACAGAGAGAGAGAGAGAGGCAGAGACACAGGCAGAGGGAGAAGCAGGTTCTATGCAGGGAGCCTGATGTGGGACTCGATCCCTAGTCTCCAGGATCAGGCCCTGGGCCGAAGGCAGGTGCTAAACTGCTGAGCCACCCAGGGATCCCCACAATTCTTAATTTTGTAAATTGAAATAGATACTTTGCCATTTTACAATTCCCAAATTTACCTCTGGTTTTATAGATGATTTTATTTTCTTAATAGATAATTTTCACTAATTTATTTTATTTGCCTGAGATACAACTAGTGTATGGTGGTCTGACTTAGTTCTAAGCTTGATCTCTTGCCTACTTCTGAATCATCAACAAAATTCACATAATTGTGTCTAGGTAAACTCAACATCCACTGAATTTAGTTATGTTTTCACCATTAATTCTGTCAAAACTTTTTTTTATAGCAATGTAGGAATGTTGACATAACTAGACTTTTCATGGTAGATCAAAGAAGTTTGTGTCTGAGAAAGGAAAAGTTGACATGATGTACTATTACATTTCAGAGCCAAATATGTACATTAGACCCATTTTCAACAAGCCTAAGCCACTTTCAGAATGTGACTGATTTGGATCAAATTGTCTTTTTCTTTCCCCCCTTCAGAGCTTGGCTTCACTTATCTCTTTCATATTTTTCTTAGAACAAATGAGCTAAGAAATTCCTGAACAAAAGTTGTGAAACTCTGTAATCACCCACTACACAAATTTAATTTAGCAGTTTGTCTGAAAACTATTCATCAACAGGGGGGAAAATACACCAGAAAAACATTTGTGGGTCTGTGTGTTTTTCCAACGTCTCCTAAATGAATTTTCTTGATTGTGTATGCTGAATCATTTGGAGGCACACATAAAAGAAATTTGACATACATGTAAATGATTTGTAGGCAGAGACAATATTTGTGCTCAAATTTGAGCTAATTTTCTCTATAGTTTCATTGCTTTGCACTCATAAAAGATTACATTTAATTCATTCAATTCAGATGATTTCAGACTTTGTCCCTGTAAGTAATATTAATTGTATTTGAATTGCAAATGACCACATAATCTCATTTTTAATTTCAAGCCTGGGGATGAAAAGATTCTACTAAAATCCAAACAGATGTTCAACACGAAGAATGTTTACAGACTTACTGAATAAAATGTTTTTGGTCACTAAACTTTTTTGATATTAACAAAAGGATTTTACAAAAAGAAATAATTTTTGTGTGTGGCCTTATTTATACAGCAATTGTGTGTGCAATCAATTATCAACATTTCTTAGTTTCTACATTATAGAGTTTGGAGGATACAACAATGAATTTCTAAAGTAAATGTCTGGGCTTCTACTTTTGGCGAGATCAATAAAAGGGGCAAGTTTAACCCTCCAGTCTTCAATAAAATTTTATTAATTTAGGGAAAAATATGAAAGAATGGTTTCCAGATAGTGGGCAGCAAGATAGTGTTCCAACATGTGGAACCTGATCCAGGTCAGTGATACCGGAGAAGAGAGAAATACATAAGCTAAGTTCTACAACTGCCCCACCTTACTGCCTGGAGAGTTTCCAGGTCAAAATACAGGAGTAAATGGAGGCAAAACTAGGTGGTTACTCTGTAATATGGAGAAGAACTGGAAGGTTTAAGAGAACCAGTTGTGGGGGTTCCTAAGACAGGCAAGTGGTGAGGAGAAGGTTGTACAGAAAGAGAATGAGCTTCAGAGATGTACCACAGGTTCCCTCCTCCAAGTCCTCAGCTGAATGTTGATTGGTACATGCATACAAGCAAGCTTAGCAGTCCAGGAAAGAGTAAACAGAAAAATCCTAGAGCTATACCGAGCCTTTACCAGTTGATGTTTTCAGCAGTTAGGATGTAAAAACTTCATAAAACATGAGTCATAAGTAGAGAATTATAAAATGGTATAGCCTCAGTAGTAGAGAAAAATCAGCTCTGGACTAAGAGCTTTTCTGGTCCCATTAGCAAAGCCCACAAATAAGCTTTTAAAAAGATCAAATTATTTCCACATGATCTGAAAGTCCCAGAAAAGAATAAAAAAAAAAAAAAAAGGAGAAAGAAAAAAGAAAGAAGAAAGAAAAGCTTGACTATTTTTTGAGCATTAAAGAAAAACACAATATTTGAAGAAATAATTGGAAAAATTTCCAGAAAGAAAAAAAGAATGTCAGAAAAAATAAAGTGCAGAAAAATTACTACAACAAGGCAAATCATAATCAAATTGATTAATACCAGCGATAAAGAAGAAAATCTTAAAAGCAGCTGCAGGAAAAACACATAGTACATATAGAGAAATGAAAATTAGGATGACAAATGATTTCTTTTTGGAAATAATGCAGATCAGAAGACAGTGGAGCAAGATTTTTAAAGTGCAAAAAGAAAATAAAACCGGAAGCTTATATCCAGTGTAAAACCTTTCTAAAACTAAGGCAAAATAAAATATTTTTCTACAATATAAAAGATGAAAATTAATTACTATTAGATTTTCAAAATAAGAATGTCAAAAGAAGTTCTTCAAACAGAAGGAAAATTACACCAGATAGATACCTAGATCTACACAAAAGAATGAAGAATACGAGAATTAGTAGCATGTAGATACATACAAATTAACTTTTTATTTTAAAAATCAGTTTCAAAGATAATCATCTAACCACAAATACTAACAGTCCATTGTGGGGTTATAACAGATGCTGAAATAAAATTTATGACAATAATGTTAAAAATCCTGGGATAGGTGAAATGTGAAAATTCAGCTGTATTTAAATTACTATAACACTATTTGAAAGTAGATCATATCAAGTTAAAGACAAATACCAGAAAACCTGAAAGCAAGTGCCAAAGAAATAAAAGTAGTTAAAACTAATAAACTAACATGAAGACAAAATGAAATCATATAAGATTGCTAATTCTAAATAAGGCAGAAAAAGAGAGAGAGAGAGAAAAAAAAAAGAACAAAGAAGAGACTAAGGAAAAAAAAAACCCTACAGTATGGTGGTAGATGTAAACCCAACCATGTCAGTAATCACATTATATATAGAGTCTAAATACCTCAATTAAAAAGCAGAGATAAAAAAAAAAGGCAGAGATTGTCAATTTGTCAGGGTATATACATATAAAAAAAAATGAGGCTATACTATTTTCTGCCTGTAAGAAACTGACTTTAACATCAGAAAGAAGTTAAAACTAAAAGGATGGTAGAAGATACATTATTCTAATACCAATAAAAGGAAAATTGGAGTGTCTATATAATATTAGAAGATGTGATTACAGAGGAGTGTTTAATTAGTGATAAAGAAGGTCGTTTCAGAAGGATAAAGTGGCCAATTATTCACGAGGACATTAACAATTATGAATATTTAATGACAAATTTCCAAATATATAAAGCAAAAGCTGTTACAAAAGGGTTATAAATAACCAATTATTAACAAATAACTTATAAAAGGGTAAATAAACAGACTTACAATGATAACCAAATATATCAATACCTCTCTCTACAATTGATAGAAAAAGAAAATTGGGTCCATAAGAATTGAATACAAAAGACTTGAACAATATTTCACCTACTTATCACTTCACTCAAAAATAGCAGAATACACATTTTTTTTCAAGCACATACAGAAGTTTTCAAAGCAGACCATATTCAAAGACATAAACCCAGTCTCAATAAATTTAAAAGTATTCAATAATACAACATATGACCACAATGGAATTAAATTAACAATATATAATAGAAAGATATCTTTAAAAAGTCTCCAAATGTTATGAACTAATAACCTACAGCAAAGCTGAAGAGTAAATGAAAAAGAAAATTAGGAAGTATTTTGAATTGAATGCAAATGAAAATAATATATCAAAAATTGTATTGTTCAGCCACAGCATTTCTTAGAGGAATTTATAATAATGAAAAAGCCCAGAAATTTTATAGTATCATTGAAAACTAAAACATTAAGAGTAAGTTAAACCCAAAGTAAGGAGAACAAAGGAAATAATAAATATAACAACAGAAAACAAGGAAATATGAAACAATAGCAATAAAGAAAACCACTTAGGGGCGCCTGGGTGGCTCATTTGGTTCCTGCTCAGGTCATAATGTTGGATCATGAGATGGAGCCCCGAGCAGAGCCCTGAAAGAGTCTGCTTGGGATTCTCTCTCTCTTTCTCTTTCTCTCCACCTCCCTGCCACTTGTGCTCTATTAATCAATCAATCTTCAAAAAAATAGATAGAAAACTAATGACATCAAACTGGTTTTCTGAGAGCATCAATAAAATTTGTAAATTTGTAGTCAGACTGATAAGGAGAAAATGATATGACACAAATTGCCAATATTAGAGATGGCAGAGGGAAGATCACTACAAAACTTAGGGAAATGGGAAAAGATGATAAGGAAATGTTATAAACAAATTTGTGTTGATTTATTTTATAATTTAGGTGAAATGAAAAATCCTTTGAAAGGCACAAAGCTGCTAGAGCTCTTCAATAAGATAGAAATAAAGATAGGAAGGATAGATAAACATAGAGAACATGAATAGCCTACATCCAGGAAAGAAACTGAATTTGTAGTTACAAACTCTTCCCTCAAGGAAAGGTCGGAGCCCGATGACATTACTGGTGAATTCTTCTTAACATTTAAGTATAAACGATGGCAGTTTGAAACAAATTTTTCCCAAAAGTTAAAGAAAAAGGGATATTTCTCAATTTATTTTATGAGGCTAGCATTGACCTGACTTCATACCGAATTAAGACATTAAAAGAAAACTGCAGAACAATATTCACCGTGAACATTGATGCCAACCTTTTAAAAATTTAACTAATAAGAAATGGTGCTAAAACCATTGGATACCAATATATAAGACAAATGAAACCCCAAACCAAGAAACCCAAAGGGATTTTGAACCATACAAAAAAGTAACTCCCAATAGATTATAAACCTAAATATAGAGCTAAGATTTATAAAACTTCTGTAAGAAAATACATGAGAAAATATTTATGACCTTAAATTAAGCAAGGATTTCATAGATTCAAGACCAAAAGCACAATCTATAAAAGAATAATTGATAAATTGGAATTTAACAGCAATTCTGCTGTTTGAGAGATATTAAGAAAGAGAAAATGTGCACAGATCGGTAGACAATATTTGCAAGTTAAATATCTTAAAAAGGACTTCTATTCAGAATATATAAATAAATGTCAAAAGTCAATAAGAATGCAACTAGTCAAATAAAAAAATGAGCACCTTTCATCAAAGGATGTACAGGAATGGCAAATAAGAATATAAAAGGTGTGCAATTTTGTTAATACAGGAAAGTAAATTAAAACCACAGGTGGTTTTAAAGCCATACCTATAATGATCATAAAAAAATAGAACACCAATGTCAAATTCTGATGTAGATGCAGAGCAAGTAAAATGTTCATACACTGTTGATAGAAATGTAAGATGGGGAAGCTTCTTTAGTCAACAGTTTGGCAATTTCTTACATTCTTAAACATACACTTATCAACAATCCTGCTCTGCATTGTTTAGATGAAATGAAAAACTATGTTCACATACAAATCTGTACTCAAATACTTATAGCAAAAAAAAAATACTTATAGCAGTTCCATTTGTAGTCATTGAAAATGGGAAGCAATCCAAATACTTTTCCATTGGTGAATAGATGAACAATGCATGATACATTCATAAATGGAATAAAACTTGGGAATAAAAAGAAATGAACTATGGATACATCTAGTTGTAACATGGAAGAACCTGGTATTTGTTTGCTCAGATTGTTGTAACAAAGTACCATAAACTGGATGGCTTGAACAACAAAAATACATTTTCTCACAGTTCTGGAAACAAAGTCCTGAAATCAAGAGGTCAGTAAGGTTGGTTTCTTCTGAAGGCAAATCTGTTCCATGCCTCTCTCCTAGCTTCTAATGGTTTGCAGGCAATCTTTGGTGTTCCTTGGCTTGTAGAAGCATCACCTTGATCTGCCATCACCTTCACATGGCATTCTCCATATAAGCCCATCTGTATCCAAATTTCCTCTATGACATCAGTCATATTAGAATAGGATGACCAATATGACCTCATTTTGACTTAACTAATTGTATCTATAGGACCCTATTTTGAAAGTCACATTCTGGGGCACTGGGGATTAGGAATTCAACATATGAATTTGTAGGGACACACTTCAACTCATAACAAACCTCAGATGTGTTATGCTAAGAGAAAGGATCTAGACTCAAAAGCTACTACATACTATGTTCTCCTATTTATATAATTTTCTGAAAAAAATCTGTAGGTTTGGAACACAGATCAATGGTTTCCAGGTTACTAGAGATGGGAAGGGATTGATTACAAGGTGGGCTGGCGGAATTTTTTAGAGTGATGGAACTATTGTATATTTTGATTGTGGTGTGGTTATATGACTGCATTTGCCTGTTAAAACTTGTTAAACTGTACCAGAAAAGGGTGAATTTAATCTATTTAAATTTTATTTTAATAAAAGAATGTAGAAAAAAGAAATGGTTACCAATTACAGATATTTTTCATGTAAAGCCTTGAGTCTGGAAGAGCAGGAATTATCTTTACTGTATAGTAGGACTGGAAAATAAGTACTTTCAATCATCATTGGCCACCAACTAAGTACAAAATTGATGCAAAGAAAAGTATTTGGGCAAACTAAAAGCCTTTGTAGGCATTATGGAAATTATTCCTAAGGAAATAATGTTGTATGTTATGAAAGAAACACAATTTAGGCATGTGGATGAAAGACAAATATAAAAGACACCTCACTGAAAATGTTTTCTGAAGATTTTTATTTGTGCAAATGTTAGGGACCATATGCTGAACCTTGCAGTATAGCATGCAGAGAGCTCATCTTCCAATGGCCCAGGGGATCTTGCCTAGATTTATGATATTATTAAAGTTATTTCAAATAACCAAATTTATCTAGTTTATAGAACCAAGTAAAGTGTTAAAAAAAAAATCTACCCCAAATAGGAATAGGTCAGCTACATTATAAAAAAACAAAACAAAACAAAACATGTGTTTGTTATTTTTTAATTCTTCTTTGGGTCAATTATGTCTGTACACATTTGTATTACCCCAAGAATTAAATTTATATTGGCCTGGAGCAGAAATCTTATTCCTTCTAAGGTCTATCTAGCCATTTGCAGTTTTATCTATTGGCAGATTTCCAAAAAAGATCCAACATGCTCCCCAAACAGTTCCTCACTTATATTTAGGATTGCATATAAACTTTCAAATAGGTTGCCAATGCACATGAAATGCTTAAACTTCTTAAAAGGCTCTCCACTGGTCTTTAGCAAAATCTTAACTTAAATGATTTCGAAGGTCCTCTGTGATCTGGCCCTTGCTTGCCCAACTTGTTTCATCTGTCATGATTCTCTTGTCCCTCCATATGCTCAGATAAAACTGGATTTATTTCAATTCCTAGACTATGTCACACCATCTCGTTTCTTGTGCCTTTGTACATGCCCTTCCCTTGCTTAGAATGTACTGCCCCATCTTGTAACCCAGCTTTTACTCAACTTTGAGGTATTGGCTGAGATATCCCATTCATCTGGGAACTAACGACACCATAGCAGTGTTCACAGTGATGATGGTACAATCACCTGTCAACCTTGTAGTAGATAGAAGTTGAGTCTTATTCCCCATTGCATCATCAGGTCCTTGCATACAAAAGGTATGCAGTGAACATATAATGATGAATGTCGCATAGTTTCTTTTTGAACATTATTTTCACAGGATGAATTTGATTCTTCCCTTAAAATGATAGGTAGAAAACACCAAGAGATGTGGAATCAAAAGGTTCTGGTGCTTGAGTCCTGCATTTGCTGTGAACATGATCTGTAATGAGTTATTTAACCTCCCTGACCCTTAGTTTCTTCAGTTGGAAATATCCAGCCAATAAAAATATCCTTGTCACTAGTTTAACTTCAGGAACAAATTAGGTCACACATATGAAAGCATTTTTTAAAATGATGAAATGCCATGTATATGTCAGTTATTTTATTGTCCACATTTCAGCAGAAGTTTTGTGAGTAACATTTGGTGGTGGTTGAGTTGTCACTTCTAAAGCTCTATCAGTATCTATCAGCAGTAACAATAAATGGACACACAAACGAAATAAAAGCATTATGCTTGTTATGCAAATACATTGTCATACATCCTGAGTTGCTAATTCCAGATGTATTTTTGCTCCTCCTATTAAAAAAAATTCCAGAGGCATCGTTATTGTAACCTGCAAGTTTATTATAGCAATAAGCATATATCAATCAAAATGGATGCACCCCACATGGATTTGCTTAAAATTAAGTTGACCAGATCTGTTACAGAACTTTTTTTAGTCTCCTTATTCTATCATTGAATATCACTGAGGTTTTGAATAATGAAAAAAGTATGATTGAACATAGAGTTAGACCAATAGAAGAAAAAACTATTTTTTTAATGGATTTTCAAAGGGGTTATCTATAGAGGAGCCTCCATCTAGGAAATGGTGACATTTGACTAATTAAAACCTGAGATATCTCCAATGGCTCAGCTTCAACACTGTCTCCTCTTTTGACTGTCAAGGATTGTCTTTAAATAAGGTGTGTTGGGCTCATTGATTTGCATGAATTCTTCTTGTTTCTGTCATCTAAAAGTCTAAAAGTCATGTCTTACAATTTGGAATGTTTATGGGCTTTGACAGTTCCCATCTGCTGCGGGGATATTTAAGTGCCCCAAGCCTTGTTGGCAAAACTCAGTTAAATCTTTGTTTTTACTTGATATCATTTAAATTATTTATAGTGGTTATGTCTCAGTGATTATTAGAGAGATTTTTTTTTTTGATGACACAAGGATTTCCTGTCACCATTTTCCAGATGATGAATAAATGCAAGGTAAAATGACACACACTTCTTATTAACATGAACTTTCTGATATTGTGATTATAATTAGTTGGACTGTAGTCCCTTCATTAGTTATTTATTTATTCACCTTCATTTTCCACTTCATTTTGGAAAGGATTTGTGGTGTTGTCATTTCATTAACAAAAGTGCAAGGGCAATTGGATCAGAAATGTCAAGTATTCAGAAATTGACGACCTTGAAACAATCACCCTTACAACTCTACAGAGCAAAAATTTAACTATGGCAGAACGGCTTTCTACAAGAAAGGAACTAGGGGAGAGGTCAGCCATGAATATCACTTGTGTTGAGATGGCTGACCCACATGCCATAGTTGCCAATTATTTATGCCCAATTCATGGTCATTCATGCTCTCTGTACTGCTTTACTTAATAAATATTTATTAAGAACCTATTGTGTGCCAGTCACTCTCCTTAATACTGAGGAAAGATAAGGAAAACAGAGAAGATAACTGTCCTCATGGAGCATACATACCAATAAAACAATTCAAGCAATAAATAATAAACAAAAAAAATTTTGAGGAGTTCTGTGAAGGAAATACAGAGAACTATGGCTGAGAAAATGGAGATGGGGAGGTCAGGCAGGGAGACACTCTCCTGAATAAATCTCCAGTTGCTCTGTCTCTGTTTGTTGTAAAATATTCTGTCAAATTAAAATATGAGGTAGTGGTATTATATAAACAATGGACCTTGTGCTCCAGTGTTATGGTTTTAAGTCCAACTTTTCACCTGCTGCAAAATGATCATTCTTTCCAAAGATAATATTGGCTACCTGGCTATTCACAGTCTTGCCTATATTGAATTATAATTTTCTATTGATTTTTTTCCCTTCCAAGTTTTTATTTAAATTCCAATTAGTTAACATGCAGTGTAAATTTAGTTTCAGGTGTACAATTTAGTGAGTCATTACTTCCGTATATCATCTGGTGCTCATCACAATTGTGTTTCTTAATTCGTATTACCGATTTCATCCCCCCCCCCCCCCACTGCCACCCGCCCCTCTGGTAACCATCAGTTTGTTCTCTATAGTTAGGAGTGTTTCTTGGTTTTTGTAGCTCTTTTTCTCCCCTCTATGTTCATTTATTTTATTTAAATTCCACATATGGGTGAAATAATATGGTATTTGTTTTTCTCTGATTTATTTCCTTCAGCATACTACTCTCTAGCTTTATCCATGTTGTTGCAAATGGCAATAATTCACTCTTTTTCATTGCTGAATAATATTCCGTTCGGTGTGTGTGTGTGTGTGTGTGAGTGAGTGTGTGTGTGTACCACATCTTCTTTATCCATTCCTCAGTCACTGGATGTTTGGGCTGTTTCCATAATCTGGCTATTGTTGATAATGTTGCTATAAACATTAGGGTGCATATATCCCTTCAAATTAGTGTTTTTGAACCCTTTGGATAAATATCTAATAGTGCAATTGCCAGATTGCAGGGTAGTTCTGTTTTTAACTTTTTGAGGAACCTCCCTACTTTTCTCCAGAGTGGCAGTACCAGTTTGCACTCCCATGAACAGTGCAAGAGAGTTCCCCTTTTTCTGCATCCTTGCCAACACCTGTTGTCTCCTGTGTTGTTAATTTTAGCCATTCTGACTGGCGTGAGGTAATATCTCATTGTAGTTTTGATTTGTATTTCTCTGATGATGAAACATGTTGAATATATTTTCATGTGTCTGTTGGCCATCTCTATGTCTTCTTTGGAAAAATGTCTATTCATGTCTTCTGCCTATTTCATAACTGGATTATTATTATTTTTTGGGTGTTGAGTTTGATAAATTCTTTATAGGTTTTGGTTACTGAATCTTATCATATATGTCATTTGCAAATATATTTTCCCATTCCATAGGTTGCCTTTATTTTTGTTTATTGTTGCCTCTAATGTGACATAGCTAATATAATCCACAATGGGGAAAAATTAAGAGCTTTTCATCTATGGTCAAGAGCAAGACAGAGATGTCCACTCTCAACACTGTTATTTAACATAGTACTGGAAGTCCTAGCTGCAGCAAGCAGAAAACACAGATAAATAAAAGGCATCAAAATTGGCAAGGAAGAAGTCAAAGCTCTGCCATTTGTAGATGACATGATACTTTATTCAGAAAACTCAAAGTGGGATGCCTGGGTGGCTCAGTCAATTAAGCATCTGACTCTTGATTTTGGCCCATGTCATAACCTCAGGATCATGAGATGAATCCCCATATTCAGGCTCCACACTGAGTACAGAGCCTGATCGAAATTCTCTCTCTCCCTCTCCTGCAAATATACCCACCTTCCTCATGCTCCGTTTCTTTCTTTCTCTCTCTCTTTCTCTCTCTCTCTCTTTCTCAAGAAAAAAAAAGAGACGCCACAAAAGGATTGCTAGAAATTAAACACAAATTCAGTCAAATTGCAGGATCTGAAATCAACATACAGAAATCTGTTCTATTTCTATACACTTCTACACAACAATAATGAAGCAGCAGAATGAGAAATCAAGGAATCAATCCAATTTATGACTTCACCAAAACCTATAAGATATCTAGGAATAAACCTGTCCAAAGAGGTAAAAATCTGTACTCTGCAAACTATAAAATGCTGATAAAATAAGTTGAAGATGACACAAAGAAATAGAAAAAAAAAATCCTTTCTCATGCATTGAAAGAACAACTACTATTAAAATGTCTATACTATCTACTGCTTTTAAAGCCAGGACATGGGTGTATTAAAAGGCACTCAGAGGATATTCTGTATTCCAGACCCTCATTATTTAGTAATAATACAATTTCCTGTTAATAATCAGGATCAATTATCCCAGAAAGTAGAGCAACTCTTAAATCATGATCATGGAAGCTTAAAGTGCCCAGATGTCAATCTTAACTTTCAGTTTAATGGAATCATTTCTATGCCTCCTGGTATAAGTATTCATCTTTTGGGAGCTCTAGACTTTGTGATATACATTAACCTATGTTATAGTCACTGGTCACATGGGAAGGTTTATATTAAATTTAAATTACTTTAAATGAAATACACTTTAAAATTTATTACTGCAGTTGCAGTAGCCATATTTCAAGATTTCAATGTGGCTCATGTCTACCACATTGGACTACACAGATATGGAACTGCCACTAGATAGTCTAGAGACCAGTAGAATCTAAAATTTTGTTGACAGAAGCAAAAAATGTTGCTAGAGGAGTACAAGAGCTAATGATGAGAAGAGTCCCCATTTCCACTCACTGATCCCTGTACCAATGAATTTTGACTAGAAAAAGCAGTACTACATAGAAGTTGCTAAGTTTACAGCATACACTGCATCCTGGAGGACCTTATTTCAGATGTTCTTACCCAATTGAAACCATAATTGAGTGTTCAAAAAGCCATTCCACCATGCTATCAGTAAAGCTGGTTCAGGATGGTGGGGGACATGGTAAGAGACTGTGTCCCAGATCAGAACAGACCCATGTTGAATACCATGACATTGAATGAAGTTTTCTATAAATCCTTGAATGAAGGTTTTGGCAAACAACTAACAGGCAAAAAGGGGACAATCCATAATCAGAGTAAATGTTTATTCTAGTGAGAACAAAGTGCTGCTCCTTCCATTATAGAATGATCCAATGTAATCAACCTGTACCAGTTTCCTGAATGATGTTCTCAGGAAATGGGGGACACGGTGCAATACTGGGGAGTCAGCATTAGAACTACTGGTGGCAGTTTGATCAGTCATCAGCTCTTTAGCCAATATTGCATTGGTGATAGCAGTATCCATTTCTAAGCCTGTGTGTAAAGTTTATCCCTAAAATCATAGTCATTTTGTTCATGGATCTATTGGACAAAGGCAGCAGTGTCTGGGGGCAATATGACTGACTGGCCTCTATTGAGTGGGTCTTCTTGTCTAGATGATGGTTAAAATCCTCCTGTTTGAGGTTACTCTTTGTAAGTGTTCGTATGAAGAACAAATATCTTCACAATCCATCATCCCCAATAACAGAACCCATATTCCAATTATATTCCTTTAAAATCTTCCACCATTCATCAAATCATTAGTTGCTCTCCATTTAGTAGTATAGATTCGTATCTCTAGTCATTTCTTTCTCCTTCAGGCAATCAAACAACTGGGTGGATAGTGCAAAGCTTTGTCTATGGGAGGATTTTCCTTCATCACCATTCTCCAGGGCCACTCCAGAGTAGGCCTATATCAATGCCCTCATCTCTAAAAGAAGCCATTGTTTTCTTAGTCTACTGGGTATAGGGAGATCTCCAAATTGTTATGAGGGAAGATTGAGAAGGGGGTGGGGTAGTTTATGCAGTTTGAATATGGCCTGTGGCATATGGGCCAATTGCTCAATTAAGCTGCATCTTGTACGTACCACTACCACTTGACAATGAAGTGTTGTTGTGCTGCCCAACTTTATGGTTTGAGGGTCAGATGACACCTACCTCATAATGAGCAGCTAAGGTCTTATGATAATCTGGTGGTCTATGATCAAGCGTTCATTTGTTGCTTGACCCCAGTAGTAAGCCTGAAGCTGTTTCTCAAAATGATAATAGTAGTGTACAGAGTTTAGATCCAAAATTTTAAATGTTTACTATTTGATCTAATTATAGGGTCTTGCCAAAGTCTCTGTAAATTATTCCAATGTGCCATAAATGTGTCAAGCATCATCAGACCATGCAAGGTCATATCCAAGGGGTAGGGAAACTGAAGAATTATTCTTTTTTTTTTCTGGATCCTACTCAGATTTAGCAAATTATCAATATACTCAATAAATTGGTCAAAGTAGAATGCCCAAATAAGGTTTATAGTTCTGCAAATTCTAAAGTGGCACACTAAGCATTTGTGGTTCTTTTTTTTTTTTTTTATTACACAATGGGAAGAAGCAGATGCAGCAATTAGTCTTTTATTTTACAAGGAATGTTTCAATATGCCTCAGACCAACTTTGTCCCTAAAAATTCCATTGAGGTGAAAGGTCTCTAAATATTTGTGGGATTTCTTTCCCTTTCCTCTTTCATGCATGTATTCTACAAAATGTCTAGAGCACTTGCTGCTTCCTGCTCATCTGGCCTAATCAGCATGTTATCACAAATGTAATAGGTTGTCAATATAATGATACCTATGGAATGAGATGACATATAAGTCCCTGTAGACTATATGATAGCATAGAGCTGGACATTTTCTTCTCTCTCTTTTTAAAGAATTTATTTATTTATTCATGAAAGACACAGAGAGGGAGGCAGAGACAGAGGAAGAGGGAGAAACAGGCTCCCTATTGAGAGCCTGTTGCAGGACTCAATCTCAGGGCCCCGGGATCATGACCTGAGCCAAAGGCAGATGCTCAACCACTGAGCCACCCAGGTACCCCTAGGGCTAGACATTTAATATGGTTTTGTATTATTGGCCCTAGCAGAGGAAAGTCAATTATTTCTGATAATCTTTACTGATAGGTAGGGGGTAGGGGGCAGGAGAGAGAGAGAAAGGAAAGAGATGGGGACAGAGAGATTAAGAGAAGGAAACAGATAGACAGATGCTGTCTGATTGGTCAGATGCTGGTACTGTGTTGATTTGTTCTAGTACTGATGCTACACCTGGACCGGCAGCTGCAATTGGATTTCCCTGCTTGATTAAGTTTACACTAAAACACTACCATCTTCTTTTTTTTTTTTAATATTTTATTTATTTATTCATGAGAGACACACACAGAGAGAGAGAGAGAGAGAGAGAGAGAAGGGGCAGAGACACAGGCAGAGGGAGAAGCAGGCTCCATGCAAGTAGCCGGACGTGGGACTTGATGCCGGGACTCCAGGATCATGCCCTGGGCTGAAGGCAGGCGCCAAACTGCTGAACCACCCAGGCATCCCAACACTACCATCTTCTAGGTTCCATCTGTCTTCTGCTCAGGTTAAGTAGGGAAGTCCAAGGAAAATGTGGTGGGATCATCACACCATACCTTTCAAAACTTTGTTGATAGAAACTATCTCTGAAAACTCTCCAAGAATATGTTCTTTGTTTTGTTTTATATTTTGGTAAATAGACACAGTTCTTCTACAAGTTTTCATCTGAACTTTTCTACTGTATTTGCTAAGGAGTTACTCAAGTACTTGGCTCATGCCTGCAAAGAAGCTAATGGAGGAGGTCTGCTGGCAGCAGAAGGATCTGAATGTTTGATTGCAGTCCTTGTGCCTGTGCCCCGGGCTGGCTTCAGAGTGTAAGAAATATGACCATTGCTTTACTTTGCCTTCTAAGTATCATCTCAAAATGATGAAGATATTTTATTCTATTTTATTTTACTGAAGATTTATTGTTCGTTATTCAAATTCAGATCTACAATCTACCTGGAATGGATTTTTATATGTGGTCTAAGATAAGCACCAAAATGCATACTTTTCCCATATTGATTCTCATTTGATTGAGCATCATGTTTTAGAAAGAACAACCTTTCCTCAACTGAATTACTCTGTCACATGGGTGATAAAACAGGCAACTGTACATAGAGTGGAATAGAATAGAAGTTTTGTACTTTAAGAGGAAGTCATGATGTTTGGTAATGGAAGTCCTCTAAATTTTTTGTCTTCACTAGTTTGCCCTTTTGCCTTTCCATATATATTTTAGAATTCATTTGCCAATTTTGGTCAAGGCTTTGATTGGGGTGCATTGAATGTAGGAAATGATCTGTTGAGAATCAACATTTGAAGTATTGAGACTTCCAATCTATGAACATGATGTATTCCTCTATTTTTTAAAGTCTTCTCTAATTTCTTTATTTTTAATTTTTTGGTCCAGAAGTAATATGCAGGTTGCTAGTTTGATTTATTGTTAGGTGTTTGATGTTTTTGATGCTATAGGAGGAAATAGTTCCTTTTTAAGAATCTTTAATAGTTTCATTACTATGTAGGAACTATATACGATCTTTCACCCCATAATTTTCTCCAATTAATTATTAATTACATTTACTAAATGTTTTTGTTCTCAATTATGCTAGATGAAAATAATGTCCTTCAATTTCTCCTTTTCTGATTTTGATAGCGTGTGTTTTAAAAAAACCTTCCTTTTTGAATTGTCTAGGATCTCCAGTACATTTTTGACTAAATGTAACAATAACGGACAGTCTTGTCTCATCTGTAGTGTTAGCTGTACGTTGCTGTTGTTTTGTATTTTATCAGATTGAGAACATTTCTGTCTATATTTTTTTTGTTTTATAAGTTTTTAAAAATCAATAGGCATTGATTGCTTTTTCTGCAAATATAGAGATGACAACATGATCTTTCTTTATTTTTCTGATGATATAATGAATCATGTAGATCAATTTTAGAACATTAACTAATCTTGCATTTCCTGAATACACCTAATTTTTCTAATACATTATCTTGTATGTGATTGCTATCATTTAGTTTGTTATGCATATATTTGCATTTATGCTCATGAGATTGCTCTTATGTTCTGATCCCTGCACTAAAGATTTGGAAACTGAGGTATAGAGACTTTAAATAAATGATTAAAGCTAAACAGACAGTGATTCAGAGTAAGGGAATTTGATTCAAGACTATAGTTCCATACATTAAATTATTAAATAACAGTTACTGATTACAATGTTTTCAGAAAATGATATGAAATGATGGTGTTGCTCTGTGAAGTCTTGTATATTAAAAATTATGAATTTGTATTTTTCTAGAAATTATATCACTTTGGGAAGTGTGACAGTTAATTCTATACGTAACATGGCTGGGTTACATGATGTCCAGAAAACCAGTAAAACATTGTTTCTGAGTATGTCTGTGATGGCATTTCCAGAAGAGATTAGCACTTAACTTGAACTGTGAAAGAAGATAATCGTCACTAAGGCAAATAGTTGTTATCTGGTGATGATGGGCCTGAGTAGAGAAAAATGACAGAGAAAGAATGAATATGCTCTTTTTGCTTGAGCTGAGACATCCCTCTTCTCTTGTCCTCAGATATGTGTGCTCTTGGTTATTGGCCCTTGAGACTCACCTAAATTATACCACTGGCTCTCCCAGTGTTTCAGCTCAGAGACAGGAGATCATGAAACTTCTTGGTCTCCATAATCACATAACCTTACTTCTATAATAAATTCCTTTATCTCTAAAACAATATTATATATTATCTTGGTTCCATTTTTCCCAGATGACCCAGACCAGTATTAGCAAATCTTATGGTTTTTTTTTTTTTCCCACACAGTGGTAATGCATTTTTACTATAGCTTTCAAGACCCTAAATAATCTATCTTCCTCCTCTTTTTAAAAACATTTCATTTCTTTCACATGCACACACATTATTATTCTTCAGCCACACTGACCACTTGACATTTTTTGAACATGCCAAAGCCAAGTGCATTCCTGTGTTCCTGTCATTGCATGGGCCATTGCCTCTGCCTAGAATCTTCTCCCTATAGACATCTGCATGGCTCATGTTCATTTCCTTCACTTCTCTGCAGAAATGGCATCTCATTATAAAGGACTTTCCTGAGTTATGCCACTTTCTTAAGTAGATTATCAGCAGTGATACTCAGAACCATGCTCCTTCCTTCCCTGTTCACCCACAAACTAGTCCTCTTTACTAGTTCCCTCTACTTGTGACTAGCCTTCACAGCCCATATCTACACCCAATATTTTACATTCATTTCTCTAATTTCTCCAAGATAATCTTAACTCTTTAACAAGACAGGGCTTTATTCTGGATCTATTTCTAGAGTCCAGATGAGTATCTGATATATTATAGCTCCCCTCCCTTTTTTAAAACAGATGTTTACTATGTGAATGAACAAATAAATGGATGAAGGAATTTCAAAGTGTCGAAAGTTACCTAATTTCTCAGAAAGTCTCCTAATTTTTTTTCCCTGTGAATCTAACCCTGAAGAAAGACAAGCGTAGGGCCTTCATGATTACCTTCTTTTTATAGCAATGATTCAGAAGGTGTTGATAGATATTTAACACATCTTTCAGTTGCCTCCTGACTATGCCCAAGGTAACTTAGAGGTGGGAGTATTCATCATTTGCCATATGATAAGCTTCTGTTGTTTGCTTGTAGTGCAAGGAGTTCATAATGCCCACTTTATATGCAATATGCTTGAAAAATGAAAGATTATTGTTGATATTAAAGTAAGATATGCAATATCGTATGTAATTCATTTCCCTCAATGTATGCCCGTTAGCTATATTTAACCCTGTCCTTCACATCTAGTCCTGAGATAAATGTAAAAGTGGGGTTCTGTATATAAATGGTGCATCTATCTACCAAATTGATTTCTGGGGCCAAAGAAATAATTGTAATTTATGAGAAACACTTGTGATGGTCATGAATGTTAAGCAGGGTAGATAGGTCTGGGTGACGTGACTTTGATTTTTAATTATAGGTCAACTCAGCTTAATTCCATAATGTGACACTTCACCCTTCTTTCTTTAAACTGAAAGCTAAAAGTGCAAATGCACTAAGCTTTGAATGTCAACCTGAGTTCCAGCAGCTAAATATGCAACTCTGAGCCAGTAACTCGAACTCCTGGGCTCTCAGTTTTCCTAGCTTGACCCACATAATTTCTAATGTCCCTCCTTAAATCTGCAAAAATGTAATGGCTCTGTATCATCATTTATTAAGGGAACTAGTTTGGGAATTGGAAAGAAGTTAGGTGAGAAGTGTTTTAGTTCTAAGTCTAATACATAGCTTTCTGATAAAGAGAGGGAGGAAGAAAGGGTAAGGAGAAAGAGAGAATTCTATATCAGAAATCCTTTTATTGGGGATCCTTGGGTGACTCAGTGGTTTAGTGCCTGCCTTCTGCCCAGGGCATGATCCTGGAGTCCCGGGATCAAGTCCCATATCGGGCTTCCTGCATGGAGCCTGCTTCTCCCTCTGACTGTGTCTCTGCCTCTGTCTCTCTCTGTGTCTCTCATGAATGAATAAATAAAATATTAAAAAAGAAATCCTTTTATTTTTTTAATTGTTTTTAAAATTGTTCTTTTATCTAAGAGAGAGAGTGAGAGAGAGAGAGGCAAGCACAAGGGGGAGGAAGAGGGAGAGAGAATCTGAAGCAAACTCCACACTGAACACAGAGCTCGACAAGGGGCTCTATTCCATGACTGTGAGATCAGGACCTGAGCCAAAACCAAGAGTGGGTTACTCAACAGTGAGGCACCCAGGCACCCCCATCAGTAATCTTTAAAAAAAAACACAACCCAGTTTTATTTTATTTTTTTTTATTTTTTTATTTTTTCACAACCCAGTTTTAAAAACACAACCCTAGTTTGCCAGACCTTGCCTACTAGGGAGGACGGATGAAGTCAGAGTCACAGAGTACCCAAGTTTTATTGGAGCTTTCCTTTGATTCCTGAATCTGTCTTCTTGAACACCATTCTTCTCAGCATGAAGATGTTTCTTAGAAGCCTTAGGGATTGTGCTTAGCTATGAGGAAGGGAGTTGGGGGAAGCCTGAGGGAAAGAAGTTTCAGTGATGTCAATAATAAGAGTAAAGTTACTATTACCTGATGGAATTTGGTGCACGGAAGATATGATATGGTTTGATCTTAAAGAATGGGATGGGGGGAGGTAACAAAAGATTAGAAAGTAAGATGAGGCTAGATCAAGCAGGGGTCTGTAGGACAGCTATTTTAGCTTTTTTTGTGTGATACTTCTGCTCACCATAGGTCTAGGTAGGGCTGAGGTCGCAGGAAAATTTGAGTGCCAGGTGTATTAAGATAGATCCTTCTCCCACTGCCAAAGATCTCCTTACTAAATCAGGTTCATCCTGGGTGGTTCCTTCTTACCTAAGTGTAAGAGGCCTCCCAGAAAGTTTTAGATCTTTCACAGATTTCTTGGCGACTGGCCCTGCTAACTCATCAGGTATGCCCAGTCATGTCAGAAGCAGATATTAGGTAGAAGGCGGAAAAACCTGAACTGAGACTACATCATAATATAATATCATAATCAAAATTTGTGATGCCTTCAGGAATCTAGAAACTTAAATGCTAAATGCACTTTAACTTTTAATTGGAGGTTAAAGACGATTTAGATAAGGTTACCGCTTGTATCTCTCATCAAAAATGGATTTTTCATTAGGTCTTCTGCTATCTGCTTGCTGAATCACTGATCCTCGCCCATCCCACAGTTCTAACACACAGATGAAGCCAATCCTCCTCTTGAGATAGATCTCCTTATTAGTAGACCACGCTGGTACCCACCACTAGCATGATTTGCAAAATATCTGACACAATGATAGGCAAACCCTTTCAGAAGGGCTGACAGAGAAGTAGCCAGCCTAATTGGAAGCTGATATTTAAAACAATGATATAGAATTTTCTGTATCACCTTAAAAGGTTCACTGACTTTATGCAAATATGCCAAGGGTGCTTTCCCTCGGCATATTTCCCATTGCTTTCCCATTAGAGAAGATGACCAAATATATTCTCATGTTACATATGTGTGGCAAGGCGAGTTGGTAAGGCCTAACAAAATATTTGTTTCAGCCACAATGATGAAAACAAATGCCTGCAAGTTGGGAAATGTCCACTAGTGAAACCAATCATTTTAATCAAAGTGAGTATGTACTGATGAGGTTGTGTCCAAACATAAAACGTTCATTTGTGGAAACAGTGCTTTATTTAGCAATGCTCTCAAAGCTCGATGAAGAAGCAAAAGGATGAACAAACTGAAGTGTAGTATTAATTTCTTTGCAAAATACTTTATATAACTGAACTATTTTGTGGGTCGACTTAAGTGTTTTTTTTTGTTTGTTTGTTTGTTTATGAACATTGATTTAATGACAGTGCTCTTGAAATTATATGTTTGGAGATTGTTACAATAGTCCAACAATAAAGTTTGTTTCTGGGGGAGGATAGAGCATGGCTCTCTTGAGTAGCAGTTGGGAGTCGGGGGCTCCTTTGTGTGCATGTGATTGTGCTCTCTGTTTTTTTTTTTTTTTTTTTTTGTGAGGGGTGGGCTAAGAGAAAACCAATTTTAACTAAAAAGATGCGCACAGCTGATTAAAGTTTACTAAAGGAAAAACCTACATTTTTAGGCTATCTTTCAAAATCAGTCCTCTGTTCTGAATTATCCATTAGCTTGCAGAGATTCAGGTTCACCTCCTTATTATTAAAATATGTATTCACAAGCCTTTCACAGTTGTGCTGTTCTAGTAACAAATACCTTCTACTTTTCTAGGACATAATTTCACTTTGTTTAAACGGGAATTCTGGATTCAAGTAGTTTTTGGTTTTATCTTTAATGGGAAATAATTCATTTGCTGATTTTATTCTCCTTGATTAAATGATTTCAGGAACATTATTTCAGGCGCTTTGTTGATAAACTCCTATTGGGTTAGCATTGAATTTATTTATTTCTAAGATTTGACTCTGTGGATGTTTGAGATGAACTCGTTAACACCTAAATTTTCTGTGAAAACAGCAAGCTCTTTAATCACAGAGTTTGGAGTAAGACCAGGGGGAATGGTGATATCTGCTTTCCAGCCCAATTATTTGGCGAAAAGAGCCAGTAAGGACCCTTTGACTTTTGCCATTTTGCCACACACCACCTAACAGAGTTATTAATCAAGAGATGTACGTTATTATGTAGGATCTCTTAGCTCAGATAAATAATTTATTTTTTTAAGATTTTATTTATTTATTCATGAGAGACACAGAGAGAGAGGCAGAGACGTAGGCAGAGGGAGAAACAGGCTCCACACAAGGAGTCCGACATGGGACTCAATCCAGGGTCCCCAGGATCATGCCCTGGGCTGAAGGCGGCATTAAACCGCTGAGCCTTCGGGGCTGCCCTCAGATAAAGATTTAATGCAGGATACGCTCCTAGCACTGATGACAGCATGAAGAATTACACTGTGGGCAAGTGTTAAAATTCCTGACAATTTCTGTGAATCCAAGGAAGAAATAGTTTAAAAAAATAGCTTTTATCTTCTAATTGTGTTGATTTCATTTGCCATAAGAGGAGTATACATGAAGTTATGTAAGGCTAGTAAGATTTTATTAAAATATAATTTTCTTAGAGGTGGAGGTACACTTTATTTATTTATTTATTTATTTATTTATTTATTTATATTGGAGTTCAATTTGCCAACATATAACATATCACCCAGTACTCATCCCGTCAAGTGCCCCCCTCAGTGCCCCAGTCACCCCAACCTCCCGCCCACCTCCCTTTCCACTACCCCTTGTTCATTTCCCAAAGTTAGGAGTCTCTCACCCTCTGTCATACTCACTGGTATTTCCCACTCATTTTCTCACCTTTCCCCTTTATTCCCTTTCACTATTTTTTATATTCCCCAAATGGATGAGACCACATAATGTTTGTCCTTCTCCGATGGACTTATTTCACTCAGCATAATACCTCCAGTTCCATCCACGTTGAAGCAAATGGAGGGTATTTGTTGTTTCTAATGGCTGAGGAATATTCCATTGTATACATAGACCACATCTTCTTTGTCCATTCATCTTTTGATGCCACCGAGGCTCCTTCCACAGTTTGGCTATTGTGGACATTGCTGCTAGAAACATCGGGGTGCAGGTGTCCCGGCGTTTCATTGCATCTGTATCTTTGGGGTAAATCCCCAGCAGTGAAATTGCTGGGGCGTAGGGCAGGTCTATTTTTAACTCTTTGAGGAACCTGCACACAGTTTTCCAGAGAGGCTGCACCAGTTCACATTCCCACCAACAGTGCAGGAGGGTTCCCCTTCTCCACATCCTCTCCAACATTTGTGGTTTCCTGCCTTGTTAATTTTCCCCATTCTCACTGGTGTGAGGTGGGATCTCATTGTGGTTTTGATTTGTATTTCCCTGATGGCAAGTGGTGGAGCATTTTCTCATATGCTTGTTGGCCATGTCTATGTCTTCCTCTGTGAGATTTCTGTTCATGTCTTTTGCCCATTCCATGATTGGATTGTTTGTTTCTTTGGTGTTGAGTTTAAGAAGTTCTTTATAGATCTTGGAAACTAGCCCTTTATCTGATACGTCATTTGCAAATATCTTCTCCCATTCTGAAGGTTGTCTTTGAGTTTTGTTGACTGTTTCTTTTGCTGTGCAGAAGCTTCTCATCTTGATGAAGTCCCAATTTTTGCTTTTGTTTCCCATGCCTTCATAGATGTATCTTGCAAGAAGTTGCTGTGGCCAAGTTCAAAAAGGGTGTTGCTTGGGTTCTCCTCTTGGATTCTGATGGATTCCTGTCTCACATTTAGATCTTTCATCCATTTTGGGTTTATCTTTGTGCCTGGTGTAAGAGAGTGGTCTAGTTTAATTCTTCTGCATGTGGATGTCCGATTTTCCCACCACCATTTATTGAAGAGACTGTCTTTTTTCCAGTGGATAGGCTTTCCTGCTTTGTCAAATATTAGTTGACCATAGAGTTGAGGACCCATTTATGGATGCTCTATTCTGTTCCATTGATCTATGTGTCTGTTTTTGTGCCAGTACCACACTGTCTTGATGACCACAGCTTTGTAGTACAACCTGAAATCTGGCATTGTGATGCTCCCAGCTCTGGTTTTCTTTTTTAATATTCCCCTGGCTATTCAGGGTCTTTTCTGATTCCACACAAATCTTAAGATGATTTGTTCCAACTCTCTGAAGAAACTCCATGATATTTTGATAGGGATTGCATTAGATCTGTAAATTGCCCTGGGTAGCATTGACATTTTCACAATATTAATTCTTCCAATCCATGAGCATGGAATATTTTTCCATCTCTTTGTGTCTTCCTCAATTTCTTTCAGAAGTGTTCTATAGTTTTTAGGGTATACATCCTTTACCTCTTTGGTTAGGTTTATCCCTAGTTGTCTTATGCTTTTGGGTGCAACTTTAAATGGAATTGACTCCTTAATTTCTCTTTCTTCAGTATCATTGTTAGGGTATAGAAATGCCACTGATTTCTGGGCATTGATTTTGTATCCTGCCACACTGCCAAATTGCTGTATGAGTTCTAACAATATTGGGGTGGAGTCTTTTGGGATTTCTGTGTACAGTATCATGTCATCTGCAAAGAGGGAGAGTTTGACTTCTTCTCTGCCAATTTGAATGCCTTTTATTTCTTTTTGTTGTCTGATTGCTGAAGCTAGGACTTCTAGTACTATATTGAATAGCAGTGGTGAGAGTAGACATCCCTGTCGTGTTCCTGATCTTAGGGGAAAGGCTCCCAGTGCTTCCCCATTGAGAATGACATTTACTGTGGGCTTTTCCTGGATGGCTTTTAAGATGCTGAGGAATGTTCCCTCTATCCCTGCACTCTGAAGAGTTTTGATCAGGAATGGATGCTGTATTTTGTCAAATGCTTTCTCTGCATCTATTGAGAGGATCATATGGTTCTTGTTTTTTCTCTTGTTGATATGATTGATCAGGTTGATTGCTTTACGAATGTTGAACCAGCCTTGCATCCCAGGGATAAATCACACTTGGTCATGATGAATAATCTTCTCAATGTACTGTTGGATCCTATTGACGAGTATCTTGTTGAGAATTTTTGCATCTGTGTTCATCAGGGATATTGGTCTATAATTCTCCTTTTTGGTGGGGTCTTCATCTGGTTTTGGAATTAAGGTGATTCTGGCCTCATAGAACGAGTTTGGAAGTATTCCATCTCTTTCTATCTTTAAAGTAGAATAGGTATGGTTTCTTCTTTAAACGTTTCATAGAATTCCCCTGGGAAGCCATCTGGCCCTGAACTTTTGTGTCTTGGGAGATTTTTGATGACTGCTTCAATCTCCTCCCTGATTATTGGCCTGTTCAGGTTTTCTATTTCTTCCTGTTCCAGTTTTGGTAGTTTGTGGTTTTCCAGAAATGCATCCATTTCTTCTAGATTGCCTAATTTATTGAAGTATAGCTGCTCATAATATGTTTTTAAAATCGTTTGTATTTCCTTGGTATTGTTGTTGATATCTCCTTTTTCATTCGTGATTTTATTTTCAATTAGCAACAATTGTACCTCGGATAAACCTCATTGGCTATGATACTGCCACTGCACAAAGCTCATTCGTAATTTTATTAATTTGAGTCTTTTCTCTTTTGTTTTTAATAAGGCTGGCTAATGGTTTATCTATATTATTAATTTTTTCAAAGAACCAACTCCTGGTTTTGTTGATCTGTTCCACAGTTCTTCTGGTCTCTATTTCAGTGAGTTCTGCTCAAATCTTTATTGTCTCTCTTCTTCTACTGGGTGAAGGTTTTATTTGCTGTTCTTTCTCCAGTTCCTTTAGGTGCAAGGTTAGCTTTTGTATTTGAGTTTTTCCCAGTTTTTTGAGGGATGCTTGTATTGCGATGTATTTCCCTCTCAGGACTTCTTTTGCTGTATCCCAAAGATTTTGAATGGTTGTATCTTCATTCTCATTAGTTTTCATGATCCTTCTAATTCTTCTCTAATTTCCTGGTTGACCCTTTCATCTTTTAGCGGGATGGTCTTTAACCTCCACGTGTTTGAATTTCTTCCAAATTTCTTCTTGTGATTGAGCTCTAGTTTCAAAGCATTATGGTCTGAAAATATGCAGGGGACGATCCCAATCTTTTGGTATCAGTTAAGACCTGATTTGTGACCCAGTATGTGATCTATTCTGGAGAAAGTTCTATTGCACTTGAGAATAATGTGCATTCAGGTGCGTTTGGATGTTAAGTTCTGTAGATATCTGTGAAATCCATCTGGTCCAGTGTATCATTTAAAGCTCTTGTTTCTTTGGAGATGTTGTGCTTAGAAGATCTGTCAATTACAGAAAGCCATGTTGAAGTCTCCCAGTATAAGTGTATTATTATCTAAATATGTCTTAACTTTGGTTTTTAATTGATTGATATACTTGACAGCTCCTACATTAGAGGCATAAATATTCATGCCTAACCTATTGTTAGGTCCTCTTATTGGATAGATCCTTTAAGTATGATATAGTGTCCCTCTTCATCTCTTACTACAGTCTTTGGGATAAACTTTAATTTATCGTGGATATGAGGATTGCTACCCCTGCTTTCTTTTGAGGACCATTTGAATGGTAAATGGTTCTTCAACCTTTTATTTTCAGGCTGTAGGTGTCCTTAATTCTAAAATGAGTCTTTTGTAGGCAGCAACTAGATAGGTCTTGCTTTTTTATCCAGTCTGAAACCCTGAGCCTTTTGATGGGATCATTAAGCCCATTCACGTTCAGAATTACTATTGAAAGATATGAATTTAATGTAATCGTAATACCTATTCAGTCTGTGTTTTTGTGGATTGTTTCTTTGGACTTCTCTTTCTTTTACAGAGTCCCCCTTAATATTTCTTGCAGAGCTGATTTGGTGGTCACATATTCTTTCAGTTTCTGCCTATCTTGGAAGCTCTTTATCTCTCCTTCTATTCTGAATGAGAGCCTTGCTGGGTAGAGTATTCTTGGCTGCAGGTTCTTCTCATTTAGGACCCTGAATATATCCTTCCAGCCCTTTTTGGCCTGCCAGGTCTCTGTGGAGAGGTCTGCTGTTAGCCTAATACTTCTCCCCATATAAGTTAGGGATCTTTTGTCTCTTGCTGCTATAAGGATCTTCTCTTTATCTTTGGAATTTGCAAGTTTCACTATTAAATGTTGGGGTGTTGAATGGTTTTTATTGATTTTAATGGGGGGATCTCTCTATCTCCTGGATCTGAATGCCTGTTTTCCTCCCCAAGTTAGGGAAGTTCTCAGCTATGATTTGTTCAAATACACTTTCTGGTCCTCTGTCTCTTTCACTGC
Organism: Canis lupus baileyi; assembly: GCF_048164855.1. Classification (NCBI taxonomy): domain Eukaryota; kingdom Metazoa; phylum Chordata; class Mammalia; order Carnivora; family Canidae; genus Canis; species Canis lupus. The sequence continues at coordinate 40,978,576 of NC_132861.1, read as the reverse complement.
CCTCTGGAACCCCTATTAAATGTAGATTTTTTTCCTTCTGAGGCTGTCATTTATTTCCCTTAACCTTTCCTCATGATCTTTTAATTTTTTTTCTCTTTTTTCCTCAGCTTTCTTCCTTGCCATCAACTTGTCTTCTATGTCACTCACTTGTTCTTCTGCCTCATTAACCCTCATCGTTAGGACCTCCAGTTTGGATTGCATCTCATTTAATTGATTTTTAATTTCGGCCTTATTAGATCTAAATTCTGCAGTCATGAAGTCTCTTGAATCCTTTATACTTTTTTCTAGAGCCACCAGTAGCTTTCCAATTGTGCTTCTGAATTGGCTTTCTGACATTGAATTGTAATCCAAATTCTGTAACTCTGTGGGAGAGAGTACTATTTCTGATTCTTTCTTTTGTGGTGAGTTCTTCTTTCTAGTCATTTTGCTCAGTGCAGAGTGGCTAAAAACAAGTTGTACTTGTTAGAAGTGTGAACTCTTCTCTCTGTAGTGTTCCAGCTGATCTCTCTTTAAATCTCAGGGCAAATTTGTAGGTTTTCAGGATGATTTGAAAGTTATCTAGGTAAGTTGGTGGGGACAGGTGACTTGGGGACTCTACTCTTCTGCCATCTTGCCTCGCCACCCCATCCCCGGAGATATACTTTAAAACCTAAAATTCAAGGACAGCCTGGGTGGCTTAGCAGTTGAGCACCTACTTTCCCCCAAGGGTGTGATCCTGGAGTCCCAGGACTGAGTCCCACATTGGGCTCCCTGCATGGAGCCTGCTTCTCTCTCTGCCTGTGTCTCTGCCTCTCTCTCTCTCTGTCTCCCATGAATTAAATAAAATCTTTTAAAAAAATAAAACCTAAAATTAAAAAAAAAACCCACCTAAAATTCAAAGGAAAAAAACTCCACAATTTTTGATGCTATTGACTCTTAGAAAGCTTGCATGAATGGCTGAGGACCAAGGATACCATAACATGAAAGGAATTGCTCCAACAGGGAAAGATTTGCTAAGTTGTACCTATGGCTTACACTTTATGTATATTAACTCATTTCATCCTCACAATAATTCACCAGGAGAGGTTTACTGTTATCTTTCTTGCCTTTTATTATTATTATTATTATTATTATTATTATTATTATTATTAGAGAGGGAGGTGGGGGACAGAAAGACTTTTAATGAGGCTCCATGCCTAACAAGGAGCTTGACATAGGGCTCAATCTCAGAACCCTGAGACCACAACCTAAGCTGAAATCAATAATCAGATGCTTCATGGACTGAGCCACCAGACACACCTATTATCCCTCTTTAAAGATGATGAAATTGGGGTGCAGAGATTAAGTACAATCATGTGTCCAAGACTAGACAGAAAGGGAGCAGAAGGAACCCCTGGGTGGCTCAATGGTTGAGCGTCTGCCTTTGGCTCAGGGTGTGATCCTGGGATCCAGAATTGTGTCCTGCACTGGGCTCCCTGTGGGGAGCCTGCTTCTCCCTCTGCCTGTGTCTCTGCTTCTGTGTGTGTGTGTGTGTGTGTGTGTGTGTCTCATGAATAAATAAATAAATCTTAAAAAAAAAAAAAGAGGGAGCAGAAGAGAGAGAATCTGAACCTGGTACCTCTGACTCTAGACTCTGCATTTCACTACTAATCTATATAGGAATATAATCAGTATGGTACTAGGAATAGAAATTGATTACTGCGACACCCTCTCTAGCTGGTAGTGCTATCAGGATCTGCCTTGGTTTGAGAAGCTGGAAAGATACTCTCAGCTTAAAGTTTCCCTGGTTATTCTGGAATCTTTCATGAGGGTCTGGCCCTCTCATCCTGTGTCCTATACTGGTAGAAGATGCTGGCAATCAGGTTACTTTTATGAATATTGTGATGGGAGAGAGGAAGAGAAGTCAACATTGACCTTTGCCCAAGCATGGAGAAGGAGAGCTTCATCAGAACAGAGTCATGACTTTCTTAATAATAAACTTGAGCAGGGGGAGTGAAGAAACCTGTTATGCATTTTGTCATGGTCTAGAATAATGGCTTTCTATTAGAAGTCCAGGTACCATCTAAACCAGAGTTCCTTAACCTCAGAACTATTGACATTGTGGAATGAATAATTTTTTGTTGCAGGAGGCTATTCTGTGCATGGTATGATGTTGATCAGCCCTCCCAGCTTCTCTCTAGATGCCAGTAGCACCCTTAGTGTGATACCCAAAAATGCCTCCAGATATCACCCAATGTCTCCTGGATGCAAAACCATCCCTGGTTGAGGTTGATTGATATATACAGCTGTATGTGCTTACAGTTGTGATCTAAGTGGGATGAAGGGTTTTTATAACTTTAATATTTATAGAATTCCTATGAATTTCTATATTTTTAGAAAAATGGGAGTTTTTATTACTAAGTGGATTAGAACTAATATTTATCTTTTACTTGATTAGTTGATTTTTGATAGAGTAGTGGCATGTAAGATAGGAAAGGTAGATATTTTTCAGGACATGGAACCGTGAAGACTAAAGCAACCTGGAATGCTAAGACACTGACTTGTTGAGAAGTTCCAGAAATGCTTCAGTAGGGATATTTCTAATCCAGGCAGAGGGAAAGCTTATTATATAAAAAGGTAGTTGGAGCTTAAACCACTGTATGAAGAAACAGTGACAATGATGACTTAATCAGCTTTCTTGAATAGTTAGTATCATGGTACATCAGAGCCAGAAGGCCCACTTAGGATCTGCTTATACAGTCCTCTCATTTTACAAAGGAACAGGGTATATGAAGGTTAAATTACTTGACCAAGTTCCTGGTGGCCAAGATAGGAATAGAAAGTAAATTTCCCGATTCCCATGTCTACTAAACACAATTTCTCTAGGAAATGCATGAAATCCAGAAGTTATCAGGAAGAGCCTTCCATTTTCACCTCTAGAACCAAAACCTCCTTTTTTTTTTTTTTTTTTTGGTTCACGTTAACTGGTTGTTTTTCCTTTCTAATATTTCTCCTAGAATGCTGTTCTGTGTTTCTCTTTCATCAACTAACTTTTGTTTTTTGTAGAGAAGAGATCATCTTTATATCATTTCAATACCTGGCATGGTTATTCAAGTGTTTAAAGAAACAATATTCTATGAACCTTAAGAATGATGAATTCCAAGCGTAGTGGATTGATACAAAGGGTACTACTACTAAGCACCCAGATGATACCTGTGTTTTCCCATTATGGGGAAAACAATTATTGAATGCTATTGTTTTATTTTATTGATTTTCCTGTCTTCTCAGATTGATTCCAGAACAGGATTCTTTTCTTCCTTGCTCAATCTTGGTTCCCTGAGGACTCATGTGGTAGTTGTCAAACAGGAAATCCTTAATCAATGTATTTGTCAAATGATGAAATAAAGTAGTGGATTTGCCAGTGTGGACACAGTAGAAATATTCAAAATATTCAATATTCAATATACTACATGCGACATAGTTTCTTGACAACCATTGGCCAAACAGAGCATGCATCATAATGTTTAGAAATAGCACACACAGTCAGCCAGACTTGAATGAAAATTCTAGTTCTGATGGTTATGAACCATGGTACCTTGGTCAAGTTGTTTAACTCTCTGAGCCTCAACTTCTGCATCTGTTAAAAAGTCATAAGAGAGTATTTATCTCTTAGAGTTCTTATCAGGATTAAAGAAAATAATGCAAGTGAGTTGATAGGTGAGAACTTGGGATTGGCACTTAGTATGCACTTAATAATCGTGAGCTGTGTGGGAAGGATGCTTCTAACTTACGTGGTCATTTTGCCCATGGAGAAACTTTTATTGACCAAACCCCAGGATTTTGGAAGAATTACCATGCTGTAAGTATTAAAAGGTATGCTAGGCAAGCCACTCATTGCTTCCAGCATCCAAACAGAGGTGCCTTTCCTTCCTTTCCTCTTTGCCATAGGGGCACGGCATGAGCCATTGAGTAGCTGGGTAAATGGACTAGGAACCTCACCTACAGGCCAATTGTTCCTGATTCAAATAAAGGGTGAATGAAACAGCACTTTCAAGTTCAGCCCGAGTCCCAGTCTTTCCAGAGAAGTCTTGCATGAGAAGGCATATTGAGTGTGCAGTAGCTATCAATAAAATGGATTTCATGTTCCATGTGGCTATTTTTTCCTTTGTGTCATGGAATCCCAGAAGCACCAATGATGAAATACTAAGATGCAGCCCATTCAATTATTATCAAAAGGAATATCAATCTTAGGATCCTACCCTTTATCTAAATGAGAAAATAAAATGTAGATAACAATAGCAACTAGCTAAGGGATGGAATCTATATATATGAATAGAGAAAATTGAACATACTATATTTAAGTGATGAAAAGTAGGGGTCCCTGGGTGGTACAGTTAGTTAGGTGTCCAACTCTTGGTTGGACAGGTCATGATCTTAGGGTTATGAGACTGAGCTCCAAGCCGGGCTCCAGACTCACTCAGCATAGAGTCTGCTTACGATTTTCTCTTCCTCTGCCACTCCCTGCATCCCCCCTCTAAAAATATATATAAATCTTAAAAAAAAAAAAAACGATGAAAAGTATCCTGAGAAATGTTGGCTATATTTTAATCCACCCCGCATCCCTATACATACTGCCATCATGTAATGGTAAATTGAATTAACATCTACTTAACTTTTGAATAATGAAGTCATATACCTCCCTGATGTGTGACTTTGGGTTTGTACATATAGATTTTTGAATCATTCAAGATAGGTTAGGAAAGCACTGGGTGTTGCAAAATGATAAAGCAGGGCTGAACCAGATAGCATCCCCTTGAGGGAGATGCAGCAAAGCAAGGAAACAGCCTAACCTGAGGAGAGCAAGAGGTGGGAGGTGCTATGACAGATGGCAAATGTTGTCTCAGTGAATGGCTACCTTCTGATAAGCACTACCATTGCTGAACGGAGTAGATTGTAAAAAATTAAAATTAAATAAAAATTCAAGAATTACTTCATTTGTTTCTTCTTGAGTATGGATATTTCTTTATGTCTCTTGGGCCACTGTGGGCAAGAAAGAGTCAGGAAGTCAATAATTTTAAGACATAAACAGGCTTAGAGCACTAGAAGAGAATATTCTTTTATTCATTCGCTAATCCCTCAGTCACTTATTTATTCCTTCTATTCCTTCTATTTATTCCTTCTATCTATTCTTCTATATCATAGACAAGAAAAAAATTGAGATACACATCTCAGTTGTTTTGAAGCTCTTAATGAAAATCCCAGAGGTAAAAATATTGGAAAGATTATAACAATCCAGAGATGATATATTAAAAATATCTGAGCCATAGCTGTCTCTGTAAAGGAACCATATAGAAATATAAAGATTCTTTTTAAGTTATTTTATACATTAGAAAAAATATATGATATTTAATATATAATATAAAAATATATACATACAAATGTTGGCATATATTTATCGATGTCCTGAACAGGCTTTAGATCTTTAAAAATTATGAATTAAAAAAAATAATGATGATACAGAGCTGACACTCTAAATTTGGTTGTCGCTGAATGATAACAGAATGATAAAAAGAATGATAACAAAATGATAAAAAGAAGTATAAGATTTTTATATTAAATCATCTATCACCCACTTATAATTGGGTAAAAGATAATTAATGTTAGTTCATATTGTTGACTGGCTTTTTATGGTAATTGCTTTTTGATCGGTTTTTGCAAATTGGAACTAGAGATTTATAACACCAGGAATATTTTTATTAAACCTTTAATAAAAAAAATACGGTTATAAAGTGAACTTTAATTATATTCCTCTGCAAAAAGTTCATATTTCACAATTAAATAAAAACTACTTAGAATTAAGAAAGTTCTATTGATGCAACATTCTGAGTTCCTTGGAAAAAAGTAAGCTATAATATAATAAGGAATTGGGATGTGGGAAAATACTGTTCATTTCTCACTTTAATAATTAAAGTCACACAAATTCCATAATTATAATGATAATAACAACAATAATGATAACTCCCATTTATTGATCACTTAGGATATACCAGTTCAGTGTCTAACACTTGTCTCCAAGTCATTTTACTTAATGCTCACCACAGCCACAGGAGATAAGCATCGTTACTCTTCTCATTCTATAGATGAGATGCTGTGGCACCAAGATGTAGAGTTCTTTATCCAAAGTCCCACAGCTGATAAAGAATGGCGGTAGGATTCTCCAAGTCTGTCTGTCTTCTAAACCCACTGGGTTAACTATGCTGGCTGGCCACATATAGAAATTAGTTTTTTTGACACTGTCTGCTGACATTTGCATTGAGGAGAGAAAAAAAAAGTCTTACCATAATCCTAGTTTGATTTCACCATGTGGAAGAGAAAGTGGAGAGGAAAGTGAACCTGTCTCTTGATAAATCATCAATTCTATCTCAGTGGGATGAATCCTTTCAGTGTCCTTGCATTCTGAAGCACAGCTTCCCACCCAGCACGGACCTAAGAACCTATTTAGTTCTGAGAATATCATATCCAAAGCATACGGATTATTTGAGGAAAATTTCCCTTGCACATGCATTACAGGGGGGAAATCTCAAATGTAACCCAATCTCAATGAAATGAGATAAACAAAAGAAAAATGAAAAAAAAAATTAGCTCTATTCTCCTATTCTGTCCAGCACTCTTCTCTCCCACAGTCTCCATTTGGAAATACTTTCTCAGCCTTCTTATGGTTTTGAGCACATATTTAACATTTTGAGAAACTTCTATTTGCCTTTGGCTAGAATATCCTACATAAACATCCTCTGCCTACTTATTTAGAACAGCTCCTGTTTCTTCTCACACTCTCCTCTTGCAAGTTCACTATTGTGATAACAGTCATATCCCCCCAAATGTAATAATTAACACTTAGTAATAGGAATGTAGGAAAGTTTATTTTTGGTTTCTCTTACCCCAAAATCAAATTGCTCTTTCATTATGGTCTTAAGGGAACACGAGCCATGTGGCTGTATTCCTGAATTTCCAAATCTCATTCCTGAAGAATTCCATGGAACAGAGATCAACCAGTTGGCATTATGCTGAGAATTGCACTTCCTAAAAGCTCTCAAATAAAGAATGCCATGAAAATGACATTTTAGTCAGAGATCCCAAACTGGATTGACTTCTTCCCTTCTCACTATTCTTGAGCCAATCAGAGATGACTGTAGCGTGCATTCATTTGGAATGACAAGGCAGATAAATATCAGGATGATTGAAGAAAGATGAAAATAGAACGAGTTGGAAGATAGACTGAGAATGGAGAGAAATATGTTGTAGTTTGAAATGAAGCATCAAACTTATTAGTTGTATGACCCCAAATATCAGTGTATGTATAATGTATAATTTGGGCAATAAGTATATTTGGAAATAATTGGAATTTTTAATTTGATTTTCTAAACTTTATTATATTTTCATTTTCAGCATCATCTTGACTCTTTCTTCCAATCATTCAGCTGGATGGCTGGTCAACTCTTCCTAAGTTAGTTTTAAGGGGCCTTTCTAAACTATTCTCATGGTCCCTTTTTAAGTGGCCTATTCTTCTTAGCATGCCCTCCTCTCTATACCACTTTGAGTCCACTTTCTTTATAGCAACTCACTTCCTCATTCCACATTTTTTTAAATTTTTTTTTTCATTCCACATTCTGTATTTAAGAGTTTCTGATACTCTCTAGTTGTAGGAACATTTGATTCCACTTTATGGAAGGGCAAAAGATTGTGTATTGTTCTTTTTTGAGCTGGAACATCTTGATTATATAATTTCAAGACATCAGCTTTTGTTATGTCTCTCAATTTTCCCAGGAATGATAAAATTATCAAGATGCTAGAAAAATGTAATTGTTCCTTCATGAAAATATGAAAAAAACTGATATAAAATATTTGTTTCTCTCTCCCTGTGAAATAAAGCAACAGAAATGTATTGGGCTTCTCATTCTTGCCCTGAATGGTCATTTGTTATCAGGATAGTTGAAATGTTAGCCACTTGCCACACTGCTTCTACCCACAAGATAGAAAAAATTCCTATCAATTTTGAAGGGGTAGCTTGAGTTATAATTATTGTTTTGTTCTTGAGGAATCTGTATATTTATCACACTTATGAAAACAAAAGAAAATAAAATTATAGATCCAACTTTTTGAAAATGGGTTGATGAAGTTACCAACATGTGAAGGGATTTGAAGAATTCTACAAGAATCTGATTCCTGACTCTGCCCTAAACACTTCCTACCCCTCCTTATTAGAACCAAGTCTACATCCTGAGTTAACCCTTTATTTCCTCCACTTCAGTTACAATTATTTTTTTCTTTTTAAAGAGAGAGAGAGAGAGAACAGAGGGGAAGAGCAAGAGGGAGAGAGAGACTCTTAAGCAGTCTCCATGCCCAGCATGGAGCCTGATGCTAGGCTCCATCTCACGACCCTGAGATCATGACTTGACTGAAACCAAGAGTTGGTTACTTAACCTGCTGAGCCACCCAAGAGCCTCTTGAGTTACAGCTTTCTAATTTATAGTTTTAAATTCTATTAAAATGCAAGAGCATCTTTTTGTTGTTGTTATTTCATAAGAAATTAATGTATTTACTTTGCAGAGGTAGCACTAGGTTTGCTGCAGAGTGTGAACATGATTAATATTACCTTAAAGAGTTATCTGGCTCAGATTTGCCTGTGTAGGATGTAGCTTCATTAACATGGAATCCCATTCACCTTCCAAATGAAGAAACTGGAAGAAGGTTTTGATAAAGCAATAAGAGCTTCGGGGGTGAATTTAAGTACCTGAAGTGCAGATGGTGATGCCAGTGAATGGTGAGAGGGCACCGGAGGAGAAAAACACTGAACACACACAAAGTCGCCCAGCTTTACAGTTATGCCTAAAACAGCTTTGTCAGAAGCCCTCATTTATTTTCACCCAACTTGTTTACAGTTTTCAACCCACATTTTAACCACAGCTCAACTTTCAGATTACAGCTAAGACTCATGTTTATATTTAAATAAGAACACCTTGCATCCAATAACAAACTGTTGGTTCCTGAGAAGCTAGGGTAATAAATGACAGTCCTGGATTGATACAATTATGAATTTCTTTAATTCAAACCTCATCTCCTCCTTCAAACTCTGCTCACTCTTTTGCAGGTAAGGCTTTTCCACAACAGTATCAGAATATAAATAGTTAATGTTTCTATTAAAACAAGCTTTTAGATGAGGCTGAGTTGTTCTTTGTTCTTCACTAATATCACATTAATAGTTGAGTATTTTAAGCCTAGGTATATAAGGTGCCTTTGTAACCAATGAATAATATATCATATTATTATACATATATGTGATATATCCACATATATACATATGCACATATATGTAATTCACATGTACATAAATGTGAAACAATCTTCTATTTTCCTTATTAGCTTTAATGACTGGTAACACATAATCTCTTATGAGTCTACGATTACTAATATTGTTTCTCCTTTGACAGAGAAGTTACCTTGGATAACCTATCCCCACATAGAGTTTTATGACCTGCTCTCCAAATTATACAAATTACTCAGAAGTGAAAACCACAATGGAAATATTACAGAATCACATTCCAGCTCTGGAACACAATGCCTTGGTTGTTAGCCAACTTTCTTTTCTTCATCGTTCAGAGTAGTTTATAAAAATATTTTTCTATGCCAATATTGAGTACTGGCACTAATGTGTTCTCCTTTAAATTTATTGCTGGAAGCTACCAGGATAATTTGGAAGGAACATATCAGTATAAACCAAATAGTACATCTCAATCCAGGAGTTCTCTCATTATCCTAAATAGATCATTAATTTGTATCATGGAGACTCCATCTGAAATGTATGGTCAAAGAGTAAAAGAATGGGCCAAGACTTATAGGAACTTGCTGATAGAACAAGATGTTACTGCCAATCTAGGGTCTCATCAGGATAAGTTTTCTGTGTCTCAATAATTTCATAAAACGATCATGTAAGAACTTTGTGCAATGTCCTGGGCATTGAAACTGTGCCAAAGAAATGAGACAATGCAAAGAACATATATTCTATGATCAACATTTATAACAACTACAATGCAGTGTTACATTAAAAAACATAAAACATGATTATGTAAAATTCATTAAATGTGTTTTAATATCAGGAAATCTACTTAACTACTTATATAGCTAGTCATGTTAATAGGTTAAATAAAGACATGTGACTCACACAATCGATATAAAAGACATCTGATAAAATTTCATAGCATTCCTGTTGAAAAAATTTTTGAAATGATCATGTATATTTTCTTCATAGGATGGGAATAATAAAACTAAACCATGACCTGCATCACAGTGGGTGAATTTTCATTAAAATAAAGAATAAGACATGAATCTCACCATTACCATCACTATCTAGCACTATCCATTGAGGGCCTGCTTAGGCATTAGAAGAAAACAACCAAAAATGAGGTGTAATCATAAGAAAAAGCAGGCTAAATTGTCAATATTCGATTTTTTGATTGTATATCTATACCTCAGGGTAACCAATTGGGTGGATGGAGGGCTTTTTGCACAAAGCCATTTAAAAACTAATTTACAAAACCTTTTTATTCTATTTGACAGTAATCAGTTAAAATATAATAGAAACAAAACTAAAGTATCTAAGGATAGCAAGAAATATGTAATATCTTTATGAATAAAATTGTACACAAATTTTTTGAAGCTCAAATAAGACCTGAGATATGGGCAATTGTTTTCGGAAGATGTCAATTTTCTTTGAATTAATATATAAATTTAATTCAATTCTGATAAAAATCTTTGTTTCAAGATTATGATTCAAATGATGTTGAAGTTTATATGGAAATGTAAATAGCGGATCATGGGCAAACATCTTCTGGAAAATATGACTACTGAAGGGGATCTAAAATGCATTGTAAAGTCATGGTCATCAGAAGATTCTGGCACTGGAATAAATACAAAGAAACAGGGGAATTTGTATTTAATTTTTTTACCACTACAATACTCCCTGAGTACATGTTAAGCAGAACATCATTTCCTAGGCATGATTATTAATCACTTCATAGCCATTATCATGTAGATATATATAACCAATCATCACTGGCAAGTGTACAGTTCTTGCTATTGTGTTCAACCAGCTATTTTTCTTAATATGGATGAACAGGTTATGTAGATGGAAACAAACACCACTTTTTAATGTCAAAAGAGTTAATTTTTTATTTCTGTTTCCTACAAAAACTCATACAATTCACAACCAATTAAATGTTCTACAATTTTGAAATATTTTTAAAGCAATATATATAGGTAACACACGTTTAGAGACAAATTAGAAAATATATACCTTTACCCATCCTAGGATATTCTTCTTTATTCATCACTGACAACATGAGGGCTAAGATTAGTATTTTATTCCTTAAATTTTATATTTAATTACTGGTGAGTCTGAGATTTTGCCCGCGTTTATGAGCTACTTGTGTTTTCTTCTGGGGATTGCATATTTATATTTTTAGGCCATTTTTCTTTCCAATTTGAGTTAATTTTTTTACAAATTGGTTTCTGAAACTATATCTACATAATAAGGTTGCTAGATTTTTGTTTTTCAAACACATGGCAAACATTTTCCTATATTGTCCTTTAATTATTGATAATGCATTTCATCACAAAGAAATTTTAATTTTTATGTAGTCAGATGTATTGATCTTTTTCTTGTGCCTGTCACACTTAGTGGGAACTTCCCCATGCTTATATCCATTTATACTTCTCTTGTAAACTGGTGATTTCACTTTCATATGTAAATCTTTAATCCATTTAGATTTATTATGGTGTCAAGTACAAGAAGGGAATATAATTTTATTAGTCTGTTTCCTTCTGTTATGAAATGTGATCATTATTTGATAGGAATTAATATAATTTTATATATATTAATATCTACTGTAATATATATTTCATGTAGTATATATTTATTATTTAATATAATTTGATAGAGCAATCAACATTAATTTTAAGCATAATAATAAATACACACAAGTTAAACTGTGTAATATCTTCCTTTCTTCCCCCTTCTTGCCACAGCAGACAGAATTGAAAGGCTGATGTTGGAGGAGAGAAAGCAGCTTCCAAGAGGGCCCAGAGGACCCAACTTAGGGACACAGAGACTGGCTGCATTTCAAACATAAGCAGTAAACATTTTGAAGGGCATATTGGAGTGGATCTAGAGATCTTTTATTCCATACACACTCCAATTCCTCCTACCCCCTTTACCCCTACTGCTATCATCATCACCACTATTGGCAGCAAAACCTCTCCATTATTTCATGAAGAAATCTCAGGTAGCGATGATGAATGGGGTATACAGGAAACAGTCTTCTTCATTGCTATTCTAATATATGCAAAATGTCTTTGGTATCATTTTGAGGTAAGATACTACCTAAATTAAAGTGCTTTATGTGAACATACACATATTTGCTTAGAGAAATTTTAACTGTCCAATTTTTTTTCCAAAATAATTTTATGTCCATTTGAACAGGTTCTCATAACCAAAGAGAAGTCTGAAAGTTACTACTTTATTAATGTGATCAAAGCAAATACTAACAGGAATGAGACAAATCTAAATTACTAATATAATCTGATGTGAAGAAACCAGCATCATTTCTACAATATTACTGATGGAATGGATATCTAATTGTGAGAAAACATCAAAAATGTCAAGGCTTTGCAAATCAGCAAAGACTGGGAAATAATTCCAAACTGAAGGAGATTGGAGAGATATGTCAACTAATTGCAATGTGTGATTCTGAACTAGGTCTTGTTGGTTTCTTTGTTGTTTGTTTTTCTATATTTTTGTTTGTTTGTCTTTATTAGTTTAATTGGAAAACTTGACTGGAAGACTGAAAATTAGACGGCAATGATATATCTGTTCTAATTTCCTGGGTTTTGGTGGTAGTATTGTGACTATAAGGAAGAATGTTCTTATTTGTAGAATATGACAGTAAGCATTTAGGGATGATTGGGTTGGGTATCCTGGTGGCAACTTACTTTCAAAAAGTAAAAGAATTGTTAAGAAAAGGAGAGTTATTTCTACAGTATCCAACACTTTTCTGTAAGTGTGAGATTGTTTTGTTTCAAAATAAAATAGATAAGAAATGATTAAGCATAACTTGATAGGCAAACTATTAAGGCATAGCTACTAACTTCCTACAATGTTGCTAGCATTTTGCCATGATCTATCGGTGATGGGTGGTCATTATTTAAGATATGCTTGCTGCTTTTGAAGCGTTTACGGTCTACTTGAGTATATCATATTTGAAATATAATTATTTAAGGCTAATAAAGTTCTCATGTGTTTGATAGGGATTTGGAGGTTGACTGGTGTATATTGAAATAAAAAAGAGTGCCTTTAAGGAATATTTTGCCTGAAACATTCTTTAAGAGCTAAGAAGATATTTCTCTTGCTTGCATCAATGAACTGTGGAGAAGCAAGGGGCAAAAAGTGATGATTATGTTGGGTAGGTGAGAATGGGTGACTGGCAGAGGATTGTCAGCTGAGCTACCAGTTGTGGAGCTAGGCTCTGGATAGGAACTTGCATAGAGTCAGCAAAATCCAACATTCCACCTCCAAATTGAAATAAAGCACATGGCAAATCTTCATTTTTCTTTCTAACATAGAGACTGTTTGGTAAAAGAGGGTTTTGTATGCCAACAATTAAGTAATATGTACCGAAAAATGATATCAACTAAATAAATAAATATATGAGAAATAAAACAGGTTTTAAATGCTTACATTATTTTTGTAAAGAGGAAGAGTGACTGATCCCACCTGACTTCCTGAAAGTTTTCTGGGATAATCAGTTCTGTTCTTTCAAACCACATTAAGGTTATTTTTTTCATCCTTTGCCTCAACCACATTGCACTGGTTGAGCTTCCTTTCTGGGCATCACCAATTACCCATTAGTGGTATCCTAGTTTCCAGAGGAAATTAAAGAAAAATAGGAATGAGAATATGAAAACAAATATGCAGAGTCACTAATCTTGATGAAGTCATATGTGTCATTAGAAAAATGGAGGGAAGATACATCTAATGCATGATCTCTGCTCCAAATGTTAATTAATGGCCACCTAGATTTCTGCTGAGACATCTTCAGTTGCAGATATATTGCCATTTGAATAAGTGTGTATATATGCATGTCTGTGGGCACAAGTCATGACAAAAGAAACAATATCTTTCACTTTCTAAAGGATTTTTCTTTTTTCTTAGCTGTAGGATATAACGTGTTCTAGATGATTTTTGGAGCAGCACTGTGATATATTATCATGCCCACCTCCTTCAAATCTAGTCTTTAACATAGTAAGTAAGTAGCACTGTTGCTATTTTAGATTCATGAGGATCTTGGGATAATTTTTTTTTTCAAAAAAGATGAAAGCATTTCTAGAGTCTGTATTAGCTTACTGGTCCTGCAAGCTCTCTTGAATAAAGATGATGCTATCCTGCACATTAGTTTGAATATTCTACCCACAAGTATCCCCTCTTCATTTCATTGCTTGAATCAGAAGGTCTCTAAAGCTTTCATTCACTTCAATCAACATAAAATGTTTCCTAACACTTGTGACATATTTGAATTATTTGGAAACCTGGAAAAAAAAAAAGGCTATGGATGATTGAAAAAAAAAAAAGGAGAATTAATTGATTTGGTGAAGAATCCAGTTATTGGTACTTTGAATATCTTCCTGAGTTCTCAAATATAACTAGAGATGAACATGGGATGGGTTCGCTGGTGAAGCCTTCCTAAAAAAATGGCCTTTTCTTCTCCATCTTGTTGTGCTGCTTGGAGGACAACTGACATGTTAAAATTCTTCTCTCAATGAATGGATGTAGTATACTCCATTGTGGATTGTGTGGAAACGTGGAAGTTGCTTTGATGGCTGGAAAAGGAAACTCAATATTGACAAATAAGGTGAGGAGATAGAAGCAAAGTTTGCCATGAGTGTATTCCCTGGACTAGCTTTAAACAGTGAGCTCAAGTGGGAAGCTCCTGAGCACAACATGATATTCATTCTGAATAATTTACTCATTAACCCAGTACCTAACATGAGCCATGCCCTACACTAGACACATGAAAGCTGAAGCTGATTCAGTCGGCCTTGATGGAACACACTGCACAATAAATGGGAAGTGAGGCAAACACGGAGTGACTACATTGAACCTGAACATGGGACCATGATGAAAGTAGTGTAGAGAAAGGAAATAGGGTATTTTGTAACAAATAGGGAAGAATATTATTCCTTCTGAAAAGTTAAATTTCTATATTTTTTTAAGATTTTATTTATTCACGAGAGACACAGAGAGAGAGAGAGAGAGAGAAAGAGAGAGAGAGGCAAAGACACAGGCAGAGGGAGAAGCAGGTTCCATGCAGGGAGCCTGATGTGGGACTTGATCCCAGGTCTCCAGGATCACGCTCTAGGCTAAAGGCAGGCACTAAACCATTGAGCCACCCAGGGATCCCCCCTGTATTTTTTTTTTTTTACAGTGGTAAACTCCCTACAATTCTTAATTTTATATTACAATATTGCTAGTCTTTACTTATATATTTTTTCTTCTTTGTTTGCTTATTTTTGCTTGCTAAATAACAGAACACCACGATCTGGGAGTCTCACTGTTTTTGAATTAAAATGTTTATTTATGAGAACTTAAAAAAAACCAAATGGGTCAGTTTCAGTGAATTCTCCAGAGGCTGCAGCAATAGTTAATTGGTTCCGTCCTGGGGCAATGATAGCCAGCATTTCCCAAGACTAGGACTTGGAACTTCTCCAGAGGTGGTAGATAGATAGGCCTAACACCAACAGAAGGTTCCAAGTCACATGAATCTGGGGAATTATGGATTGAGTGAAGTTACATATGTTTATTTACCTCAGGATTAATTAGAAGCTTTAATATACTAGTGAACGATGTGATTCACCAAGAAGAGGGTATTTTGTTCAGGGCTTTTCAAACACAAAGTGCTGTGGACTTTTTTATTTCCTCCTTAGGATTGGCAGTAATATAGCCCTCTGACTTTTCCAGCTATATCTTAAAACAGTCCATGTTTCAAATGTCATCCCATCGGAGAGATTTTGCCAACCACCCTATCTAAATGAACATCAGGCTTACATCAATTTCTACCCTTTCACCTTGTTTTTGTTCTCCTTCTCTGTGTGTTTCTCACTCCCTCTTAGAACTTAAGGTCCCTGCTACCATAGAGCCTTGCTTCTCTTCAGTGCTTGCCACACAGTACATACTCAAAATATGTGTTCACTGAATTGATCCTGTGTTGCCATCTTCAGTGAGTGACTTTGGTTCCCACAGCCACAAGATGGCTGTTCTACTTTCAGGTGTCATAACAATGTTCTAGATAGAATGACAAGCAAATGATGAGTTATGTGCCTCCTGGTGCTGTCCTTCCCATCTGGAAGACCAGAGTGGTTTCTGAGTGGTTTCACCCTCTAGGCTTCTGCTATATCTCATTGCTTTGACTATGAGTTTCCGAGGATTCTACAAAGATGAATATTTTAAACAGGCAAATAGCCATTGTGAACAAAATAAGATTTCTGTATTTAAGGAAGAAATAGGCTATGTTGGGTATTATGTATGCCATTAGCATTCATCCCCACCAACCCCAGGAGGCTGTGATTGTCACATACTCAGCTTCACTTGTTTTACTTCTTTGGCTCCCATAGACATTTGGCTCCCATTTGAGTTTGCAGTCTTGAACTAGACATTTCTTTCTTTAACGTAAAGATTTTTTTTTAAGATTTTATTTATTTATTTATTTATTTATTTATTTATTTATTTATTTATTCATGAGAGACACAGAGAAAGGCAGAGACATAGGCAGAGAGAGAAACAGGCTCCCTGCAGAGAGCCTGATGTAGGACTCAATCCCAGAACCATGTGATCACAACCTGAGCCAAAGACAGATACTCAACCACTGAGCCACCCAGGCATCCCTTTTATTTTTATTTATTTATTTATTTCAGAGATTTTATTTATTTATTCATGAGAAACAGAGAGAGAGGGGTGGAGACACATGCAGAAGGAGAAGCAGGCCCCCGTGGGGAGCCCAATGAAGGACTTGAGCCCAGCACCTCCTGGGATCATGACCTGAGCCAAAGGCAGACGTTCAACCACTGAGCCACCCAGGTCTCCTAGGCATCCAATTTTATAACTAATAAAAATTTTATTTATTTCAGAGAGAGAGTTTACGCAAGTGGGGGGAGGAGCATAGGGTGAGAGAGAGGAAATCTCAAGCAGACTCTATGCTGAGCATGGAGCCTGACCCAGGACTTGATCCCTGGACCCTGAGATCATGACCTGAGCAGATATCAAGAGTCGAACTCTTAACCAACCAAATGCTCCTGAACGAGACATTTCTTTTTTTTTTTTTTTTTAATTTTTATTTATTTATGATAATCACAGAGAGAGAGAGAGAGGCAGAGACATAGGCAGAGGGAGAAGCAGGCTCCATGCACCGGGAGCCTGACGTGGGATTCGATCCCGGGTCTCCAGGATCGCGCCCTGGGCCAAAGGCAGGCGCCAAACCGCTGCGCCACCCAGGGATCCCCTGAACGAGACATTTCTTAAAGTCACTCTTAATCTTTAAATTTTATGATTTACTGATCTATGCATCTCTAGCAAAAGCCTTTGATTTATCTGTATATAGAAAGTTCTTGCATATTTGGTTTAAATAATTAATAATTATTTAAGGGAAAAATATTCCTTTTTTTTCCCTCATAAATAAAAGCAAACCAAACCAAATTAAAAAAAAAAAAAAAAACAAACCCACTTCCAGGTAATAGTCAGCTTTGTTCTGAAGTCATTCATGTTGTGTTCACTGAAGTAAAACAAATGGTCTATAACAAGTGACCGTCACTCCCCTGGGAAGGTCTGTCATGCAACCATCACGAGTCCTAATCACAGTCTTAGGAACAATGATGACGCTGTCACTAGAAGGTCAGGAGAGGAAGCTGAGAGGCTCTCAAGTCTCAACCAGGGCAAGCCTGACAGAGGACACAGAAGTTAAAAAAAGAAAAAGGAAAGAAAAAAAATCAGATCCACGTAAAAGGAAACGAAGACACACAAAGAAAAACTTTGTGAAATGTGTTGAAACTTGGAACATTTGGTTTTATAAAATATCCTGTCACCTTCTAACAATTTTCCATTTTACCATTTGATAAGTGACAAGTTTCACATTGCACAGGTGGCCGATTCCACTACAAATAGCTTCTTGAGCCTTATCAGTATCATTTATCAGAGGCAGCAGAAAATGTGGCATTGCACTAGAGACATTCATTCCAGTCCTATCTACACTGCTGAAGGCTAGTGGAGCTCAGGATGGGCCAAAATGATACACTGATATTTACTAAGTGTGTATTAAATGGTAGGTAGTGTAGTAGACATGTTGAGATTCGTTACACTATTTATTTCTTCTAAGAGCCCTGCTAGCCTATTACAAAAGAGAAAATTGAAGCATACAGTACAAACTTAGGCAAATAACTTGAACTTGCTGATTTTCCATTTTCTCTAATCTTATTAGCATTGGACTGGTTGATACCCTTTTTCATTCGTTAAGTGACTATGTCTAATAAGGTCCTTAAAATAGAGTTCCTCATTTGCAGAACAGAGATAATGAATCTGCCTTATTGTTTCAAGAAGGAAGGGAGGGTGGGAGGGTGGGAGGGAGGGAGAGAGGGTACAAGGTAAGAAAGAAAAACGAAAGAAAGAAAACCAGGAGATATATATAAGCTCAGACTTAGACTATCTTTGGGTTTCTTTTTCTTTCTTTTTTTTTTTTTTCAAGATTTATTTATTTGTTTTGTAGAGAGAGGGAGTGGAGTGGAGGAGTAGAGGGAGAGAGTCCTAAGCAGACTCCCTGCTAAGCATGGAGCACAACACGGGGCTGGTTCTCACCAGCTGAGATCATGACCAGAGCTGAAATCAAAAGTTCTACCTCAACCAACTGAGCCATGCAGGTGCCCCTACCTTCAGATTTCTGAAGAGCAGCACTGGAAATAATAAAACAATGACAACAACAACAACAACAAAACCATAAGTAAATAAATGAATAATACAATCACTTAAAAATCCTGAAGGAGAATTGTTTTCCCCTTGAGTTCTATACCTAGACAAACTATTAAGAAGGCATGAGGATAGAATATTTTTAGACATGGAAGGTCTCCAAAAATTCACCCAATCCCATGTGACCCCTGCTCTATCATCTGCCTGTCCTCCAAATATAGCAATGTGTACCCTTCTTCCCTTCATAATTATTGCAGCTGTGTTTCACATGCAACATTCCTTTGTACAATATAATTAAAAATGAATTACAAGAAAAAATGAAATACATCCCAGATTATTATTAGATTCAACAGAAATAAAATTATATTCTCATAAATATGTTGTGGAAAACCAACATAAGGAAAAGAAGAATTATAAAATCTGTACATGTTTATCATTAAAAGGGAGTGTTTAAATGATGAAATTGAATGTTTCTTACACTCAAAAATTTAATTGTTCCACATATGTAACTTGACAAGCATTCTTAGTAACACAGCTATTCTCTATTTTATTATTTTTTTTAGCGATTCTCTATTTTAAACAGATACATAGTTTAACACACCAAGCTTTTATCAATATCTAAAGTTTTTAATGTCATAAATGTGCTTACTTTTTGCTGGTTAAATGATCCATTCTATGCTGCATTGGTCACAATTGTACCCCAGAGTATACTGCATATCTGAAATATTTCCATCTTTTGTTTCAATAACATTTGTAGGAGTAAAACTAACCTCTCAAAATATGTGACAGAAGGATTTCAAAGTAATTTCAGCCTAACCAGGATATTCAATTGTATTTTTTATTTAAAATGGATGATAATATATTTTGAACATTTATCTTTAATTTTTTACCAATAAGCTAGTTCTAACAATCTAGCCTGTAAAGTTTTAATTAAGTTTAAATTATCTTTCAGTAGAAGAAAAGGATTTCAGATTCATACATATCCTATTGCATGAACTTCATATATATATGTGAGTGTGTGTGTGTGTGTGTATATATATATATTATATATATATATATAATAAAAATAGTTCATCATACTTATGAGGTATTCAGTGATGACTTTCCCCAATGCATTATGAAGATTATCACCTACTTCACTGATAATTGTGTTAAATTACAAATTATGTCATAATGGTCTGCAAAACTTCTTGAAGCTTATCTGCCACTATAAAGTATGTTGCATTCCTTCTTTACATGAGAGTATTAAAGAATTAAAAATATCAATGATATCAAACAAATAAGCAAACCTGACTACCTAATCTATATTTTTTTAGAATTTGGAATATCAACTATTTATTTTATTTTGCAGTAAAACCAAGAGTTCATTCAGTCTACACAAAACTTTCCTCCTTTAAACCAAAGAACCCCAGCATGTGTAGAATCTGCTCATAGTCAGTTTTCATCTTATCCCATAATTAGTGCAAAGAAACTAAAATTTAATACATTAGTTTTTACATAATTCATATCGTATAACCTACTTGACTTTCAACTTTTTTTTTTTTTTTTTTCAGGACAGCAACTTAGGAGCAGTCATAGAGCACAACTTCCAGATTGGACAGAGACAGAGAACTCAAGGAAGAAGCTGCAAAGAAAACACACACACACACACACACACACAATACAGCTGAATTGCTAGCTCCTTGACATGCTTGACCATGTGACAAAGAGCATTCAAGAGTCTTTTTAACACACTTGGAGAACTTGAAGGCATTAATGATAAAGACAGAAAATCATGAATGCAAATAAAAAAGATACACTTAGTAGCTGAGAAAAACAAAGTCAATCATGCTTAAGATGATCATAATGAAAGTATGATAAATTGCATTGAAGAATGTAGAGAAAGGGACACAAGATGTGAGGGGATGTAAAGATGCTTCCTATTTTCTAGTAGGAAGTTAATAGATGATGCCTACAAATTATAAATATAGAGGCAGCAGGAAAAGTTTCTTACTTAGAACTGTGGACGTGGGGATCTGAATAAACTGCTAAAAGTCACTTGTCAGTAGTCACTTGTGGTTTGGTGAAGAATGGAGTTGTAACAGGGGACTTCTGATTTCAGGAAAAAGTTTGTAAGACATTTTGACTTGTAAAACTCTGCATGTGTATAAAATAATTTAATAAAAGATGCTACTCTGATTTAGTATTATGATTCTTCATTTTATCAAAATTTTGATCTAAATATCTGCTTCACACAGTTTTTTCTCTAAATATATGTATATGTTAATCTCCATAAGCTGTTAAAACTTAGTTATCATAACTAAATTTACTATAATTTTGAACCATTCGTAAAACTTTTAAATTTTTACCTGAAAAATCAACTGATTCTCATTCTGTGGGTCTTTGTATTTAAAGTTCAAGAATTTTGACATTTTAAAGGTTCAATAAGGGTTATTGCTTTTTGTGCTTATGACTTTAAGTGGCTCAGAAGACTTTAAATTTTCTTTTTAGAAAGTCACCTCACCTCTGAGCAGAGAAACCCCTACCCCTTAGAGGGAAAGCTTTTGTACAAATTTCAACCAAGAAGAAATGAGGTTAGAGTGGAAAGTATTTGGCAATGATAAATTTTAGCCCTTGCCAGAATCAGTTATTGTGCTTTAAGTTTGTAAAATTTCATGTTGTTATGCTTAACATAAAATATAATGATGTTCTTTGGATACATACATTAAATTTTATACTAAAGCAGGTAAAAGCACAGATAACTTGCCTTCATCAGCTTGCTCACAAATTCTGACTATATCTTTGTTGAGATTTCATTTCCTATTTTTTTTTTTTTACTACAAAGGTCATAAAAGCACAAGGCAAACAGCTTAAACCTGAAATGAATTCCATTCTGTTTAGTGACCTGAAACTTTTCCCTGGGAAATTTTTACTTTGGCCACATGATCCTTGCTTGTTCTTTAGTCTTCCATAACCTGAAATCTTTCAAGGATTCCCATCCTTCTAAATGAAAAATTATTCTGAAATTCCCACTGGAAATTCTACTTGGGGGTGCCTAGGGAAAAAAAAATACACACACACCTATACATGAGAAATTGCCTTGAGTTATTCTGGAGCAAATGACACTTTGTATTTAAAATGGAGAAGAGATTGCTTTCTTGCACAATACCTATGCTCCATGTAAATCATACCCTCTGACTGAAGATTCACTGCAGGGTTCACATTGACCTGGAAACAATTCAATCTACAGGGATCAAGGCCAAGGGGAAAGAGAGATATCGCATAAAAGCCAATTCATTATGCTAGCCATCGTTCTCAAAATGAGTGTACAGTTGCAATCAGGTTAATATAAACATCAGGGTCACAGAGGCCACATGAAATTGCAAGGGACAGAGTGACCTGCTTTGTTTGGGTCACATCATGGCAGATAGATTTTCATCTTAAGCTGCTTTGGCCATATATTGTGTCAATGCGGGCTTCTTTTCAACAGGCTACCTCCCCACGGTGCCTCTGAATCCTCTATTTCTAGAGAGTTCTTGAAGGCACTGGGTTTAGGTCCACCCATGCCATTCCCACACTCGTGTTGTGAGCAGCCCTTGGGAGTACATAAAAGTGATTTTAAGGATCCATCAGATCCAGTTTGATTTCCAGTCTCTGAATGACTCCAGCCCATATAGTTTGATTTCATTCAACCATACCCTGTACCCCCCACCTCCATTGGAGGCTTAATTACCAGAACCACTTCTGCCTAAAAGATGGAGTGTCTGAACCACCTTGAAGTGTGTGAAGGTAACTCTGTACCACCCTCCCTTTTTTCTGGGAGTCACTTCAGTGTAAGTGAATTTCAGCTCAGACTCAAGATGATCCTCAGTTGTCCTTGCTCTGAGAGTCTACATTTCTGTGACTTATCCAATACACCAGGCATGCCAGGTCCAGGAACTTGTCTGGATTTTAACCCTTGGAGACATTAAAAGAAACCTCAAATACAAAATATTTCAAACTGCAGTCATGATCTTTTCCCCCTCTCCAAATAAATCTTTCTGTTCACTTATGTAATTGGTGACATTGACTTTCGCCTCAATCAACTGAACCAGAAACTATGGTCCTTCCCTTGAGTCCTATTTCTTCTGTTCCTTATTCTTCACATCCACTTAATCACCAAGTCTTGATAATTCTTACCCTATCCCGTTTCTTCTATTAATTTATACTCCTATATACTTCTATTAATTTATATCTCCCTCCTATACTGTTGTAAAATCTTCTTTCCTGCTATGTTCATCTTGCCTCCAACCTTTTCTGACTCTTCATTCTGTCAATATAAATCACAAATAGGGTGATTACAATCTTGCCATGGCTCCCTACTGCCTCAGGATAAAATTCCTTTTCCTCAAGAAGGCCTGAAAGGCTCTTCTGATCTGACCTGTCTTTGTCTCACCTCATGACTTTTGTTCTACCCACTTGTTCCATTCATGTTAATGCCTTGTAGATGATTGTGTCTTTTAAGAAAACTCCTTGTGTTTTCTAAGCAAACCAACCAATCTCAGACCTCTGTGCTTTGCAGGTGTCCATCCTTGAGTCCCTTCCCAATCTGGCTGGTGGGTATCTAGTCTTCCTTCAAAGGCTATTAGGCTTCACCTCCTTGTGGGTCTTCCCAACACACAGAGTGAGGCTCAAGACAATCTAATCTTACTGTCCCGCTAGGTCATTTTCTTATGTCTTATTTAGTCTCAGGTCACTGTATTCAGGCTTTTCCTGTTGCTAATTTTCTGAAAGTACTTTTTCTAAAACCCCAAATGACTTTCATTCTGCTAAATCCATTGCCCCTTTTTGCAGTTTAGCTTACTTAGCACAACTGCTGTGTTGGATTTTGTGGATTATGTTCTTGTTTTGGAGCTCTTCCTATACTACTGAATTCCTTTCTCCTTTCCTTCCTTCCTTCCTTCCTTCCTTCCTTCCTTCCTTCCTTCCTTCCTTCCTTCCTTCCTTCCTTCCTTCCTTCCTTCCTGCCTTCTCCTCTGACTAATCCCCTGTCTAATCTTCCTCTGTCTATTCTCTTACTTATTGACATTCTTGGGCCATATTCTTATCCCACCAGCTTACTTACCACCTCAATCTTATCACATTTATGAATCTTACACATCTAACAGCCCACTAAATTTCTCCATCCAAAAGTCAGACAAGAACCTGCCATCCTACACACTGAGCTATCTTTCCTTATAATATCTGCTTGACACCCCTACTCCTTTAGGAAATCAAAGTCTGTCCAATCATTCAAAATAGTTTTCCTTGATTTCTCATTTTTCCTAAGTCACAAGCAATCACAAGGTCCTGTACAATTGTCCCCCCAAATATGTGTTGACTCTATTGTACCTTCTCTGCCCTGTGGTACTTCTTGTTAGACTACTGTGCACACTTGCAGCCGACTATGTGTCTTCCTTTGGACCTGTAAAATCCCTCCTCTCCAGAACTTCCAGAAACATCTATCCTCAGCATATCACTTCCACATCACTCCCTTACCTACATTTCCTCAACAGTTCCCTCTCACTACAAGAGGGTAAAGTCCACACTCATTAACATCTCAATATAATTTAGCCCCATCTTCCTTTCCTATGTCATCTCTTCCACCATCCATCCCATACTTAATCAGCATCCATGGTGCGCCACTTTTAATTAGCATGCCCAATATGGAGCTTTATGTCTATGCTTTAGTTGACATTAACACCTCTCTCTGAAGACTCAGGAAGTCTTATTTCCAATCCTATTGCATTCACCTACAGATTGGATCATTTTGCTCTCTTCCTTGCTTTTTCCCATGAATGACTCATTACTTCTACTTGTGTTCTAGGCCTTCCCCTTCTTTTCTCCTCTGCAATCTGGCCTCTGAAATTATCCCCTGCCTTTACGCACTGACACGATCTCCAGCTCCACTGCGTATTTCCCTTCAGCCTCCACATTGACTTCCTCTTCCAATGTTTTTGAAAGTCTTTCTCTGATTCTACCTGCATCTCTTTTCTTTCTTTCTTTTTTTTTTAAGATTTTATTTATTCATGAGAGACACACACAGAGAGAGAGACAGAGAGACAGAGAGACAGAGACATAGGCAGAGGGAGAAGCAGGCTCTGTGCAGGAAGCCTGAGGCGGGACTCGACCCTGGGACTCCAGGATCACACCTTAAGCCAAAGGCAGAAGCTCAACCACTGAGCCACCCAGGCATCCCTCTTTTCTTTCTTTTATCATTACACATATTGGAAGAGTGTGCCTTCAATTCTCTTACCTTCTGCTTAGCTCAGCCCACCGTAATGTCATTTCAAATCATAACCCATAGTTGAAACTGTTTTCTTAACATCCCCAATTATCTACTGACTTTAAACTCAAAGAGTGAATTTTTGTCCTTATCCTAGTCAGTCCCCCCAAATTAATTGAGATAAATGCATGCTTCTCTTCTCTGATATTCTTTTTACTGTGATTAAACTACAGACATCATTCTACTTCTCTTTCTGTATCTACCAGCCTGCCTTCTCCTCCTCCTTCATTTACTTGACTTCTGCTTGTCCCAGACACAAGAACCCCACTAAGTAACTATCCCTTTTCCTACTCTCCTTTTTTTCTTACACTGGACCTTCAGCCATCACTTCACTCCAAATGAAACCCAAATGTGTTTCTTAACCTCTACTTATTTTTTTTTCTTTTGGATTTCAAATCTTTATTTCTAATTACCTATTGAGTATCTCTCAGAATCAGAATGGACAAAAGGATCTAATTAAGTCTTACCTTGTTCTCTTTTTGTTTTCCTGTGTCCTCCATATCAACTCTTTTAGGCCTTACATTCATCTTTCCCCACCTTCCACATTCAGAGGAAATCCTAGTGTTGTCAGTCCTATGTCCACACTGCCTCTTACACCCTTTTTCTCCTTTTCATCCCTGTTGCCGTGATACTGGTTCACTGCCTCTTTTTTAAGCTTTTACGATTTTATTTATTTATTTGTTTGAGATAGAGAAAGAGTCAGAGAAAGAAGGTGCACATGTGTGCACATGCACATGAGCACAAGTGGTGGGAGGGGCAGAGAGAGAGAGGGAAAAGCAGAAACCCCCTAAGCAGGGAGTTGGATGTGGGGCTTGAACTCAGGACTCTGAGATCATGACCTGAGCCACTTAACTGTCTGAGCCCCTAAACATTATATTCTTTTAAGCTTTTTAAAATAGATGCCTCATTGGTATCCTTTCTCTCTAACCTATTCCATCTGTTGCCATCATTACCGTTTCCAAAAGCCACAGTCTGTTCACATTTTCTTGCTTACAGATCTGTTTTCTTTTCCTATTGTTAATAAGATCAGATTAAAACATAAAAATTTTAAAGAGATCACTTTGTCATCATCTGGATCAATCTCTTTTATGAGCCTTGATTTTTTTCTAATTATATCTCAAAATTATTAGAACACTAATTGTTTCAGAACTTGATCTTTACATATCGATGCTATTTCTCTGTCTAGGGATAGTAATTAGGCAGTTCTGTATGCCAGATTCTATGATGTGTATGGAGGATACATAATAATTAAGAAAAAATCTTCCCTTAGTATTTATAGAGATCAGTTCTAGAGCAGAGAAGATAAAATAAATACATAACAAAGTAAGTAAGTAAAAAAAAAAAAAAAGCATACTACATGCTATTCTAGAGGAAGTGTGAGATTTTAAATGTACATAGTAAGGCGCCTTACCTCATGGTTGTGGTGGTAGTGATGATGGCATGTTGGGAAAGTTGGTTACAGCGGCAGGCGCTATTTAAACTGAGTCAATTAAAAAAATAAATAAACTGAGTCAATTAAAGATGGGGGGAAATGGGTGAGTGGGCTGATTCTGGGCAAGAAAAAATGGCCACACATAATATAACAACTAATGATGTTCAGTATAGTGATTGCACAAGATATGAAGGGGAGAATGCTCACTCTGCTGAAGTTTGTTAGGCAAGAAAACACTAGATAATGAAGTACCTTGGACTTTATACAACAAACAATTGGAAGTCCGTTTTAAGCACAGGTGTGATAGAATCATATTTGTATTGAGGAGAAACATTTTGGCCACAGCGTGAATGATAAAATAGAAAGAAAAGACCAGAGGAAGTGGGAGTGCTCAGGAACTGTTGCAGAAATATTTGGGAACATGGGATGCCTGGGTGGCTCAGCGGTTAAGCGTTTGCCTTTGGCTCAGGATGTGGTCCCAGAGTCACGGGATCGAGTCCCACATTGCACTTCCTTGCAGGGAGCCTGCTTCTCCCTCTGCCTGTGTCTCTGCCTCTCTCTCTCTCTCTCTGTGTGTGTGTGTGTGCGTGTGTCTCATGAATAAATAAATAAAATCTTAAAAAAAAAAGAAATATTTGGGAGCAGCCACTTTGGCCTTACTAGATTCTTTGTTACATGAACAGAGAAAGGTGGATTGGTTATGAGGAATAAAAATGAGGATTTAGTGATTGCTTTATTGTTAGTGGTATAAGATTAAGTAGAATAAATGATGGTCAGAGGTAGGGGATACATAAGTCTGGAACTCAGAACTGATCAGCTCTTGAGACATAGATTTGTAATTCATTAGCATATAGGATTAGTGAAAGCTATGGAAATCAATGACATTGACTTTTAAGAATGGTTGAAAGAAGAGGGCAATGGTGGTTCTAGGAAGGTCAGAAAAGCTGTTTCAATAAAGAGGGAGTCCAACATAGTCAAATGCAGCCAAGAGGAGAAATAGGATCGTTTGGGGTTGGGGAAGGGAGCATTCAGTGTCAAGGATATCATTAGTGAACTTGGTACAAGCACTTTCTGCAGAGAATTGAGATAGAGGCTACTTTGCTTTGTTCATTAACATGCCTTCATGTTCATCTCTTGACTGGGACAGTAGGCAACAGTCTTGGCTGTGCACTTGGTGGTGGTTGTGGGAAGGGGCAAAGACTACAGGCCACTAAACACTACTTCTCTTTTTGACCATAAGTAAAAGTCAATTTTGACATTTCCATTTTTTGAACTCCCAAGTAGCCTATGAAAGATAGTGGCAGCAAAGCCTCTTCTAAAGCGTGATTATCTTAGGCTCTCTGCCATAGCTGATTGTCCCACACTCTTCTAAGGATATAACTACCTGCTATCTCCTTTGTTGAAATTCCATTCATTCTCAAGAAACATATCAAATTTCACTTTCCCCTAAAGACATCCTTCCCTCACAAGAGAATTATTGTTCTTCGTCTGTGTTCTTAGAGGATTCTGTACACAAATTCATTAAGTGTTTAAAACATTCTCCTTCATAATACAGTTATATATGTAGGCCTGCTTTCTTTCCCCTCTTGGGACACTGTCTTATTTATCTTTGCACCCTAGATTTCACTTAGTAAATTGAGGTATTTAATCCTTGTTTATTAAGTCAAATTGAAATGTTTACATACCATGGCTTGTCTAATTACAATAAATTATTTTAAAGGTCCAGACTTAGGAGAACTACATTTTTGTGGAGAAAAGAAATAAACACGAGACAATTGAAATTACTTTTGATCCTATCTCGTACTATGATGGCTACTACCTTCAAGTGTAGTTCTAAATAGAGGTAGAGTGCTACTCTGTGTCTGAGAAAGGTTTACCTAATATTTTCCTGCCTGCAGAAGGAAGAAAGTCAGAAAACAGTATTTTGTGACTATAGCATATGAGTGGTATCCCTGAAAAGTATGCAGTAAACTTGAATCTGCCTCTAAACTGGATTTGCTTTGGATAGACAGCTTACATTATATGACAGATACAAGACTTGCTTCTGGAAGTGATGGTCTAATTTACCATCTTCACCTTCAAGAACGTTTTGGAGCTGAATCTTGCTCCTATAAAGAAATGCTAAGCTAGTGCTTAAATGAAGTTTATGTTTCCTGCCAATCTTCTGCCTTTAAAAATATATAATTTTATTTACATGGTCTCAGACCTAGAAAAGTAATGTTTAGTACTTTAAGCTGATTATTGCGAACGAAATGTGGGATTTGTGTCATGGTTTCTCGGTAGTAGGGCAACATTTGAAATCAAGTGTCAAATGGATTCTCAATGTGCATGAATATCAACTAAAAATTTATGTGACTTCACAATGTTGTCAATAGCCGTAAAGAAATTGTGAATTGCTTAGATATTTTTCCTTTCGATCCAAAATATTGCCTTTCTGTGAGCAAACTGATACTTGGCAGACTTGATGAAAATAAGTAATATTGAAAAGTGCTTCGAATTCTTGAAATGCACCCACACTTTAATTTCTATTTGACCCCATTCCTCTTCTCACCAGACAGAGCATAGAGCAAATGATATGATGGATGTCAAATGCAGATTCATAATTCACCACAGTTAGGAACACTTATAATCGTGCATTTTCAAACTCAGTGAAAATGCCCAAGCAGATCAACATCTCATTCAATAGAGTATAGATATAATGGACTGTTTTCTTCAGTATATTCAGTGAAGCAGAGTAAGGGCTAGACTCCAATTATTTCTTATGGTGATGGAGGTGGGGTTTGTTCATAAATGTAAATGGGGACATGAATCAAATGTGTGTCCTCTCTTTTTGACAGAGAGAGAGAGAGAGAGAATGAGAGAGACTGTGTATTTGAAGGACAAAGGGAGATGATTCTAGAGAAGAAGCTATATTTACATATTAGAAATGATGAAAGTTTCTTCAAATGTTACAACAGGAAGAGAGTGTCACCGAAAAACCAAATACTTGCTTGTGTTAAGGTCTTGATAACATATTTTACTGAGTTCTCTGTCACTAATGTTTTAATTAGAATATGAAGCAAAAATTCAATAAAGTGGAATCATTTCTTCAAACTAACAATGAAACTTTGCTTATATCTGTTTATAGTGGAAACTGGCCATAGATATGTTAGGCATTTTTAAAAATAGTTCATTGAAAGTTTTCCATGAATAAATGATTCCTCCCCCCACCCCTGTCTAAATTCACTGCCAAAATATTTGGGACTGGACACCTGGGGCACTTGTTTCCTTCTTGGGGCCAGGCATCCTTCTCATTTCACATACTGTTGACCCAATCAATTCCATCTGTTATAGTCAGAATCCACATACAGTCAAATTCAAAGAGAACAAATTTGGCATTGGTGTCCAGGGCTTCACTTCCTGCTTCATTGACCCCCACTGGGCGGGTCCCTGCTAAAGCTCCCACTTTCAAGGAGCTGAGAGATCTTTGAGGCTCATCTTGAATTTTATCTTACTGGTACTTTTCCAAAGTCAGTGCATTTTATTCAGGCTCTGCCTGGGGCATGAATGACTCTGCTTCCCATTGTAGGATTTCTAAGCATGGACTCCCATTCCATGGGCTTTGGAGGCAATGTGAAGGAGGACCACCAGTAAATCCATCTCTCTCTTCTAAGCTTTTCTTGGAAAGACCGTCCCTTCCATTCTATTTGTTCCCATTATTCAAACATCTCTGCGTTCTATGTGGCAAAACAACCCTTTAGATCCAATGTGGTTACCTAATCCCAGGGTCTTTTCTCTTCTTTCTTTCTTTTTCTTTCTTTCTTTCTTTCTTTCTTTCTTTCTTTCTTTCTTTCTTTCTTTCTTTCTTTCTTCTTTTCTTTCTTCTTTCTTCTTTCTCTTATGTGTGCACACAATTTTTATGGTCTTCACCTCTGATACTATTGGGCACACAATTCTGCTGAAGCCACAGTTATTTTGCAAGTCAGCGAGGACTTCTCCAGCACCGGGTTGGAGTTCCATGGGCAACTTTGCTCTAAATTCCCTCTTAAATGGAAAAAAAAAGAAAAACATGGACGGAAGGCAGAGGAGCATAAATCTTGCGAGTTGCTTTTCCGAGACCGGCCAGAACCAGCCCTTAAAGGAAGACACTGTGCGCTGCTGGCGGCTGTAGTCTTCTCATTTCGATTTCAACAAGTAGCCCCAGCCAGAGAAGCCTTAGAAGGTAAAAGGGGATCAACCAGGATGTTAATCCAGTTGTGACTTGGGTTTGGGGTGCATTTTCTTCAAAAGCTCCCCCCCACCCCAGGCTATGGGGCCCTGGGCTATGTGTTGTTGGGTGATTGAGTGCCTTTGTCCTGACGGGAGCTTTTCATTTTGTACCTTTTCACCATTGTTTTTGGCCGCAGATCAAGCCTCACATCTCCTGGTCGTGGAATTCCTTTCCGCAGGCCCCACTGCAGGCTCAGGCCTCCGCGTAACCCGAGCCGCCCCCACCTCCCAGCAGACAGCACATTAAAGGGAGGTCTGCGGGCCAGCTGCAGAGACAGGTGTTGCGCTCCCTCACTTTACACCCGCCCCCATTTATTTGTCCTAAGAATTCCTCTCCGGGGGCTGTGGAGCCCCGCCGATGGGGTCGGGCAGACTTTCTAGTTGCGGGGTGCGGGATGCCCGCGCTGCACCTGCTCGGTGGCTTAGCTCGCTGAGCCGGGCTTGCAGAGGCAGCGCGGTCCGTCCCCCCGTTAAGGAGCCAGGGGGCCGCGGGGCCGCTCCCGGTCCACCCCACGACGTGTTTACCGACTCGGATTCCAGCCCTGCTCTTTGCCGAGGGCTGACTCATGCTGCTTTCTGAGAAACTGGAGAAGTGGAGAAAATGCGGTGATTATTGTCCTTTTCTCGCCCGTGTTGCAGGGCCGTGAAAACCAGGCCGGGTGGAGTCCTATCAAATTTAAGGCCGGTAAGGGCAAATCCAGATCAATTTTTAGGGCGCGATTATCTAAATGAGAAGGGTCGGATATCGCAGGGCTTGCTGCAAGCTCTGCTGTTGCTTCGACCGTCCCTTTGGAGGGGGTCGGGATTTTCCCCGGAGAGTGAGTTTATAGGCTGAGGAGGTGCCAACCTGTGGCCTGTCTGGCCTGGATCACCATGATCCATCATGAGGTCTCCTCGTCGTGGCAACTGAGGAAGCTGGAGGCGCTTATTTCTCCTCCTAATCTGAAGTTTAGCTGTGAAAATCCCTCTTTGAGGGGCATCAGTTGTTGTTGGTGGTGGTGGTGTTGTTTTTCCACAAGCCACACCCATGTTCAAACCCTCCTGGGTCTGCTCACCTGGGCTTGGGTAATCTGGTTCTTTCTTCTCTCCTTTGCAGGATTTGAGGTGATGAGGAATGTTTTCCATAATTAGACCAAAGACTGTTGAACACAAAT
The DNA here is from genome assembly GCF_048164855.1 of Canis lupus baileyi. Lineage (NCBI taxonomy): Eukaryota > Metazoa > Chordata > Mammalia > Carnivora > Canidae > Canis > Canis lupus. The sequence goes on along the minus strand of NC_132861.1, from coordinate 40,946,444 downwards.
CAGTATTGGCCATCGTTAACGGAAGACAGCTACGTTTGCTACGTTTGTCACTTAGGGAACGTGTAATAAGTAGATCCTACCCATGGGTGAAACCATAAGATAATGAGAGGACTGTGACTTACAATACTTCCTTCCTGGCACTCAGAATTGTCTCTTTCAAGATGTTTGGATGGGACACGGGCCACATGGGAGAGAGTATCCTGTTACTGTCTTCCCAGACTCCTGGAAGCTGGTCTTTAAAGAAAATGGTGCATTCTTCATTTAAACCCTGGCAGCATGCTTGGACCCTGCCTTGCTTTCTTCTTGTAGGAAATCAGATTACCCAGGATGGTAGCAAGACTTCGGAAGTGGCCTTCCACCACCCTGTCACTTGTGGCCTTTTGAAAACACTGTGTTTCTCCCATGCTTGGAAAACCCATGCGGCCGCAGAAGGCCCAGCATTCCAACCATACACACTGCCAGACACACTCAGTGCACATGGAGTTCTTGCAGGCCTTGATGGCTACACTGTGACATTTCTTCTGTCCCTGTGCTTCCTGCTGCCCTCCTTTCTCCCTTTTCACTGGGTTAATTCCTATTTTCCTTGTAGCCCTACATCAAACCCCCCAACCTTTCCTAAGCAGTGCTAGACACTTCCTTCTCACTTGGTCTCTTTCCCACACATCATTTTGTCATCATGTGCCATGTGATTTTTTTGCTCTGATCTTTGTTTGCTTTGGATCATTTGTTTTATGTGTCTCACTAGACCATGCATTCTTTGAGGATCAGGATGGTGTCCTATTTATTCACCTTTGTGAAGGTAAGTCATTCTTCACACCCCCCACCCCCGCCTATCTTCCATGCTGCCACCTGGCAGTCCCAGATGCACATAGGTGCTCAGTTAGTCTTGGTTACATTGACGAGTGAAGACATGAGTGGATAAAGCCATACTTATGATTGATCTTAAAAGGTTTGGGAGGACCAAGGCAGTCTCTAAATCTGTGAAGGGGACAGTGAATGCGGGGCATGGAGAAGAGGAGGCTCCTAAGCCCGTCTTCTGGGACTTTGCACTAACAGACTAAAATGGACTAGTGTCACCCTTTACCCATCATCTTCCTTTCCATCTATTTACTGCTACTGTGTTCAGGAAGGGCTCACGATAAGTGCGACAATGTAAGATGTTCATAGCAATGTCATCTTACCTCCCCTAAAAATTGCTGACTATGGTCCATTTTATCTAGTAGTTCACATTTACAAGTAAAAGATTTACCTTTGCTTCTAAATAAAATGCGGATTAATATATTGGTGCACCAGAGACACATATCAAGGCGCATGGTGCTTTTCTTCTTGGGCAGAAAGTAGTTATTTTTGATCCCATGGTGTTCTTGTGCTGGTCTGTTTTATCTTTCTTCTCCCTCTGCTCATCTCACAGAGCTATAGGCAAACTATTCCAGCAATTTTCAGGAATATTCAGAACAGTCATATAGAAAGGGGTGCTATGAAATCCCAGTTTTACAGGGGAAGAAAGAGAAGCTCGGAGGTCAGTAACTTACCCAAAGGGCACAAAGCAGGCCAAGTGACAAAGCTGGATTTCAAGCCCATTCAGCCTGGGTCCAGAGTCTCTGCTGTCAACTGCCGTGATAAGCTATCTCATACTCAGAAGTGTCCACACTCTATGGAGGACAAATTATTTATAAGGAGGGAAACCGAGCAGATAATTTACTGGATCCCTTGGTAATGCTCCATAAAAGGATAAAAAGGAGAGAAAATTAATAATTTCACTTGTAGTTCCAGACCCTGGTAAACTTGTTCATGTTCATATGCTCTGTAGCTCAAACTGAATAACTGAGTACTTTCTGAAGTAAGTAACCAGTTCTATGACTTGGAAAAAAATCTCTGACTCCACTTAACTCATGCAGAGGGCCATGGCATGAGGCCTAAATGCCCAGGAGTTTAAGTCAAGATACACTTACCTAGTAAAACTATTCTTTTGTTGTTTTACTCTTTTCCTTCCTGCTTGGAGAACTTTTAAAGTTTAAAGCTATCTACAAAATGTCATTTTGTCCCTAGAAAGCCGAGGTCATAGAGATACACGTCAGCTGTCAGAAGAGCCGCAAAGGAAGGTGATATTCTTTTATAATGGTTTCTGAGAAGAGAGGCCATCAGAGTGAAATCCAGTAATCCTGCATTTCTGATTTCATGTCTACTGAGAATGCTCAAACTTGAGTGCAGACCTTGGTAGAGTACTGATTGCTGAAAGGTAGCTCTGTCTCCTGGGGGATCTGGAATGAGATCTAGTAGAAAGTTTCATTCAAGTTGAATGGAAAACATAAAAGAGAGTGTTCTATGGGACTCAGAGGTCTGGCAATGATGGATTTACTCCATGTGTGAAAGACTGGAATAAGTGTTCTTCCCACGGTTGATTTATTAATTGGTTTATTAAGAAAGTCCTCCAAGTTAATATTTCACTACCTGCTTGAATAGAGTTATAAATTCCTAAGTAGCGAGTCCACAAATCAAATACAAATGGACACTCTAGTGCCCATCAAATGATGTTTTAACATGTATCTATATGTTTAGCTATAATCTAATAATTCCCTGAGAGTATTGTGCCTACTTTGAGTAGAATGCTGCATTTCAATTTTATTTTTAAATTTAGATATTTCTAAAGATGACCTGAATTAATTTATGGGGAAATTATTACACTCCTTCTTGGAATATGCCTAAGTCTATGGCATGAAATGCACCCATTTCTGAAAGGATTCCTTTAGTAATACTCTCTCATTTTATGAGATTCCATGGCACCATAGCATGACTGAATAAATTACCTTCTGGACACAGCCTAATTTCCCATAGTCCTAATTCTGAAAGATTTTTCAGATTTTTTTTTTCAGTAGGAGAAATCTTGTAAGATTATCAAATTCATGATTTTACTGATGAACAAAATTGTACCTGAACTATCTTAAAAGTGCTTCTTTTCATTAAAAAAAAAAAAAAAACACTATAGCAAATGAAAGGCATCTATTATATAACTCCCTGGAGTGGATCCCTCTCCTGTTAACTCAAATTTTCAGGAAGCTTGAATTCCTCCAATTCCATTTTAATGCCCCCCTCCCTTTTTTTTTTCTCTCTCATTCTGTTTCAGTGGCAATGAAGAACAGCTGGCCACCATCCTCTGTGATAATAACCTTCATATAGTGGAAACTTGAATGGTTTTGGACATGGTACTCACAAAAACATCTCCTTGCACATGATGTAGCTTATTTGGTATTTCCCCCTGTAAATAGCTAGATTCCTTATAGCCAACCCTTCCAGCGACCATCAAATTTTGGCTCTGTTCAGCATAATGCAAGCATTTTCTGCCCTGTCTATTCAGGAATGTCTTCCGAGGAGGTTTCACAATCAAATTTATTGTGTTTAATTTATGACATACAATGTAAGAAGAATGGAATGCTTTTCTGCTAGGATTTGCATCGATAATGAAAGGTTACCATAGTACCGGTCTGCTTTTACCAAATTTGCCAAATTCTGAAGGGAATGCCAATTAGAAAGCGGTCATGGTTCTCGCTGCGACAGATTGAGACCAATACCTGGTGGCGAGGACCCGTGGCTGTTGGCTGGACCCTACTTCTAATTGGGAAAGAAGGCAAACTGCTAGATCGAATAGTGTTTATGAAGTGATATCAATCATTCCAAGGAATATAGCCACACCCCAAGAAAGCTGAGGAAGTGATTCAGTCTTTCTGAGGTCATCTTTTCTATTAGTATCAGGGTAGCCAAAAGTCTGAAACCGGCTCACATTTTGCTCTCTTTAGGAAAAAACAACATTGATTTTAGAGGCTTTTGTTATGGAGGCCAGGGGGATTTTCCCACTGCCGCAAAGAGGAAGCTGGGCTTGGATGGGGAAGCCAGACATTTCTTGGCCTGAGTTTCTCACTTGAATGGGATTCCAGTTTGCCCCCTCCTCACCTCGCCAACCCCCAAGCAGCTCGAGGCCCCACCTCCTCCCTTGGACCATATGGGGAAGCTGGCTCAGTGGCTGTTATTCTACGGACTCCAAGTTCACGCAGCTGTTCATTCCCTGCTTAATGCACCGGTAATTACAGCAATGTGCTCTTCTCTTTTTCCAATCGTAACTTTTTTTCTAATGGAAAATGATTTGTTTTTAACAACTTCCATGCATTTTGTTCTTTAATAAGAAAGGGTGTCTTGTGGTACTGAGGGATTGAATTCTCTATAAAAAGCCAAAGTCTCTATATCAGTTTCCAGCTCCATAGGAGGGCTCCGTGGGACTAGCCAAAATTGGGGGGGGGGGGGACTTAAGTGGGTGTAACTAACTTGATATGAATAGGTCAGTTGGGAAACAAAGCAAGCTCATCGCCTTCTGCACATGGAGGTGGTGAAAGAACATTTTTAAAAAATGCAAAACTGGGAAAAATCAAAAGTACAAATTGAGCTCTTCTTTCATGATCCAAATTCATGCTCTCACAGGATTTTTAAGACAAATATCTGAAGAGCTTTTCACTTATCTTAGTTCTATCTTTTGGAGCATGTAAATTTTCTGCTTTGATGGTTGGGTTTGGGTGGAGGACTCAAAAGATAGCAAGGGATGCTTCTTTCCCTTCAGCTATGCCAAGCTCTGGGGCACAGATCAAACACGTGTGTGTTCACATTATCATTTCATTTGTGGATAAAATATACCACCCTTGGAATCTCCGCCCTTGCAGCTCCCTAAATGGCATTGGGAATCATTGCAAGAGGATCATTTTTAAAGCAAAACTTTTCCAACTCATTAGAATACTTCGCGTTGGAGCTTTTATTAATATATATATATATATATATATATATATATATATATATATATACACACACATATGGCAACAGTTGTAGTGAAGAAAAGCAAATCAAATCCCTGTGTGTAAATGAAAATCCTAGTTCTATACAACACATAAAGCTAATTTGATCAGAAGGATAATAGCAAAATGAATGTTCCCTTTATATGAAAATTCAAAATTCAAAGAAGTTGGAAGCATGATAGACTATGCTTGCAAGTCGAATATCCCTCATTTGACATTTTAAGGATTCAGAGAATTTAAGATTTAGCTGAAGTTATAAAATAGTTACTCAGAGCCCCAAATCCTTCGGTGCTAAAATGTATCTATATCTTCGAGGGGCATTAATTTTATTACTTGCCTATTCCCTTTATGCTAATAACAGTGAGTAACAACCTGATTGTCAGAAACAACCTCTCTTCGGCTCTGCCCCTCTTATCTAGCTCCCCTTCCAGAAATCTTTTGGTTTTTCTTAGAAATTCCTTCAGAAATTTTATGACTCCAATGTGAGGAAATTTAAAATATTCATACTAGAACTTGGAAGTAAATGACTTCTAAATTTATAATAACATTGGCAAAACAATTGCTTTCCTTCGGAACCACTAGAGTCACAGCAGCAGTCAAGAAGTACTTTTGTTCTTCTGAAGTCTTTAGTTAGAAGCTCCACGTGTGGCCAACTACAGAGAGGGGGTCTGTGCTTCCTCCTCATGGACCTGGCTCATGAGTCTACATTTGATTTCACCCTCTAGGAAATCATTGTTTCCAGCTTTGTAAAAAGTAAAAATTCTATTTATTATATTTCAGCAAGCTTGGAGAATTAGGATCATCGGAATTAGTAGCAAGACTCTAATCCAGGTGTCCATTTTACCTCATATTCTATTTCTTCAGATGATTATATCAGTACCTTTGAGAAGATTTTATTTTTAAAGCTTTAAGTTATTTTGATAACCATTAGACCATCAAAACTATAAATATGGTCTGGTGAATGTCAACATAAGTAGTTATGTGATAAATAATTGTCCTCATCCTACTTACTCAGTCAGAAAATATTTTTTTTAACTTTTTCCAGCTTTATTGAGGAATAACTGACAAATTTGTATACATTGAAAGTGTACAATGTGAAGATTTGGTATACATTCTAAAGGATTACCATAATCAGGTTTATTAACACATCCATCACCTTACAGTTACCTTTCATTATATGTGTGGTAAGAATTCTTAAATAATACCTTTTCTTTTGGCAATTTTAAAGTATGCAGTAAGGTATTTTTAACTGTAGTCACCATGCTGTATGTTGGATTCACAGGACTTACTGGTTTTCTAACTGAAACTTTGTATCCTTTGACCAACATCTCCCCATTTCCTCTATCACTAGTTCCTGGCAACCACCGCAAGCAACCACCCTTTTATTCTCTGCTTCTATAAGTTCAATATTGAGTTCAATTTTTTTTTTTTTTTTTTTTTTTTTTTTTAGATTCCACATATGAATGATACCATGCAGTATTTGTCTTTCTCTGTCTGGCTTATTTCACCTAACATAATGTCCTCCTGCTTCTTCCTTCAACTTTATAGTCTTCCGAGAAGATCCGAACAATCAACAAATTAACCAAGTATACATAAAATATCAGGTGGTGATAAGTTCTATTGAGAGAAACCCAAAAGGAACTCTAGAACATGTTCCCCAGGAACAACCCAGCTTATGATGACAAATAACCTACAAATAAATGAACGTCTGAAAAGAAGGGATTGGAAAAGCAAGTCCTGGCATATTCAATCAGGGAATATTATGCAACAATGAAAATGAATGCGATACTCAATGTAACATTGTAGGTGGATCTTAGCAATGTCAATATCAGTGAAAATAAGTTCATAGATATTAAAAACATCTGATGCATTTTTCACGAAGTCAAATTCATACAACCAAACCATATACTTTTAAGGTGAAACACATAGATGTGTTTAATAATATAAAATAACTTTTTAAAGCTGTTAATATAAGATTTGGGATTGTAATTATTTTGGATGAAGGGAGAGCTTTCATGTTGCATGTTGGACTCATTCATTTAATTGTGTTATTTTGAAGGAAAACATGAAGGAAGAAAGGAAAGAAGGAAGGAAAGAAAGAAGGGAGGGAGGGAGGCCTTCTCATGAATTAATATTGAGTGTATGTCATGAACCCAGGATTATGATTAATCTGATTTTATGCTCCTGAGGTAAGGGTTGGGGAGAGTTATGGGGTAGTTGTTTGTAGTTTGTTTACTTGTTTTTTTGATAGAGTTGTTAAGGAAGTTCTCTGTAAGGAAATGACATTTGAGCAGAGACATTAATGGAGAGAAGCCTAAAGAACAAGGGTACTGCTGTAGCAGGGGGAAGGGGGAGTAAGAGAGAGGACCAGCAGCAGGAGGTGAGTCAGGGAGGTAGCAGAAGCAGGTCATCTTGGGCATTATAGGCCATGAAAAGCACTTTTACATTTACTCCAAAGGAAATGGAAGCCACTGAAAGGTTCTGAGTAGGAGTAACATCATATATTGTATATTTTGAAAGGAGCAATACATAATGCAGTAGTTGTAGTAGTTGTCCTGCTGTAGTGTGGGAATGAGTATACCAGCATTTTTCTGGCATAGTTTACATTTTGGGCTAGATAATTCTTTGCTGTAGAGGGTTTGCATGGTAGGATATCTAGCAGCATTCATGGCTTCTTATAGAGCTATAGCAACCCCAACCCACTTGTAACAACCAGAAACATCTGTAGACATTGTCAAGTGTCTCCTTGGGGCAAATTCTTTTCTGGTTGTGAATCAATGGAGGGCACCAAAGTTGGAAAAATATAAAAATATAGAAGCAGAGAGAGGAAGTAGGAAAATCTAGCTATATCCACTGGAGACCAGAGCTGTGACTAGGATAGCAGTGCGTGTTGTCCGTCCCCCTTTTCTTTTTCTATATTTTTTTTACTTTTTTATAATTCTCATTTTTTACATTTTTATAATTCTCATAAATTTTATTCAGCTTCAATGAGGTATAAATTACAAATAAAACTGTAAGATATTTTAGGTGTATGTCATACTGATTTGATACATGTAGACTTTGTGTAGAGTCTTCCCATCTAGTTAACACCGCCATCACCTCACATATTTACCTTGTGTTTGCGTGTGTGTATGTGTGTGTGTGTGTGTGTGTGTGAGAGAGAGAGAGAGAGAGAGAGAGAGAGAAAATATTGAAGTTCTACTTTCTTTGTAAATGTCAGTAATACAATACAGTGTTATCAATGATAGTCACCATGTTATGCATTAGATCCTCAGACCTTATAGCATCTTATAGCATGGCCTCCTCTTTTCTAAACACACATTTTCACAGCTTGGGTTTATACCCACATGCCTGGAATTTCTACAATTTGAGAATACTTGGAAACCCCCAAAGATGTGATGTCAAAAATTCATTCACATGCAAAACAAATATTTTCCAGGTGCTCTAGAAACGGTATATTTGAGCATGAAATCATCCATATGGAGGTTCTTTAGAACTAGATCTTAAGCTATCCATTTCTTCTTCCATTGGTTTTGTCAAGCCTGGTGACTCATTTTCTGACTCACAACCAGATGAGTTCTGAAGACCTGAAATAAGGACCTCCTCTCTGCCTTAGCTTTGGTCAATCTGAAAGTAATCTTACTGACAACACTTTTAACACAGACCCCCATATAAAGTAAATATCAGAGGCATACTGCTCATCCTTAAATGTGTACTTCTGAGGGCAAGTTTCTTTCAGAAGGCACAGGAAGCCATGACAGAGATCATCAGAGAATCAGCTTTGCACCCAAACATGGTAGGGCAGAGAGTCAGATGAGAATTGTGTTTTGTGCAGGATGTTGAGCAAAAAGACCAGGTCCTTGACATCAGTATCACAGGACTTAAGGAATATTGTAGAGCATGCAACAGCAGAGCCAGAGAGCAGAGTTGACAACAGGAGCCTTGAGTGCTTTCCCCTGAGGACTGTATTCTGTTCTCACAAAGGCCAGGCATCTGAAAGGTAGAAATGTAAACACAAGGACACTGAGCGGCCTTTGGTCTGAGAGTGAGCCACACAAGCTTCTAAGTAAACAGTTTGAGGATTTCAGAGTGGTATTAGGAAATGGTTTTATAGGAAAGACAAATCATCCAAATGCAGAAAATGCAACTCTATGGAAGCAAATCTAACTTCCTTCTCTTACAGGGATACTGTAATTAAATCTTTCAGGCCAGAGGGTTAGAAGCTCCTGCTGCTGAGGGTCTTAGCTCGTGCTCATCACTGGTGGTTTACCAGATGACATTCTATGCCAAGTCTGACATGCTAAGGTAGCCCTGCCTTGAAGAGGAGATCACAGTGCACATGGGGGAAAGAGCCTGGATGAGATTGTTTTCATCTGCAGGGCTTAATTCTTCATCCCTCATATTCAAAGCCAAAATCAAAAGCCCACACCATGCTTGATTTTTCCAAAATAATGACTAATATAACACCAAAAAGAGCTGTGTCAACACACCTTTGAGAAGTAGGTGGAAGGGCATATGTCGTCATAGCATAACAACAAGGAGTAATTATACAAATATTAAATGTTATTGCCACTAGCTAGAGTAGCTCTATGCAATGAACTGACTCAAGCACAGCTCATAGTGTGATCAAAATGCAGTTTTACCTTTATTTATCTATTGATTTATTCAGCTGCCCACTCATATTTCAAAAGTATAATTAGTGACAGTAATGCCATCTATCCTCAATGAAAACCCCAAGAAGTCCTTGAATCTTCTACTCATTCTTGGTCCTTTGGTAACTTTATATCATGCAGTCCTAATTTAGAAAAATGGAACATCCTACACAAAAGATTAATCAAAACTGTAGCTCGTTATCCACAGCAAATATAAAATCTTCCTTCCCAGCTTGGATCTGCTTCAGACTGGAAACAAAGGGAAAATGCCAGTGTAGGCAGGGCATGGAATACATCTGATGCATCTCTATTTTTTATAGTGCATCCTTCTTCCAACAGCCAGTGTCTATTTCTCAGGTCGCAGCAGTGGGGAAGACAGAGGTGGTCTTGAGCTCGGCTTTCCTTAGCATGCTTCAAGTTTTCTGGGTTTAACAAATGATTAAGGTTGAATTTTTTTTTTTTTTTTTTTTTTTTTTTTTTTTTTACTTCAAGAGTCTTCTGTACGGGTGTGCAGAACAGCCCACTCCTAAAATCCCCTCGACCTGGGTGGATGCTTTCCTCATTATGATGGTAGACTGTAAAGCTTTGTGATTCGTAGGAACATGGCATTCATTTCTATCTTCCCCCATAGGTATCCTCAGCCATCTAGTTGGCCTTGTTAGAAGGACTTGAGGGCTCCACCTTAGTTCTCTTTTCCGTGTCACATGGGTAAGTGAGACACATGTGCACTGTTACCCCAAAACTCTGGAGTATAAGCAGGTCCACCTCAGGGCAACTACACCTGTTCTCCTGCCTCAGGCTGCCGTATCCTCCTCACTCATGAGTCAAGCAGAGCCCACATTTCACACGTTTCAGAGCTATCTGCGTCATCATGTGGTCATCCCTAAGTAGGCTTGAAACAAACAGGGTATCCCCAGCCTATTTCCTAAGGTAGTTTTGAAGTATGTTCTTTTTCTATCCCCTCCGTAAAAACTTTTTTTATTCTCGAAGTTAACAAAGAGATGCAAGGATCATGCCACAGCTTCTGACCTATTTCCTTTACAAAATCTGTTTATGGTAAACGCTTTCACACATACTTCGCTATCTGATGTTAATTTTCTAAAGATCTCATTCAAGTTCTGTCAGGAAAAGCCCCCATTTTAACTTTCTGTTGAATTTGTGAAAGAAATTGTGCATACATACAATTGTAAAGAAAAGAAAGTTGATTTTCTGTGTTCTCTGTCCTTGGCCTTCCCATATGCTCATTGACACATCCACCTCTCATTTTTATTAGTTCTTTTCACCAGAAAGGATAGAACTCATGATGCCTAACACAAGACAGTGCAATCACCAGTACCACCATGACCTCAAGCAGTAGACTTTCTAAACCTTTTATCTCCACTAAAATTTTTTATCACAAGACACTTACTCAAAAGACCCACCACTGCACAAGCCAGAAGACAGCTCTTGAGTGTCCCTCTTGTGCCAGCACTGTGTAGAGTTCTAACTGCAGAAGGTGACAAAAGCAGTTCCCTGTACCAGAAGAGTTCAAGGTTTTATTCTAGTTATTTTTATTAGAATACAAAGCAATGCATGGTTTTGCCAATATGTTTGATCTAATGAAAACTTATTGTTTGTAAGAGCTGGGTATTTTATATATTTATATATATATGCAAAATGATGTTGGTCAGAACAACTAAGCTTAAGGATTGAGTGGAAGTATATGGAGTGGAACAGGGAAGAACATGCTCCTTTAAGTCACAGATAAGCCAATGTCCCCAAAAGGATCCTTGTTTACTACAAACCATGAGAATTTTTAACTCCTTGGTATTTGTATTTTCTTTCCTGACATAACATCAAAGACATGAACATTTCTACACAAACCCCCATTTGGTACAGTTCATCAGGAAGAGCTGTATCTACTACCAAGTGAATTTTATATCTATCTATCTATCTATCTATCTATCTATCTATCTATCAAGATATCAATATCATGGATTATATTATTATTATATTGTATCAATATAATGGAATATACTAAAAATCACTCTTTTAAGGAATTGTTATTTACCTTTTAATCCCTTATATCATCTTAAATTCCAGCATTAGTAACTCAGAAAATTTAGCAACCACTGGCCCATTCATTATTAGAGAAAACATTATAAGCTCATTTGGATTGACGTATTAATTGTTGATTTTAAGGTTAATGGTTGACATTAGTTTCCCTTAACCTCCCAGGATAACATTTGCATTTTATGCAAAACCCCTAAAATGTCCTTAAACCTGAAGGACTTGGTTAGATAAACAGTTGAGCAATGATAGCAAAGCCAGCTATGGAGATTTTTTGATAGAATAACTATGAGTATTAGCTAATCCCCACCCCTCACTCAAGAAACACATCTAAATCTTATGTTGGTACTTTGGGACATTGACACAAAGCATCAGCATAAAAATGAAAACCAAGGTTCTTTGAAAGATAGCTCTTGAGTGTGCCAGGGAGGGAAGGCTAGAGGCAGAAGCAGACTCCCCACTGAGCAGGGAGCCTGATGCAGGACTTGATCCCAGGACCCTGGGATCATGATCTGAACTGAAGGCAGATGCTTAACCAACTGAGCCACTCAGGTACCCCTAAGTTGTTTTTTTGTTGTTGTTGCTTTTATTTTTATTTATTTTTAGATTTATTTATTTATTCTGGGGGGAAGAGGCAGAGGGAGAGAGAATCTCCAGCAGACTCCACACCAAGCAGGGAGTCTGATGTGGGGCTCAATTCCACAACTCTGAGATCATGACCTGAGCTCAAATCAAGACTTGGATGCTCAATCTATTGAGCCACCCCAACACCCCCAGGATATTGAATTTTTAGGATATAATATTTTTAGCTTTGAGTCCATTTTCCACTTTGAGAAATTATCTCATTATGTATTGCTGAACTAGGGACAAGATGTCCAAAACTTAAAAAAAAAAAAAAAAAAAAGGGATCAAGAATGTCCAAGAATTGATAAAACTCCATCTGGTCTTGTCCCTATGATGTGGCTCCTCCCTAGAGAAAGTCCCAAGATGAACTCTCTCCTCCTTGTACTGCTTTCCCACTACAAGCTGGTAAAATGTAGGATGCCAAAAAAGGATCTGTCCTTCCTTGCCCTGCTGAACCACATCGGAACCTGCAGCAGGAGGAAAATTGTTCCTTATATATCTTAATCAAGATATTCTCCCATGATTTGAACTAAGGGGAAAAAGTTAACAAAAGCCCTACAATCAAAACAATGACTTTATATATAAAGCTCTGAATTGCCCAATCTGTTTGTTCACCATTGTCAATCCTCAGAAACCAGCCAGTGGTGGAAGCCAGCAATTCAGAATCAGGGGCTGATTGGAAAAGGATTGTTCCCATTGCCCAATAATACAGGGTCATAAAACAAACAACAGCCTGTCTTGATTTAAAATTCTGATATATGAGTCAACATGGATTTTCAAAAATACTGCAATAAAGTGTTACTTACCTTGATTAGTGAATTTTTTGAAGACTCCTTATTTTTCATCTGAAGTGAGTACATAATTCACCTCATCTTAATTCTGGATCCTAGTTTTGTTGCCATCTGAACATATCTAGATCCATAGAGGACAAAAATCAAAGCTTGCCCACAGAACCAAACAGTGTCCATCACTGGATATCTCATGGTGGATCTATAGAAGATGATGCCTTTTTTGGTAACTAGCAATACACATCTTATAATGAATGAGAACTTCGGATCCTTCTTTGTCAGACTTACTGGTCAGAAAATGGTCAGAAAGAACTGAAAGCAGGTGGCCAAATTGGCTGTAAAGACTTGAAAGGCAATTTAGATTTTACCCAGTTTATATGTATATTTAATTTAAAATATGATATATATAATACAAAATATAACATTATATACATATGTATTAACAAATTTGTGGCAGAGTAATTTTCAGAGATGAGTCAAGAGTGAAGTTTCTCTATTTCTGACCCTAATTTAGGAATTTCTTTCTTTTCTGAGCTGCTGGTGCCAAATTATCTGATAAGTATCTTATGCTGAGCACAGGCCAGAATTCTGAAGTTTTCCAGGCAATTATTTTCCAAATGAAAAGAAAAAAAAAGGAAACTAAAGATCTAAATAATTAATAGAGCATTGGATTGGCTGAAACACCCTCTCCAAATATTTGATATAGAAAAATGCTCAGAATGGAGATGTGTCAATCAAGAATTCGGAATCCATGGATGTTACCAAGGAACATTTTGGAACAGGCATGGCTGTTTTCTAGAATGACAATACAGAATAGTGAAGATGATACCACAAAAACTGCTTCTATTGTTATGCTCGTTTTTTTTTTTTTGCAAATCTACCATCCATTTAGTAATTTAAACTTTTACTATAACCATCTACTTTTTCAATATACTTATTTTTAGTAGTTATAATCGTCTCTTTAAATTTTTTTAAAGATTTTGGTTTTGAATATAGTTGATATTTTTAACTGTGATAAAAAAACACATAACATAAAATTTAGCCTCTCAACCATTTCAAAGTGTAAAGGTGAATAGCGATAAGTGTATTCATGTTGCTGTGTAACCAGTCTCAAGAACTTTTTTCATTTTATACAAATGAAACTCTATACCCATTAAACAACAACTCTTTATTTTCCTCTCCCTCTAGCCCTTTCTAACCACTGATCTAATTATTAGTTTCTTTGAATTTGAATATGCTAGATACTTCATATAAGTGAAATCATACAGTATTTACATTTTTGTGACTGGATTATTTCACTTAGTATTACGACCTCAACGACTATCCATGTTGTCAGCATGTGTCATAATTTCCTTCCTCTTTAATGCTAAATAATATTTCATTGTAGGTGTGCACCACATTTTGTTTATCCATTCATCCATTGACACTATGTTGCTACAACCTCCAGACTATTGTGAATAGTGCTGCTATGAACATGGGTATGTAAGTATGCAAGTAACACTTCCAGATTCTGTGCTCAATTCTTATGGATATATATCCAGAAGTGATATTTACGTCTTCTTTGGTGAAATATCTATTCAAATGTTTTGTCCATTTAAAAATCAAGTTCCAATGAGTTTTAGTATTTATCTTAAATGTACTTCTCAGGTTCTGGTTTCTGAATTTTGATAAGAATAGTATATTGTCTTTAGGCATGGAAGTCTTACTGATAGAAGAACAAATCAAATGGAAGATGGCCAGAACACAGAACTCAGACCGGAATAGGGAAGATAGTCCAGAGAGTATCAAAACTGAAAAGGAATCAAAAATTGAAAAGTCTTCAGTTATTATAGGAAAGGGTAGCAGCAAAGAATCAGAAGGTAGAGTTACAGAAATGTAAGAAGAAAATAAACCCATGGATTATATTAATTAATTTTTATAGTGTTATTCTTTGATATTTTTAAAGTTATATATGATACTAGATGGCAAGAGGTTGGTGGGCAGCCTGCTTTTCCTGGTCACAAGGTTTCCTGGTACAGTAGCCATAGTGGATGCTCAATAAACATTTGTTAAGTGGAAAAAGGAAGAGAGGTAGGAATAAAAGGATGAGAAAGAATGAAGGAGATAGGAAGGAATGGGGGAATAAGGCAAGAAGGAACACACAAAACTGAAGAGTGATTTCTTTGTTGAGTTTGACAAGAACACAGTTGAATTACCTTGTTAGGTAAAGTAGATCTGAAGATTTTCACAAACAATGTGGAAGAATGATCTTTCTTCTTGTAATCTATAAGTAGTGGGGATGGATGGACATTTGAGGAGAAGCTTAGGGATTAGTCCTTAGAAAACTTACAACACTTTCAAGCAGTTTCCATTCACATTTCTAAAAGAAGAAGATTGGGGGGATCCCTGGGTGGCTCAGTGGTTTAGCGCCTGCCTTTGGCCCACACATCCCAGGATCGACTCCCACGTCAGGCTCCCGGCATGGAGCCTGCTTCTCCCTCCTCCTGTGTCTCTGCCTCTCTCTCTCTCTCTCTCTGTCTATGATAAATAAATAAATCTTTAAAAAAAAAGAAGAAGATTGGTTGGAATCATTTATTCATGTGGCCATACATTTATAAAGTTGAAGGTACTCAGAGACTCCCTAATCCAATGTCTTAATTGAAGATGCAGCTGTATTGAGAGATTCTCTGCTGGCATTTCCAACATAACTCTTTTAAATCCAAACTGTAAAATATCTCTCTATTAGAATGATCAGAACTAACATTTACTTAGTGCTGATCATATGTGCAGACACCTGTTCTAATTTGTTTTCCTCTTTCTCTCTCTCTCTCACGCACACACACAAATAAAGACATTTAATACTCACAAGAACCCAAAGCACAGCCCAATTGTACAGGGGAAGAAACTAAAGAATGAAAAGATGCAGTAACCTGCTCGGTAGACCCAGAATTCCAAGTTCAGGCCAAATTGCTCCAGACATCGTGTCTACCCTGCTCCATTGCACTTGCTGCTTATATTTTACCTATTTATGTCCATGTTTGTTTTTGCTCCTAGAATGGTGGTTTTTAAATGGGAGATTCTTAGCAAGTCTGGAGACATTTTTTTTGGTGGCCATGACTTGAGGATGCTACTGTCAACTAGTGCGGAGAATTCACAGATTCTGCCAAACATCTAAAAATGAATGAGGGAGTTCCTCATAACAAGGAATTATTCAGCCACAAGCATAAATAATGCCAAGGTTGGGAGACACTAGAATATGACACACTAAAGGGCAAAAAGAATGGTGCCTTTCTATATTTGTGTCATATCTGGAACAGACTTGGATGAAAATAAATGTCTATGGTTAGAAGAAATAACTTACCAAATTTGTTAAAGGGAAGGAGTTAATAATAATTATTATTAATAATCAATAAGACACCAGTCAGCTCTAATCAATTAACTGATACCTCCATCCTGAAAATATATATATTTAGGGATATATATATACATATATATATGGATTAGCAAATATATGCACTGCCTTTTTCTGTCCCTTAACTGCATAATTCTATAGTGTGAAATTTGCCCTTGCTAGAAAACAAATCCAGATATATATGGGGTAGATTACAACACAACTGTGTTTGGATATTTTGGGGAAAAAAAGGTAAGCAACATACTAAACATGGTAGAGTTTTACAAATATGATGAATAGATGGAAATGCAATATTTGTGCCCTTTAAGACCCATTGCAAGGGAAATACACATTTATAAAATTCTACAATGAGGGAATTTTATAACTAACAATTGGGGCCAATAGCACATCATATCGTAAGAAGGAGATAAAATCTTACACTAATAACTATTGGGTATGTGCTCTTGCAAAATCCTTTGTGCTTGTAAAACAAAAGACACAAACTCGGATTCCTTAGAGTACCCCAGTCTGAAGGTCAGGTTTCTTGGTGTTGAACCAATCAACACAGAATCCTCACTAACTCAGAGAGAATAGCATCTTCTCTCTCCTTTGCTTTCACTGTCTACTAGTAAGATGCCCTGCTTGCTCTCTCCGTGGGAATGCTAAAATAAAAGTGCTACACAAAGAGTGATCGCTTCAAACAGATATCATCTCTTTCATGGACTTTCAGAAAACAGGCCGCCAAGATACACTTGTGAACTAGCTCCCTGAGGGACAGAAGTAGATGTTCTGACAATACTAGTAAGGTACCACTTGATTTAACAGGAGTCGGGGACTCTCGGAAGCCTTTAGCGCCCTGCCAGGATGCTTCTTGCTACTGAGGAGTCTCTCTGGTTCAGAACCTCTTTCTTTGTTAAATTTAACAACAGTCTTACCTCACAGACTCCTTTCACCTGTTCCATCTTCATAGGATTTTTGATAGGATTTTTCCTGTTTTCCTGAAATCAGGATCTAGGGCTCAAAGTTGGGGGCAAAGTGAGTCACAGAGAGAGTCTGCAAAAACAGGAAACACCCAACCTATTACAATCAGGTCCTCACCCAGCCTCAGTGAGCATAAGCCAACCACTAGCAGGGAGAAGGTTTCTCGGAAATAACAAAAAAAGTAATGAAACATATTATCAGGAACTGAAGGGTTTGGGATTCTCATATACTAAGCTAAGATAATAAGACAATATGTTATCTTTTGTCTTAGAAATTCTGAAAATGCCCCAAAGTAGTCTCCTCTGATCATTGTGGACTAAACAGCCCTTCAAAGGACCTCATGAGGCTATCATAGGCTCACCTGGATACCTTTTGCAATTAACCCTAAATAGAGCCATGGAAGCATCTCCATAAGGACCTGTAGTTCTGGGGAAGAGTTTCACCTTTATCTGTCCCTGAAAACACAGGTTTGAATCCCAAGCCCACTTAGTTAGCTTTTCTTTCAAATGCCCGACTGTGACATTTTCATAGGAGCATATCATTCTGAGAGTTCCCTTTATTACACTTCATTGTATTCAGATCTAACAATATGATTTCTTTTAATTTTCTGAAATCTGTGGTTTTTTTCTTAAAATAGTATTTTTATGAGAACCGTTAGTATTTCTAGTTAGAGAGGAGGACAACAATAACCAAAGGACCACATTGCAGGTATGTAAGGAAACAATATGTTTTATGTGTGTCTGATATAATTATTTTTATGATAATGCTTTTAACTGGTAATGGCAGTTTCATATCAATGATTCATATCAACGATTTGCAAGATCTGTTGCCTTTAAGTATAATCTGTCTCATAACCAGAATAAATCCCAAATAATTGTGCAGCTCACCATCACTACTGCCACAGTTGTACTGCCCCTAGCTCACTGTTCCAGCTTCCCAACTCCACCATCACTTAGTAAGGCCACTTCAATAGTCTTGATACACTACTTTCACACTTTCTCTAGTCAATTCATTCCCCATGTGGCAGCCATGTTGTTCTGATCACTCGTGGTTCTTGTGTGAAACCCTTCAAAGACCTTGACCTTTTTCCAAGAAAAAATCCAAATTTAAAAATACAACTTGCAATGTGTTTCAAGACTTGCCCCTTCCCCAGCCTCATATTTCACCCTCCACATACCTACATACTTGGCTCAGCCCTACTGGTCATCTTTTGATTCTTTCAGTTCTCCAAAAGACTGCTGCATATACTCTGTTTTCTGTGTAGGATACTCTTCTCTCTGGTTTTTGGCTTATTCACATTTACCTTTCATATTGTAACTTACATGCAACTTCTTCCAAAAGTTCTCCCTTGACCAATCCACCTCAACTATCGGTACTATATTATTCTCTTTCCAAAATGCCCTGAATTTCCCTTTAATAGCCCTTCTAATTACAAACTGAAAAATTTTAAAAGCCATTTAAAAAAACTGTTAAGATTCAAATTCTCCTGCTAGAGTTATTATCCTGAGTGCATTTGGTGCACTATAAATGCATAATACATCTTTGTTAAGTATGTGGGGAAAATGATCAAATAAATAAATTTGTGATATAACTTGTTCCTTTAATACTGAAATGGAATAAGCACATCCTAGTGCCAGCAGTATACTAAAAAGTATAATCTTTTAAATGATTTTCAATTGTCAGGCATTCTTGTCTTTCACCTCTAAATAGACATGTATAAACATGAATTACAAGCTATCAAAGCACTCATAAAATGATAATTCCAATCAGTTAGGTGACTTGTCTGCACAAGTCTGACTCACTTATATTTGAGACCTTGGTGACCCTTTAGATGAAAAGAAATAGAATATAGTGGAGGAAGTATCTGATGCTCCAGTGGGGTCATACAGGATCTGAATGAGACTGGTTGGTATCTGATGCTGGAGAAAAGTGGAGGCTGAGTAGATCTGACTGGACACATAGACACAGGAGGTGGATTTAGCCAGACACTAGATGGAAGCCTAAGAATTAATCATAAATATTGTGACACAGAATGCCAATGTTGAGTAAACAAAGGCAAAAGCCTAGACAGCATTCAGCAGGTCTGCTGGAACAGCATTTACTAGGATAAAGTAAAAGGAACGGGAGCATTAGCAGGAGGGTGGGTCCTGTGTTGCAAACTTGCAGTTAGCAGATCTAGCATTAGACTCTAAAAGAAGAACATTAAACTTTGGCCCATGAAGTTTGTAAGCACTAGCTTCCCTCTGATATGATCAGAGGTTGGAAGCAACATCAGTGTCATGTGGCAGATTTTTGGTTCCTGCCTAATTCCACAGGCTCAGCCTGTGTGGTTGCAGCAATCCCAGTTCCTACTGTGGTGTAATCAGTGGACTAGACACAAGCCATGTGGATATAATTCACGTGAACTAGTGGATGCTTAACCTAATCCACCACCTCAAAAACTCTTCCTAAACTGAGTGTCTTTAACAATTGACCATGGGTATAACCATGATCACTTTGTGAGTGGCTAATCTGCAAAGAGTCAGTCTTGGACAAGTTACTCAACTCTTGGCCATCAGTAGCCATGCATTTCCTCTTCTTTTTGGACACACAATCAGATGTTCTCATGAGGTCATTTGTGGCCATGTTACTGAGCTTTGGCCTAGAATATTGACAGAAGTGTCATACATCATTTCTAGGACTGATTTCTACAAACTCTTGGCTGTTCTTCCACCTTTCCTCATTGTCTGTTAACTGTATGGGATCTAGTGGAAAATACCAAAGGCCTAAAAGGTAAAGGAGCCATATAATTGAAGGATCCTGGTCTTGGAAAGACTGTACAAAACTAAGTCCCCTGCTAATACCCGTTGGACTTGATATGAGCAAGAAAAAAAACAACAGGGATTTATTAAACCATTGGTATTTAGGGAGGGGTATATTGCAGCAGCTAATGTTATATAACCTGATGAATAAATATATAAAATAAGAACTACATCATCAGAAAGAAGTAGAGAGCTAAGATAGAACTGAAGCACATGAAAGATCGAAGCCCACTTTTTGCAGATGAACAGATTCTATGGGACAAAAACACTGTTAGTGTTGTTCAAACACCTGCATCTCACACTTCCTTCTTAATCCCTCCAAGGCAGAGAACAAATCTTATTGAGTTTTGCAGCCTCAGCACTTCACAGGAGAAGTTTCAGCAATGTAAGTTGAGAGTACTCACTCAGAAGCATTTGCAAGTATCAGTGTCGACTGGTTTTGGAATGGGTAAGATACTAAGTGAGGTAACTGGGAGAGAAAAGAGAAAAGAGAAAGATGTTTCTATGTGAAAAATTAAAATAGAATGATATAATTGATATTAAGTAGATGGTTCCTCTGTAATGGGGTTAGAAGTCAGGGAAGGCATCAAACAGAAGGCGACCCCTGAGTAAACAAAAGGAGCCAAAAGCCCTGAGAAGAATATTTTTAGTGGAGGCAGCAATATTGCAAAGGTCCTAAGGCAGAGACAAACTTGGCAAGTTTGTTTACTCAAAAACCATCTAGTTAACATCAATTATATCATTCCATTTTAATTTTTCACATAGAATTTACCACTTTGTGTGTGTATGTGTGTGTTTATTGTTTTCTGTCACCTAAAATGTAAGCTCCATTAGTGTTAGGAGCTTTCCTATCTTTTCCTTTCAATATCCCTGGTGTCTAGAATATTGCCTGGTGATAATAAATATTTGTTGAATAACTATGTGAAACTATGTCAGGGAACTTTGCTCCTGCTCAGCTGACAGTGGAGATCTAACATCAGGCTGAAGAATCTGGACTTTATCCTGTAGGTGATGGGGGTTCAAAAGAATTGTAATCCAGAGAGTGACATGATAAGAGCTGCATTTTAAAAATGTACTCTGGGAGCCGAATGGAAGATAGATTGTAGAAAGCAGAGCTGGAGGCATGGTAATTAGTTAAAAGATGATAATAATAGCCCAGACAAAAGATTAAACAATAAGAATATCAGTGAGAAAGAAAGTGGAACATAATGCGAGTGGCTGAGGAAAGAAAAACAATAGCCTCCTTAGGACTCATCGGGTGTGGTGAACAGTGTATAGGAAAGAAGGGAAAATGAAGCCCAGGCTTTTACTTGGATAATTATGGATGTAGGTGTGCTGGATGGGGAACAAGTTTGAGAGAACACAATAATGGATTCAACTCAAACAGTCTGAGTAAAAGTGCTAGCAGGACATGTAGTTTGAGGTGGGAAAAGGCAGTTAAAGATGTGAAGTTGAAACGGAGAAAATAGATAAGAACTGAAGGTAAAAATTTGTGAGTCATCTGCCTGGAGGTGGTAATGAAGTACTGGGCAGGGATGAGGTCAGCCAGGAAGAATAAAAATCTTGACTTGAGAGCAGCATGTCAGAATCACTCGAGGTGCTTCTTCAAGTTAGACACGATCTCCTTCCTCCAACTTAGCTTTAGAAATGTAATTTTACTGCTGCATATTGGGGTCCTCAGTGTGCTGGGCTTGAAAGTGCTTGAGAATCACTGGGTTGGGAATGATACATGATGACCAGCCAAAGAACCCTAGAAATGAAAATGATTTTAAGAGTTGGCGCACAAACAGGGACTTAGGAAAGCGATCAAGATGTATCACTGCAAGATGTAGGAGAATAAATAGAAGCAAAATAAAAAAAGACAAAGAAATATCCCTGAAACTGTGGGTCTTGAAGAGTTCATGAAGCAAGAGTGGTCAACGGCACAGATACCAGTAAGTCAAGCAACATCAACACTTGGGAGTCACTATTGAAATTGACAATTGGTTCATTTATGATCTTGGTGAGACTAATCAGATTTTATGGTGAATTTATCAGAGAATAGAAAGTAAAGAACTAGAAAAAAAATGAATTATGCTTTGTAACTCTTTTAAGAAGCTTGGGCTGTGAAACATGTGGATGACAAGGCAGAGAATATCCAAGCATGATAAAAAGTAGTTTTAATGACTTATCCAGAAAGAGAAAATAAGAAAACAGTCCCATCTGCAATTGCATCAAAAGCAATAGAATACCTGGGAATTTTAACCAAGGAAGTGAAATATCTGTACACTGAAAACTCTAAGACGCTGACACAAATAAATAGAGAGATAGTCTGTGCTAATGAATTGGAAGAATTGAAATTGTTGAAATTGTCCACACTACCCAAGGCAATCTACAGATTCAATGCAATCTTTATCAAATTTGCAATGGCATATTTTCACAGAAGTAGAACAATCTTAAAACTTGCACAGAACAGTGAAAGACCTCAAATAGCCAAAGCAATCATGAAAAAGAAATAAAGCTGGAGGTATCACACTCTGATTTCAAACTATATTACAAAACTATGGTACTCAAAACGCTAGTATTGGCATTAAAACAGATGCATAAACCATGTCATCATGGGTTTATTTCTGGGATCTCTATTCTATTCCATTGATCTATGTGTCTAGTTTTGTGCCAGTAATGCACTGTTTTGATTAGATCTTTGTAGTATATCTTGATATCTGAGATTGTGATACCTTAAGATTTGTCCTTCTTGTTCAAGATTATATATACATATACATATGTACATATAATATATATATAATGAAATATTACTCAGCCATAAGAAGAATGAAATCTTGCCATTTGCAATAACATGGGTGGATCTAGATGGTATAACGCTAAGTGAAATAAGTCAGAGAAAGACAAATAGCATATGATTTCACTTATATATGGAATTTACAAAACAAAACAAACAAAAAAAGAGAGAAAACAAAAAAACAGACTCTTTTTTTTTTAATATTTTTTTTCAATTTTTTTTTTTTAAATATTTTTTTTCAATTTTTTTTTTTTATTTATGATAGTCACAGAGAGAGAGAGAGAGAGGCAGAGACACAGGCAGAGGGAGAAGCAGGCTCCATGCACTGGGAGCCCGACGTGGGATTCGATCCCGGGTCTCCAGGATCGCGCCCTGGGCCAAAGGCAGGCGCCGAACCGCTGCGCCACCCAGGGATCCCAAAAAACAGACTCTTAACTATAAAGTACAAACTGGTGGTTGCCCAGAGAGGAGGTAGTGGGGGGATGGGTGCAATAGATGAAGCGGATCAAGAGTATACTTACCATGATGAGCACTGAGTAATATATGGAATTGTTGAATCAGTATATTGTACACCTGAAACTAATATAATACCATATGTTAACTATATATTAACTAGGAAAATAAATAATACAAGCACTAAAATGGAAAAAAGATAATTCAGGTTGAGGTATGCTGAAATCATGATTCAAAAGTACTTTGCAGGTGGATATCCAAGGAAATATGTAGAAGGAACTCAATAAAAAGATCTGGGATCGTTATATATATTTTGGAGATTCCTTGGTAAATCATCCTTTAATAAATCATATTTTTAGGTAAGAGGCATCTAGAGTGAACAGAGAAGCATATATTGGATCTCAAATAAGGAAAATTTATTTGAAAAGCAGTCAAAGGAGGAGGCATCTATAGAGAAGCCTGGAGTGCTATAATCAGGGAAGTAGGAAGGAAATTAGGAGAGAGAAGAATTTAAAAAATTCAGATCCAGTGTAACTGACAGAATTGGTGATCAATGAGTATTAAGTTCAGCTGACTCAGTAACAAAAAGAGTGACAGAAAAGGACCATAAAGACCAAGAAATGAAGTCAGATATGAATTCAGGAATGTCTGTTTAGCACATTGGTGATCATTGGTATCTTTTTGGTCAGTTTTTTAAGCTTGTGGTCCAAATGGAAAAAGATTTCAATTGGTTAAACATCCAAAGGATTGTGGGGAAATTTTAATATAAAACACAATGAATAATCTTTTTAGACATTTTTTAAAACCTTGTGCTTTTCTTACTCCTGAACTCTTCTAATAAACTCATTGGTAAAATATCCAGGGTTTATTTGATAATTCATGATAATAAGAATTTTATAGTTTTTACATTTCTCGCATGACTATTTCATAAGTAGATTAGTGGAATGTGAAATAAGCTCCTAATGCAAGTCTACTGTGATGGATCCAGGTAGGTGTGCCTTATCAGACACTGAGCATGGACGGCCATTTTGAAGTCATTCTTGAATTTACTTCTTAAAATAACAATTTAATAAAAATATTAAATAAGATAATATTTTTTGAGGACTTACTTTTTGCTAGGCACCATAGCCGTATTTGATATAGGTCCTTTCATTTAAGTCTCACATCACTTAGCCAGTGAGCACTAATACCATTCTTGTATTAGAAATGATGAAAGGTAGGTACAGAAAGGTAATCTGCCCACCATATGTTATGTGGCAAGTGTAATAAATGCATGAATAACAGCTGTGTTCAGTGGGTGGCCCCATGTTTGGAAGTGGGTAAGGAGCAGGCCTAAGTGAAACAGTCAAGCACCACCTCTAAGATCCTCTTACTTTTATCTCTTTTTTCAGTCCTGCCCAATATATAACACTTTAGAACTTTCTTCATGAAAAATAGGAATTGGCAATAGACAATAGCATTTACAACTTTCCTAAGAGTTCTAAATGAAGTTAGAATCAGTAAATTCTAATAGTAAATTTTGCTTGCCTTCTATTTCTTTTCTCTTCTGACCAGAAAACCTCAACTTTCCTTTGGGGAGCCATTCTTCCCATTTCTTTGTGTCAGCTGTTAGCTGGGGTACAAATATTGACTAGGGTAGAATATGTCCCTCAGATTTATCTGATTCAATCTCCAATCTCCCTTAGTTACATTAAGTATTTAATATTTCCCAAATTGTTCTAATCATAGTGAATCTATATTTTTGTGCTATAGCAACTGGGAATAGATGCTCTTACTCTGTTAGAGCAGACACAACCTAAACCAAACCTTATCCCAATTAGCATTATTTTTAGCCTTAAGTTTTTTAATTACCTAAGCCAATAATTTTTTTCAGTTTGAGTTTATTTTCTTGCAATTAATGAAATGGTGAATAAATATTTTATGTCTCCCTTTTATATATATATATATATATATATATATATATATATATATATATATATATATCTCATATAACACTACAGTGAAGTTCTTGAAATTCCAACATCATGTATTTGGGAAATTTAGCAGGAACTTTTTTATTAGGTCTTTTTCGAGGGAGAAATTAGTTGAAAGAATAAACTTCTCTGGAGTTCAGGTTTAGGTATATATTAAATTATGGTGTGTGTCATATCAGACTTTGGTTATATTCTGACCAAATTACCTACCAGTATGTCAGTGCATGGGATTGATGATGCCATGTCAGGGGTTTGCTTTACCATGCTCAAGGGTATATTTCATAGTTTTGCCCATTTTGAAAAGAAACATATTATTTGTCAGACAGCAACTAAATAAAAGAATTAAGAAGAATCTCTATTTATTGTGCCAAAGAACTATAAAAGTAATCATTGCTAGAGGAATAGACAGGTGATATTTCAAGATTTGACCTTTGGCAATCATGCTTAATTACAACTTAGTGGCCCATAGTCCATCGGTGGAATTGTTCCAGAAACCAGACATAATCTTGAACTTTTCTTGTGAAGGACCAGATAATAAATATATGAAGCTTTGTGGGCCTTACAGCCTCTATTGTCACTATACAACTGTACCTGGTGGCATGAATGCAGCCATAGACAATATAGAAATACCAATATGTAAGTGATAAGCAAAGAAAATATGTAAATATAGACGGTATGAAAATGAGTGTGCATGGCTGTGTTCCATAAAAGCCTTATTTATAGACACTGGAAACTTAATTTCATGTATTTCTCACATTTCATGAAATGCTATTTTTCTTTTTTTAACCACTTAAAAACAGAAAATATTAGCTCACACACAAAAACAGTTTGGCCTACAGACTATATCTTATTTATTTGTTTGTTTTTAATTTCAGTACATGACAATAAGAAAAAAGTACAAATTGATGGACTTTATAAATTAGAAGGAATACTGAGTGTTGTTGTTAGACAAATAATAACAGAATCAGCCTACATGACAGATACTAAGAATTCTCAGTGGTTTTTCAATTATGGTTTTTCAATTTTAGAACTGTGGCACAGAAGAGATTTAACTTAAATATTGAAAGATGTACTGAAAAAATGGACAAAAATAGAGAAAATGTCAAGAGTATGTGAATTATTATTTTGAGTTAGACATTTGAGAAAGGCACTATGAATGTTTTTCTTATGTGAGTTCAAAAATAAAATATTCTTTTGATAGAGGTTTGGTCAAGTGGCAAGAGAATATTTTATTGGTGACAGCTACTTCTGTTCTGATATTAAGAAAATATGGATTAGTGGCACGTTTTGAAAACTATAATCTGCCTTAAATAGGATCACTGGGAATAGTCTTAACAGCAGAATTTCCCAAATGGTCTTTCTTCTCCCAGTTTTCAGGGATAGAGAAAGGGCTGTATTATAAACTTTAACTTCTAAAGCAAAATCCAGTGTTAAACAAGGAAAGAATTCAAATTTCAAAAGCTGTGCTGGTTAAAAAAAGGAACACAAGGAAACAAACCGCTTTTAAAACTGACAAACAAGCATCTTCTCTTGTTAAATTTACCTTTCGATTTAAAAACAGAAAATGCCAGGCAAAGCCCAACTGAACATCCAATCAAAGAAATTATTGTCTCAGAAGCTGGGAAGCTCACATTCTTGAAATTCTTCTCTAGATACACAAGACCCTTGAGACGTCATTTTGCTGCCTCCTAACTATCATGTATTTGAAATCAAACCCGGAGATATCTTTCAAGCACACCCCTAGAATATTTATATGTAACCAGATAATATTCCCAGATTTATGTGCTGTACAATCATACAGATATGATTGGGAATAGATTTTTATTCACACTAATATTTGAAATGAGCAGAAATGAACCTCCGGATTTTCTTTATTTTTTAAATTTTTAAGTATTGATTCATGAGAGACACAGAGAGGGAGAGAGACATAGGCAGAGAGAGAAGCAGGCTCCCTGCGTGGGACCAATCCCAGGACCCCGGGATCATGCCCAATGCTCAACCACTGAGCCACCCAGGCATCCCAAATCTCCAGATTTTCTAAGCCCAGAAATTGCCTACAGTCTCCAAAAAGAAGAAATCAAGAACAATATGATTTATTGTTTACTTTAGGAGAGGATTGAAAAATTCTGTAGATACTAAAAGGCAAGCACATTATAAAGGGTCATATCTTAAAAAAAAATGTTCAAGTGAAAAAGTGAAAAACAATTGGTTTATAGAATGACATTCACATATAAGGTATCTGTGGAATATATTCAAAGGCAATTTCATTATGCAGCTAATAGATGTATAGCTCAGGGATATATAATTTCCTGGAGGTCCTCAGCTCATTGATAAGCACAGATTATAAAGATGTCAAATTATGTAAAAAAATAGAAGATGGTAATGATCAGCCAAATAAATGGTATTACAAAAGGGCAAATAAAAATTTGGAGGACAGAATCAATGTGGGTTTGTAGTTAAATAAGACATTGCGAAGCAATGTATGCAGGCAGTCCGGCTGGGTGAGTGGGGTGTACAGTGCATTGGAGGGAAATGAAAAGCCTTTCCAGGCAAGCACAAAGCTGGGAAGCAAGACCTGACAGGGGGTCTGAGATGTTATGCTGAACGGGCAGTCTTCTGGAGCACAAGCACACCTCCACTTCATTTTGCATTCCCAGGTGCCTTTACACTTCTAGAGGGCGATATTTTTCTCTGCCTGAGCTGTGTCTTGAGCTATGAGATGATGAAGCTACTATGGAATTCTACAGAATCTTAAGTCACCAGTCAGAATCTTGATTTAGAAATTAGAATGTCCAGATGTGTTTAATATGCACAACTCCAGACTTGATTTAAAGTTAACTTTTCCCACCTCCCCCAGTGGGGACTGCTGCAGACAGGAAGTCAAGAGAGTATGTGTGTAGTCGGATGGGCTTCATCACCTCCATCTCTCCCTCCATCATCAAGGTTGGGTAGGAGGAGGCGGGTCTCACCTGACTCTCGTGGTTGCAAGATGGTTCTGTGCTCTCTGGGTCTGGCAGGTGTTTCAAGCTGCCTCTTCCCTTGGAAGCATCTACCTGGGTTATTTGAAGGCTCGCATAGGAAACTGGTGATTCTCCTGCACAGACGCAAGCCACCACTTCCACCACTTTCACCCGGTCGCTGTCTATTCTCATAGACTTCCTCAGTTTGGTCTCGTCACTCCAGTCGTTCATGGTGCAGGGACACTCATTTCTAGGGAGTCCCCAGTAACTCAGAGGTTTCAAGGAAATAAATCTCATCGTGAGCCTCTGTCTCCCTGGCACAGTTTTCTACAGCCCAAAAAGGGGCCTCAGGAAGTCTTAGGTCTATGTGATGCCTCCACACTTAAGTAAATTACGTATTTGGAATGTGTCCTGATATCTGACATTTTTTTTTTTTTAAGATTTATTTTAGAGAGAGTGAGAGACAATGGTGGGGAGAGGGGCAGAGGAAGAGGGAGCCCAAGCCAACTCCCTGCTGAGCCCAGAGCCTGAGGCAAGACTTAGTCTCAGGACCCTGAGATCCTGACCTGAGCAGAAAACCCAGAGGCAGAGGTTTAACTCAGGAGCCCCTCTGACATATTTAAAAGCACATCTTATTTTAAATGACATTGGTTTTAGATTCCAGTGCTGCATCTACACCTTTGAAAGTGGGAAAAGCAATTCTTGCAAGTTGCCTGCGTTCATCATAGTGATTTTTTTAATGGATTTTATTTATTTATTCATGAGAGACATACAGAGAGAGAGAGAGAGAGAGAGGGAGAGAGAAGCAGGCTCCATGCAGGGAGCCCTATGTGGAACTCGATCCTGGGTCTCCAAGATCACACCTGGGCTGAAGGCAGGTGCTAAACCATTGAGCCACCCAGGCTGCCCCATCATAGTGATCTGAATAGGTCTATGCTTGTGCGTTGAGATCACACACACACACACACACACACACACACACACACACACACATCCCGAAGGAACACTGTTAGGGACTTTGCCTATTGATTCAACCCTAATAAGAAAAAAGTTCTCAAGGTTTTTTTGTGCTATGGACTCTGTAGTATGGTGAAGCGTATAGAACCCTCTCAAAAAAAAAAAAAAAAAAAAAAAAAGTTTTTAAATACCCAAAATAAAATACAATGGAATCCAGAGGAATTGGTAATTTTGTAAAATTGATTAATTTTACTGAAATTCAGTTATCAAATGATTAAAAAGTGATACAATAAGGTATATGCTTCTTTTTTTACATAATATGAACTAGTGGCAGGTGCAAGAGTATTATAGTTTTCAAATAGTGGTGGGTATAAACCATGTTTCTTAAGATTTCTACAGCTGAAATGTGGTATTTGTGATTTCTGCTGGTGACACAGTCAGAGGTATTTTGAATATGGCTCTAACCTGTCTCATCAATTCCTAGTTAAGGAAGGCACTAAATTTCAGTTAAAGAATAGGGAAAATGAAGGTTTCTGAAGGCCATCCCGATCAAAAGCAATCTGTTTGCATATTGTCACTGCCCGTTTCAGTGAAACACGGCCAGTTGCCCTATGGAGGTGGTTTAGTCCATGGAGTTCAATGAAAGATTTACCCTTTTCTTGAATCACTTCTCCTATTCATTCCACCCCACCCCTGCTTCTTCTCTGGGGGATGGTCACAGGCTGTTTACACTGCTCAGCTGGGCCTGGCTTCCTCCACCAGCGAGGCATGGTCCCTGGCCACTCAAAAATATTGCCATTTCACAGGAGTTTACTTTTTCTTAGAATTTTCCCGCACATTGGGGCATCATCCACACTGTTGAAGCAGCAGGAAGGGACTGTCAGGATCAACAGTTTTCCTTTTGCTTAATAAGATGATGATGGCATCACAAATAAAACGCCTCCCTTCCCTCTGGAAGTGCTGGCTTCCTGATGGGATTTCTACTTTGCCTCTTCAGCAGTGTGAAATGACCCAGGGAAAGACTTAATAAGTAGATGTCAGCCCCAGAGTAAGCAGGAAAAAAATGATAAATGGACCACTGGACAACCCTATCACGACACAGTTTGGCCATGCACTTTGCATTCGATTCTATGGTTTTTCCGTGTTAAATACGGTCAGGGATTCCCACGTAGTTTCAGCCTGAAGCTATTACCCCTCGTAATTGAGACTGAGGAAAGGTCGTGGTATTTTTACAGCTTAGCTGTGACATGCAATATATCACTTTGCTTCTGTCAAAGAAAATATTATACACTTCATTGGCAAAAGGTTTAATCCTGAGTTTTTCCAGTCCACGCCATGTGCAACGTATCTGCTTGGGTTTACCAATAAATTTCACATTTAAAAATGTTCTAGAAAATTGCCTGGCGCTAGAATAAGATCATTCAGGTATAAAGCAAATGTTTCAGGATCATTAGGAAATTAATTATATAAAGTGATTGACACGTCGCTACAGGAGCAGGAGTGTTACCTACACGTTCGCTTGTTTGAACACAACTCCGCAGATCCTTTGTGAAAAACTGCTTGATTTTTACTAAAATAGGAAAAGTCACTTAGAATGAAAACCAACTGTTTAGGAAATTGCGCTTTTGGGGGGATTTCACCTCTATGGTGGTTATTTTCTTTCCTTAGTTATGCTTAAAGTATTGATAATTGGTGAACTTTTAGGTAAGAGCTGGTACCCCAGCTATCAGTGCTGGGGAACTTTTTTTTTTTTAATTAGCAAAATGTTTTAGTTTTTTCTTTTTTTTGGAACAATGAAGAAAATCTGCAGTAAAGCTAGGTTTTTATGATTAAAAAATGACAGATATTAAAACCCAAGAAATCTGTTCAAAGAGGGATTAAAAGGAAAATTCACTTTGTAAAATTCTATATGTTAATCTAACCATATAGAAAAACAGAAAATAATGACCTTAACCTATAACTTAAGAATCTTTTCCAAATCTTTCCAAATGACAAGAAAAATGACAAGAGAAATAAGGATCGAAGTAAAAATGAATGTATTTTACAAAAGGGAAATACTGGGTCTAATAAATCCTATAATTATTTATTTATTTGTCCAAATTTGGAGAAATACCTTAAATTTTCACTTGGACAAATACCTTAAATTTTCATTAAAAAAAAAATCAGTTAGAAGTTAAAAAAATAATGTATATAGCCAGACATAGAATGTGAAACAGGAGCATCTAGGACCTGTTACAACAGTGACCTTGGCTAGGCTGCTGGCTGTGTTCTCCTAGAATCAATTCTAGACAAACTACAGAAGCACATGGAAGGTATGCATAAGGGAAAGCAACAGAAATTGAGAAAAAAAAAATGTTGAGAGTGAATATCACCAAGAAGCAGTGCTTATGTGGGGAGGGTCTTGATACTTTTGTGTCAGGGCATATGGCAGAGAGAATAGGTTGGAGGAAAGCTTCTCAGTTCTGCTTTGACTTTTGGATGCATTACCTTATCAGGAGGTTATCTGTCCCATTGCTCAGAGAGATGTTGGGTCAGTGTAGGCCCCTGGTGCTGTGGATTAGTAGGATTGTAGGGGGAGGAGGAGCGGTTGAGCATCTGCCTTGAACTTAGGTCATGATCCCGGGGTCCTGGGATCGAGTCCCACATTGGGCTCCCTGCTCAGTGGGGCGTCTGCTTCTCCCTCTGCTCCTGCCCCTCACTCTGTTCTCTTTCTCTTTCTCTCAAATAAATAAATTAATGTTTGGCTTGCTGCTGCCCCTGGACATTCCCTCTGCAGTTCTCTTCCTCTGAACCTCTAGGCCAGATTTATAAACTAAATAAGAGGCCTTTTCCCAAACTTTCTTTCTTCTTATTTAAAATAGTTTAAAACTGGACGTGCCTGGATGGCTTAGTCGATTAAGCATGGGCCTTCCACTCAGATCATGAACCTGGGTTCCTGAGATAGAGCCCCAGGTCAGGCTCCCTATTCTGTTTCTTGGTCTCCTTCTGCCCTTCCCCTGCACTCATGCTCACTTGCTTTCAATCTCTCTCTCTCTTAAATAAATAAATAAATAAATAAATAAATAAATAAATAGATAAATAAATAAAATAGTTTAAAAGTGAATCTTGGATTAGAAAACTTACATACCAGGTAACATAATTCTGTGGGGCTTGGGTCTCTCTGCCCTGGGACACATCCCCTCCCCTCTCTATATGTACAGTAGAAAGATAAAGGCCTACCTTGAGGGCTTATTCCAGTACAGATTACCAGAAGTAATAGCTGATACTCCCAGTGATTCAAATACCAAAATTCCTTGAAACCTCCAGTGAATGAGCGGATAAATAAATTGTGGTGGATCCGAACTATAGAGTATTATTAGGCACTAAAAAGAAATGAGCTATCAAGCCGTGAAAAGACACGGAGGAAACTTAAATGCCTATTACTAAGTGAAAGAAGCTGATCTGAAAAGCTACATACTATAGAATTCTGTGTATATGACACTCTTTAAAAGGTAAAGCTATAGAGTACTAAAAAAAAATAAAAATAAAAATAAAAATAAAAATAAAAATAAAAATAAAAATAAAAATCGATGCTTGTTGGTGTTTGGGTGGAGAAGGGATGAATAAGCAGAGCCCAGAGGATTTTTTTTTTT
The DNA here is from genome assembly GCF_048164855.1 of Canis lupus baileyi. NCBI lineage: Eukaryota > Metazoa > Chordata > Mammalia > Carnivora > Canidae > Canis > Canis lupus. Next base: position 40,913,590 of record NC_132861.1, on the reverse strand, counting down.
TTCCAGAGGATTTTTAAGGCAGCAAAAATACTCTGTATGATTCTGTAATGGTGGATACATATTATTATTATACATTTGTCAAAACTCATAGAACGTATACCAGCAAGAGTGAACCCTAACATAAACTATGGATCTTGGTGATAATGATGAGGTTGACCAGTTGTAAAAAACGTACCTCTCCAGTTTGAGGTGTTGATAGAGGAAGGTTATACTTGCTTGACAACAGGCAATAGGTGGGATTTCTCTATACTTTTGATCCAATGTTGCTATGAACCTAAAACTGATCTAAAAATACAGCTTATTCATTAAAAAACTAAAATATGATATGTTTTAAAAGAATCACAAAGTTTTTAGTATATAAAATAGTCCTTCCTATTTGGTTCATGTCTTTGATTTCAACCTGTCAAAGGGTCCACCAAAAAAAAAAAAAAAGGATAGGAATGGTTCCTCTGCCCTATTCTGCTGGTACCCCCTCCTCCAGCAACATTTTATAGTGAAAGTTTGCAAACATACAGAAACTCTGAAAGGACTTCAGAATGAACACCCATACACCCACCAACTAAATCCTACAATTGGCATTTCACTATACTCATTTTTATTACACATATATTTATTTGGGCTTTCTTATTTTTAAAATGAATTTCAAACTAAGTTGCGGACTTACATGTCACTGTACACATGTCATTAGTATGCCTATTGTTAACTAGGATTTGATGCTTATTGATGGCTCTTTTTTCTTCTTTTCAGGAATATTTATATACAATAAAATGTACAAATAATAAATGATGATTTGATGACCTGAGCAAACCAACCTCCTATTAATAAGCAGAGCATGACTCTCATTCCAGAGAGTTCATAATGTTCCTTGCCAGTAAATCCTCTCCTCCATGTCCACCATTAATTAGTTTTGTCTATATGGAACTTTATATGAATGGAATCTTAGAATATGTACTTTATTGTGTCAGACTTCTTTCACTCAGCATACAGTTTTTGAGATTCATCCATGTTAACATTGTACATCGGTAGTTTTTTCTTTTTATTGCTGAGCAGCAACATGCTGTTGAAATATAACATGGTTTATTTATCAATCTTTCTATGGCTGGATGTATAAGTTGTGTCCTTTTTTGAGTTATTATGAATAAAGCTGCAATGAACAATTTTGTGCAAGTTTTTTGGGGGGACATATTTTTTTGAATCACTGAGTTATAGGCTTGGTATTTTTCCACTTTCTTAAGAAAGTAGGAGAGATTTCTCTAAAATTATAGCATTTTTATACTCCCCCCACAGTGTATGAAAGCTCCAGTAGCTGCACATCCTTCCCAGCATTCAACGGTATCTATCTTTTGATTTAGCTATTTTAGTGGGTGTATAGTGGTGCGGAATTGTCCTGATGTTCAATGATATCCAGTGCTTATTTATGTATTAATTGTCCATTTACATATTATCCTTTGTGAGGCATATGTTTACATCTTCTCATTTCCTTATGGGTAGTTTGTCTTCTTATGATTGTCTTATAAAAGTTTTTTAATTTTGTTTTTGTGTTTTGTGTTTTAAAGTATTCAGGTTACCAGTCCTATGTCAGTTGCCAATATTTTCCCACTGTCTATAGCTTGTCTATGAGTTTACTTAAGGGCGTCTTTGGATGAATCACTGTTCCTTTTTTTGAAGTATAATCTATCAATTTTTTTAAAAAATGGATTTTACTTTCTGTTTTTTTAAAGCCTTTAATTATCTTCAAGCCACAAAAATACCTTATGCTTTCTCTCTCATTTTTTAAAAAGATTTACTTCTTTATTTTAAAGAGATAGAACATGAACAAGAAGGGCAGAGGAAGAGCAAGAATCTCAAGCAGATTCCTTGCTGATCACAGAGGCCAATGAGTTGCTTGATCCCATAACCCTGAGATCATAACCTGAGCTGAAACCAAGAGTCGGACTCTCAACTGACTGGGCCACCCAGGCACGCCTGACATTTTGTCTTGAAAGTTTCATGGTTTCAGAATTTATGTTTAGGTATAGGATCCATCTCAAATTAATGTTTGTAGTGAGTTAGAGGTTAAGATTTATTTTTTTTATTTGAATATCTAGATGTTCTGATATCATTCGTTGAAAACCTTTTCCTTTCCTTTCCCTCTTGAATTGTCTTGTCACCTTTGTTGAATATCAAACGATCGTAATGTATGAGTCTATTTCTGTCCTCTGTATTTATTTCACTGATTTAATTGTTGAGCATTTGCCAGTACCACACTATCTTTATTAGTGTATTCTTATAGTAAGTCTTGAAATGATACGGAATAAAAGACTTTTAAGCAAATCATTAGTCAAAAATATATATGGAAAATAATATGATGAAGGAGTCATGTTCATGTAATATAAATATTTCTTCCGATTTAAAACCCATTAAGTTTGCAAAAGGGGTTAACAAATAAAAAAAAAAAAAAACACATCACATCCACTTAACTAATACACACGAATGTGACCAAAATGATTGAGGTAGTACTTCACTATTCCAAAATGGCAATATTTTTAATGATTATATTCAATGTTGATAGAATATATACACAGCTCATTTGGGAAAAAACTCAATGTCATTTATCTGGATATAATATTGTGGTGTGTATATAAAACTTGCAAAAAAAACAAAAAAAAATCTTGCCTTTTGATAAAAATATTATGTCTTTTGGACAACCCTGCAGTAAGGTGGAGAGTAATTCACAAACCCCAGCACTTAGAAGATTTTCCTAATTTTGGAAAAGAAGGAGCAATGTACCCATTCAAAATAGAGAAATAGAGTGCACCTGGGTGGCTCAGTGGTTGAGTATCTGCCTTTGGTTCAGGTCATGATCCTGGGATTCTGGGATCGAGTCCCATGTCAGGCTCCCCGGAGGAGCCTCCTTCTCCCTCTGCCTATGTCTCTGCCTCTCTCTGTGTCTCTCTAATGAAGAAATAAATAAAATATTTAAAATAAATGAGTAAATAAAATAGAGGAATGGTTACTTCAGAAGCTGTACATCAAATAATGCCAAATATCATTCTAACATTAAAAAAAAAATCAGGCTTTTGAGAAATATTCATAGGTATAGGGAAAGGCTCAATATGGGAAATGCAATCCTAACTTCCTAAAAATATTTGTACATGTGGGGCAAAAAGAACTGGAAAGAAATATTTTAAGAATTTAACTGTTTTTTTTAATGGTTATTTAATATCCAGTACTTTGAGACAATAAGATTCAGGATGAATTTGATTATTTAGTTTATGATTTTCTGTCCTTGTATATCCTAACAATGGATACTTACTTTATAATTAAGCAATATAAAAATTCTTTAAAAAATTTGTTGGTTTAAGAAGTATAACAAAATGCTGGGAGAACACACATCCTCGTAATATCTCTGAAAAATAGAACAGGTCATTACTGATGAAGGAATTGGGTGCATTGGAAATGGATCCAGCCCTAAGAAAGCTATGTGAGGAAGATCCCAGTTAAGGACGTGGGGTCTTGCCTCTTTGTCTGGGCTCTTCTACTCTTCAACACTGCATCTTTGGACAGTTCCCAAATAACCAGTCCATTCACCCAACCAGGATGGCCATATCAAATAACAGATGGTTAACAGTTCTTTAAAACTCCCTGCTATTCTGTTTGACCCCACAGAATAGCAGAAGTTAATGTTATCTTGTACCTACAAATTTGTTTCATCTTAATGTAATAATTTGACAGAATTTAGGACTTTGTGGCATGCAATCAGAACGCACACGTTTATTTAATCTCTATAGAAGCTGTTATGTAAGATCGTTGGGGGTTCATGAACGAAGTTGGCACTGGTGGAAACAGCAACAAGTAGAGCTGCTTCCAGAATGACCAGGTTGAGCCACTCCAGCAGCCCCTGGAGCTGCTTTCAGTATGCCATGCCTGTTCTAGAAGCATCAGCCCACCAGCTAAGGCTGAAAGTTTAGCAGCCTCTTGTTGCCCAGCATAATGTAGTATATGCCTTTGGAGAGTGTAAGAAACAACATTTAATTAAGTGTAAATTGTTTCAGCAGTAAGCGTTCATTTAGAATGCCCTATAACCAAAACAAACATTTCTTTTTCACCCTTGATCTGTTTGCACCCATTGACAGTGCTCTGGTCGATGACCCATATTTCGTCAAATTAGTGACCTGGGTGTATAATTGGGGGAATGGAAAATGCATAAATATAACAGAGACTTCCTTGGAATTGGGCTGGTTTATATCAGAGAGATGTTTTTGTGTTTTGAAAATCCAACCCGTATGCCTGTTTCATGAGCATAAGCATGTGCGTTGTAACTGTAAAAATAAGTAAGTGTCTTGGGGAAAAGCGCCTTGAGCAGTTTATGTGGGAAAGGTAAACAAAATCCAATTTGGCTAACCTCTTCTCACTCCATGGAAGGTACTTAAACCACAGTAAAACGAGACAGGAAAAACTGATTTGATTTTTTTTCTAATTCGAAAGAAGAAAACCAATTTGATCTTGGTTTTAGTGATCAGATGAAAATGAGAACATCATGAGCAACACACAGTATATAAAACTAGTGAGGTCTCATTTACAATTTGACAAACAACCTCGGGCAAAAACATTAGTTCTTTGTATTGTCTAATGCAGAACAGAGTATATTGGGCAACGTGTCCTTGAGTGACTGTGTTTGTCAAATCAGCTCATGCAACGTATCATGTATTGAACCCTATATTAACCCCCCGTGGCTCAAACAGTCAGGCCCCATTCACCATGTGGAGAACCTGGAGTTATCGCCTTCCTTGGAATGTTCACATGCTCACTTGGTGCTGAGATCTTGGCAAAATTAAAAGGAATGACCTTCAATACTGACATTCTTTTATATTTTCATCTTATTTTCACGCTGGGGTGGACTTGATCATTCCTCTTTCATCCCCTGCTAGAGCAAAGCTCTCCTGATTTTGCAGACAGAGTCTCTCTCCCACTTGGTCATACCATCTGTCTCCACATTACAGTTTACTCTGCATGAGTACCAGGTAGCAGACGCGGTTTTGCCCAATAGCAAGTACAGTGGAAAGTCTTTCACAGGCTCCCCACAATCTGTGAACATATGATCAGTCTAGGATAACACGTTGTACTAAAAATATACCAGAGAAATGTGCATGTGGTAATAAACAAGAAACCTGAATCGGGGGAGAAATGCGCCATGTGCCATGAGCTTCTGAAATATATGTTTCTCTGTGTACCAGAATGATGACGGTCTGTCAATGGGAGATGATGGGACCAACTAATGTTTGTTTCTTTATTGCAAGTGTTAATGTACATTTAACAGTGTGGGCATAGTGTGTTTGGCTTAAAACCTAAACTGTGAGTTAAATGAGTGGAAATCTAAAAGTATTTGTCAAGAGGTGGTTGGTTTGATAACTAGAAATCTGTAATTTCCACGTGAACTTCTTAAACTATGCATTGACATTGGCAGGATCATCTCAGTAGGTCTGAGAGCGCAAATGCAAAAGAAAGGATTGTGTCTCCTATGTTTTATGCTGCATCATCAACCTTTATTTATACCATCTTTTCCTATAGAACTTGACCATGTCCTTCAAACATTAGAGTACATATTATAGAGACTTTATGCAGAACGATTGTTTATGCAGAAAATATTTGTGCATATTTTTGATATGTCGTTTCGGGAACTGATTTTGCAAACTTGGCACTTGTAACTTGCTTTACTTCATGTGATATTCAATGTCTGCTTTTAGTCAATCAGCTAGGGTGACCATTATCTTATGCCATATCTCCTCCCTACCTCCTATTTCCAGTTCTGTTTGCTGAGGGAGGCTAGGATGAGAAGGTTGCTAGAAGTTTGCTGCTTTCTTCATTTGGTCAAACGACTGTGTTTGGGTTTGAACTGTATTATATCGACCTGGAGCCAAATTTTCTGGATCTGCGATTGGTGTAGCCATTTTGATTCTCGCATCAGTCATAAAAATTTTGAACCTCAGATGGTATCTGGTTCTCCAGGGACAAGAGAGCAGTGGGATGTAGTAGAGATGTAGTATACAGGTGTCAGAGGCTGGTGTTCACAAATCAGCCTTCTCTGCCATTGCTGTGTGGCTTCCAACCACCAATTTAAACCCTGTGTTTCACCTACAAAATTTATGAAGTCATGTTCATCCCATTGGGTTATTGTGCCTGAAAATGCTTGGTCCACAAACTACCTTACTTAAACCTTTATGATCAGTTGGCAAATAAGTCACATACCCTCGATTGTCCTCCAATACACTCTTTTAAGTATAGATCTAAGACAGCATGGTGGTTTCATAGTTCATATAACATGGTAGCCAACAGTGTGGCAGACACCTGACTAAATCTGGCCCCACTAGCTGGGTAATGAGAACAAGGCAGTGAATTTGAGCCTACCATGGAGATGAGAACTATATCTACCTTGTGCCTCGGAACTGTTGTGAGGATTAAACATCTATTAGAATAATATCTGATATGTAATATGTAATCCATAATCAGTATTATTATCACCATGTATCGATGCAGACTTAGAAATCCTACTTCCATAGGACTGGTCACTCTTTGTTTATTTGGGTCTCCCTCCAATATTACCCAGGCAAAATGAAGCAAGAACCACAAATCTTGGCTCTAGCTCCTTCTTTTTATTTTATTTTATTTTTTTAAAGGTTTTATTTATTTATTCATGAGAGACACACAGAGAGAGAGAGAGCGGTAGAGACACAGGCAGAAAGAGAAGCAGGCTCCATCCAGAGAGCCTGATGTGGGACTCGATTCCGGGTCTCTGGATCGCACTCTGGGCCGAAGGTGGAGCTAAACCACTGAGCCACCCGGGCTGCCCTCCTTCTTTTTATTTTAAAAAGATTTTACTTATTTATTCATGAGAGACACAGAGAGAGAGGCAGAGACATAAGCAGAGGGAGAAGCTGGCTCCCTCTGGGGAGCCCGATGCAGGACTCAATCCCAGGACCCTGGGATCACACACTGAGCCAAAGTAGAGGCTCAACCACTGAGACACTCAGACATCCCTCTCTAGCTCTTTCTGATGCAGATTTTATCTTTCTTCTGTCTTCTCTACATGGTATTCAGACACCCATTCTATCACATTTCATTGTAAAGTATCAGTTGTCATATTTATCTTCTTCACTGGACAGTTAGCTATGCAATGACCAAAAAAACCGCAAAACTATGTATTCTTTTAGAGCTCATAGTATTGGGCCCAGGTTTTGTTGGCAAATAAATAAGCAATAAATTCTGGCTTAATTAGTTATTATTGAATGGAAGAAAAACATTTATTCTTCGTATTTTCTCCTACAAAATTATATTCTTAATCTGTGATCAATGGATGTGCCTGTGCACAGGAAATTTGTGAATCATCTCACACTGTATGAAAAATTAATTATGATTGTGAATTTTGCCAGAAAAGGGCTCTGTAGTTTCATCAACTTTCCAGGGCAGCTTGTGGCCCTAAATAGCTTGGGAACTATTAATATAGAATCTCCTTATATTTTTTCTATGAACATTATTTAAAAAAGTCATTAGTCTTTTAAAATGATAATAGCCCCAGATTAAATGTGCCTAATATCTAAGACTGGCCTCCTTCTATCTTTGATTCTTCAAATCTGTCCAATATCTGCTGCCTAAAGAAATGCAAACACTTTCTGTGAACATTACATATGCAATATATGCCCATGAGCCCACAGTATGGTTAACCAGATTCCTTTAACAACTTATTTGGTTCTTATGTCAGCATATAATCAGTCTTTTCAATTGAGAGATAATTAATCATTATTATATCTACAAAATTCAAATTACCTGTAACCTGTTATTTGTCTGACTGATGAAGCATAAATGTCATCTAAGGTCTTCCCTCTTCCCCACCTCACCTCTCAGGAGTGGTAAAGCAGATCAAGTAGCAAAAAAGTTTGACTGCTTCCTAGAATATGCAGTATTTTCATTATTTTCTATGTAAATGCATTTGACCTTTTATTGGCTATTTAAATCTATAAAATAATGAAAAACTTTTGGATTTTTTTTAAGAAAATGCTCAAATACAAGATTCCTATTAATTATATTGTATTAATTAGACTAAAGGCTGAGAAACAGACCCAAAAGACAATAGTTCAGCAAAATACAGGTTAAATTTGTGTCTCCTAAAAGCACAGAACATGAGAAGCTTTCCCTTTCCAGAAGTCATGCCCTTGACAGTAGGAAAGCTCTGACATCCTCAACATGTAGCTTCTAAGGGTGCTTTTTCATTCTTGTTGTCAGCCAGCAGCTAGAAAAGTGAAAAACAACTTCAGAGCAAGTATTTTCTAAGCAAGTGAGAGAAGTTGCACATTTTACTTCCGCTCATACTCCACTGATGAAAACTTAGTGACACGTCTATACCTAGCTACCAAAAAGCAGGAAGACATAGTATGCCTGAGTAGCTCTGCACCCAGATACACTATATTATCCTAAAAGAGCAGAAAAGATTTTGGGTGAGATGTAACAACCTCTGTTGGCTATGCAGAATTGGGATTTAGACACACACATCAAAATTGGGCAAAACCAACTACTTTTGGGACTTGATAAATGGATTCTTTGTTTCTCTTCCTTCTGGAGGCATTCAGTAATCTTGAGTACTGTAAATTCAAAATAGCCTCATTGTCTGAGAAGAATGTGAAAGCCACTTAAAGAAATTAACAGAACATGGGTTTGGGTTTCAGCAGAATAGACAAAAGAGAATGATCAGGACCCAGAGATAAGTCAGTCCCATTCGGACAATTAGGTGATCATGGAAGATACAGGCACAAGGTAGTAGAGAGGGTAAGAGAGGGCTCTGATAGAGAACAGTAGGAATTACAGGCATGAAGCCCAGAGCTGAGGTTCACATCGTGATAGCTCCTACGAAATCTGGGAAGGGCAGGCAGGGAACTGGAGCTGACAACCAGGGCAACAGGCTGAAACCTACCTCTGGAAAATAATGCTTGGCTGTCAGAACCCTGACACATGACTGCCCAGAGTCAATTTACTGCAATCAGGATGAAAAGAAAGACTTAGATCACCTACAAAGGAGATGAACGCAGCATGGCCCTGCTAACTATGTAGGTTCTTGTTAGCTTTTATTCTTAGGGGCTTAATAAAGTCCCACAGGCTAAGGTGAGTTAAACCTGCAAGTGTCATTGAAATAAGCCCAGCTGCAGATTTAAGGAACGATAAGGGGCCAAGAAGCTAACCCATCTCAGCTTCTTAAATAAAACTCCAATCTCTGGGTTATTTTGAAGACTGGATTGTTGTTTTTCAGACAGGTAGGCAAAGGGTATAAATGAAGAAAAGAATCAATTAAAAAACATTTCTGAGCAACAAATGGTACTAAAGCAACTGGACATTCACGTGAAAAAAAAAAGTGATTCTAGACACAGACTTTATACCCTTTACAAAAATTAACTCGAAGTGGATCATAGACCCAAATTTTAAAAGTAAAACTATAAACCTCCTAGAAAATAACATGGGAGAACACAGATAACCTTGGGCATGGTGATTATTTTGTAGATACAACAAAGACGCAGTCCATGAAAGAAATAATCGATAAACCAGACTTCATTGAGATGAAAAACTCTGCACTGTGAAAGATAATCTCAAGACAATGAGAAGACAAGCCACAGACTTGGACAAAATATTTGCAAAAGGCCTATCTGATTGAAGGACTGTTGTTCAAAATTACAAAGAACTCTTAACACTCAACAAGAAAATTTAAAACCTGATTAAAAATTGGACCAAAGACCTTAGCAGACACTTCACTTCACCAAACAAGATATACAGATGGTAAGTAAGCATATGAAAAGATGTTCTGCATCAAATGTCATCAGGGCAATAAAAATTAAAACAACAATGAGATACCCCTACCGACCCATTGGAATGATCAAAATTCAAAACACTGACAATACCAAATGCTATTGCGGGTGTGGAAAATGAGACTCATTCATTGCTGATGGGAACGCAAAATGGAAAAACCACTTTGGAAGATAGTTGGTCAGTTTCTTACAAAGCTAAGCATACTTCTACCAAGTGATTCAGCAGTTATGCCCGTTGGTGTTTACCCAAATTAACTGAAAGCCCATGTCCACACAAAAACCTGTATATGAATGTTTATAGCAGCTTTTTCATAACTGACAAATCTTGGAAGCAGCCACACTGTCCTTCCATTGATAAGCAGGTAAATAAAACAGTGGTACGTGCACATAATGGGATATTATTCAGTGCTAAGAAAAAGGAGAAAAAAATGAGTGGGAAATATCAGAAAGGGAGATGGAACATGAGAGACTACCAACTCTGGGAAACGAACTAGGCGTGGGGGAAGGGGAGGTGGGAGGGGGGTGGAGTGGGGGTGACTGGGTGACGGGCACTGAGGGGGGCACTTGATGGGATGACCACTGGATGTTATTCTGTATGTTGGCAAATTGAACACCAATAAAAAATAAATTAAAAAAAAAGAAAAAGAAAAATGAGCCATCAAGCCACAAAAATACATGGAGGAAGCTTACAGGCCTTTTACTAAGTGAAAGAGGCCAACCCGAAAAGGTTACATTCTCTATGATTCCACTTACATGTCTTTCTAGAAGAGGTAAAACTTTAGAGACAGTAAACTGATAAGTCATTGCTCAGGGTTGGAGGAAAGAAGAGATGAATAGAGAGAGCACAGAGGACTTTTAGGGATGTAAAAATACCCCGTATGATACCATAATGGCAGACAAACATCATTATATATTTATCCAAACCCATATAATGTACAAAACCAATAATGAACAGTAATAAAAAGTATGGCCACTGGGTGATTATATTATATCACTGTAGGTGCACTGGTCGTACCATATTTTACACTTTGGTGAGCAAGTGGATGGGAGAGGTTATGCAAGTGTGGGGACAGGGGGCATGGGGAATCTCTGTTCCTTCTCAGTTTTGGTGTGGACCAAATATGACAGTACGTGTGGAGGGTAGAGCAATGGGTACAAAGTTTCAGTTTGGGAAGATAAAAAAGTTCTGGACACAGATGGCAGTAATGGTTGCACGACGATGTGCATACATTTAATGCTGCAGAACCGCACCTTAAAGAAATAGAATGGCAAATTTTGTGGTACATCTATTTGATCAAAGTAAAAACAATTTTTAAAAATTTAACAAAGACGTAAGCAATCACGGCGCGTGTCTTACATATTTGTGTCTGTCAATTGTTACAGTCAGTGAGCGAAAAGAATGCAGCTTTGGGAAACTTGTTGATGATGAACGTAAATATTTTGCCAGTGTACTCGTGTCTGAGACCAATTCTTGGCTCTTGAAATTTTCACTGTGGAAATTAAAACAGGTAAAATGATAACAGCAATCAAATAATATAGAGAAAAAAAAAAACCAACCCTGTGAGATTGGGATGCTCAGGAGAGTGGCAGGGACCCCCGTTCAGGGCACATGCTTCAGGAGAGGATCTGCTCTGTACAGGCTGTGAGCAAAGGTAGGAACTGGCCACCCTTGATCCACCTGCTGCCTCCTACCTTTTGGTCAGAAAAATGATGTATAGCCATCTCCCTACGCTCTGGCTACCAGAGCAAGCGCGGAGATGCTTGTTTGTGTAATTATAAATGCTAGAGACTACAGACGAAGAGACACAGGCAAAAGGAAGCACATCAGGTCGCCCTTCCCCTTCTCTGTTCATACCTTTGCTAGGCAGCCTTTACAACGGCTCCTGATGACTGACCCCCCCACCCCGCACCCCGGTTCTCACATCCTTGTGTAATTTCTCTCCCCTTGAGCAGGAGCTGGACCTATGACTTGCTCCAAATAGATAAAATATGGGAGCACCTGGGTGGCTCAGTGGTTGAGCATCTGCCTTTGGCTCAGGTCGTGATTGGGGTCTTGGGATCGAGTCCCACATCAGGCTCCCCACAGGGAGAGCCTGCTTCTCCCTCTGCCTACATCTCTGCCTATCTCTCTCTCTCTCTCTCTCTGTTTCATGAATCAATCAATCAATCAATCGATAAATCAAGCAAGCAAGCAAAAGTGCGGAGATGGAACTTCAAGGTTAAGCCACAGAAAGAACGTGACTTCAGTCCTAAGCTCCCTATCTCACTCTCTTGCTACCTCGTGATGGAGGAAGCAGCTGCCCAGCCATGAGCTGCGCTATGGAGAGGGCCACGTGTGTGGCAGGGAGCCAGTGTCTACCACCAGCCAAATGCCAGTAAGGAAGTGAGGCTGCCAGTAGCAGAAGATTGAGCTTGGAAACGGATGCTCCCGGCAGCCCTGCTGATGCCTACACAAGCACCAAACTAAACCACACCTGTGTCCCTACCCCCCAGAAATTGTGGGAAAAGAAGCATTCGCTGTGTAAAGCCACTAGGACTTGGGAAGTTTTCCTTCACAGCAGTGGATTACTCCTGCACCCCCAGACAGTGGATATCAGTAATTCTCAAGCAGGGTAGGGTGAGAAACGCTCTGCTTACCAAAAAGGTGCTAAAGCAAAGATGGCTGGGGTCCCACCCACATCCACCACCGTCTCCTCTAGGGTAGGATCGTTGCTGGAAGCGGCCGCCAAGCCAGAGACTACATTTTCCAGCACCACCTCCACCCTTCCACACATATGTGGGGCCATGTGACTCGTTCTCACCCTGGGACATGCGTGGGAATGGTAGGTGTGGCCCTTCTAGGCCTCGAGGTGGACACAGATGTGTGTGTGGACCGTCTCGCTGCATGTGCCCAGCTGAATTCCCAAAGGAGTCTGAAGAGCAGCGCTGGCTTACTCAGAGGACAGAAACATTTGTTCTCAATTATTATAAACCCAACATCTGTTCTGGACACGAAATGAACTTTTAATGGGTTAAGCCACTAAAATGTTGGGGCCTGCAGTTTTTGTTACAGCAGCTAGCGTTACTCTAAATAATACAAGGATACAGGAGCATAGTTTAAAACCCTGAGACGAGACACACTCCACATGGAGACTGTCCACACGTCTGGCAAGGTCTAAAATCCAAAATCAAAAGCATGCATATTGCAGAGCAATAGCCAGGGTATCCCAGGGAGGTGTGGCCTCTTAGGGTAAGGCAAAGAGAGAGAGGGGATAAAATGGTATGACTTTGAGTTGGGGACTTCCCTGTGTCCAGCTTTGCCATGTCATCACGAGGGAGGAAAAGAACGAAAAGCCTTGTAAGTTCTCATTTTTCTCCCCCTATTTCCTCACTACAAAACTCTCATGATGCAGGGGAATGTGGGTGGTTTAGTATTTTGAACTGACTCACAGAAGATCCAAAGGGGGAGCAGGGAAGTGGTGGGGGAAGAGAAAGGGAAGGGAAAGGTCAGACAGTTTGGGTAAATATTGCTCTATTTTAGCAAGATCGAACATTTCATGAACTGTTTCTGAAAAGCCCCAAAATGGAAGGCTGTTTACTTGGGGTTCAAAAAGGAGCTCCAGAGGTTTTGATTTATTGAACATTTTCCACAAAATTTCAATCCTTGCGCACACACACACACACACACACATATTTTTCTGCAATTCAAGACCCCTCAAAAGTTTAAGAACGAATCTCTCTAAAGTTACTTTGGTCATGTTATTTGGGGCATTTTGATTTAGTCCTGCTCTTGCCAATTTTTTTCACCTCCTTAAAAGTCTTCCTTAAGACTTATTACCCAGGGGAAATTTTATAAAAGCCAGATGAAGGATGTATTTTTAAAAGTGTGTTTGAACAATGTGTTTGAACAATGCTGGTTCTGTCTGTCTCTTACGTTGCTTTTTTGGATTATAAGCTTGATTAAAACAGAAACCATGTCTTTCTTTCTTGGAAATCTTCTTCTGTCAGAATGCCCCAAACCAGCTCCCAGGCAGGAGAGAGAAATTTTTTTAAAAATGTGATTGGTTCCTGGTGATGAAGTGTCTAATCAAGTTCACTCAGAAGTCAATAGCAATACTAGAAATAAAAATTGAATTTTCTATGCCACTGCCTAGTTAATAAACTTTGACAGACATGTGTAATTATTTTAGATGCAGGAAGACAAAACGATGGATGAGAGGAAACAACTGATAAGATGTTATTGACTTAAATAAGGAAGCCAATTTTATGTGATGGATGTATTGCACATTGGAACAAGAGGCAAATATGATAATTCTTTTATCCCTACGTACGGTGGCCTATTTAAAAGGAGGGTCAAGTATGGTGATTTAAGACATGTCTTTTGTGCTTATTGCATGCCAATGAGACTGTTCTTAACCTAGATTTTACTCCACTGCCCTGGACAGCTTCTCCTAGGCCCAAATTTGCCTGAAGAATCCCAGGACAAGTAAGACTATTGTTATGATTTCACTACCAGATTAAGTAAAGCCTTTTCTCTTATGGAGTGATTAAACAAAACAGTTGCTGGTGATTATCAAATAAAAAATATGAAAATTAACCAACATTATTACTTTGAGATTCTTGCTGAAGATAAGAAGAAGGAAAATGCACACCTGGATGGGAATCTTAGTTAAAAACCTATGAAAACAAATTAGTTACTAATCACTTTCTGTTAATGGAATTTTAGTAAATAGCTATTTTACAATAAGCAGTTCTGCTCCTCACTTGTTTTGGTAGGACCGATTTCATCAAGTTGATGATCTTGGAGAAAGAAAGACTTGGAGGGGTCACAAAGTGCTGGATTTGGAGTTGGGATCGATCTATAGCTAGTGCGCAATTCCAGATGTCAGCAACATGAATTTGTGAGCATGATGCCAGTGGTTCTCTAGGAATCTACTTGTGACACTTGATGTGCAGAGGAGTAGAGGGGAGAGGGAATGGAGATACCAGGTTGATGTTTCTTTTATCTGCCTCACCTCAGTGACTAAGACCGACCACTGAAAGAATCACAGTGAAGAGGAAGATCCTGGTTGCACCATAGGCTTTCCAACGTCCTGGGTGCCAGCAGCTCAGCTCTGTAGTGTAGGCACAAAGCTCAGCATGGTCGGAGAGGAACACATCCCCACACCTCTGACAAACCCCTGGGATCCAGGTGGTGCAGAAAGACTAGAGATGAGACATTGACATTTTGCATATTGCAGTTCGAGGATGCCCCAGAAGACTGCATCCCCAAAGGGGAACAGTGTGTCCAGTGAGGTCACCTACAGCCACATCCTGGCGAGGCACATCCCTCATGTGGTTGGCAGGCAGTGAATGTCCAAAAAAGGCTAGCTCAAAAGAGCAGGATTGGGCTTACTCCTAAGCATATGTGAAGTACCCAGGGAGTGGGAAGAGCCGGTCTGGCAAGGTGACATCTCAAGCAATGACAGTCACAGATCATACCTTACATGGCTCTGGTCTGTACTGCCTGAGGCCAAGAAGTGGAGCTCAGGGATACCTTCATTTGTCTGTCATATCAGCCATTGTCTAAGGGCCTCTTGGCACTTGGTGGGCAGTCAGGCAGCTTGGCTAGGCCAAGGATAGCCCTCTGAAGAAAGTTGCAGTTGGGAGTCCTTAGAAGCAAGGCTCTTGGAAACTGGGGGAGCAGTGGTGAGCCGGAGTGGTGCATAAAGAAATAATAAGAGGGACTTGAGAGGATCCAGATCGAGCCTTACCAGTGTTTGTTATGCCATCTTCCCAAGAAATAGCTAGGGCTGACATTGGAGAAATTAATATGGAGCCTGAGGTCTGTAGTCTTGCAGGCAAGGATAGTAAAGCTGTGAGGGCAGCTTAGTGCAAACATGAACTCATATATATGTGCAGATGGTGAAACCTTACAGGTTACAGTTCTAAGAACTCCAGAGCTAGAAGGGACCTCCTGCATCACCCAGTATGAAGTCTCCTTCCCCATTTTGTAGCAAAGATACTGAATGATCAAGAAAGAGAACTGATTTTTGCCAAAGGCCAAATATCTGTCTAGTGGCAAAGCCAGGATTAAAATTCACATTTTCTGATCTCAGCCCAATTTTTGTTTCAATTATACAAGACACATTATTATATATAAGGTACATTATAATACAAAAAATGTTGTAATTTGAAGATTTGCAACTCCTGCCCTGAAAATGCATCTATCTTCATGTAAAATGATGGAGCTTTGGCACCATGAACTTATGAATCTTGTATTCTTATTCATATCATTGTAGCATTTAAAATTATCATTTAAAATTATCCTCAATATGAACCACTGTATTATTCATCTATGTTTACTAGTATTTATTACCTCATTCTATAGCACCAGAAATTTGAGCTTTACACCGTCCTCTTGTCTTAGAAGAATGCCAAATCCCTTTACCTCCCCAGGGCCAGCTGTCTTAGAATAAGTTCTGTTTTTCCTTCTAGAAAATTGGACAGTCCATCTCTGAAGGTCTAACCCATTGCTTTCT
Organism: Canis lupus baileyi; assembly: GCF_048164855.1. Lineage (NCBI taxonomy): Eukaryota > Metazoa > Chordata > Mammalia > Carnivora > Canidae > Canis > Canis lupus. Next base: position 40,897,263 of record NC_132861.1, on the reverse strand, counting down.
TGAGCTCTGATTGAGATCATTACATAGCTCATCACACTGTCTTCAAAAGCAGAAGGTGATATGAGGATGCCTTCTGTAACCTTATGTGAATGGTAGAGAGAAAAAGACAAAAACAAAAACAAAAACAAAAATGATGCCCATAAAATCTTAGGTTGATCTTGGAAGATCCTATAGTGAAGTTATGCCTTTGGGTAATAATGCCAATGGGGGCAGTGAGAGCATAGCTGTCCTGTGCAGGCAGAGCGATGACAGAGCCCAGAGCACTCTGGGCCATGGCCAGGGAGGAAAGCCAGAGGAATAGCAAAAATACTCCTGCTATGTGACCCTGACTGCCTGGTGTGGAGCCACATTCCTCTCAAGGTGAGCCTGGTTTTTCCTTGTTCCAGTTATCACGTGGGCAGAGAGGGTGTTCTCTATGATTTCCAGACTATTCTTAGACCTGATTCAAAGGGAATATACAAGGACACAAAAAGTAGATTTGGATGTAAGATACTTTTTTGAATTTCCAAACTGTCACTGGCTTTAGGACATTATTGTTTAAATAAGCCATGCCTCAGTTTACCCATTTTACAGTGAAGGCTACAAGAACATAGAAAAACACTGTGTTATAGTATGATTATGTATACCATAATTATGTATGTACTATAATATTGCATGCAACATACATGTCTACTGATGGAGATTGGGAACAATTTGAGGATTGGAAATTAGAAGTCCTAGATCTCCTTGGAGATGGTGCCAATCCTCTAAATTTCCCTCTGGCTTCTTCGCCCTTTCTTTTATTTTCTTCTCCTCAAGTCACACCTTTTTTTGTATGGAGTTCTGCATTTATTTTCTTATTTTAGTAATCTTTTCCCCTACTTTTTTTTATAGGTAGAACACATCTAAGGTCTTCTCTGTAGTATATTTTTGAGAATGAATCTTGTTCCTAATAATCATCTTGAATTATCAACAAACATTTAGATCCTCAGTAATTCTCTTAGGACAGGTTGTTTTATAATACAGCTTAGGATATTCCTCATCGAAATGATAAAAATTAGATAAAGTGTAGGGGTTTAAAGTAATCACACTCAGTTATCTAGAAAATCCAATTTTGTAGCACATTTTGATTCTATTCCATGACAGATAGATGAGACAATACTATAACTGAATCACAGGATTCAAAAAAAAAATTACCATTAGAAGAGAATACAGATACATATTCCAGAAGTAAATCAAGAGAAGACTGAGAGAGTACATAGAGCGAGGCAGCTTCTAGTTCAGAGAAGCAGCCAGACTTGAGTGTCTGTATTTTAGAGATGCTGGGTAGGTGGCCATTCTCAGTAGCATTCTGGTGAGAATACCTTGGACAGCGAACGTCAATGGAGGGCACTTCATTATGGACAAGAGAGCCAACTGGAGGGATTTCAGAGAAATCCTGAAAAAGTTGGGATGCTTTATGAAAACCTCCAAAGAATTTTAAAGGTCCCACTTATGTGGTGTTTTAGGCTGGTCTGATAAATAAATTGCACTTTTTGTCATTTACAAATCACCTCTCCTAAACAAACAATTATAAGACAAATCCTTACATATTTTCCCTTTTGATATGGCTCTCAGAACTAATTTGATTCCTGATGTGTTATTTTTGGTAGCTATATGTAGTTAGAGTCTCTCTTCGAGTTAATATTAATCATATCATTCAATATTTATAACAATGTAATATGAAGATTCTGATTAACTGTGCATATTAAAAATAACTCAGTAAATATTTAGCAGATACCATTTGCCTATGTCAAGGGCATCTTCCATTTTCTCTTAATCACAGTTTAGTTTGAGGATCCACTTTTCCTTCATTTGATTTAGAATCTAACTTTAAAAGTTGGTCTCAGTTGGTATAATAGTGTTATTTTGTCTGTTGCAAGCACTCATCAATAATAAAATAAAATTAATGGCTTACATTATCTTTATTTCAAATAACACAGAATAGGACACATGGAAGTGTTTCATACAAATTAAGGGCAATAAAAATCTCATAAAAGTATTTTTTTAAGATTTTATTTATTTATTCAGAGAGAGAGAGAGAGAAGCAGACTTCATGCAGGGAGCCTGATGCGGGACTTGATCCTGGGACTCCAGGATCAATAAAAGTATCTTTTAACAATTATGCATACTCATGTACCTTGATATGAAGACATATATTTTATTGTGAGTCACAGTCAGAAAGTTTGAAAACCTTTGGTGTGAACTGATCATCATGATGCTATTTCCCTTATGACTTATTTGTGGGTGAGCAACAGAATTTTGAACAATAAGCTTTGAGAGGAAGCTTTCTAAGTGTCATCCAGAAAAGTTTGTTCTTGGATTGCAAGAATCTCAAGATAAGAGAGAATCTCATTTCTTCCTCTGTATGTTTTCACGCATGCATGGAAATGCTAAGCTGGACCTGCTGCAGAATCTTGCAATCATGAGATGAGCTGGCCCGTGGAAGAGCCAACCTGTTAGGCACAACAAGGCTGAAAGCTTGAATGGATCTGGCTTCTTAATGATGTCACTGAGTTACCAACTTACTCTGGTGTTGCCTCTGAATTTCTTGATGTGATAGAATAGTTTGTGACTAAGCTACTTGGCTTCTTTGAAGTTTTTTTTGAAGCTAAATAAATTCTAAGTGATGTGACTACCATCTTATATTTTGGTGCAAACACTGAGACTATGACTAGTTTATTCAATAAAATGTGAAATAAGTGATGATTACATGTGAGGTTCCAAATGTTGGGAAGCTGTGAAAAAATAAATAATATATGCCCTCGATGGTTTACATTCCAGTGATGTGACAAGTAATAAATAGTGAAATAATAAATATATTTAGATTATAATTAATCTTTTAATAGATATAAATAGAATGGCATGATTGAGTGATTTATTTGATTAACAAGTTCTTCTTTAATCAGGATGCTCACTTTTCTGAGGAGGACAGGCATTGCAGCTGGGACTTGAAAAAAAGTTAACCATGGGAGAATGAGGCATAGATCATTCCAGAAAGAGGGATAATAAAAATTATAGACTGTACTGCTAGGCGAGTATACTCACATACTTTTTCTGTCAGAACATTCAATTTGGTTAAGTCTGGAACCATGGTAAACCTTTTATATTGATTCCTTGGTAAGAATTCTAATATCTCCTAGAATGCACATCTCCAGACACTAGAATTTACTAGATTATCCTTTACTAGACTGGCTACCTTTTACTTTACTGGATTACTCCTTAATAGTATTATTCTCCAATTGTCCAGTTCTCCAAGCAGCCAACTCAGAATGTGGACATTGGAAAGTTCAATGCAGGGTAAAGAAATTAATGAATGAAAACTCCTAGGTATCTCATCCATCTGATAATGACTGATAGCTTATAGAAAACTCAAAGTCCCATAAGGAGCCCGGGTGGCTCAGTTGGTTGAGCGTCCAACTCTTGCTTTCTGCTCAGGTCATGATCTCGTGGGTCATGGGATTGAACCCCTAGTTGTTTTCCACACTCAGTGGGGAGTCTACCTGAAGATTCTCTCCCTCTGGCCCTCTCCCTACTTGCATGCTCTTTCTCTCTCTCTAAAATAAGCAAATAAATCTTAAAAAGAAGAAGAAGAAGAAGAAAGAAGAAGAAGAAGGAGAAGGAGAAGGAGAGGAGAAGGAGAAGAGAAGGAGAAGGAGAAGAAGAAGAAAAAGGAGAAGAAAACTCAGTCCCTGAGAAGGTTTATTCAGGTCGCCAGGGTCCACTACTAGGAAAGCGTGTCATCAAGCCACAGGTAAGAACCAAAGAGATGGCTAGGGAAAGATGGCTTCCCCTTAACGATTCCCACTCAAGATCTGCTACTGATTAAAAAACATTGGTAAAACCCATACCAAATGTTAACCATAGCTATTGATGGCTTAGAATATGTTGTTGGTGACTTATATGAATTTCGTTTCATCTCCATTCTTTATTTTATATAATTATAATCTATCATATATATTAAACTTTAAAATATATCAGTTCTATGTTAGAATAGAGTTTTGTGTATCAAGTGACTCACTAATCCCTGATATCTACTTCTGAACATATCTTCCTTCTCTCCCATGTCTGAATAATTGATTGCCCTTAGGAGTCCCCATTGTATATGTAATGTGCAATTCAGGATGACAATGAGCAAGTTTATTGTGGCCTTATATTGCCTTGTGTCCCTCACTAAATTATAAAGTCTTTCAATGTATGATGCATGTTTTATTGTATTTTTACTCTGGTGGATACCATCAGGCCAGGATATGCTGAGGTTTCAATAAATCAAAATGAAAAAGGATGAAAATCAAATTCTCTGTAGAATCAAATTCTCTTGTTTTTACTCTGTTGACTGAACCTCATAATATGCTCTGTTCTTTTTCAGCTCAACTATTGCAGCAACTTCCTACCTGTTTTCCCTGACTCTCCCTCCTCCAGCCTCACCGCCTCTCATCACCCCTAAGTGTCATTGTACAAGGTAGCTGAGCTTTAGAATTGGAAGTTGGAATTTTAGCTCTGACATTGATTAACTATGTGATCATTAGCAAATCCCTTGACCTCTCTGAGTCATAAGATTGTTGGAAGAGGAGATTTTAAAAACCTAGATACTTATCAGAGAATGACAAAGAAATACTGGCAATGTGATCAGATTATTCCATTTCTTACTTTAAACACTTTCAAACACTCACCTAGTTTTTTTTCTACCATTTACTGTTTGTGTCAAAATTCATGATGAAACTTCCCAAACCCTCAGTGTCTGAAGTCTTATCTGAGTGAAACTCTTCCACATGGGAAGCTCTCTGTGTTTCTGAAGATCTGCTTGAAACCGAAGATATAAATCTATCTGCTTTTCAGATTTAATTGGCAGCCCCTCCTGGGCAGTAGACCAAAGCTCTATTTTCTAGTCTGGTCTTTGTTGGTAATGAAAGTGATATTTTGGTTTCTCTTTAAAATTTTTCACCTTTTTCAGATGTGAGGTGAGGAAAAGCAGTAGTACGTATTGAGAACTTTTTGAAAACCCCAACAAGAGCTGCCATTTCCTGAGTGTTTACTATTTTCCTGTATTGGTGATAATGTGTTGTATTGTGTTGTATTTTAAGATTTTATTTACTTATTAGAGAGAGAGAGAGAGAGAATGAGTGGTAGGGAGGGGCAGAGGGAGAGAAAAGAAAGAGAAGCAGACTTCCCACTGAGCAGGGAACCCAACGCAGGGCTCAGTCCCAGGACACAGAGATCATGACCTGAGCCAAAGGCAGATACTTAACAGCCTGAGCCACCCAGGCGCCTGGTGATAACGTGTTTTAGATAAATCATCTTCCCATAAATAATAATTATTTCAAGCACTGTTTTAAAAAAAAAATCCATGTCCCAGTTCAGAACTCTGAATCAAATATCCTGGGAGAGGCCCTACTAGTCTATTATTTAACAAAAATACAGTTCTAGGGGGAGCTGTTTCCAGAGAAAGTTGGGGAACCATTGAATTATCATTCTTAATATGTGCACCAAAATAGATCAGAGAAAATTTCTTATAAGGAAAAAAAGAATGGAAACTGTGTCAGGAACTGTGATTGAATCCTGCTTGAAGCTCACAAGTTAAGCTTCACACTTTCATGGGTGTTAGCAGCAAACACAAGACAACTCGCCCAGAGACAAAGGGTGGTTTATTATTCACAGCAACAGCAGTACTAAAAGGGTCAGAATTTTCTTCTGCTAGTTCCTTGAGCTCCAATTTGCATAGAGCAATACAATGAGAACCATGTGATGCTTGTACAGGTAGTAGGTTATGTTACAGAAAATCCCCGATCTTGCTCCAGGAGACATTACCTCTGCCTTCCCGGGCTGTTGGCTATACGGACACATGTCCTTGAAGATAGTCTGGAACAAAACCAGTCTGCGTCTCTGCTCTTAAGACGTGTGGAAACACAGGACATCCACAGAGAAACGTCTCCCAACAAGCTGGATGATGATATTTCAGGAGGAATAACTAAATAAAGCTTCAAAGAAAAAAGAAAATGAAAAAAAAAAAGAAAAGAAAAAAGAAAATGGGAAGTTTGAAGACAAAGCAGCAAATGCTTAGGGTTTTTGTTTTTTGTTTTTATTTTTTTGCAGGCGACTGGGCCAGATATGGATTATGTTTAAGCTCAATAAGTTGAAAAATTTGTATACAGAACTCCTGATAATGTATTTGGTTCCTACTGCTCTGACCTCCAAATGAGCAAAAGTTACGATAGAAGGAAAGTCAAAGCTAACTATCTTGCAAGTCGACCTTTGTCTCAGGTTTGGGAGACAGGTAGGTCTGCAGCAGTGGCCTGACAATTCAGTGTACCATCTACAAACTGCCTGGAACTAAGTTACGTCGTGCAAAGTTCTGAAATAAAATGATGGATGGCAGTACAGAATCAGAAGTAATTAAGACCAATGACAGAAGGAACGTGTCCTTGCAAAGTTGACCAAATTAAGTTTATTAAACCACTCCACTATAAAAAGCAGAAGTCTGCGTCCTGTGGCATTTCACTCTGTTTCTTAGCTGGGGGACCCTGCTATAGACAAATGAATTAGCCTTTTGTGTATCTGATTCTCTGAAACTAGTTAGGAACCTAAATGCTTCCAGTTTTGTGTCATTGATAGCTGTCTTTTTCGTCTCTGTTTACTTCGCATTGTCTTATCTAGCCACTACGCTGTGCCAAAAGTATTGCAAACACACATTAATACAGACCATCTGGAACATCCTTTTTAAAAAGGGAAAGAAGAATGTGAGGGCTGATAGATTCAGTACAGGGCCTCCATCCAACATCTGTAATGAGATTTGTGGGACCTAGCAGCAGGTTTCTTTAAATTTCATCTGAATGCCATTCACCCCCTGCTTTTTCCACAATGAAAGGGCTGCTCGGGCTCAGAGGGGTTTCCTGGGTAGTTCAGGAAGTGGTGACATTTCCACCAGATCTTTGAAGTTAAGTAACTTCAGAACTCTCAGGGAAAGCTTTGTCACAATCCATGAAATGGGAACAGAGATGTAGTAAGAACAAAGAAGGACACTCAACCATAAAGAAGTAATATTGACTGTATTTTCCTAGTCCTCGCAAAGCTTGAATATAGATGGAGATATCTCATGAAGGCAATTAGTGATGTAAATGTGTCTTTTTTTTTTTTTTTTTTTTTTTAGAGGGAGGAGAAAGGGAGAGGGAAAGAGAAAAAGCAGGCTTCACACTCAGTGAGGAGCCTGACGTCGGGCTCGAGCCCAGGTCCCTGAGATTATTATCCAACTTCAAGAGTCAGATGCTTCACTACCTGAGTCACTCAGGCAACCCTGCTTATTTAATTATCCTGAGAATGTATAATTCTCACAGGTCTGCTATAAATATAATTTTATTCCAGAGTACAGATTAGATTCAAATACAAATTTATATATTCCTGATAATAGTAACATTAAGAGAGGGGCCATGTAGATTAAACAGAGTAGCTGAGAAAATATTATGTCAATGAAGGAATTGGATGGGGTGCTTGGGTGGCTCAGTCCATTAAGCGTCTGCCTTCTGCTCAGGTCATGATTTCAGGGTCCTGGGATCCAGCCCCTTGTTGGGCTCCCAACTCAGCTGGGACTCTGCTCCTCTCTGTCCTTCCCCCTGCTTGTGCTTGCTCCCACTCTCTCAATAAATAAATAAATAAGATCTTTTTTTTTTTAATAAATAAAATCTTTAAAAAATATTTTTTAAAAATAAAGGAATTGATATTCTAGAGACGAAAATCTTTGTCAAACCCTAAGGATGGATTACTAGATTATTAGACTAACACATGTTTCATTCCTCAGAGAAACCTATGCTTCAATTAACATTAATATAATTTTCCTTTTATGATAATTTAGCAAATGACTGAATATTATCTTTGGTGAGTAATCTTCAGAAGCAATGTAAAATGTGGTAATTGTCCTGTAAAGAAAAATCTCTATTTTTTGCCACATATTTATTTGGATGTAGTTTCACAAAGTATTTGAACCCATACACTATAATAACAAAATTAGGCTGGAGAAAAATAGCACTTCTCAAGTCTGAACAGATATGCCCAAACAAAGGCTGACTGATGAGGAAGGACATTTTACAGTCTGGAAATAGGGACTATCCTGTGGAATCTGGTCTATAGCCATTTTACCTGCCTTGGATTAGAGTTTAACTTTTGGCAGAAAGAGTCCCTCTTCGTATGCCAGGAGTGGTCCAAAAGCTCTCGAGAATTCCATCACTGATGAGACAAGTGTGAAAGTAATTACTACTCTCATTGCAGAAAAACTTAATGCCAAGGCATAGACAGTCCCTTCTCCATTCTTGGTAGGTATGAGAAGAAATGGGGGTTTGGGGGGAGATCGACAAAGTAAGTCAAGGGTGAAGGAGGGAGCTCACATCAAGGCAAAATAATATTTCTCAAAGAGAAAACGAATGAGAATATTGTACCCAATTGATTTCTTACTCTTACTACTCTATGTGATTCATCTGTTGAAGCAGTTGGCACTACTTAAAGTACCACAAATGAACATCATGAAGCTTTTTTTCATTTTAATTTTATTGTTTGGCTGGCTCATCACTGGGAAACAAAGACTTGACTTCAGTTAGCCATTACACTGGCATTTGAATTTGAGACAGAAGGGACAATTGTCTCTGCACTGCAGTAAAAGAAATGTACTGAGGTTATAAACATCCTCTTGCTAATAATGTATGATTTAGGTAGATGTGTTTATTTAGATAAAATGGTCATTTCTCTTCTGCTGCTCTTCTCTTCCACTTTTTCATTCCACTTTTTTTTTTTTTTTTCTCGTCTTTGTACAGAAACCTGCTGGGAAGCCATGTATTCAAAATAATAGTGATTAAATCGGAGAGTGCCAGTCTGACTTGGTTCTAGTGAGAAGCTGCACACAAATGGTAGTGAATGCCAACTGCCTCTCCCCTTCTTACTCCTCCTCTCCCTTCTCCTTCTTCTCTTCATCTTCCTCCTCCTCTTTTGCTTCTTCCTTTCTACGTGTTCTTTTGCAACAGCACGGAGGTATAGCATTTGCAGAGATCACCCAAAGAAGAAAGGAAAAATGTGATTCTGGGAATCCAGTTGCTTGAACTTAATTCTGATTCTATTACTTACTAGTCATGTAACCTTGGGCCAGTTATTTAACATATGTGACCTGCAGGGGCTGAGAGTACCCGTCGCCTCATATTATGAAAGACTTAAATGATCGGTATAAGTGAAGATCTTACTGTGACTCCTAGCCATGGAAATCTTAACCATCACCATAGTCATAGTATTTTCTTCTTTTCTATTTTTGTCATTTTACCCTGTGTTTTCATTGTCTCTGTAGCATGAACTTGGACTATTTGATTTGTTTCTGCAATCTAATGGGTAAGTGTATTATAAAGGCATGGGAAATTCTTTACCAATATTGTCATATATTTGAGGGTAAGAGGGAAGATTTATTTTGAAGCTGGCATGATATAGTCCCCTTTCCTCCCTAATTTAAATTCCTCTATTATACAGAAACCCCAAATCTCTTTTGTTGTCTAGTAACTGCTACAATCCAATAGGCAGGAATATGTATCACGAAAAAGACATGCCATAAATATGCTCAGTGTCTTCAAAGATGACAATTTTAAATGTGAAAACTGTGGAAGACATGAAATGAAGGAAATATGAAGCTATTAAGACGGAAGAAAGCAGGAAACATTTGGATTTAATTCTGTCTTGGACTCATTCCACCAAAGTTCAATGTAACTCAAGACCCGAGCAAATGTGATTGTTCTCCTGTGCGCTTGTTCTTTTAACCTTCTTTTTACTTTTCCTCCATAAGACCAGGTTAATGCCACATATTTTTTAAAGGCTCACATCACAGTCAATTAGTAGTATTACTTACTCTTTTCAAAGTTGAAAAAGAGAGAGAGAGAAAAAAAAAAGAAAAAGAAACCCAGTTTTAGACTCTAGATGTATCTGGAAGGGGTTGTTTAAAACTTCCAACCATAAGAGAGCATTAAAAAGGTGTTATGCAGACAGGATGCATTTCCATGAACTAACTTAAGAGGTGACCATTTAAGAATGGTTCTTTCGTAAAAGGTCCTTTGATCCAAAATTACAAATATCCCCCACTGGGAAGCCAGTGAAGCCAATAAGAGGTGGCTTTGAGGGATGTGAATCTACTTGGTAATAGTTACAGATAACATATTATTGACTGGTATTTTATCTGATTTTTAAAGATTTATCTATCTATTTATTTGAGAGAGAGTGCAGTGGGGAGAGGCAAAAGGAACAGAAGAAAGAATCTCAAGTAGACTCCATGATAAGCATGGAGCCTGATGCAGGGTTCAATTTTACAACCCTGAGATCACAACCTGAGCAGAAACCAGGAGTGTCACTCCATTGACTGAGCCACCCAGGCGCCCTGACTTGCATTTTATTCTAAACTATTGTTTCGCTTATGAAAAAAGAAGAGAAAATCAATGGACAACTGATGGAGCAATACTACTCATCTTTACCCATCACCTGAATCCCATAGGTTGACATAGGCAAAACAAATACAAGGTTTAAATGTTTACTTTGCTTTTTCTGCTATATATTTCTGCTTTCAGATTGGTGAGGAATGCCTCTAGATAAATTGATGATTTCTGCTTGTGTTCATAAATAATATAGCACAAATATACTTTCCAGTTTTATGGAAGGATTTTCATGTTTTTGAAAATTAAGGACAAAATCTATTAACTAACAAGAAGCAACTAATTTGATTTTTTTTAAATTTTTATTTATTTATGATAGTCACAAAGAGAGAAAGAGAGAGAGGCAGAGACACAGGCAGAGGGAGAAGCAGGCTCCATGCACCGGGAGCCCGATGTGGGATTCGATCCTGGGTCTCCAAGATCGCGCCCTGGGCCAAAGGCAGGCGCCAAACCGCTGCGCCACCCAGGGATCCCAAGAAGCAACTAATTTGACTCTAAATGTGAGATATAATGTATATTTTGTGTATACTAAGCAATCATCTTGTCCTATCTGACCACACATCGATGCCCAGATTTTCTTATGAGCCCCTAAATTCCCACAGCTATTGCAAATTCTCATTTTTATAAGAGTGTGAAATAACCTAAATGATTTTTCTATAGAAGATCCTATGTAGGAATGATATACAAGAAGTCATGTAGTGATTTTTAAAACTTTACTGGTAGAATTAATATTACCCTATTTAATGCTGTTTTCTCTATTTCTTGGTGGAAGAAAATTTGGCCCCCAATTAACTAAATCGTTATGGCTTTTTAGGTTAAATACTTTTAAGACAATGTCAATTACCTAATCTTAATAATTGACAAGGATCTGCTATTATCATAGACCCTCTGTTGAAAGGTGAATACAGATAGAAAGTGACACTGAATATATGAGTGTTTGGCCATTAGGAAAGCATAATATTTTGCAATGTTTTTCTCCACCTATTTGTCAACTACATCTAATTGATTACCCTCCTGTAACATTTTATTCTGTTTGTGAAACCCTGTCCCTAGCAGTCTTCCTCTTCCAAGCGCGTATCATAAATTATGAAATCAATGGCATAGCTTGTCTGGCACACATAAAATTGATAGCTTCCCTTATTTTATATTAGCATAATCTGCCAATTTATTAGGAAAGAGTGAATGACATGCTTGCTATTAGAACCGGTCATGACAGGTCACTCGAAAACTTATTGATGGTGTGTGAGACGTGCTTTTTAATTAAAATGTGGGACTGAGCTGGCTAGTCAAACACCCTTTTCTCCTTACTCATCACATTTATTAAGTCATGTATTTGCTTATTTATATTATTTTAAATGAACAATGATGAGTCAGAATAGTGTACAAAAGGCATGTCCCGGGGGGGGGGACACACAAAATAGCAGGCAAAAGCGCACTGCCTGGAAAAAGTCTGTAAGGAGATATGATTACATTGAACATGATAACTCGGGTGAGATACATTTTTTACCAGGGTTACTGGTCACTTTTAAACTTCCTCCGGCCCACTTAAGCCCAACCTGATTGTTTTAAGCAAGATCATTTCCCCACTTTTACCCTCTTTCTTTCACAAAGTTGTAACTTAGGCAAGAGATTCCAGTCCCCATTGCACAATATGCTCGGGGGTTATTGTGATCGCAAAGGATGTTGTGAAATCCTCGAGGCCCGAAATTAATTGTGATGTGACTTAGGTTTTTCAAGTGAAATGTGTACAATAAAGCAGCCCTAGGAGGAGGCTTGGTGGATGAGGAGGGAGGCTGCGACTAGCGGGCCGATTACAGGGTGTCAGAACTGCAGGACCGGGGTGGCTGGCAGGGATTCTGCTTTCATCCCACAGACATCTGCGGGTGAGGGCACGAGATGAAAAGCCAAGCATCTTCTCTGTAATTTATATTGCCACAACATTCCACCGTGGCCGCACTATTCAGCCCCAGGGAGCTCACACGTACTTTTGTTTGCTCAGAAGAGTTTCCAAAAAGGCTTAAGTATGTGCTCTTCGTCCTGTGGAAGAGGGTCTTGCTGATTTTTGATAAAACATTATGAGTGAGGGTCTGTTTTTCGTTTGTTTGAATTCGCCTCCTTGTTTTTCAGGATGCAGTGTCTGACTCCTAGGCACTCCATCTGCTTTGACATTGGACAGACCCTGGGTTCAATCTGTCTTTTCCAGTAATGTGACTTTGACATTGTTAAAAAATACTGTCCTCGTGTGTAAAATGGGCCAGCGCCTACCTCCTCGCAGGGCTGCAGCGTAAGGGTTTGAAACACTCTGACCAAATGCTCTCTGGATAGAAGAAACTCCATGTAGGTCCATCCCTGATGGTTTCCTGATTAAAATATCTCAATTACAGCTGCCGTTTCCACTGCCCTTCCCTGCTAAGTCTGTTTATCTTCTCGGGTTTTACAGCAAGTTCTAGGTCATTCGCAAGTGGAGTCGCTCTTACATTTATCAGCTCTAACCACACAATGCATCAGCCTTCTGTGTTGCCATAAAAGGCAAAACCTGGAAAGTGTCCTTTCTATCATCTGGTTCAGGCTCCCTCTTCTATGGCTGAAGGAATGGAGATTTAGTCAAATTTCACCGTCTTCCCGTTAATGTTCAGGAATAATTAGTGAAGCAGGCGAGACAAAAATCCCATCCTCTAGACCAGACCCAGTCTTAGGCCTTTCATTCCTCTGTATAATCGTGTTTCTATTTCAAAGACCTACCAGAGGACTTATGAATAAATAAGAGTGGAACTTTGTGGAACTGAAAAAAAAAAAAATTCTTGGTTAATTGCTGTAACTAAATTTGAAATTTTCTTTGTGCAATTTGGTTACTGTGAAGGGTTGATTTTATACAGTGATAATATGAAATGTATTTTGATACCATAGTCAGTGAGCTTAAATTTATCCCCCATTAAGATATAGGAGCTAGGCAGACAAACAAGACAAAAAAGTGGATCCAGCTGTAAATAAGACAAACAAGAAACAAGGGTTATGGGTTTGCCTCTTGTATGGTCTCTTGTTTGTTTCAGGTTTTAGGGAGTGAGTGTCCCATGTAAAGGATCCAAAATAGTGTTTTTAAACACAGAAGATTGCATTCAAGCTCCGGGTGTGATCAGCTAAACACAAATTATTTGCTTGGAGATATCTTATGAAATGATAGAGTAGATCAGTGTTATTCAGTGAGATGATATGAAAGCTCAAGTGATTGCCATAACCGGCACATTGATCTTTCTCAAAATCCTGTGTCTCTATGTCCAGGATCTTGGTTAGAAATAAGAGCAACTTTCTGTGCTTTTCAGGAATAGTTCGTTATGATTATATTGCATCATATTTATTATTGCTCCATATGCCTTGCAATAATCCAATTACAGGGGCGCCTGGGTGGCTCAGTTGGTTAAGTGGCTGAATTTGGCTGAGGTCATGATCTCAGGGTCCTGGGATCGAGCCCCCCGTTAGGCAACTTGCTCAGCTGTGGGGACGAGGGTGTTTGCTTTTCCTGCTCACTCTGCATCTCCCCACTCCCTGCTCATGCTCTTTCTCTCTGTCAAATGAATAAATAAAATATTTTTTGTTGTTGTTTTTTAATGGAAAATGGAGTCTAACAGTACCCAGTACCTTAGGAAGAATAGATAATGTGCTCACACAAGTTAATTCCATCCTTCTAGAAATTTTGCTGCTTTCATTCTTCAGGCACAGAATTCCTATCCTAGCCTTATCAGAGGATTCCTTGATTAGCTTAGCATCATTGTCGACAGTTGTCCAAAAGGCTCTTTTCCCAATTTTACTCTACTTTCCAAATTTGTAGATCTGAGAACATGGCTTATGGATTATGATTTATACACCATGATTTATGACTACGAATGTAATGATTTTTTACTTGATTTTAATACATTTATGCAATATCAAATTAAAGTTATTCCTCTTAAATTTCTCATTGAGAAGATAGCATATATTTTTTTGTGAATCCTGGACTTTAAAAGTACTAATAGTTTGCTTAAGTATGTTTTACAGACTGAGCTACACTGACTTTGTCTCTAGTTTTGCAATAAATTGACATTAGTAAAAGATATCAGCAAATCATGTGGAATATTGCTAAAATCACTGGGCTTGACATTGGCTTAGAAAGGAATCCAGGAGATGAGATGTCTTTTGAAAGACAAATCCTTCTAGCATATGTCCTGTTGTTATATATATATATTTTTTTCTTATGCCTCTGCAAGTTTCCCCTGCAGATTTCAATCTTCCCTACCTGTTATCACCAAATGTTCTCTCAACATACAACTGTGTTGCAGGGCAAGAACATGGACTTGGCATCACAATGTCTCAGATTTGATCCTAGACTCTGTTTGAACTCTTTCCTTTGGGTAAGTTATTTAACATCTTCAAATGTCTTTGGCTAATCTGTGAATTAGAGAGTAGATTCCTAAATTTTAGGACTGCTCTCATGTCAAATGAAATATTTGTGCTGCACCGAGGGAGATACATTGAATCAGTAGTAGCACTGGCCCTATTATATCACCGAAGAACCTATAGCACTAAGATGAGTGATCTTGAGTAGATTGTTTTACCATTTCTGGCCTCAAAATTTTCATTCATTAATTTATTAGACAGTGATGTATTGAACAACTCAACATGCAACCATAGTTATAGGAAAGGAAAATATTAGCAGTCACTAACATATAAATTTTCCTCTTCCTATTATTCAAAGAAAATATTCTATTTTTATTAATTTTATAAATAGTTATATAATCCTTATTATATACTAAGCACTGTTTTAAGCATTTTACAGGTATTAACTCATCTGAATCTCAAATAGCTTTATGAGTGAGGTGGTGTTCTTATTTTACATATGAGGAATTGATGCAGAGGAGGTTAGTGGTATTCCAGGTCTGCACTGCTAGTCGGTTATGCCAGCAGGATATGAGCCATAATAGATTGGCCCTGAGTCCTCACTGGAAACTATGTAACTGTGCTTTAAAAATCTTTTAAATAAGTAATTGAATATGATGAATATTAATTGTAATAAGTGATATGAAAAAGAGGAGATACACAGGGTGCTGTAAAACGAGAAGAGCAAAATCGGTCAACGGATGACCTTTCTGAGGACCCATTATTTTCTATATTCCATAGAGTCCATGAATTTTTGAGCCTCCTTACCAAATACTTCTCACCATTGACAATTCATTATGCACTGGAACTGGCCATCAGCTGCTCTGACAAATGAACTGTGAGGTCTTCTGCAAAGAAAAAAACAAGAAGTTACTTTTTAAGTATTATAATGCAAATTTTGCCTAAATTTAGAAAAAAAACATGGCCCAGTCCATTGCCATTCTTCTACCTCAAATCGCGTTTAATAAAAACATTTTTTGAAAAAAAACAAAAAAAAAAAAAATTTTTTGTTGTTGTTGCTGTTGTTTTTGTTTTTTGTTTTTGTTTGTTTGTTTGTTTTGGAACGGGATGGCACAATACCTTTAAGTACAGTTATCAAAAATGGTGACCAGGCATCCTGCGCCCATTGCTAACCATCAGTGGCAAGTCCTTATGCTAGCCTGGTAGAGCAAGAGCCAATAGAAAAGTAGCCAAAGTTGTCTCTGTCATTATCTTTTGTATTTAAGCACCTTTTTAAAATTGATATGTTGTAAGTGGCTTTCAGCAGGAAGGAAAATTGATCTTTGCTAGAAAGTAAACTCCTTGACAACAAAAACTTGTCCATCTAATCTACTATTCTACACACTGCCTGAAACAGTACCAGGCACGTGGTAAGTTCTTGATAAATATCAGTGGAATGTTGAATTTTGAAGAAAAGTCTTTTTTGGTTACATCAATACCAACCAACCAAAGAAGTCTGAATGAAAGCAGTATGATGTGGTTAAACATTAGCCACTATATTTGGATTCTAGCCCAAGTTTTGCCACCTCCTTGGTTTATGATCTGAGGTAAAGCACTTCATGTGCCTGTTTCTCTCCTTCCCTAGCTATGAAATAGCCACTTTTACCTCTAAAAGTAGAGAGACAGACATCCCTTTGATGTCTTGTTCTCAATTTTAGCCTGCCAGGGGGCTTACAACCTTTTTTTTTTTTTAAGGATTTTATTTATTTGGGGGAGAGAGAGAAAGAGAGAGAGAGAGAAGGAGGGTGGGCAATGGCAGAGGGAGAGGGAGAAGCAGACTCCCTGCTGAGCACGGAGCCCAAGGACATTAAGGATCCATCCCAGGAACCTGAGATCATGATCTGGGCTGAAGTCAGACACTAAACCAACTGAGTCACTCAGGGTCCCCATTATAACTTTATTTTTGACTACAATTAATATCTCTGTCTTGTGGTAATGGGAAGAAAAACATAATAATGTACAAACAAAACCAAATATGCCAAAAGAGTGCACATCTGTGTGCTTTCTGAAAAGAGCACTTGCAAATTTGCCATGGTGAGCAAGGAACTTCGACTGATTTACTCTGCCCCTGATTAGAACACTGACTCACTGTATGACTGTATGACTCAATACACACCAGATATTTGTCTAGGGCCAGCCCTGGTTGACTCATAATCTCTGGTTTAAGATGAAGATCTGAGCTACCTTTGATCTTCTTCTTGCAAGAATTTCAAAGGAGATAATACCAGCAGAGCCAACTTGACAGTTACAGAGGATGCACTCCACTCCCCTTATTCTGATTTACTAGAGAAGAGGTTGCCACAGTAGCAGCAAGGGGTGAAATGTCACTTGCAAATTTGCACCTGGGGCTGCAAAAGCCAACAGAGGTTATGTTCAGTTGTGTAGCTTTAAAGAAATAAACATCTAAAAGCATGAGAGAGACTTTTAACGAATTATTTACATCCTCATAACCTGAAACCCAGAAAAACAGATGTCACAGAGAAACCATTTCTTTTCCCATTTTATAAGCATTTTCTACTTTCAATTTTTAGATTGCTGCAGATTATAATCTTTAGGAATAGAAGGCAAGCAGAGTGTGGTGGGAAGGGTGTTTATCAGGCCATCAATGCCTAAGAAGTGGAGGGGCTAGCAGGTTGGTTGGGCTGAAAAAGAGAAGTCAGCCTTTGAGGCAACCTCAGCAAAGCCTTGACCAAGCATGTAGAGAGCTCTGGAGTACAGGTGACGAGTCTGTCAGACTTGTCCCTCAGTGAGAAAAAATGACTAGCCTTTGGCACCCCCCAGAGGTCAGTCCCTGGATTTGGGCTACCCCAGGAAAGGCATTATGTCAGCCAGGGATCCCTGTCACTGTGGGGGACCCTGAAACAGTTGACAGCTAAAGGCTACTGGTGATCAGCACCACAACAAGAGCAATGATCCTTCTCTTAAGAGAATATAGGAGACGGACTTCATTGTCTACCATTCATATCAAAAAGCGAATGATCCTTAAGAAGAAAGCAAAATATGGCCTACTTTCTATGAGACAAACATAATCACTTGAGAATAAAAATCCTATTAAGTGATTTAGTATGAATATCTACATGGGAAACTGGTATGAAGCTTCCTTTCTGTAACCTACAAATCTCTTGAGGGCAAAGACTAGGTCTCTAAACTCTGTATTTTATCCGAACTGTATTAAGGGATCATTAAACACGAATCTAGTAATAGGCTGGTTCTTCTAATCTGCCATTTTCCCAGAATAAGGAGATGACTGGATGCCTCAAGTGGTTAGGATTTACTGTAGATAAAAAGCTTACCTATTGTGTATATATAAAATCTATACATGTTAATGTAATTTAAATATATGTACAGCTGTGTATGTGAATAAATGCCCACATATATCTGGCTCACACATTATAAACTGTAGCTTATGAATGATGTTACAGCAATAGATCTTTGGAATCTTTTTCATAGCTTACATCGAATACTATAATCACAATACATAAATTCAGTACCTTCATTCCACTACTTAATTATTACATGTAATAAACTTTGATTTTCTTAGAAACATGTTAATATGCAGGACCCTTTAGGTCTCAGACATACACATGGTATCATTAACTATACAGAATGTTTCCTGTGAATACCTGCGTCTGATCAAATGTCTCTCTAAATTGTTGGGCCTTTTCACAGAATTCTTCCATGGTCCAGGATAAAGCAGGTATAATAAAAAAAACAGCACCAATCAAGTGTTTTCATTGATTAAATTCCTCTAGAGAAGCCAGACCTCTCCAAGCACCCTCCTCTCCTGAATTCCCTCCACTTTACTGTCATCAACAATCCCTTGGGTCAGCCTTGCATTAAATCTTGCAAACCTTCCTGCAGTGTCTCTCTATCTTCAGTCTTATTCTGTTCCTGCCAGGAATTCAAAATATTTAAAGCAAAAATTCACAACACTGTAATGACAAATGAACGGATGCACCTCTTTCAGTGGCTGATCAATAGAGCAACGGAAAAAGGAAAGAAAGCCCCGAGAGGAGAAGGGTATACAATATTTGAACACAATTACGAAGCTTCATCTGATATACATGTGTGAAAAGTTTTATCCAACATTTGAGAGATATACATTCTTTTCAAACCCACATAGAATATCAATGAATATTGACCATATATTGGGCTATAAAGCACATTTCAACAAATTCCAAAGGACAGCTATATGCAGAATATATGCTCTGAGTGTCCCAGACATCTATCAACCATCCCTCCACCGAAAATCTATAGCATCCTGACTCCTGTTTTGCAATTACAAATAGTCCTGACTTTTATTATTTATTTCTGCATTTCTTTCTTTATCATTGTTCCACTCATCGCCTACTTCATTGTTGGAATGTCTCATATTGACGTTTCCATTCATTCCTAATGTAGTGCCTAGTACTTAGTTTAGGCGATAAGTAATGTATATTTGTCTAATTTAGTTTAAGCTTTGTGGGATGGACAAGTACACCCAGATCTATGTTGTAAAGCCCTGTATAGTCAGTTAGTCTCAGCATTTTTGTGACAGAGGAGATATGTGGGACAAGAAGACCAATGATATTATAGTATATGCTTTGAGATTTCTGACTTTCTTGCTGCCTATGTGGATCTCAGCAGGCCCCATGAAATGTAATATGTCTTACCTCCTTATAGAAATATTCATTTCCTTAATTGTAGTGCTTTGGAAGACATAATCACTAATTGAGCTGAATTAATAGCATGAGACATTTAAGGAAAATATATATTTCATATTTGTATATAGTAAATGGTGTTGAAAATCCAATTCAGAACAAATTTTATGGCCACATTACAAACCTCTAAATAGGATTGCTAAATGAAATATATCTAGCATATAGAAGAACATAAAGGATAATAATGAACCAAATCTTTTGTCAGATCTTAGCATTTTTCATTATTAGTGTCACATGTTCTTAAGCCAACAGATATCACAGATGTAGTGAGACCATGATTTATCCTCACCCATCAAATAATATATTTCAGTAGAAACTCTGACTCTGTTCTAACTACAGGACTCAGTATCTAGTGTAATATACTCTGGAAACATAAAACATTATTGTTTTTTGACAATAGGTCAAAAAACTTCCGTAGACTAAGGAAATACCTATTTAATATACTTAAAAAAAGCCTACTGCTTAATCATGTCCATTCTTACATTTTTAAGAATCACTATTATCTATTTAAACACCTTACCATTTATGTTTTGGGGAAATCTGTCTATAATTTGAGCTAGAATTACAAGAATGTAAAGATCAAGAAAATGCTTGGGAGACTTGGCTGCAAACGCACCACTCAATTTCACATAATTGGAGATGACAGATACTGAAGCTCAATGAATAATATGCTCTCTGTATGTGTCAAATCAGGTATGAAAAAGAGGTAGTTATGCCAGTGGGCAAAAAATATACATAATTTACTAAGAGTGGAATAGGCTTGCACTAATCTTATTTTTCAACATCTGAGTCATTTGCTTTCAGCATATCTTGTCATATATCCTAACAAGCTCTCCATTCTCTGAAACCCTAGCAGATGATCACAATACTTGGGATAAAGAAAATAAAAAACTCAATGTAGCAAAGCAGTGCTAAAGCTTTTCAGTTAAGAAGTCTTTGAAAATTGGGAAAATGGCTATGGTTCCAAATGGAATTAGTACAGAATAGAGAAAAATTTTTCTACATATCAGAAGCATTTTATATGCAAATATGTACAAAACTTAGGAATACATTATGGCTCATTCCTATAAATATTAAATATTAAAAGCATTTATATTTCTTTATATGGACTTTCTTTTCTTTTTCACCTATTTTGACAAACCAAAATACAGATTTATAATAGAAAAAAATCTAAATTAGAGAGAGCAGAAGGAGCCTCCTACTGACCTCCAGAATTAGGCATACAGTGTTGAACCCGGGTCAGTGAGCCTGTGAGGTGTCCAGATGGGAAGAAAGGATATAGCCTTCTTGCAGGTATCTTATGCTCCAAATGATACAGTCCCTTAACTCCACATGCCAGTTCCTTTCTCAAACTCATTTATCAGATAACTAATTGGTTTTAAGATGTTTAAAAAAAAAAAAACTTAATGTGTAATTTAAAATTTTCTAGTAGCTAAATTAAAAGAAAAAAACTAAAAAGAAACCAATTTGTAATATACATTACTTAATCCAATGTATGTGCTATATACACATATATCCAAATATGTCCAAAATATTCACTTTAACACAAAATGAAAAAAAATTGATTAATAGACTACACTCTTTTTATAGAAGTTTTCAAATTTGAGTGTGAACTTTACACTTACAGGACATCCCCATTAGGTTGAGGCACACTTCAAGTGCACAATAGCCATGTGTGCCTGATAGCTACTTTATTGGACAGCACAAAAGTGGATTATCAAGCTAAGTAAGTTCTACTAGTATTCATAAGGTTTAAAAAAAAAGTTGCTTTGCCTTTTTCATCTTTCCTTTCTTTCTCAGCTTCAGTTGGAAAACAAACGTAGTTGCAAAAAAGCAGTACTAAATCTTCTTGGAATTCAATGAATTTTGTATAAAATTAATCTTCCTAATAAAGAAGAGATGCTATAAATGAGATGTATCATGTGACTAAATTGACCTTTACATTTGTTTCGATATTAATGTGCAGAAGTTAAGAGATATAGTAAATGTGTCCTTCCAATATGAAGTAGTTGGAGTGAAAAGTAAATTTAATCATCCTGTGTGTTCAGTCTATAACACATATGAAACCATTTTTTTTTCTTTTTGCTGAGAAACTTGCCAGTGGAATATTATCCTTTGACTAATGTGTTTAGATCAGAATATAATGTCTACAGGTATCTTTCAAAGCATCACTACTACTATTCTAATATTTCTCTGGAGTTTGTAAATGGCAAATTTTAATGCTAAAATTCCACAATATAATAATACATGCAGTGTGTATTCATATCATCAAACTCATTATCTTAGCCCAGCAAGAATTCTGTTTACCTTTGCTATTCACCATTGACACTCAATTAATTCATATTTTTAATTGTTTGAAACTTCTGTAATGTCATCATAAATATGCTATCTGGAATTTCATTTCCTTTTTTACTGTATAGTTGTTTCCTGAAAAAGATTGATTGGTTTTCCTAAGTAATCCGAAGAGTAATTCCTTGAAAATCTTTTTCTCATAGGTTTAGAATGATGTTACATGTCTTGGGAAAGTATTATTTTGTAAAGTCGGGAATCAGTATGAAAAATATGAAAATATAAGACATTATTTTCTTTCATTAATACTAATTTTATGGTTACTAAATTAAATATTTAGAAGAACAGACCAAAATCTATGTCTAATCTCATAGTGATAATACTATTAAGTATACTCTCCTAGATCCTGCTTTGAGTTCAAGAGGTTATGAGCCTTTACTCAACGATTTTATTTGCTTTTTTTTTTTCATTTTTGTCAAATGAGACCATATAATTAGGTTAACTTTCAAGATTCCTCATTATAAAATCTCAAATTTAGCTTTCATCTTATCTTTTGAAATATGTGGTTCCATGATGACTTCTCAAGTGACTTCCAGAGTTACAGAATTTATATACTAGCTGGAATGTAATTACCAGGTTAGCATCTGCATTTTTTTTTTTTGATGCACCCATTATGCAAGTACTAGAAAGTACAGACTTTTTTTCTCAAATATATTTCTGAAGATTTACTGGCCCCTCAAAATTCATCTTGAAGCTCTAACCCCTAATGTGTATTTGGAGATTGAGTCTTTCAATAGGTAATTAAGGTTAACTGAGGTTATATGAGTGAGACTATAATCCGATATGACCAGAGTCCTTACAAGAAGAGGACGGGACACCAGGGATGCAAGCACATAGAGAAAAGGCAGTGAGCTCTAAGCCAAGGTAAGAGGCCTTGGGAAAAACCAAACTGGCTTACAACTTGCCCTTGGACTTCCAACCTCCTGAACCATGAGAAAATAAATTTCTTTTGTTTAAGACATCTCATCTGTAGTCTTTGTTATGACAGCCCTATTCCTGTAGACAGATGTACCCTAAAATCCAAGCAAAGACACTTGTTTGCATGTACTAGCATAGTTCTTTCTACATCAGCAGTCACTGTGACATATTTGTTGTTGTTATGGCATCATTTATATACAGCATAATTTACCAATCTTAAGTGTACAATCAGAAGAATATTAGTAATTATATCCCACAGTCATCACCATAATCAAAATACAGGATGGTTTGTTTTTCCTATATCTTTATGGAATACTTGCTATACTACACCCACCAAACCCAGCATCAACACTGATTTTTTGTAACAATATTTATGTCTTCTACACTGATTTTTTGTAACAATATTTATGTCTTCTAGAGTATCATTGATATATAACTATACAATATGTTTTTGTGTGTCTGTGTGTGATTGTCTTCCCCCACCTAACATGCTTGTTTGAGAGCTATCCACATTCTTACATATGTCAATATTTCTCTTGTTCCATCACTGAACAGCATTCGCAGTATGAACTTACCACAATTTGTCTATCCATTCACCAGCTGATGGCTATTTGAGTTGCTTACAGTTTGGACTTTTATGATCATATTTCTAAGAAGATTTGCAAAGACTTCTTTTTGTGGGACTAGGTTTTATTTCTTTTGGGTATCTACTTAAAAGTGGAATTGCTGGGTCCCATTGTGCATTCCCATGAGCATTAATGAGATTTCCAGGTGTTCCACATCCTTACCAGTGCTTGGTATGGTCAGATTTAACATGACTTGGTATGGTCAGATTTAACATGAACCATTCTGGTGTGTATACAGTGATATGTCATTATGTCTTTCTTCTGTGTTTTTTTCTGATGACTAGCAATGCTGAACATCTTTCCTTGTGTTTATTGACAAACACTTTATTTTGCAAGTGTGTATTCCCATCATTTAACCTTTTTTGTGTTATTTCTCTTATTGTGTTGTAAGAATTCCATATACGCTCTGGTAAAAAAGTACTTTGTACAAGGGTTTTGCAAAAATATCGTGCCAGTCTATGACATGCCTTATTGTTTTCTTAACTATATCTTTTGAAGAGCAAAACTTGTAATACGGATGGGGTCTAATTTTATTATGTTTTTCACTATGTTTGGACTTGTTATGTCTAGTTGAGGACATTTTTGCCTAACTGAAAATCACAAAGATTTTTATCCTATGTTCTTTTAGAATGCTAGGTAAGTAACTTTAGCTCGTTCTGAGTTAATTTTGTGTATCATGTGAGGCATGTCAAATGTCTAATAGGTACATGAAAATGTGCTCAACATCACTAACCAGGGAAATCAAAATCAAAATCATAATGAGATATCACCTCACACCTGTTAGGATGGCTATTGCCAAAAAGACAAGAGATAATAGTATGCTGAAGATGTGGAGTAAAGGGAACTTGTGTGCACTGTTGGTGGGAATATAAATTGGTACAGCCAATATGGAAATAGCATGGATATCTCTCAAAAAAATAAAAGTATAACTACCATATAATCCAGCAATTCCACTTTTGGGTATATATTGAAGGAAATGAAATCATTATCTCATTGCAATATTCATTGCAGTATTATTTATAATAGCCAAGATATGGAAACAACTTTACTGTCCATCAAGAGACGAATGGATAAAGAAAATGTAACACACACACACACACACACACACACACACTGGAATATTACTCAGTCACCAAGAAAGAAAGAAAGAAACAATTCTGCCATTTTTAACAACATGGATGAACTTAGAGGACATTATGCTAAGTTAAATAAGCCAGAGACAGAAGGACAAATATTTAATGATCTCACTTAAAGTGGACATGAACCCAAAACAATTGAACTCACAGAAACAGAGAGTAGAATAGTGTTGCTAAGGGCCAGGGAGTAGGAAAATGGGGAGAGAGATGTCAATCAAACTTTCACTTACAGGATGGATAAGCTCTGAGGGGGTTAACATGCATGCAGTATAGTGATAATAGTTAATAGCACAGTATTCTACACTTAAAATTTGTTTAAAAGAGTAAATTTTGTATGTTTTTTACCATACACACACACACACACACACACACACACACACACACAAATGGTAACTGTGTGAGGTTATGGTTGTTTCATTATTTTGATAGTGGTAATCGTTTCACAATGTATACACTTATCAAATCATCACATTGTACACCTTAAATGAATACAATTTTTGTTTGTTCATTGTGCCTCAATAAAGCTGGAAACATTTTTTTCCCTAAATGTAAGAAAGTATAAAAATAAGTATAATAAAAATAAAAAATCTGGCACACAACAAAGAAAATCACAAAATCAAAGTCAGTTCTTTGAAAAGATTAATTAAGCTGATATATTTCTAACAAGACTGATTTAAAAAAAAAAAACAAAGAGAGACAAAGATGCCTCAAATTCACAGAACGGTGACAGAAATAAAAATGAGAACATCACATCAGAATCTGCATGCACTTAAAGGAAAATCAGTTCTATCATCAGCCAAGAAGGAAGAAGCCCACTATCTCTCAATGAAGAAAAATCAACCTCTGGGCACACTTGAGGACCCTGGAAAGTAAACCAGTAGAAGGCAAATTGAGCAGAAGTTAAAATTCAGAGAATGACCAATAGGTAGTGAGTCTCCTATTTATTCCCTTCACACTTCATTTTCCATCTTTGACCAGAGGGTTACCTCCATAGCCCCATCACACCCGTGGACAGTGTTATCTTTGAGAAGAGCTCAACTTTTGGCCAGAAAACTAAAAAAAAAAAAAAAAAAAGAAAAAGAAAAAGAAAAAGAGTCCCTCAGGATAGTGAGTTGGGAGGTTATGTTGTGTTGAGCTGAAATTCATTATCATCTTATGAGTAGATCACAATTTATTTACCCATTTCAACAATGGTTGACATTTGGGTTGGTGTTGCCTAGGAGTTTTACAACAATGACTATTTGTATTTCGGGATACAAGTGTGCCAACTTCTCTACAGTAATGTTGCCAGGCCCTGAAATTATCCAGATTCTAGGGAGTTTCTGTACCATATTATTTAAGAATTACCTTTACAATTTAGCTCTCATTATAACTTTGCTCTAAGACCAACTGTGGATCTCATATACTCATTGATCAGTTTACTCACTCTCTTTTTAGGTAGTTGTTAAATGGTGTTACATTACTTTTGCCAAAATAGCAGAGATGCTTACCTAACAAAGAGTACAGGGGGTTGCATCCTAACTCCGTTAGCTTGGGGATACTCACAATGTACTTCTGTCTTTATTAACGTGCTACACATGATAACTTTATTTGCCTTTATAAAATGACTCTGTGTGTGTGTATGTGTGTGTGTGTAATAGAGAGACATAGAGAAGAGAAAGAGACAGAGTCATTTAGGAATAAAGTCAAGAATCTTCCAATTTAGTTCAAAATTATGAAAGAACTTTTCATGCCAAATGTTGAGGGTTTTTTGTTTTGTTTTTCTTCCTGACCATTAAATGGCTCTTTTATCCACTGGGTGATGTTTATAGAATTTAACTTCAGAATATAATGGAAATTAATTCTCCTTTTCTTAGTTTTTTTTATGGTGTTAAATTGAAACCAATCATCACTCTTTCACATGTTTCCTAAAATTTGTAGGGAAACTCTATATTATTTTTATCTTTTCAACTTTCAAGTGTTCATATTCTGGGATCTCTTGTGATCATTTTTACAGTTAGTTATACCAAATTATAGAAATAAAAAGTACTATTTATACATAATTATAGCTAAGAGATAAAACTAAAAATACATCACTTTTTTCCAATGCCTCAGAATAAAAGAATGTGCAGTGTAAACTTTTATTTTGGATACACATAAACTACATGCTTCATGCACTATCTTTCATGAGATACATCAGAACATTTTAAGTCAAGTACAAATTTATTATCAGTGTAGCTCTGGCATCGTACATTTATGATTAAATTATGAGATGTTATGCATACAGGTTTGAACATTTCTTGCCTCTTCTTTACATTTTATTATAGATGTATTAAATTATTGTCGAAAATTTCCCTGGAGAATGGTACACTGATAGGAGGTTTCAACAGGATGAATTCTGCATTCTAGTGCTGATGTGTCTCTCCAAAAGTCTGCCATTTCTCTTTAAATACTAAAAGACAGATTACCTTTCTGTAACTCAGAAGCAGCTTAACGTTTGGCTCATGTTTTATTGAAATGAACAACATACCAACTTTTATCATATGTTATGAAATTCAGGAATTGATGTGTTTTTCACCCTGTCACATTTCTTTCTCACCCACTCACATCCTCTTCAACACCCTTCCTTAATTTTCCAAATTATAAAGGGGTAACAGTTCAATGAAGAGGGCATTGTTTATGTAACAACGCCCCTTTAAGCAAATCAGCAATCAGTTACTAATTCACATAAAATAAAAGAATGGACACCCAGCCCCTAAACCATAGGAAGAAAAGCCTAGGATAGTATTGCACCACCATCCGCACTCCTCTACTTCCTACCCCACTGTTTCCAACGTCTATGGTTTCAACCTAGATATGGAATAAGTGGGATGATGGAAAGTGAGAAAAAGAATCATTACTGCAGAGCCCAGAATGATCAAAGGGAATGGGACATATGTGCTCAGATTGATGCTTGCCATACAAACAAGAACTGAGACAGGTACAGGATGAGCACAAAAGGTCTTTCCATTTTTTTTTTTCTTCTTTTTTGTATGGTATTTTTTAAAAAATTAAATAGAACCCACTGTCATCTTTTTAAAAACTCTGGTTAGTCTCCCAGTCATGTTCTATCTGCCTTATAATTTGCATCAATTCTTTACAAATTAAAGTGATAGTCTTGATGGCACTTATCCTTTTGATGAACTTGTTGGCATTTTAAAAAGGTGAGAAGAGGCTGCAGTTGGAATTGCCATTCACATGTCATCCTGTACCATAAGTAGTTGACATCTCAATGATAATTCTACACTGGCTCTCTAGTTCTGTCACTTATAGCCTTTAGATATGTGAACCCCCAAGGCAAGAGAACAGGAAATGAAGTTACGCCTCACATGACAAACTATCATCTCTTTCTCTCTTCCTCTATTCCAAAGGTTTACTAAAAAAGGCAGAAGTTGCCTTTCAGACTGTAGCTGGGTGTCTTAATAAAATTCATACGGATATTAAAATCAACAAGACATTGAGATTTCTGATTGCGTTACATGTTTCCTGCCCATCCTCTCTGCTGGGCCTCTGCCTTCCGCAGTGTGCAAGTACTGATGTGGAAGCATTGGGGGACTGACTGGAAGTGACAATCAGCACATCTGCAAAGGGCAGCGTGGAGTCAGTGATGAAAAACCCAGGGATGCGGTTGCTTGGCTGGGGCTGCAGTACATGGAAAGGACTTCATCAAGCTGGTAGGGATAAGTCTGGATTTTGAGGAAAAGAAGGGTTTGGAAAGTCCACTGCATGAAGAGAGAGGGAGAAGAGGGTGTTCAAGACCTTGAACTGGCCACCACACATAAAAGAATGGCGTAACTAGGTAAAGGTCCATTGAAGCAACTGCTGCAAATGAAGAAATCACAATCAATGAAATAAGGTATTCATCATCTCTCCGAGCAAAATCCCTCACAGTCGATATTGCTACTTTTCTTTGTAACCTGATTTGACACTGAGAACATCACAACCATCTCATATAATTGCTTTCTACACCATGATACTATAATGCAGTATTCAGTAACAGTGCTATTTAGTAAAGCAAAAAAAAGCATTATTGTGTATTTTATACATTAGCAATTTTTGCTGTTATACAAATGCTTCCCTGAGTCTGCATTATAGATAAATCTTTGTAGGCTTGTAAATGTTTGTGCAGGTGAGTGTGTTAGGGGAATTCTGGAATTTGGATTTTGTTCTATTGGTTCCTTAACTTCACTCCCAAAAATCTATCTTTAGGAACTAAGATAGATGTGTTTTTCCTGTTAGGATACACATGTATCCGCATATGGTTGCTTTTTGAACCTTGTTTGCAATGATTAAAAAATAACTACCTTGAATAACTAAAATGAAGGGATAAACTTAATAAGCAATGGTGCATTCATGTGGTAAAATACCATGAAAGCATGAAAATGATAGTATACATGAACATCCTTGTTATATTAAATATAAAGCAGAATTTCTTCTTATAAAGCAGATTTCAAAAGCATATGTAGTGTAATCCTATTTGGAAAGAAGATACATATTTAAATAAATTCTAGACAAATATTTGAAAGGACATGTAGTAGTGGATTAGATTATTTGAGTTTGTAAGACTTCAGATAATTAGAAAAATAATATTTGTCTTACTTTACTTTATCTACATATCCAGTTATTCGACTGTATAGTTGTTTAAATATGGGGAAAATGAGTTAAGAAACCAGCATCTTTTCTTAAAAGATTTTATTTATTTATTTATTTGAGACAAATAAATGTGGAAGAGAGCAGGAGCTACTGGGGTGAGAGGGGGGTGGGTCAGAGGGAGAGGGAGAAGCAGACTCCCTGCTGAGTGCAGAGCCTAACATGGGGCTGGATGCCAGGACCCTGAGACCATGACCTGAGCTAAAGTCAGATGCTCAACTGACTGAGTCACCCAGGTGCCCCAGGCCATGTATATTTCTTATGAAATGAATTACTTTGCTGTTTTTACTTTAATTTATATATTTATATTTATTGTATATAATAGGTATTTTATATGTATATACAATATAGGCTTACTTATTTTAAATATAATAGTGATATAATAGTGATAGTTTTGTTGCTACTTCTAATAGTGTTTCAGTTGATTTTCTTCAGTCTTCACATAGAAAAGTCTATTTAGAAAAAGTGATGACTTTTGGTTTCTCCTCTATAATACCTACACACCCTATTTATTTTCTTTACCTTCTTACATTGATTCTGATCATAAAGCAATGTTAAATAATGTCAGTTATGTTTGAATGATTACTTTCTCATGATTTTAAGGAAAATATTCTGTTACTTTAAATATTTTATATTAGATTTAGTCTATGTGTTGAAGTTTTACTCTTTGATTACTGCGTGTTTATTTGGCTTGTGTTCAGAATTTTTAAATAATCAGAACAGAATTTTGAGATGTTAAAAATACATTTTTGGCATCTGTGGTAATAATTAAGTAACTCTTTTGCTGTTTACATGACCCGCTTGTTTTGAAGTTACATTCACTGAGTCTCTCAAATAATAGTAATTCTCTAATGCAATAGCATATTTTATCTTGAAAGCATTTTATGAAATTTCAGCAATTTAGTCTTTTCCAATTGAAAAATAAATGGTTACTAAGGCTAGAAAAACCATTCAATAAGGAATTAATTGTATCAGTTGTCTTAATTCCAATCTAGCTTATTGTATTGATTTGGTAGGGCTAATGTAACAAAGTTCCTCAGACTCCGTGGCTTCAACACCAGAAATGTATTGTCTCACAGTTCTGGAGACTTAAGTCCAAAATCAAAGGTCCATGCTTCTTTTTATTTTTATTTTTATTTTATTTTATTTTTTTTAAGATTTTATTTATTTATTCATGAGAGACAAAGAGAGGCAGAGACACAGGCAGAGGGAGAAGCAGGCTCCCCGCAGGGAGCCTGAAGGGGAACTGGATCCCGGATCTCCAGGATCACCTTCTGGGATGAAGGCAGACTCTCAATTGCTGAGCCACCCAGGCATCCCATTCCATGCTTCTTTGAAGGCTCTGGGGAAGGATTTCTTGTAGCCTATCTCCTAGCTTCTGGTGGTTCCTTGGCTTGTAGTAGCATAACTCTAAACCTCACATGGCATTGTGTCCGAGTGCATGTCTGTGTCCAGATTTTCTTTTTATCATAGGCCCACCTTCATGATCTCATTTAATTTGATTACCCCTGGAAGATCCTATCTCTAAAACAGGTCACATTCTGATGTACTGGACCCAAACATATCTTTTTTGAGGGACACAATTCAAACCAGGAAATTTACTTCCCATTTTAGAAAATATCATTTTGTATTCCATGAGATTTAAAAAATATATAGAAAAACCACTAATATGAATAATATTTCAATTAACAAAAGATATCTTTGGTTCTGTGAAACTTTTCTGAGTGCCAAGAAATTCACATAATTTTCCTACCAAAACTTCCTGCCATATGAAATAAGTATCTTCTTAGTAACATTAAAAAACATAATTGGAATTGGATCATATCTGATCTGATACTCAACTATCAGTCAATAAAAACCATTTGTATTCTAGAACTTCATTATATACTCAAGCTTGTCATGTTTTTGGCAGTAATTTTTTTGCGTATGTTAAAAATTGCTTTCTCACATGCCTTGGTAGTGGTTAAGATGACAGTGTGCTAGCAAAGAGCTTTTACTAGGTGCATACATTTTCTACGTAAGGTTTTTTTTTTTCCTTTTTTAAATTTTATAATGAGTATATAGCTCCTACTTCTGAGCTGGAACTGTATCTTAACATGTTGCTATCCCAATTCCAAAGTACTCATTTGGCCCACAAAAAGAGCTGTGGAAATGTTTGTTGAATGAATCAATGGAGTAAGTAAAAAGCCATGCATTTTATCTGATATTCTGTGTGTTAATTTACAGAACTAGCTTCAATTCCAATGGTGGATCTCATTAAACACGGGTTTGTGTTTTGCTTTGAAAACATTTCTCTTGATGTGGATATTCAATCATTTATTGATTATTTTGCAACCATTAGGTTGATCTCCTTGGTGGTAGATGGTGTTCTATGTGTTAAGGGCACAGTCATAAGTACAATGAACTGAGTACCTGGATCATGCAGCCCACAATGTTCTAGTGGGGAAAATCAGATGATAAGTACAAAGCCTTCCTTATCTGCAGTTTTGCTTTCTGTGGTCTCAGTTACCCAACAGTCAGCCACAGTCTGGAAGCAGATGGTCCTCCTTCTGACATATGTCAGCAGGTCAATAGTAGCCTAACACTATGTCACATGCCTGCATCATACCCCTCACTTCATCTCATCATGTGAATATATATTATAACAATTGTTCTATTTTATTATTAGTTATGTTGTGTATCTCTTACTGTGACTAATTTATAAATTACACTCTATCAGAGGCTTGTATGTCTAAGAAAAAACATGGTGTATATAAGGTGTGGTACTCTCTGGGGTTTCAGGCATTCACTGGTGGTTTTGGAAAGGCAAGGGGGGATGACTGTACTCAGACACACAAGCCACTTGCAGATGATGGCAAGTACTATGAAAAAATTTAAATAAGCAATGGAAAAGAGTATTGTTAGGTCAGAGATATAGGCTATTTTAACTGAGAAGCTCAGGGACAAGACAGCCTCTGTATGTGGTAACTTTGAGCTGAAACTAAATCATCAGCACAAGGTCTTGTGACCTTCATGTGCAAATTGTTGAAGTCAGTTAGTAAATTCTTTTGAATAAACATGCACTTGATTATATATCTATTTTTCCTGAAGGTGAGTCCCTGCCTGTCAGCCTCCTTCCCCTTCCATCCAACACAGACACACCTTCTTGCAAATAATTCTTATTTTGGTCTTATTGAATGATAGATAGCTCAGTACAATCTCTCTCTCTCTCTCTCTCTCTCTCTCTCTCTTTCTCTTTCTTTTTATTTTTGCATTGTGAGAGTGTCCTTCTTAGAGAAATATATGGAAATTGCTACCAACCTTACCCCTTACAATTTTGAAGAACAATAAAGATCAGTTAGATAAGAAGATGAAAATAGATGAAGAAGATATTTAAAATCAGCTTTCTAGAGGTACCTGGGTGGCCCAGTCCATTGAGCAGTTGACTTTTAGTTTCAGCTCAGGTCTGATCTTAGGGTCATGAGCTCGAACCCCCACCCTACCCCCACATCAGGCCCACACTCAGCATGGAGTCTACTTATATTCCTCTCTCCCTCTCCCTGCTTTCTTTCTCTCTCTCTCCAAAATAGATAAGGTAAATCTAAAATAAAATAAATAAAATAAAATAATAAAATAAAATCAGCTTTCTATGTTGTCCTACACTTAGCTCTTGAGAAGACAGTTCCTCCTATCTTATAGTTTCTTGTGATATAGTACTACCTGTCTTTGACTGAGTTTCTACATGATTTTGTATGTTAGAACTTTGTAAAACAAGTGACAACAGCACAAGAAGTTGCACTTCATAGGTACAGTTCCAATCACTCTAACCCCAAGAGACATCAACCCCTACTTATACTCTTTGTGGCTTATTGGCCCCACACCCAATCCCAACAGAGATGATACTGTGGTTAGCCAACTACAATGAGGAGGGAGTAAGAAGCATGAACTAAGAAGAATGAACCCCAAACACAGCTTGCTTAGGGCCTTGATAATTTAATGTACTGCTGTGCTTCTCAGTTCAAGGCTCCCACATGTGATATGAGTGTACCAATGAACTTCTTCAGAATGCTGCGATTGTGAGATCACTCAGTCAAAGACTCAAAGCCTTTGACATATCCTCAGTGTCCTGGTCAGTTAATTCAGTGTGTAATATGGATAAGAATTTTTTTTTTTTTTTGCAAATCTGTTACTCAGATTATGATTTGGACTTCCATGATATATATGAGTTTACTTCTAAATATAGGAAACTTGGTTCAGCTATCCTTGTAGGAACAGTATAGAAGCTTCTCTATTGTGGTGGTTATAATTATGTTAATCCCCTCTCCAAAATGAATCTTTCTCCCCAATGGCTCTGATGGCTATAACCATCAGGTGGCAGTGAGTCCTTAGATTTGGCTCAAATTCCTTGGTCCTTGTAAGGTGGAACTATGCTGGAAAGAACATAAAAACCTTGGGTTTTAAATCCAACTACATTCTGTTCAGTCCATCTGTAAAAGATTAAAATAATTTCCTCCTTCTAGGATTGTTGTAAAGATCAAATATGTTTCTACATCTTAGAGTAGCCATTATAATTTTTAAGAATTTAGCTAACATTCACTTGGCTTCTATAATATACTAGACTCTGTTCAAATTCCTTCACATATACCATCCTATTCAAATCCCCAACAATGCTATGAACTAACTACTATTATTATCCTCATTTTCAGATGGAGGAACTTTGGCACAGAATAATTATGGAAGAGGTTAGAACAAGAACACAGGCAATCTGATACCAGAGCCAGTAGTCTAGGCTGCCATTGATATGCAGTAGAGGTGACACTGGCTGGCAAGGAAATCCGGATCAGTTTAGAAAAGGCAGCAGGCACCCTGAATGGATAGATACAGCCAAGCTAATAAAGGAAGATGAAGGAGATGTGCCTACAAAGTGTGGCAGTTAAGCTACAACATGGCAAGAACGCCACCATGTTCTTGATTGGTACAATCAGATGGGCGTACAACTTGCCATAAATCCAATGCTTCACTATGAGGTTACAATAGAGGTGTCAGGCCATACCTGAGAGAAAAGACTAGGAGCGGAGTTCTAACTTAAGCAGAAAGGAATGAAGGTGAAAGTTGAATATGACTGAGCACAAGGGAATTGGGCAAATAATAGAATCTGGCTATGGAAAGGGATAGGATTCAGGTACTTCTAGAGGAATGCCAAGGACAGATTATGATAGGGCCTGGAGCACGGACTTGTGCATTGGCTTAAGTAACTTTCTTCATGTGTGCTGGCCATCTCAGAGGCCTCAGCATTTTAGCCTGATGACTTCTATTATGGAAAAAAATGTTAGGATCTAGGAGGAGATCTTCCGGGTTCAACAGAAGAAAACATTAGACTCTGACCTGTCGTTACCAGTCATAATGATTTGTAAATGGTGGAGAGCAAATATCTTCACAACTGTGTGTTACTGTGCTTGGGCTGCCATAACAAAGGACCACAGAATGGCTGGCTTAAGCAACAAAAATTTATTGTCTCACAGTTCTGGAGGCTGAAGGTCCAAGATCAAGGTGTTGGTAGAATTAGTTTCTTCTAAGGCTTCTTTCTCAGGTTTATATATAGATGTCTCCACATGGCCTTCCTTCTGCGTGTGTGTCCTAATCTCTTCTTCTTATGAAGATACCAGTCATCTTGGATTAGAGTCTACCTCAATGATCTCATTGTAAGTTTCTTATTTGTTTAAAGACCCTACCTCCAAATAGAGGCACATTCTGAGATGCTGGAGATTAGGAATTCAATATATGAATTTAAGGGGACATGATTCAGCCAATAATAATATCTGATGCAAGTTTGTTGGTGAGTGACTAAGAAAGATTTCTCTCATACCACTGTTTCACATACCCCAGAGACCCTGAAAAGATTGGGTTGTGTGAAAAGCATCAATCATGTAATCATTTCTTTGTGGATGAGAATTTATAGGCCTAAATTAGTTATTGTCATAACAATACAATTCCCCTATAACTCTATGAAATACATACTATATTATATCAAGGTGTTCTGATCAAGATGGATCCCAGTGCAGTTTTAAATATCACGTAGAATAAAGGACAATATATATCTGAGGTTATTCACTATAAAGAAAACATTTTAGAATTACTGTGGAACCAGCTTTATAAGATAGATGTAGTCAGGCATACATGTTTTAACAAAACTTTCAGCATGAGACTTCATTATCCTCTCCATCCTTAGGTATTTCTGTTCTGAAGTCAAGGAAATGGAGATAAGCAAGGGCAAAAAAAATTATTGAAAACGGAAGTTTATTCGTGTTTGTGGCCCTGAGGGATTCTTCACTCCTCAGATAGGTAAATGTATGTGATAACATCGCTTTGAAGCCTTCTTGCTAAAACTTAACTATTCGCCATTAAAGAACAAGTAACTTCTACCTTTCAGAAAAGATTTCCTAAAAAGAGAGCAAACCTCCAGTGTTTGGACCGGGGGGGTATAAGGACATAAGGTATCTCAAAATAAGTTTTGAGAAATTTACCACATTTTGGTTTTCATCAATTCCAAGTATAACTTACCAGGCATTCTCTTCAGCTTATGTTTAAACCCATGTGTATCTCAATAGAAATCCAATCCATATGTTTCTGATTCATTTACACTTAGCTCATCAAAATATTGTTTTGCAAGAGCTATTTGAAGTCCAAAAAAGCTTTGAAAGCTTTTTTTCTTAGAAACAGGAAATCGGTTTTTGCCAAGTGTAAACAAACACATTCCCCTGCTCCCCGTGCTCACATTTTAATTGGAAATTTAGAAGACAGAAGGTTAGAACTCTCTAAACCTGTCCAAAAACAAATCTATCGTCTATATGGCATGGTGCTGAAGTGTGTCCTTTTTTTCTTTATCTTAATTTTTTAATATCCTTTTTTTTTGTAAATATCTCTATAACTGGTACACACATTTAAATTCAGATTTTCTACTTTAATTTTCATTAAATTATTTTTTAAATCTCAGTTTTCTTAAGAGAAATAATTTCTTCTAGGAGAACATTGTGCTTAAGCTTTTGCCTGATAGAGTTTCAAATAAAATGGTACCCACTTAGATTTTTTCTTGTAAACTTGTGAGTCAGGTAAAAAATAACCCTGTTTTGGCTGATTGGCTTAGATGACCACACTAATGCCACTTAATCATGGCATCGTTGTTGTTTATATTCCTTAAAGATTCAGTCAATGCAAGATGAAGGTCTCCAAAATATTATAGTATAAGACATTGGTATGATGGGACCCAGAAAATTGAACTCAAATAGAAACCACCCAGAAGCATGAGCCTATTTTAAGAATACCTAAATGTGCACAGGTGACATGTTATTA
This sequence comes from Canis lupus baileyi, assembly GCF_048164855.1. Lineage (NCBI taxonomy): Eukaryota > Metazoa > Chordata > Mammalia > Carnivora > Canidae > Canis > Canis lupus. The sequence continues at coordinate 40,860,667 of NC_132861.1, read as the reverse complement.
CTTGGCATTTAGAAACACCATTTCTGAGCTTCACCAATAGTAATTTAAAATGAGGCTATTATCTCTCCATCTTCATGAATATTTAAGATAAGCCTAAAAGAACATCCATCTGAATGTGCCAGTACCAAGGACTGGTCAGGTGGGATGGTGACTCAAACCAGGTGCTGATCAAGTAGATGAGTAACTCAGAGCACCCAGAGCAAGAGCCCCAGAGGCCAAGTATAGACTCTGATCCTGAAAAACATGCAGAATCAAAGTCAAAGATTGAGTGAAGGGCCTGAGGATGAAAGTAGGCAATCAGATAAAGGCAGAAATGGAATGTGAAGAGGCAGGAACAGAAGCTGGGATGAAGCAGTAAGATTCAACACTTTTTTCTTTTCTAGGATGGCAAAAGAGGACTATTCCCGTATGCATGGATAAAGGCCATGTGGCATGTGGATGGGTTGCCCAGGTTTAGAATCTGGCAGGGAATCTGTGTTGATTGGATGCTTACAGTAGCCTCCCGAGTAAGCCAAAAATCCTTTTCCCTATCAGCCCCATGAGAACCTCCTGTGCTGGATGTAACAGGGGGTAAGGGAGTAGGACTGAAGGCAGATCAGCAGCCAGGCCAAGGCTCAAATCAAAACCCAGTAACCAGCTATTTTGAGGACACTTTAGGAATTTAAATGGAAAGATACTAATGAAATAGAAAACTTATGCCATGCACAAGGTCCAAATTCTGCATTTTATTAACCTGGACACCTACAACACTTGATAAAAATAGCTGATGAATTAGGTTGTACCCATTGCCTATCCTTATAAAGTCCTATACCTAGAAAGAAAACGTCAGATTGTAGAATGTGGTGGCATTATTTGCTAATCGAATGAAATCTGTATTTAATCTTCATTGCCAAAGTTTCTGGAGAAAATAATGGTTTGTGGAATCGTGACACATCAAGCAGGCATGGCCCCATGACTGGGTTCAGGGTGTGCCCAGATGCTCAAACCAAGCCAGATCTTTACTAACTTGAAGGGTTGGAAAGGCCTTAGAAGTCATGAAATTCAACGCTCTTCCAATGCTTGATTACATGATCCAGACTTTGCTTTGACATTCTCCCTGAGACTGGAAACTACTGATATAGTTTCTCCTGATGTAGGTCACTCTGGTAGAACCAAATTGCTAGAAAGTTCCTCCTTACTTTGGCTAAGTTACAGACCCCTCTAATTACCCTGAATCGATCCTGGGTCTACCCTTTGTGGATCCAATCCCCACAGAGAGAATATTAGCTTTGTTTTGAGTCCCCCCCACCACCACTCTTTGCTTGTGCTTTGCTTTTCAGATACTTGTAAATGCTGTTGCAAGCCTCTGTAACCAATCCCTAATTCCTTCAGTGTTTCCTTATGTTTCCCAATTACTTCTAATCTTCTCCTCCTCTGGCCACTTTGCTCTGGCTAGACATGCCCTTTTTGCTCATGTGGCTTGCCCAGCTCTTCATGGTAGCTCCCACAATTTACATAGCTTCCAAGAATTCCTTCCTCCCCAAGGAGTTTCTTCTAATCTCGTAATCCAAGTTCTTTATAACGGAATTCCAGGTCTGACCCATTATCTACTGATTTCTAAGAAGCAACAATATGTCAGGATTTTACCGTGACACTTTGTTTGCCTTGTCTGCATCTCCTACCCCCACGCTAAAGCTCTGGGACTCATGATTCGTGGTTAGCAACGTCGGAGAAAGACCTTCAAAACAACTTGGAAGGTACTTTTGAGTCACATTCCTGCTTAGAGTAACATTATACCTGAGAGTAGACACAAAGTTTGATTTTAGGTAGCAGCCATAAATTGAACTCAGACTAAAGTGAATGGTGATGTGACAGCAATATTCTTTAATAACTGTATGTCCAGACACGTCCCTCCTCTTTCCAGTGTGTGTCGGAGAAGCTGTGAATGTGTCAGAACATTTTCTCATGATCGCTTTCTCAAACTAATGATGTCAGACTCTTTATTTATGCATAAAAGGTAGATTAAAGTTCTGTGCACTAACATATACGAGGCAAAGCTTTATTAGCCCTCTTATACTCTCACAGATGCCATCTGTGGATGCTCACAAATAGTTTTTCAATTGGTTGTAGTACTTGTTTATTTGCTCTTCTTTTATTTTCAGACTGTGCTCAGAGAACATTGTCCATGGAGGCCTGGTAAAATGCCAAATTCACAAGTTATTATGCAGAATTTGTGGTCACTGTTTGGGGAAGGAAAGTTATAATACTTTAATTTTATCCCTTTAAAAATCTAATGAAACAATCTCCGTTATGCCTTCTGTGTCTCTTCTCTTCATATTCTCTATCTATTGTTTTTTTTATTATTATTTTTTTTTCAAGTTATTGACTCTCCCTTGCATGCAAACAGTTAGGTTTGTCATGAGAATTTTTCCTTGGAAAGTGTCCTGTTTTTTATAACAATGACCATATCGTCATTTACTCCAAGGACTGTTGGCTCAAGTGGCAGAGTGACCTTAAGAGTAACTTAGGATTGGTCTCACTGCAAATTCTGTTTTCTGTAAAATTTACAATTTATGATTGAAGGCTTCTATGAAGCACACTTCTATTTTAAAATCAAGTATCTTTTCTTAAAAGAATTCTTGAAACAGATTAATGATGACTTCATAGCACTCATGATTGGGGCCAAAATAAAGACAAATGTCTTACTTGAATAAAATTTGAATTGATCATAAAAAATTATGGAAAGGACTGAGACTGAATCTGGAAAGGATTTAAGAAGACTTGGTTTATATTTAAGAAAAATGATCATTATTGGTGCCTTTCATATCTCTCTCTCTTTCCCTCTTTCTTTGTTTTTGCACGTGGTTTCTTTCACTGCTTCCTAAGAAGCCAACAAAACCATGAAGACACAGGGAAAAAATATTAAAGTATACCACAAGATGTTAAAAAAGAAACCATGTTTTGCATTTTAGACAAGATTCTATTCAAGGTCTTTGAAAACATGCATTTTAAGTCTGGCTCTTCTCCAAAAACTGAAGGAAGATTAAAGTAAGATATATACTGAGTATAATATATTGGAGCCAAGAAAAGGGTGACACTTGCCTGTAATCAGATATTGGGTTTTGACATCTGACCTTAAATTTCCTGCTTAAAGGCAAAAACCTCTGTGCTCTTTACAGAGGAAAAAGTAAGGGAGTTTCCTTTATTTAAATTAAAAACCTGTGTTCTGTTAAATGTCTCCTGAAGTTTCAACTTCTCTGAGGAAATACAGGTTTGGTACTCCTTTTGTTTGTTTCCAAAAATATATTATTTTTATATTGTATTTTACATAAAAGTTTAGTATGTGACAGTCATGAGACCTCGCGATTGTATTCACCCTATAAAATTTGTCTTGATTCCACTAAACCTTATATTAAGGGGACATACACAAGCCTGTAAGTGCAGAAAGGAGCAAGTAGACAAAACATGATTTTTTTTAAAAAGGTATGGGAAGGAAAGAAAATGGAAGAGAAAGGGACTTTGTTTAAAGATGGCAGATTGAACATATACATTTGTGTAAATTTTTTCCCCAAACCTTCTACAATGATAGATACATTGAAAAGAGAAGCAAATCTACAAGTACAAAAAAAAGGGAAACAAGATAACAGAAGAGATTATTTGGCTGCTTGTAAGCAGGTAGATGAGGTAAAAGGCCAAGGAAAAGAAATCCTAAGCCATCATGAAGCAAAAACTTTGAAGAATAACCCCAAATCAGGTGACTCTGGGAATGAGGAAGAAGATACAGTTAAAAACTAATTGGATCAAATCCTACTTAAGAGGCAGGATCCCTGATCCCTCCTTCATTCCTTCCCCCACTTTGAGCAGCGACACACATGTCCTTTTCTTATGGACAGAACATTTCCGGAAAAAGTTATCAGCTTTTCAATGTTTATATGGTTTGATTGAGCCCACCTGGATAATCAAGGATACTCTTCTCCAACTCAAGTTTTTTAACCTTAATCATATCAGTAAAGCCCCTTTTGCCACATGATGTAACATCTTTACAGGTTTCAAGGATTAGGACAGGGATATCTTTGAGGGCTATTATTTTGCCCTTCACAGGGATTTAAGAAAGGGATTGCTTTTAGAAGCATGTTTTTCAGTATTCCAGAAAAGGAATCATATTTGCTTAAAATAAACAGTGCAGCAAGAGAGAAATGGACTGACTCCAGAAATATTTTGAAAGTAGTACAGGCATTCCTGGGTGGTTGATTGGCCATGGAGAGTGTGAAAGAGGGAGCTTTCAAATATAATTCACAGATTTCCCTGTGGGGTCACTGAATGGAGAAGCTATTTCTTAAGAATTAGAATCATAGGAAAAGGAACAAGCATGAGGAAAGATGAACCTAGTTCAGGGCATGAGATGAGTCAGGAGCCAAGAAGACTTTTAGGTACGAGGCTTAAGACAAATCTCAGTTGGATTTGTAGATTTGGGAATTATTAGTCATGATATATGAAGTCATGATGCTAGACAAAATCACCAAAGGGAACATGTAGAGAAAGAATAGAAGGATTGAGAGCAGAACTCAGAGATGGAGTTATATTTAAGCAATAGGCAGAGGAGAGGGGAATGAAGATAAACTATGAAGGGTAGACGAAAACCCAGGAAGCCAGAAGCAAAGGGGACAGTGGGGTCTGAGGAACTCTCATTCTCAGAAGGCTCATGTTTGTGGGCTGTAGCACTGGGCATACCATTTATTTTAGAAGGAGAACATAAGATTTGATCAAGTTAACCATGTAAACACAAGTAATTACTACAGATTGCCCCATAGCCAGGAAATACGTATTTATCAATTGGTTCCAGGAATTCTGAAAATTTAAAGCTTATTTCTTTGTCTTAAATAGGAGGAGCCTTTTCTCTTCTTCCTACTCATCTTCTAAGTAGTTTTATAAAAAGTTGTTTTCTCCTATACCCTTCTCTTATGTTTAAAACAGACACAGGAATAGACAGATCTTTGCTAAGGACATGAAAAAATGTGCAAATCATATGAGGAATTTGCCTGTAAGAATTTAAATCTGTAGATTAGGAAATAGAGTGTAGTATTTCTATCTACTGGCTTGCATAATTTTCACTTTTGTCTCCTCCAAATAAGCCAAATTTTAAATTTCATCTACAGAGTACATGCCAAATCACATTAGAATGTACCTGTTTGCTCTCATTATTCCTAAAACCAATGGATAGGGCACCTGGGTGGCTCAGTCTGTTAAGCATCTGCCTTCAGTTCAGGTCATGATCTCGGGGTTCTGGGATCAAGCCCTGCACTGGGCTTCCTGCCTAGCAGGGAATCTGTCTCTCTCCCTCTGTCCCTCCCCACACTTGTGCTCTCTCTTTTTCAAATAAATGAATAAAGTCTTAAAAAAAAAAAAAAAGGCAAATAGATCATTATTCCAGGTATTGAGCATTCATTGGTGCTAAGGCAATTCTGGGAACCATGTTGACTATTTCATTGAACTAGTCTGTGGCTTTGCCTAAGGCTACTGATACCTGTTGTGGGCTAACCTTGACACAACATGTCTTTTCAAGTGACTTACATGCATGATTTAATATGAATATAGAAGTTAACAAGGCACTGTGATCAAAAGCCAGCTGGTATCTAATCAGATAACCATGAAATTTGAAATAATATAGTAAAATTGTTAATGGACCTATGTTGAAACGTTTCAAATGATTATTTATTTTCCAAATTATGAATGATACCATTTCTAAAGATATCTCAATGAAGCTGCCTAGATTAGTAGTAAGTTGATATGCAATTTCTTATTCTAGTAATTAAACTATTTTAAGTGGCAGACATAAAATGTGTTAGGTTTTGTCCAAAGACTGTTCCTATCCAAAATAGTACTTTATTTTTTTCCAATAAAAAAAGAAAATTCTGCTTGGTGAAACTCTTTTCTGTAAAGTTACATTGATTTTTTAGAAAAGTTAACAATCCTTACTTTAGAAGTTAGAAATAGAGTTAGGTAATCATAAAATGCCTCAGACATGCTTGTGTTAGATGCATTCTTGAATTTGTCCTTGCAAAGAGAGATCCTGGATTCTGATGACTATTTTCACAGTCACTATTACCAAGTGCTTGGTGTCTTCTTCCTGTGCCACCAGCATGGCTCAAAGTCATAAATTCTTGCTGCCTTTGACCCTAAGTTCCTTATTCACAATTTTAAAAGTTACCCAAATGAAATGCATGCCAAGACATTACAGTGTAGAGTCTCTTCTATCATAGGATTGCCAACCTTAGTGTAAGGAGCTACATTCATTTCATGAAAACCAGAAGCTCATATCCTGGAGAGAGAGGCAGATATGGAGTTAGAGTTATAGATGCTCCTAACATCATACATTGAACATTTTTAATGGTGGAATTTCTGCTGCTGTTTCTTCTCAGCACTCAGATCTAAGAAAATTGAAGAAACAGGATTAAGAAGGAATTAGCACTGACAAAAATTATAGTCTTAAAAGTATCCTCGACCAAGCCTTCAGCTATGGGATCTGAGGAACTGTGTTTTAGAATGAGCCTAAAGTTATTGTGTTTATTTTTTTGCTTGGGTTTGTTCTGGAAATAGTATTTTAGTATCTCTAGGATGTACAGGTCATGCTAATTTTCAGCCTTTAGAACTGTCCTAGCTCACTGCCTCCCTGGTATAATAGGTAGTCAGTGCTTGACTGGATAGCTGCTCTAAGCTTTAGTAAGACCAATCATGGGGCACCTGGAACCCAGTGGTGGGGTAATAAATTTGACCCAGACACTAATCTGATAGAAGTAGCTTTGCTAAGGAGCTCTAGTTACTTCACTTTTTGAAAATCAGCTCATATTTAAAGGAAAAATATGCATAACCTCAAGAAGAGACTACAAGGAAGAGGCATTGCTATTTATTGAGTGTCTATTCTGTGGGATCATTATCCTACATGCTATTATCACATTTAATTCCTATAATCCTGAGATTACCATTATTATCTCTGTATTACAGATATGAAACTGAGTCTCAGAGAAGTAGCTAACAAACAGGTTTATGCCACAAAAAGCATGAGAGGAGTTTAAACCAGATGTCTAATGCTGAAGCTGATGTTCATTGTATTAGATGACATAGTCTTCCTTGTAAGAAAGAAAATACGTGATTTTTTTTTCTGCTGTTGCCATAAAGGGTTATTTGATTATAGCTGTAGGTAATTTATCATTCTCAGATTTTGGCACATATAATCCTGCAGTCCCAGCATACTTTTTGAACTATGACCTGCTAGTATTCAAATACTAGCAAGAACATGTTTTTCTAGAAATAATAAGCATTGTATTCATCCCCATGAAGCCAATCAATCGTAAGATTCTTTTAAAAAGAATTTTTACATCAGCTAAATATTTCTAAATATCACTCATAGGTCTATTTAGTAGCTGTTAACCCCAGTAGTATTTAAATAGAAATATATTTTGGCATTAAATGTCTTTTAAACTATTGTTCTTTGTTTTTTTAAGATTTTATTAATTTATTTATTTGAGAGAGAGGGTAAAAGAAAGAACATGAGTGAGAGCAGGGCCAGAGGGAGAGGGAGAGGGAGAAGCAGACCCCCCCTACTGAGCAGGGAGCCCAATGCCAGGCTTGATCTCAGGACCCTGGAATCATGACCTGACCTGAAGGCCAACAATTAACCAACTGAGCAACCCAGTCACACCTTAGTTCTAAGATTTTCAATTTATGTTACACAGGATTTCATTTGTCTGTATATAGCATAATGTTTTCAATTATTAAATGTTCCTATAAATAAATGTGGTTGATTTGTTTGCAAATGAGACTTACATATTTAAAACTATAACTTTAGAACATTATACACTTTTTGCAGTGGTCAAACTTTTTGGATTTTCCCATACAGTCTCTACACAGGAAATATTTCTAAATTTTCTCTCCTGAGGCCTCAGATAAAAACGCATTTTCTAGCAATCTTGAGTTCTGAGGAGTTTTATATGATCAGGTCTAGCCAATGAGTTATAAGTAGAAGTCATAGATGTCACTTTGGACTAAAGACTTAATGACCTACTCATGACCCTTCTCTTGTTCCTTAGCATGGGAATCACCAATATTTGAGACAGTGATCTATCTGTTAGCCTGGGTTCTAAAGTAACTTTAGTGATCAAAGCCCCTTAGCCAAGTATTGATAGAGTGTCAGGTAAATGAGAAATGAAGCTTTATGAGAAATGTAGCACACTGATATCTGAGGACTATTTGTTACAAAGTATAACCTGGCGTGTCTGCTATAGGTGACTGATACAGTAATACTACTCTGTACCTTGACAAAGCTGTTTTTCTATCTTGAAAACTTAGACAATTTATTGCTTAATTGTTATTAAGCAAGCCATTTTTTAAAACTCAGAGCATATGTTCACACTTTTTGAAAACCATCTCTCATAATTTATTCAGCAGCAAATCTGGATAATATAACTTACCTCTTGGCTCCCTTGCACACTGTGATTATACATATCACATTCTCTCTTTGTCTTCATTGTTTCCACTATGACAGCTCTGTAAAGGACCATGGCAGGTCATTTTATATACCATGAGTATCCTACGCTTAGCAGCATTTTTAGGACAGGTAGATATAGTGGGGGCTCAATAAATATATGTTTGTTGATTGAATAATTGAATCAATGGATACATGAAGAAATAAATGCAGCATTATCAGTGGTGGCAAGATTTCACTTTTGGAAAGAGAAAAAATGATAGGAGACAAATTATAGTAACTTAAGATAAAAAATTACATTACAGGCACATTGATAGTTATTTATATTCACATAATACTTCAATGTTTACAATGAATTCTCCCTTTGTGCATTGTCCATTTAATATTCCCAACAATCTATTGAGGTGGTTTGGGCAAAGGTAATATTTGCCTCATTTTATGCATGAAGAACCTGTATGTGCAATAAAATAAAGGAACATATGAAAAATCAAAAGGCCTAGGGAGCTAAGTCTTCATGTTTGGTCATCTATTTAAATCCATCCATTCATAGTTTCTTACTGACTTTGAGGTTTTAGTTCGGGTGAAAAACTTTATTAACTTAAACTTAAAATGGGGTGTCTGGGTGGTACAATTGGTTGAGTGATCCTTGATTTCTGCTCAGGTCGTGATCGCAGTCTTTGGATTGAGCGCTGCCTCAGGCTCTTCACATATCTGGGCAGTCTGCTTGAGACTCTCTCCCTCTCCCTCTGCCCCTTCTCCCACCCATGCTCTCTCTCTCTCTCTAAAATAAGTAAATAAACACATCTTTTAAAAATCTAAAAAAGCTTTAGTCAAGAGAAGAACAGAGGTCAGGACTCATGAACTTGGGGTATGAGGTACAAAAGTAGAGGAGAAAAAGGTGTAAGGGGTGGGTGAGAGGAGAGGTATGGAGGAAAGCAAAAATAAGAAATGGAAGCATCACACAAGGCCAGAGGAGAGAGTGGTGTCCAAAGAGTAGTGTCCAAAGCGTACAAAGAGCACACTTATGTGCAGGACTCTAAAACCGATTCTATGGAATGAGTAGATATCAAAGAGTAAGATCTTTTTTTTTAACATCTATTGAAATGCAAGTCACATACCATACAATTCACCCATTTGAAGTTTACAGTTCAATGCCTTTTTGTATATTCACAGATATGTGCAGTCAATTTTAGAACATTTTTATCGCCCCAAAAAGAAATTCCATATGTTTCAGCTATCACTCCCTGAAACTTCCACCCCTTTCTTCCTATCCTAGGCAGCCATTGGTCCACTTTGTGTTTCTGTAGATTTCCCTGTTCTGGACATTCCATATGAAGAGATGCATGCAATACGTGGTCTTTTGTAGCTGGCTTCTTTCAATTAGCTGAATGTTAAGGTTCATCCATGTTTTGCCATGTATTGGGACTGCATCTTTTCCATAGCTGAATAATATTCCACTATATGGATAAATACACCATATTTGTATGTCAATTCATCAGTTAATGGACTTTTGGATTGTTTCAGTCTTTTGACCATTATGAATAATGCTGTCATAAACAACCATATACAGGTTCTGGTGTGAACATATGTGGGCATTCTCTTGGGTACATATCTAGGAGTGAAATGGCTGAGTCATACAATAACTTATGTTTAATCATTTGAGGAGCCATCAGACTGTTTTCCAAAGCAATTTCACCTCCAATTATGAAGTCACAACACAGTGATGAAGGTTATGAAGAAGAGATGTACTGATTCCTTCAAGGTGGGGATTTTAGAACTTTGAAGATTTTGGAAACAATGTGGCTGAGTTTGAAACATGGCTCTGTCACTTGCTGGCTGTGTGAGCCAAGGAAAGTTGCTAATCCTCTCTATTCATAAATTTCTACCCCTGCAAAACGGGCACAATTGTAGTAAGTACCTCCATCAGTTGCTGTGGATATTAGAGGTATAGGTGTGGAGGACTTGCCTTGATCACTGGCACACAGGAGCACTGTATTCATGTCAGCCTATACAAGGAATTTCTAATGAAGAATGTGCTATTTAATTGTCCAATTGGGCTGCAATGCACTGAGTTGTGTCCTCTCACCCAAAATTCATATGTTGAAGCTCTAACTCACAATGTGGTGGGATTTGGAAATTGAGCCTTAGGAAGGTCATTAGATCTAGATGAAATCATGAGGGTGGAGCCTTCATCATGAAATTAGTGTTCTTATAAGAGACACCAGAGAGCTAGCTAGCTTCCTTTCTCCCCTTCTCTCTCCTCCATGTAAGGGTGTGGCAAGAAGGCAGACAACTGGAAGCCAGGAATAGAGCCCTCGTGGGGGAATCAAATTCATCATCACCTTGATTTTGGACTTCCCGACCCCAAGAACGAAAAGAGATGAATGCCTTTGCTTAAGCATTCGGGCAATGATATTTTGTTAAGGCAACCCAAGCTGATAAATACAAGGACTCAATAAAGGTATTTTTCTTTTTCTATATTGAAGAAGCCTATGCATATTTCAAAGCAGATTGGCAGAAACCAATGGGTAGAGTCTGAAGGTCCTTGAACTCGAAAGGGGGATATATCCACATAGTCTTTCATGGGCTCCCAACTTCTTTTTTTTTTTTTTTTAAGATTTTATTTATTTATTCATGAGAGACAGAGAGAGAAAGAGAGAGAGAAAGAGAGAAAGAGAGACAGAGACAGAGAGAGAGAGAGAGGCAGAGGGAGAAGCAAGCTCCATACAGGGAGCCTGACGTGGGACTCGATCCGGGTCTCCAGGATCAGGCCCTGGGCTGAAGGCAGGCACTAAACTGCTGAGCCACCCGAGCTGCCCGGGTTCCCAACTTCTACTTCACAATTCACAACTTGAACTTCACTAAAGTTGGTGGGATCCTGATCTTTTTTTTCTACATTACATTAGAACCGTGCACACAGGTCAAATGTTTCATAAGGGCCAGGTGACTCGTGGATGGAAATAGTCTTGCTTTGCTCTGCTTTATTCTGCTTTGGATTAGAAATGGGCTTTTTGCATGTCTAACAAAACAACATCCTCCTTTCAGTTTTAAAATCAAATTCCCCATTACCTGATTTTCCCTACAAATACTATTAAGATTGGTGGCAATGTGACAGAAGAGGGATGCTGGTGCCAAGTGTCTTACAATTTCTAATGAGTTTCTTACCACTTTCTTACCACTGTTTATCTAGTGCTCAGCATTGTACTCGATGTTTTGCAGGGAGTATGCATAGGAAAAAAAAAAGAAAAAAAGAACATTTTTTTTTTTAAATTTAAGGATGTTGTGTTTTATACTGTATACAAACCACAAATTTAGGATTAACTTAACACCATTACAAAACAACATTCCTGGAAGTTTCAGCAGCTATATTACCAGAAGAAGAGTAGAGACTGGAGACAAAAACAATTCAAGCCTGTGAGGAAATAAAAGGGAGAGAACATCTGGATTGAAACATGGAAATGAGTTTGTCTGGAGATGAGCTGTACTGTTGATGGGTCAGTGGGGGTGGAGAGAAAAGCAGAGAGACAATTCCAGAGTTGGTTGTAAAACACACAGAGGCAGCAACGTGGGCACTGTAGACAAGGGTTAGCAAACTGTTGTCTGAATGTCTTAGAGGTTTTTATGCTGGGAGAACTCTCACAAAGTTCTTGTTCCTTCGTGATTTCCAAGTCTCTTCTCTTTTTCTTGTCATGCAGGTGACTATGTGGGTCTTGAAGAAATTGGTGGCAAGAAGTCAATGTCCGAATGAGAAGTTCAAAATACTAATTTTGGGCACCTGTGTGGCTCAGTGGTTGAGTGTCTGCCTTTGGCTCAGGCCGTGATCCCGGGGTCCTGGGAGGGAGTCCCACACCAGGTGCTCTGCAGGGAACCTGCTTCTCCCTCTGCCTATGTCTCTGCCTTTCTCTCTGCATCTCTCATGAATAAATAAATAAAGTCTTTAAAAAAAATAATACTAATTTTTAGGCTGCTCCTCAAAACACATGGTATTGTGCATCTTCCTTCATGTCATCATTTAACTTTGGGTACACCGATTCCTCCCTTTTCCTCAATTATAGCACAGGCAGGGTAGAGATTTCTAATAGATGGATAGAATTCTGCTTTTGAAAATATGTTTATATCTGTTTTATCATACTGGCCTTTGAAAATATACTCTTTTGATTTAAAATATAGGAAGGAAGAAAGGAAGGGAGGAAATTAGAACAGAAGGAAGAAAAGAAAGGAAGAGGAGATGGGAGGGAAATGGAGGTTTATTTACATGATTTGTTCTAAGTTCTCCTTACTGTCTTTATCACTTTCCTGTCATCTGCTTAAATAGCTCAGCCTCCCAGCACGTGATGAGGTGGGAGGCCCTGGGTTGGAAAGTTCCAAGGCACAAGAGGTTGCTGTTCATTCACCATGTGGCCTGCCTGCTAGTTATGGCTCAGTCAAAAGTGCCAGCAATTTCCATCAAGGCCAGGGCTGTTAAAGGTAAATATCCCCTGCACAGAGCTGCTATCTTTCTCTGGCTCTATCTCCCAAATGATTCGGGAAACATAAGATTTACTCAGGTGACTTTGAGAAGTAAAAGATGATGGTAGGTCACAGGATGCCTTGCAAAATTGAGCAGTGGACGTGGAGAGCATCCCCGGCCACTAAACAGACAGAACAGGCTGGGATTCTGCGGTTGATGTCATTGATGGGAAACTGGATGAAGAGAATCCAAGATTCATTAAAGGACTGTGTCTTCCTCCAGGGGGAGAAACCTGCAGAGGGGACTGTGCCATTTCATGTTAGGGTAACATGGCTTGGTGAAATAGACCAAAGGACTGGTTATATTGGGCTCTTCTTAGGGGACATGAGAGGTAGAGAAAATCTCAAGTGTGCTCTACCTTCCTCCTCCTACCATCTCCTCATTAGACTTATAGAACAGTAAATACAGGTCAAAATAAATACCAAACTGTCCTTGAAGGGTAGGTGTAATAAAATACGAATATTGCTAATGATAATAATAAATAGTAACTATTGTAATTATTTTGAAGAACAACATGAAAACTGATTAAGTATGCAAATATGGACACAAAGATCAGTCAGCCCAGAAAAGAGATAAAAGGTAGAAGAAGGTGGGGTGGGTAGATTACATATATAATAATGCATAATTAATAGCTATATTATATCACTAATATTATGCATTATATATAATTTTAGGTATAATTATACATATATATCTGTGTATATATCTATATATAAATAATAGCATTTTCTTTCTGTCTTTTTTTTTTTTAATAATAGCATTTTCTATTTGGAAAGCCACTGCCTCTTCCCATGGGCTACCTCCTTGGTCACTGCCATTTTGCTTGAGGTATGATCTCCGTCAACTATAAGTCCCATCCTCATTTACCAGATTTTGTAAATGACATTGAGGATCCAAGTTAGGGCAGATCTATGTAAATATTCATATTTATGGATATACATAGGCACGTTATATATACATACATACATATGTATATACATGGCACATACACATATATACATATATACATATATATAATGTGTCTATGTAAATCCATATATATACATTATATATGTGACATCTCCATGGAATGTGGTAATTAGACTTTTGCTTTTTTATTTTTTTTTTATTTTTTTTTTTTTATTTTTATTTTTATTTTTATTTTTTTTTATTTTTATTTTTATTTTTTTTTTTTTTTTGACTTTTGCTTTTTTAATGTGCATTCAAAGCCAAGAGCTTTTCCTGTCCTAATCCTTTGCATTATGTTAAGGAAATGGATTCACTAGCTGGAATTTAAAATTCTTCAGTGCGTTCACATTGTGTACCCTCTTTCACCTCATCTGCATCTTGCTGAATCAACATTTGAATTACTGTGAAAGGGAAGGAGCCTCCAGTGAGGATCTCGAATCCTGACAGGCATCAACTTGAGAGGGGTTGAAAAGTGCAAAGGAGTCAAGGTATCACTTAATAATGGATGGAAGCAGAGGGATCAAGGGCAGAGGGGATTGCCTTAAGCTTATTTCAATTGCAAGTTTTAGCCATCTGAGACTCCAGGGTGGGAAGCACCTCCCAGAGATCAATCAGTCCATCCCTCTGCCTCTGGGCAGAGCCACACCTAGGTAATTCCAGACTGATGAGACGCTACTTCCCTTGGGATTGACTGTGATTGTGCTGACCAAAAAGTACTTCAACTAGAATTACTAATGACTCAGGCGCTTCAGAGTCACGAAGTTGTCATTTATAGCTTAATTAGCACCGTTTAAACCACATCATTTTTACTACATTTCGCATTGTCAGTTGGTTGTAACTAATAAGAAAAACCCAAGTCATAAACAATTTCATTATTTGAAGTAGTAAAAGCAATAAGCCAGACACATTATGTTGGCTTCAGAAATTATAGTAGTAGGCTTTGTTTCAAACAGAGATGAACTATATCAGCATGCAAAATATTTTTTGAATGCTCAAATGTCGAATCTAGCCCAGACTATTTAAAAACAAGAGAATATGAATCAGTTATATTTTTATTAGTAAACATTAGAAGACCCTAATAAATAGATTTATGTTAAAACAGATGTACATAAAAAATACTTTCACTTACATAAGGAGAAGTAAAAGTTCCAGTATTGTTACTCATGTTAAAAATGTTTAAAATGGGGAAAAAGAATAGTCAAGTTTCTATCTCTATTTATCATCTATCTACATTTATGTGCATTTTTTAAGATTCTAAGCTATTGTTTTTTTCGTTTTTTCTGCACCTCACGAAGATTTCGCTATATTATTTAATTTATTTAAATGGTAGACTATTTCTTATCAGCAGTTTTCGGTTTATAGAAAAATGGAGTGCAGAATATCAAGTTCTCAGATACCTATTCATTCCTCCTGATACTAACACTGTCAGTATTTTGGATTTTGAGCATTCTAATAGGTGCAGAGTGGTATCTCATGGTTGGTTGGTTGGTTGATTGATTGATTTGAGATTATGAGATTTTATTTATTTATTTGACAGAGAGATTGAGAGAGCACAAGCAGGGGGAGAGGCAGGCATAGGGAGAAGGAGAATCAGGATCCCTGCTGAGCAAGAGGCCCAATGTGGGGCTGTATCCCAGAACCCTGGGATCATGATATGAGCCAAAGGCAGACGTTTAACAGACTGAGCCACCCAGGTGCCCCTCATGCTTGTTTTAATTTGCAATTTCTTATGGCTCAGATGGTGAACACCTTTTCTTTTTTTTTTTTTTTTGAACACCTTTTCATATGCTTATTAGCTATCTGTATATCTTCTTGGATAAGGTGTCTGTTCAGATCTTTCCTCCATTTAAATGGGTTGCTTGTTTTCTTGTTGAGAAGTGTGATATATAGATAGGCATTTCATGATGTTGCAATAGGGCATTGTGTGAGGGGAAACATTCTCTAGTCCTTGTCTGGGTCTGCCTCTTAGTGAGCAAGCCTATGTCCCTGAGCTGTGAGTGTTTCTCATTCCCCCTCCTCCATCCTTCTTAGATGGATAGGATGGCTATAGGGGCTAGAGTTGGAGATGTTCCACCCCTTAGATCAGTTACACTCTGATAAAACTCTTGTAGGTTAAACTCTGGTCAAATATTTCTTCTTGAGGACAGCCTTTATTTATTTATTTATTTTTAAATATGTATTTATTTTAGAGAGAGAAAGCATGAGCAGGAGGGTCAGAGGGAGAGAGGGAGAGAATCTTAACCAGACTCTTCTTCACTGAGTCCAGAGCCTGAGATGGGGCTCAATCTCATGACCCTGAATTCACGACTTGAGCCAAAACCAAGAGTCAGCCACTTAACGAACTGCACCACCCTGGTACCCCCAAGGCTTAATTAAGAACAGAATGCTCTGGGCATATTTCAAAATATCTACCCTGCCCCCATCCTCCTGGAAGGGCAAGGGGACTTTTTTCTCAGATCTTCACTGTGGAAACCTGGTAGGGCTCCTGAAGGTACAACTCACAAAAGTGTGGGGCTCCTACAAGACTGGGCCTCCATGGCATTTTTAACTCTCAGCCTTGTCCACATCAAGCATTCAGAAATTTGTCAATCATCATTTAGATTTCCCTACTCTAGCACTGGATCCCACAAAGGTTTCTGCTCCTAGGTTTCTGTTCAGGTAGGTTGTGATTCTCCATATCTTCTTGGTTCTTCAGTTTTAGAGATATATACTTATGTGTGACCTGAATTCTCTGATAGATCTAAGAAGAGTTCTAGATTTTTAGGTTGCTCAAGATTTTTGTTGTTGTTGTTGTAAAGATTGAAGTGACAACCTCCATGCTCCTTACATGCTGGACCAGATACCAGATGTCTCCCAACTATTTATTTCTAGAAACTTAAGCTGGACATCCATTGGTGTGGTTAATGGTCTCACTCTCATACTTGCTGTTTTCATATTCTCACAAAGCCTTTTAAATCATGTTGTTTTCTTCTCAACAGTGATTAGTTTTTCTTAAGTTGCTATCAAGTGACAATTTCATAAAAAAGATCTTCTTTTCATTGACATGCGTTTTTGTCAGTCAACGTCATTAAGATATTTTAATAATATCAAAGCCTCAGGGTATTTTAAGATGATACATATTTTCTCTGAGCATGAGTTTAAGTTTTCCAAATTTTTATTAAATGTATCTGTACTATAAATCCATCAGGGACATAGAAACTCTCAAGTCACACATAAAACTAAGTCTGAAACTATTAACTAACCTGAATTAGTGAATGTATAAGTCTACAGTAAAATCATAATCGTGATGTAGTGGGAAATGAGACTATAAAAACATATTCATTTCCTACTGAGTTGTCATTTTCTTTATTTCTATAATTGATCACTTAGATTGCTGGGGCTGCTAATTGAATTATATTTTAAAACATATATTCTTTATTTGGAGTAGTGGAAACTGTGAGCCATGTAGATTATGACATAATTACACATCTAGTTTTCCTTTTTATAAATGATTTTTAAGTTTCAGCAATCCTATAAATACATGCACACACACTTTTTTTTTTTCTTTTTGTAATTGTATTCTCTATGTTAGCACTTCTTAAACAGCATGTTTTTCTTAGCTGGAATTTCACAAATTTTATTCACTCACTCACTTCCTTACTTCACCAGTGAGGGTAATAAATGTGATGTAGGGCTCATCATTAGTCCCTGTTCTTGCTTGACTTTCCATTTGTGATAAAAAAGAAATGACAACTTTATCTCAACCATACTAAGTAAAAAACAAACAAAAATTACTAATTAGTTGATCTAATGAATAAGGCCTAAAGGGCAATTCTTTCTCTGCTCCTTGCCTTCTATTTCTGCCATTAATAATCCACTTTTGAACATTTGATGAGGAGGGGCACCTGGGTGGCTCCGTGGTGGAGCATCTGCCTTGGGCTCAGGTAGTGATCCTAGGATACTGGGATCGCATTCTGCATTGGGATCCCCCACAGGGAGCCTATGTCTCTGCTTCTCTCTGTGTATCACATGAATAAATAAATAAAATCTTTATTAAAACAATTTGAGAAGGATAAGAGCACCTATTGTCTAAATGGCTAATTTAGAAAGCAGTTTTAGAATGTTTGCCAAATGCCATATACCCTTCAATCACTGCCATTTTTAAAAGTTGGTATGTGTCCAGCTAGAGCTTAAGACATTATAGAGGTACTTCAAATGGATTTCTAAGTTAAAAGTTGATAATGTTGTCTTCAGACTTCTAACTTCCATTAATGGTCATGTGAAAAAATTAACCCAAAGCTAAATATATGAAGCACCTTAAAATTGTGGAAATAGAGATACGATTTGATAAGAGGAGATGTCTTGTCTTCCTATACAGAAGTCATTGAGAGGGTGCCTGGGGGGCTAGTTCTGTTAAGCAACCGCCTTTGGCTCAGGTCATGATCCCAGGACCCTGGGATCGAGTCCTTCATTGGGCTTCCCTCACAGTGAGGAGTCTCCTTCTCCTTCTCTCTCTACCTCTCTCCTTTGCTTGTGCTCTCTCTCTCTTTCAAATAAATAAATAATTTTTTTGTTATTGAAAAAAAAAGCCATGTGCTAAATTAATGTCGATATACATTTTTGTAATTTAATTTTTGTTTTTTTAAGATTTTATTTATTTATTCATGAGAGATAGAGAGAGAGGCAGAGGGAGAAGCAGGCTCCATGCAGGGAGCTCGATGTGACTTGATCCTGGGACCCCAGGATCACACCTTGAGCCAAAGGCAGATGCTCAACCACTGAGCCACCCAGGTGTCCCACATTTTTGTAATTTAATAAAGATTATCTAACATCTCTGATTTTATTATTGATAAAAGAGAAGCTACCTTTGTGGGCGGACATGTATGTGTAATATCAACACCTGTGAGACAGATAACTAATAAAGAAATGTAGGATTGTTGAAGATGTATAGTTTGTACCACAAAGTTTCTACGGAGGGCAGTGAGTGGCACAACTGAGCTATTGATTCCTGAATGTATAATTGCTTTGGTCTGTGGAAGTTCAAAGGTTCACTTTAAATAAAAAACTTTATTCTTGCAGCAAACAAAAAGTCTTTATATTAAGATAGACCCAACCAAAGGCATTCAGCACTGCTAACTTTAAGTCATTTTGTTTGACATTAAATATTGCAGGCCAAATCTTCCCTGGGGTGATGCTTTGGCCTTGTAGAAAAACAAAACAAAATAAGATCATTCTGTCCACCTTGTTGATGGTTCTTTTGTCAGCCTGAGTCAGGCACATGTTACACACTCAACAGTCCACAAAGTTGAGTTCTGCTCCCTGTTAACCATGTCAATTACCAGGTCTCCCTAGCGCTGCTATGCTTGTGTCTGAACTGCCCCTGTGCTAATCTCATTTTTGAGTCTTTGATAATAACAGCAATCATGGCAAATGCTTACTTAATACTCACTCTATGCCAACCTCCTAAGTGCTTTGTAGGTATTAACTCTTTTAATCTCCATGGCAGTCCTATGAGGCACGCTGTTATTATCATTTTTTTTACAGATGTAAAAGGAACAACCATCTGAGGTAGGTTCTATTATTATTTCTATCATACAGGTGTAGGTACTATTAGCATCTGCATTTAACAGATGAGCATACTGTAGCACAGAGTGGTTAAGTAAACCTCACAAATGTCACTTAGGCTGGTGCAGGACAAAAGCAGGGTTTGAACCTGGACATTCAGTTTCCTAGTCCCTGCTCTTAAGTACCTCATCATCAAGCCTCAATCTCCCATTAAGTGTTGTTGGTTCATGTGGGTTTGATTTTTAGCTTCTCTAATGGACTTGATTTGGCTCTTGAGGTTCTTTTCCTATGTGAAGTCCATTAAAGATCATCCTCTTAATAAATACCAGTCTGTCACCTCTTCATTGATACAAACAGTTGTCTGCGTGTATGAACGTGTGGGTTTGTGTACAATTGCATGTGCATGGATGTTCACAAGATTAAAGTTGCAGGCTGAATGGGTTCTTGGAAAGCTATGTCTTACGCATACCAAGATCTCTAATAAACAGCAGTTGAAGAGTGCCCCAGAAGATACAATCCTCCACAGCCCAGCATTCAGCACAACAAGCCCTTAAACATGGTCTTAGTGAATTTTTCCTCTCAAAGCTGGTGAAGCTGTGGGTTTCCCCACATCCTTGCACAGATTATCTGATGTGTCTGCAATCGAGGTTAAACATAAACTCTGGGAGAAAGTTATTTAAGGCCCTATGAGCAGTTAAACAAAAGTATGTAAACAGAGAATTATCCAACTTCAAAATTTACCTTGTTTTGTATGGTTTTAGTTTTCAGTTTTATTCACAATTCATCACCCAGTCAAGAGATCTGCAAGTTCAAATCTCATTAGGTACAATAGCAAAAAGAAAAAAAAAAAAAAACATTAAAAAATCTGTATCCACAAGTTATATCATATTCTCTCCCTTAAATTTATTTCCTTCTTTGAGCTTAGGTGAAAATAAAGTAAAAGAAGCCAAGTGATGATGTTTTAGGTAATCTAAATTAATGGAAATGTGATGGATTGCTGGCATTTATAACATTTTAAAGATGATTCAAAGCAGAGATACACATATGCAGAGAGATATGACTTAGCATTTTTTAAAAAAATTTTGTATATTTTTTACTGGAGTTCGATTTGCAAACATATAAAAAAAAACTGAGTGTTATACTATATGTTGACTTATCATTTGAATATGATGGTTGCATTATAATTGACCTATATGGAGCACTTAGTGTATTTTAGACACCATTCAAAGTGCTTTATATTTCTTAACCAAATCACTCTTTTGTAACAAGCCTACTAGAGAGATTTGATTAACTCCTTGTTAATATGAGACAGTGTGCTCCAGCTCGGAGGGAAGAGAGTCAGGATTGACATGCACGCAGCACAGCTCCAAGGCCAGGCTGTTAGCTCCCACTGCCTTTTCTGCAGTTTTCAAACATTGATGCTGGTGGAAAGATTCTCCACGTTCTGTTTCCATAAAGGAGAGGGAATATGAAAATTCAAGGGAACAGCCTTCACTCATCTTGCCCAAGGTGGGAGGAATGAGGTGCTTACCATGAGTCAGGCAGCAGGAACTCAGCATCTCTCCCAGGCTACTTCCCGTTTGGAACTAGCTTCTCCTCCCAGCAGGGCATTTCCCTTCTCTGCTCTCCTTGCAGTCAGGTCAGTTTAGCTATGTTGAGGGAGGCCTTAGGCTGTCCAGCCCTCATGCTGGTGATTGATGTGAGATAAAAAATAGCAAGCTCATTGAAAGCTGCATTCTTGAATC
The DNA here is from genome assembly GCF_048164855.1 of Canis lupus baileyi. NCBI lineage: Eukaryota > Metazoa > Chordata > Mammalia > Carnivora > Canidae > Canis > Canis lupus. The sequence continues at coordinate 40,839,459 of NC_132861.1, read as the reverse complement.
AGCTAGATTGTTGACGTTGTGCTTTGCTTGTGCTTAAAACTGAAGTCTATTTCTCAATTGGTTCTAATTTGGGAGTCCTAAAAGGTCCTAAAGCTTAGGGCCCTAAAACTTAGTGTACTTCTGCCATAGTTATGATGTCCTTCATTGTGTTCATTTTTCTGGACAAGGCATCCTTGGCATCTGAGTAGCAAAAACAAATATTTCTTTACGGTTTAGGGCTAAGGTGTAAGGAAGCTTATTGGGTTTCTGTTCTTTAGCTCAGGTAGGAGTCCTGAATGATTCAAAATAGCTCAACAGAGTTCTTCATTGGACTATGAGACCTAATGGTAGTCAGGTGGTCATTTTTCAGGTGACTTCCATGTGTGTGATTTCTTCGGGGACCTCATGTTTAGGGCAATATGGAGAGGGCCCCATCTTCTTTTTCCCGGAAACAGAGCAAAAGATGAGCATAACCTATAAAGAAGAAGCAAAGAAGAGGACATAATCCAGTGCAAAGGCAATTCTGGCTCTCTTGCTACCTTCAAATCTTCTCAGTGGAAATAAGATCTTTCCCTAGAAACTCAGGCATGAAATCTCAGGCAGATGCATGCTTTTTATGATCACTTGTAGGTAATAAAAGTCCCATGATCTCTTCCAGTAAGCAAACAAGTTTCACTTTAGTAATTACAATGGTTTGATATCATGTGTTAATATTTCTATAATACTCATTTAGGGGAAGATTTTCTTTTCACCCAGCTGAGGCTGGCAGTTTATAGCCCCAGTCTTTCCAGAAAGCTAACCATTATCTCTATTGCTCACCTCCCCACCACTCCCTTTTGGATCCTCTCCAGGATTAGCGCAGAGGGAGAGACAAAGGAGAAAGACAAGAGATGAGGAAGGTGCTTACCTACGTGGCAATGTGGATCTGGGTTATGTTCTGTGGTCTTGGTAGATATTCAAACCCATCTCTTTCTATCAAGGGTACCTTCCTGAGTTTCTCAACTTTTCCTCTGGAATATTTAGCTGTACTTTCTATCATCCGTGGCATATCTTTCTCTGGCCATCAGAACTCTCATCAGCCTCTGATCTCTGATGATCCTTTCATACCAGCTCTCCTGTCAATCCTATCATCCTTATAGGTGGTCTTAGGGAGTGTCAGGAGGATATGTCTTTATAGTCCACTTCTAGATCATGAGCAAGACTCAAGCATTATTATAGAACTGTAGATAACTTCAACATGACCTGTGATCTCTTTTCCTGTCCCACTGTTTCCAGCTGAAAGCTACAAATTCTTGCCTTCAGAATACTCTGCATTTGCTGGGCTCATGCTCACTGCATACCTTCTAATGCCTGGTATCCATCTCAAGCTCACTGAGTGACTCTTTTGAAGCTTATATTTTGCAATAAGGCACAAAGGTTTGGATGGAGAATAACTTTACAGTACTCCACTAATTTCCCAAGAATGTCTTCAGAAAGAAAAAACAAATCTCCTCTGACCACTACAACCTTGATCATCTTGTATGCATGCTATTGGTGATATTCTCTATATTTTATATTTTTACTGTTTTTACAGTACCTACTTTGAAATACTACTTATCAGACTTGCTTTCTTATTGCTCCCTGTGTTGTCTGGATGAAAACATTCAAGTTAACATCCAGCCGCATGAGCTTTCATTTGAGGACAGAAAAAAGAAGATGAAGAAAGGAAGAGTAGTTTTTCTTCAGAAGCCCCCATGGGCAATGTGAGCAAATAGGATTCCCCTTTTCTTATCCCAGTGAAAGACAGAGGAGAGGTGAAGAAAGAAGACAGATGCTTCCTTATCATCACTTCTGGCTGAAACTCTCTCCTAGACAGGAAAATGCAGAGAGAAACATCTCCAAGCAGCTCAGCAGAGTGATGGTTTCCTACTCAATAGTTACTTTTCTCCTTTCTTCCTAATAAACCTTATTTTTTTAAGATTTATTTATTTATTTATTTATTTATTTATTTATTTTAGAGAAAGCTTATGTGAGAGGGGAGGGGTAAAGGGAGAAGGAGAGAATCCTTAAGCAGACTCTCCACTCTGATCAAGCCAGACACATGGCTTGATCTCAGGACCCCAAGATAATGACCTGAGCCAAAATCAAGAGTCCACCACTTAACCAGCTGAGCCACTCAGGCACCCTCACTAATAAGCCTGATTTTGATGGGGACAGCCATAAGCCCAGTTTAGAAAATACAAAAACAAAAACAAATTAAAACTCTGCATTTCTTAAACTTATCTGCAGAAAGGGCAGGCAATGAAAATCTAAGTGATACTTAGCTGCCTGAAAGAGGAGCTGGCTCAACCATTGACACTTCACTCTTCCTCTGGTCTGAGATGCTAACTTGTTGCTAAGGTTGGAGCTGATACCTTGCAACAATGATTGAATAACCAAAAGAATCATGGAGACCCTCAGCTGATATTTCTGAGCTCTAAACACTCACTTGCAGACTTCTTGCTACAAGAGAAAACTGTAAACCCTCATTTGTCTAAGTGAGTACTTTTAGGTCGCTATTACACCTAAAATGGATTCTAAATTATATACTAGCTGTGGAATTTGGGGCAGGTCCCATAATGTCTCCAGAGCTCAGTTTCCTGATTTCCTGTTTTCTGATGCTGGTACCATCTCAGAAATATTTTGAAGATCAGCAAGTATCATGCACAGACAGTATTTAGCAGAGTTCCATATATTATGGTAAGTAAGCGGTAAATCGATGTAAGTTACCATTCCTTGTCTTCATATAAATATGCATATTCCTTAAATCCAGTGTAGACTCTAAATCAGGAAAATATAGGCTGTGACTGAGGGAAATAAGGTATCTCAAGAAATCACTGCAACTACCTTAGAGTTTCCCTGATCAACTTTGATTTCTAAAATTTAGAAAAAATGAAGATGTAATAAAAGCCAATAAACTTTGAAGATGTAATGAAAGCTAATAAACTTTGAAGTCAGACAAATCCATGTTAATTAATTCCGTATAACAAGAGTGGGTTATTCAGACGAAAGGAGCTCATATCTTAAGTTTAGGAAATGATAGGGGTTGTTTGGACTCATGCTAATTCAAGAGGATTTTGTAATTTCCATATTTACTTTTGTGATTGCCAGATGTGATGTTCCAAAATGTTATTTATAACTAAAACTCTCACCTTCCAACAGATGTAAGCTGCAACAGATGGTAACTGCCCTGGTTGTGGCCACATAGATTAAAATATATGCATGCGTATGCATGTGTGTCCATGAATATATGCTTATGAAGTAGTATTTTGAAATGAGATCACTTTTCTTTAAAATATAACACAGGCAACTTATGAAAGTAGGACGAAAATGTAGGGGAGGACAGTGACTTTTTATTAACTCTTCATGGTCGTTAATCACAGCTTAAGCAAATGCTAGCCCTATCTTCAGCCTTGATAATTCATTTTATGTTTCTTTTTTAAAATTTTTCCTTCAATCTTTATCTGGCTTCATATTCCTCCTGAAGTTCTACTATGGAAACTTCAAGTCTAAGATTTTATATTTTATACCATCTTGGAGTCAAAGGCTTTTTAAGGTTAGCCTCTGAAGAGCTCTCTCCTCCTAAATACTGCCTTTAGCATGGACCCGGCATCTCACTAGACAACTGTTGTCAATAGTGGGAAAAGATTACAGTGGGAAAGATTACACATCACTGCCAAAAACTCATGCTAGTTCCCATAGTATCTTATCTTTCATCTTTAAGCTACCTAAAGGTTTATATCTAGATACTTGATTCTTCCATAACGCACAAAAATTCGGTTATCAAATCTTTTTTTCAATATAGTTCTTAAGTTCTTTTATAATGGAAATTTGAATTTTTCATTGGTGCCTCAGTTATAATATAAAGAGCCATGGTACCTAGTTGTAGAGAACGCTGACTAAGCTTATGTAGTACGTCCAGGGCAAGACCACCTTCATGGACATACAACATAAGCAGTCGCACAGGCTCTGTGTTGGGTTTGGTTTATGCTCTGCTATCCTCATATTGAAATTCTTCATAATGTTTTTGAACAAGGGGCTCAGCATGTATTTTGCACTAAATTTGCAAATTATTGTAGCTGGTCTGGGGCTCAGTATTTGACTAATTCTATTTAGTTGAAGCTCTAATTCCTCACATAAGTTGATTTTCCAGAGGCTAAGTCTTCCAGCAGCATCGTTTCCCAATGGGCTTTCCTCTTGATTTCAGGAATCCAATATTACATTAACAAAGTCCCTAGGGTTTGGGATTTATACCAATGTTTTATAATTGACTTTGTCTTTTTTTTATTATTTTTTTTATTTATTTATGATAGTCACAGAGAGAGAGAGAGAGGCAGAGACACAGGCAGAGGGAGAAGCAGGCTCCATGTACCGGGAGCCCGACGTGGGATTCGATCCCGGGTCTCCAGGATCGTGCCCTGGGCCAAAGGCAGGCGCTAAACCGCTGCGCCACCCAGGGATCCCGACTTTGTCTTCTACAGTAAAAATGAAGTTGGAGTGCCTTCATATTCTTTAAGGCTACCATGTATACGGAAATGCTGTATTTTATAGATTAATTCTCTTAATCTATATCAGCCATATTTCTCTCCTTTCTGCTACACATTTAAGGGTGATGATCGCTTGCAACTCAAATCTCAATGTATAGCAATATAATCAGTATTTTTAAAAAGATAATACTGACACTTTTTTCATGTGATTTAATAAAATATCTTTGATGCAGACTCTGAACAAGTTGTTTTAACTAAGATTGAATTTGGATTTTGTACGTTTATGTATTCTTTCAGTATTTTAAGTGGGACACAGTATTTGAAAAGTAGGAATGGCTGAAATGTTAAAGTGATGTTTTTTTTTTAAATGCACACAGAGCTAATATATGATTGTTAGGTACAGAGATCAATTACAAGGTTCTATTTTCTCTTAACTGTTTCCTGAGTGAGATAGATTTATTTCTCAGAAAATGTGCCGTATAAGTCAATATTACTAATATTGTGTTTGTCTACAGTGGCTTTGAGGTTCTGATACTCTAGAGAATATTAAGAGTTGATGCAATTTAGTTATTAGGCATTATAGTTTTTTTAAAGTTTTAGTACGTAGTGATTAATGTGCAAGAGTGTTAAGGTAATGTCAGTTATTTTAAATTACTACATTTATTCATAGGTCTCTTCCAGCAAAACACATGTTGAGCTAATATGTACAAGAAGCAAACTATAGGTAATGCTTTGTATGTACTATAGCACATTTTTAAGAGCCAATGCTTTATTTTCTCCCATCAAGGGGTTTATTTGCTTTTTTTTTATATTAAAAATATTTATAAGCTCTATTTTCTGTTCTCCATCAATTGCATGTCTGTTTCTTACATACGTGACAATTTTTTCATTTTTGTTCTTTTCCCATCTTTTTCTCCTTTTCTTCTGCTTTCAGTGAGCTTTACCCTTTTAGTTAATTCATCTCTTGACAACTTTCCAGACTCCAAAACTTAATAATTTCTGTTGTCCCAGAAGAGAGGTGAAAGGCAGGTTTTTTTCATCCTTAAGACCATAATTCCCTTTGTTTTATACTTAAGAGCTTCATATTTGCTACCATTCGTAGTTAAACATTCCAAACAACACCCCTGCATTAAGCAGAAGTTTTATCTTTTTCTCTGTGTTCTCTAAGTGACCTTTCTGAATTGCTCATTCTCAAAAGTGTTCCTTATGTGAGTCATACATCCTCATGGCTTCTCTCTCATTTACAAACACTGCATGCAATTTCAGAGGTCCACAGGCCCTTGAGGCCAGATCATGAACCGAGTATTACGAACACCTGCTCTAATTTATCAATTTCTATTTTACAGATATTGTATTGTGTGTAGTTTTCCATAATATTACTCATTCTTTGTTACCTACTTTTACTTTCTTACTTTCTACCTTGCCACTTTCTTTATTGTATCCTTCTTTTTTTTTTTTTTTTTTTTTTAAAGAATGTCCCTTTCATCTTCAAGTTTCATGTCTGGTGTTAACTGTTTTATTTTGTTTTGTTTTGTTTGTTTTTGTTTTTGTTTTTTATAAAAAGTTCTGAGCATACTCTCATCCTTTTTGGCTTTTTATAAATGAAACATTCAGTCAATGACTTGAGTCATTCAGCCAATATGACTTGAGTACCTTGTATATGCTAGACATAATGAGGTATGTAAAATTAAACCAGAAATGATTTTTCTCTAATAACTATATTAATGTTAGTTGATAATATTGATATTTTTAATGACCAATATTAAGAGAATATATTTTATTTTCTAAGAACTCTGCTAAATATGTTATCACAATCCTTCATCCTTTTATTACTTCACTTTCTTTTTTCTCCTCCTGCTTCAACGATAAGATAAAACAAATGGAAAGTGGTAAAACTTCCTCAAGATCACAACTAGAAAACTAATGGAACTGGTTTCAAACACAGATTTCTCTTACTGTAGAGGCACTTCTAATGTCTTCACACATCTTAGATCATGTCTACCTCTCACTTAACATAGTAGTAGAAGTATTTTGGATTTATAGATTTAACCATCCAAACATTCATCCATCCATTCATATATACATACAATTAATATAAGGCAGAAGAGAAAAAAATAAAGAGAATGGATATACAATTCTTTTTTTTCTTTTCAAACATTTTTATTAAACATGTTCCTTAGAGATATGAGGATTTTATTTTATTTTGTTTTTTAATAATAAATTTATTTTTTATTGGTGTTTAATTTGCCAACATACAGAATAACACCCAGTGCTCATCCCGTCAAGTGCCCCCCTCAGTGCTCGTCACCCATTCACCCCCACCCCCCGCCCTCCTCCCCTTCCACCACCCCTAGTTCTTTCCCAGAGTTAGGAGTCTTTATGTTCTGTCTCCTTTTCTGATATTTGCTACCCATTTCTTCTCCCTTCCCCTCTATTCCCTTTCACTATTATTTATATTCCCCAAATGAATGAGACCATATAATGTTTGATATACAATTCTATGGCAATTAGGGGAAGCCAGGAATCACTTGAACTTTTCTTTGTGGAAGAAGTGACACTTGAAACACGCCATGAATGATACCTGAGGCCAAATAGGGAATAGTATGGAAGAGCTGTGAAGGCAAAGGGACTTACAGAAATGTATGCAGAGGGAATGATTGGCTGTTCAATGTAGTTTAAGTAGAGAGTGTGGAAAGTAGGATGTGGAGAGAAAACACATGTTGGAAAGTCTTGTAGGCCAGATAACAGAGAACTTTGACTTCCAGCAATTGAGGTATGAACTTATTTTAGCAGTAGTAAGTGATGGAGGATTTTTTTTGTTGTTGTTACTCTGTTTGCTTTTATTGAAATTTTCCTGTCCTACTCTTCAGTGATGGAGGATTTTAAACAGAAAATCACAACTGTGTTTTTAGAAGAATGGGAACAGGAAGACTTGCAATGGATAGAGACTGTGGGAATGTGCTCATTCTTTTGGTCACATTTGTTAAATGAAGACATAAATAATGACATTCTCTATGGAGAGAGGCCCTGTGAGTGGGAGAATTATATAACTAATACTAAGAAACCTGAAATTGCTCAGACTGCTCAATGAGTTCTATTCTTTTGTCTAATGGGAGTTTACACATTCACCTCAGTTCACGTTTTCTTTCTCTTTTGCTTTGTATTATCTCAATTAGGAATTGCATTCTAAGGACCTTTCTTAATAGGGTCCTCTTCTGCTATTTGTTTGTATGCATGTGTGTATGTATGTATGTATGTAAAGACTTTATTTATTTGAGAGAGAGAGGAACACAAGCAGGGGTGGGGGGAGGGTTAAAGGAGAGGGGGAAGCAGACTCCCTGATAAGCAGGAAGTTGGACAGGTTGCAGGGCTCTGGGCTCCATCCCAGGACCCTGAGATCATGACCTGAGCCAAAGGGGGACGCTTAACCAACTGGAGCCACCCAGGCGCCCCTACTGTTTTATTTTTGATGTTGTCTCTCACACATTTTCCCAGCCACTGCTTTCCTTCTATTCTTATGGCCTTTCTATTTTATTCTTAAGATTGTTTTAACTTGTCTTAAAAACAATTCTATGCTTATTCATTGATTAGTGTCATTGCTCTCTACCAAGCATTACCTGAGATTAGCCCATTTTCTACCACATTTTTCACCATTATATTTCATTTCTCCTCTATATGTCTCAGAGTTCTGCATGAGTCCTATACACACAGGAGTTCAGGCCTATGGATGATGTGCTAGGATAAAGACAACATCTACCCTCACCAGAAATGGAAAGTTGATTGGTCCAAAAACACCATGCTTTGATTCCACGAGCAACCAGGCAGATCTGGAACAGAGAGGAACAGGACCTTTAGATCTATAGTAAGTATGTGTTCCTGAGTTGTAACAGAGAAGCAATATAATTTTTTTTTAAAAGATAACAGCAACCACAAACTAGCATAAATTGATTCTGAATGCTTTCCCTGGAGAGCTGTAATTAGTGTAAGGCTCCTAGTTTGTTTTGAGGGGTCAGATCTGTTTAGAATTAAATGTTGATGGGCTCGGGACACCTGGGTGGCTCAGCGATTGAGTGTTTGCCTTTGGTGGAGGGCCTGATCCTGGAGATCCAGGATCAAGTCCCACATCGGGCTCCCTGCATGGAGCCTGCTTCTCCCTCTGCCTGTGTCTCTGCCTCTCTCTATCTCTCATGAATAAATAAATAAAATCTTTTAAAAAAAATGTTGATGGGCTCCACATTGGGCATGGAGCCTACTTTAAAAAAAAATCAATAAAAATAAAGAAAGAAGAAAGAAAAGAAAGAAAGAAAGAAGAAAGAAAGAAAGAAAGAAAGAAAGAAAGAAAGAAAGAAAGAAAGAAAGAAAGAAAGAAAGAAAGAAAGAAAGAAAGAAAGAAAGAAAGTTCGGTGTTAGAATAATCAGCCTTATTCTTTTTGCTGTATTTTTGCATTTCTTCTCTTTGGACTTGGGCGCATTGCTTCTCATCTTTTGGATGAAATACCATACTTGCATTACTTCAAGATCTTACCACACATTTTGGAGATTCATAGGGACTACATCTCCTTGGTAGATGTAGAAAAAAAGCTATGACTTATATAATCTAGATTTTCCTAAGCCAATAGTGGCATAGTTAACTTAGTGATTTCTAGAAGCCTGTGCTATTACTTTCTTGATCAAACTTGATTTTTGTAAAAAAAAAAAAAAAAAACATGATTACATTATTTTACCATTCATTAATCCTTTTAAGTCATTTCTTTTTCCCTGTCAAAAAAGTTTCTTTGGCCTATATAGTGTGACACTTGGATAATTGCCTAGAAATCTCTCTCCTTCATGCAATGGGAATTCCTCAAAGAGTTTTAAAGAGTTGCCATGGAATTGCACTATTTCATAAGTAGGCACAGAATTCTATACCATGGTTTATGCCCTAGTCATTCACTCTGTCCCAGTATCTTCATTCTCATATCAAGTAGAGGGAAGAAAGGCAGATATGCAAGGAAGAATTTGAAGTCCATGTGGTAGGCAACAGATGCTAAATGGAAACTATGATCCTTCCTTAGACTGAAATGATGAGAAATGTTTAGAAACTGGGTGACTTATCTATTTCCTTGCAAAGGAGTTAATAAATTTGTTAGTGCATCAAATAGTTGATAAAATACTTGCGCTTCATTACCAATAGCTTTCCAGTAAAATGTAGACAACTCCCTCCAAATGTGTTCTGTGTTTGCCTGCCTTTCCTCAAGACAGCATTCCTCCTAAGACAGCAGCCTGAGTATGAAATTAATGACAATATTTGGAGTCCCGCTGGGTGAGATAGTGAAGTCTGCCTACTTGAAAGGATAACATGGAGGAGGCACTCTCTGCCATCTTTTTGGTGTAAACAAAAGCCACATTCCTGGTGGTCACAGATAGTCTGACTAGGCTTAAAGTTGTAAAATGAGAAGATGAGAGTTATGGCTTATAGAGAGGGCCCACATGTTTCAATTTTTGTGAGTCTGTAGTTAAAATATTATATATATGATATATATGTTATACTTTCTGATAACAAAGATCATTTGGCCTATAAATATTTTTTTAATAGTCTGAAAAAGGTCTCACTGAAAATGTAAGTTCCTTTTTGACTAATTTAGAGAAGTAGAGAAGTCTTCGGTTATTTAACAATCAATTATTATTAACAATGATACTAGTGGTCGTCAAACTTTATAGAAAACACATGTGTTGTGACCTTATAACTGAATAACTACATATAGAATATATATTTTAAACTTTAATAATTTGAAGCCAGTTACTACCAAACACCCTTCGATCAAGATTCCATTTATTAGAACTCTTTGATTTTGTTGATTGCCAAATATTAACTACTCTGTATAGATTGAGAAGGCCTTTTAAATGTAGTTTATTTATTTAACCGGTATTTAAATAAAGTCACTATATAATGATTGGTAAAGACTATCAGTCTTGGGTGAGGAATTAATAATAGCACTAATAAGTAGTATGTGTATTAATTTACACCAGCTCTAACATATTCTTGAATAATGAAAATATAATCTATTTTATAGATCAGATCACAGATTTTTTTTAAAGATTTTATTTATTTGTTTATTTGAGAGAGAGAGAGAGAGAGAGAATGAGCATGAGCCAGAGGGAGGAGCAAAGGGAGAGGGAGAAGCAGACTCCCCACTAAGCAGGGAGCCTGACTTGGGGCTGTATATCAGGACCCCAGGATCATGACTGGAGCTGAAGGCAGATGCTTAACTGACTGAGTCTTCCAGGTGCTCCGATCAGATCACATTTAATAAATAATTCTAATTGAGAAATTCTCACAGATGTTATATCACTAATATTTTGAATATTTTAAATTAGAATATTCTGTTTCTTTTCCACATTTTCTTACTATTATTATTTAGTCATTACAATTAGTTGTTATAATCTAATTATTTTGTTTAATGCCAGCCAAATAATTAAACTTCTTCATAATTGTGATTCTTATTGCATACTCAAAAATTTAGTTACTGCAACATCCCAACATAATCTTTCCCATCCTAACCTTTCCTAAACACATCATTTTCTCAACTAGTTGACTGAGATAATTGCTCTGAATTATTTCCTTTGAGTTATAAGTTAGATAAAATTGGCCCAATAAAATTGCCCTAAGTCCTTCTTTTATTTTGGATACACATAATTTAAGGGCTGTTTACTACTTCGTGTCATTTTAGACAATGTGATTATATACAACTCCTTGGTTTGGGATGTTTCCTTTTACTAAATATATTTGATGGAGACTTCCAAAGATAATTTGACTTTTTATTTGCTCGGTGTGTTTGTTATTTTTCCACACAAGTCACCTGTAAATGGTGCCAATGCAACTCTTTTACGAAGTCAGCTCTCAAGGAGTCAAGGTGGAATTTGTTTATCTCTCATTCCCTATCCCCTCTGCCTCCCACCCCCACCCCACGCTCCATACCTTGGGCTACAAAAAGAGGTCAGAAGGCCATACATCATTGAGTTTAATTTATTCCAGTCCACCTAGTCAGTTGAAATATTTCCTCAAGGAAGTTTTCATTCAGTTGATGGCCTGAAGGGTTAAGAAAACAGAAACCCATAGTATTACAAAGTTGTTGTTATGAATGTTTCCAAGGAAACCATACCAGGAATGTTTAAGTGTCTTGTTTCTCCCCAAACCCACAGGAGTGTAGCTTGTTTGAGGTTTTGATGTCCTCTTAATTCCTGCCATAGCTGCTCTGTGGTAGGGTTTCCAGTGGAGCAGGAATCCCATGGCTGCCAGGAGCCCTGGCTCATAGGCCCACCATGCTCTCACTGAGCTCAGCTCTGCATCTTCCTCTTGAAGAGGTTAAAGGCAATTCGAAATCAAGTAGAGGATGATTTTATTTTTTATTTTTAAAAATTCCTTTATTTTTTCTAAATGTTCAATGTAGATTATTTTTCTCCACCATGCACATTAGTAGACCATCTGAATATTTCATCAAAAATAAATAATAAATGAATTTGGGTTGCAGAGATCATTAGAAGAGCAAATGTACGTGATAGATCATATCATGCTGTTTTATGAGGTGTTTTAAGGGGCATGGAAGGTGGGAGGGATGTACAGTTCTGTGATTTCCTCTGCTTTAAGTGGCTATAAATAATTTTTAAAGCTATTTCATTTTTCCGAAATTTTATGTATCCAAATAAAAATGAAATAATGAATAATTTGAAAATAATATCCAAAAGTAGTTACTTGATTGAACATGACTTAGAATATTTTCATAATTAGATTCTACAAGACAGTACGTCCTTTCAAAATGTTTAACCAAGTGACGTGAAGCCAAAGGAAACTCAAATAATTTTCATTCAAAGCTAATAAGGACAGAAAAATCTCTGTCTCTTTCTCTCTCTCACTTTGTTTTGTTCCAACTCAGAGAAAGCATGCATATATCTATATGTGCATGATAGATCTTTTTTATATATTTAAAACACTTAAAATTATCCAAAAATACAGATAGGTGAATCCTTATATTTTATTTAAATACCACAATCATCCAGGTGATATCATACACACTTCTATCATTATTAAATACTTGCAAAGATAAGCAAGGCAAATAAAAAATAACACACCTCTATGCTGAGTAAGAAATATGATATTTAATTTCATATTTATAGCTTTAATTATGTATTTTGCCCTATTTTATTTTAATATGGTTTGTTTTATATTGCATACATAAATGTATATATAATATGTATGATACATTTTAAATATACAGCTTGCAATTACTTTTTCTCCCACTTAATTTCTAATAGGTTTGTCATTTGCCATATTCCTCTTCTTCCAAAGCCTGGTAAAAATTACTGAAGGAACACAAATTTGTTGAATTTCACCAGATGTTTGTGGATTTCTCTAAGTCACTGTGACTAAAATATCCAATTATTATCATCTCTTAGGTAGACATTGACAGCTTCCAATAGTAAGAGGTAGTGAGCATTATGGGATTCTCATTTATATCTAATCTGTTCCTAAAAGTGTTGGATAGAAAATGATATTCCATGATTTTTAATTAGAAATGTAATCTCCTCCTAGTCCACCACGAATTTCTGACAATGTCACTACACTATTAAACACATACACTAGCCTCCACAGAATGTATCTGCTTAATGATCAATTCTGCTATTATTCAACACAATGAACTCAGCAGGTAAATTCATTGTGCAGTACATAGTGATAATGGGCAGCACACAATACTAATTACATTTCCTCTGCCCTGCAAATTGAACCACATGTAAATAAATAAGAAACAATACACAAAACTGTTACCAGTGGGAGGGTCTGTGTTGTGTGAAGGGAGATCTCAGTTCGATTCCCCACAAAAGCTTTAGCAGCTCAAAAAAGACAGCTGGAAGGAAAGTAGCAAGCACAAAACAGTTTATTAAGGACAGTACAATTCCAAGAGGAGGGATTGGGCAAGCCCAAAGGTGGCAACTACTCCAAGGTACAATAGGTCTCTTTTTTTATGAGTAGGCCTTGGGTCATGGATAGGGTGGTCCCTAATGGAGACTGCTTCCAATCATTTGGGGTACTCCTCCCACAGGTTGGGAGGGGAAGTTTTTGACTCTACAAGATTTGTACCAGAACCATCATGGTAGCCTTCCCCAAGGTGCATGGGAATGGAGTGGGAGGTGGGGGAGAAGAATTAAAACTGCAATGCAAATGCATTATAATGAGTTTAGGGGTTACTCTAGGTCAGAGGTGGAAGAAGACAGTGCTTGCTTGTTTTGCATCTGGGGCTCTTGTTGTCAGTCTCAAGGTCTTGGAAGCCACAAAGTCAGGATATTGTGCCTCCAGGCTTCTAATGTATGATGTTGTGCCCCTGGCTTCTACTGTATAGCCTATTTATCACCCGCCATCCTTGTCTCCTATATAGCGAATGCTGAACAAACTAAAATAAACAATGTTGAGGAAATAAGCAAGAAGTTTAGAAGTTTTTTGAAAACCTTTTGTCTTTTCCTAAAACAATTTTTATGCAGGTTGAAATGAGGTAAAACTGACCCCGAACCAAAAGCCAAGGACCATCACATCTTAGTCCTTCTGCCACTTTTATGGAATTCCCAGGAAGAGGTTCAACGAAGGGCTATGTCCCTTGGATCAGGTTCTCCTGAAAGCAGAGCCCATGACAAGGATTTGGGTGCAGGTAGTTTATTTGGAGCTGATCCCAGGAAGCAGAAGTAGGGAAGCAGGGAAAAGGAAAGAATGATGGAAGCCGGTATAAGAATATGCAATTACAGTCACTGCTGTGTGTAAAATGATTTAATTCTCCAGAGAAGCTTGCAAGAATAGTCTACCCAAAAAGTGGGTGAAGATTTTTTCCACCACCTGTCAGGTTTCCTTGGTTGACAGTGAGCTCTACTAGGGCTATTTGCTCCTTTGCATTTCCAGGCTGCAAGTCTACAGTGGGGGAATGTGTTCCCGCAGCTTCCAAGAAGTTCCTGGGCATAAAACCAAAAAGATAAGACTACAGGATGCTGTGAACACAAGCATCTGAACTTCTGGCCACTGTCTGGGCAGCTACAGCTGAGATCAAATGTGGCTGAGGGTACAGAGGCAGCGTGTCTGAAGTGCTGGCTACAACCTCATTCTACCAGGATTTGCCCTCAAATTATGCTGTTCTACAAACATTCATGCTCCCTCAGCTGATGCATGAGGTTCATTTCAGATGGCTTTAAATCTGCAAGCACAAGCATTTGGGACTGCCATAAGATTTAAGGTTTTGGAAGGTAGTGGCTTTCAACCACAGATAAAGAAAAGAGTCTACTCTACCTTGAATTTATTGAAAAGGTCAAAATTCTCCAAAATGGTTTCATTTCTCCAATATTTCCTTAAGCTACAATGAATTAAGAAATAATTGTGTGTATGATGTAAAGAGAAACTTACATACTTTTAAAGGAACAATAATTTTCATAGCTTTATCTTTTTAACCACTTTTTGAAATTTAAGAAGCATTTGACAACAAATTTCCAACCTTATTATAACTAGACATCCAGATCTAAAAAAAACAATGAATCATCTACTGGAAAAGAGATTGTTTTACCATTGGGCCCTTGCTATTAGGCTATAATTTTATTTTATTTTTAAGATTTTATTTATTTATTCATGATAGACACAGAGAGAGAGAGAGAGAGAGAGAGGCAGAGACACAGGCAGAGAGAGAAGCAGGCTCCACGCAGGGAGCCTGATGCAGGACTCGATCCTGGGTCTCCAAGATAGTACCCTGGGCTGAAGGTGGCGCCAAACCGCTGGGCCATCAGAGCTGCCCTAGGCTATATCTTAAAAGTCTTTCTTTCTTTTAGTTAGGTCTGTAAGTCTTAAGATTCCTTAGCCTGTGACTCTTTCTTATTATCCCAAAATTAAACTTTTCTCAAAAACAGAAAGTGCTATAAAACTATATATGTTTTAAAGAATTTTGATTTATATAATTTTCAGTTTCAAATACAGATTCTTAGTGTCATCCTCCCTTTTTTGTTATAAATCACCAAGCCATATTCAATCACAATTTGAACTACTAAACCACTAAATACTTATATGTATATATAAAATGGTCTATTATGACCCAGATCTCTAAACATAATTTTTAATTAAATATATCTTAGTACATTGATAACACTGTAGGTGTTTTTAGTGATAAGATGACAAATCTCTTTTTGGTGAAACAGAAATTTCCTTACCATATAAGACATTACACCAATTTATATTTTAGCATCCAAGATCCTAAATTTATGATACAGTCATTCTGATGCTTCTACCTGCTAGCCCTTCATACTTAGGGCTGATCTGGGAAGATTTGCCGTCATCACTCATGTTAGTTACAGTGCATAAAGTCAAATATTAGGAAATGCAATAATTTCACTAGAGTATACTTTTACTGCAAAAGAAACTTTGGTGCATTTCGTTCATCACTGGCCATTATTTCTAGAAGTCTCCATCTTATGATTCAGACAAGACATTATACCGAGGCAATCTGATGTCTTCTTTTCACCCTCAAAATGTTGGAGGGAAACATGGAACTACAGGAGGCCTTGCGACATAGATGGTTTTAAACTTATATAAAGAATAATGGGATTTATTTCTATTCATATCCCCAACTGCCAAGTATTTTCTTTTTTAATGATAGCTACAATTTTCCCAAAGTACCTCTTTTAGAGAGATTAAACCCAGCATCAGCTCTGAGGAGTGAGGGTTTGGGCTTAAGCTTTTGGATACTTTTAACAGAAACCTGAGGAGATTTCTCCCTATGTTTCACCCCTCCACCAAAAGTTCTTAATGAAGCTTTGATATCTGAGATGGGCAAGTCAGGATTTTGTCTTAATTGGGGGTTGCCTCCTCTTCCCACTGGCATCAAACTCCCATTTGGCCAGGATAGGGATTTTCATAGACAATTTAAGGCATGATGTCCCGAGAGCTGTAAGAAAAAGTATAATTAACGTTCTAACATAAAGTCTACGGATTTATCTACCTTGGCTCAATGAAAATATGCAAAACATCTGTGAAGTTTGCAAGAAGAATTGATTATGTCATAGAGGGGACTGTATGTAATAAAAATAATTTTAGAGCTGAATTAATACAGAATACCAGTTCTTGGTGTCACAGATTAAAGAGAGTATGTTTTCATCCATCAAAGAAGACACTTAACATGTCATTATGTGTGCAAAGATAACAGTCATTTTTTGACCTATGTTAATAATCATATCCATTACTTTGTGTGTCATGTAAAGGCTATTTATTTTACTTACAAAACAGTACAGCATTTGTTTCTCTGCTGAAGTTGTAGCTGATTTGTCCAAATACCAAAGCCTGACACCTTTGAGACTCTTAAGAAATTTAATAGGAATTTATATCATTGTTTCCCACTCTTAAATGTCATATAAAAGCAGATCAGCCTTCTTATGAGCTGTAAAACTTTTAACATCTAATAGAAGAGAGCTGATCCCTTTTGGACATGGATCCAGTGCCCGGAGAGTAGTCCAAAATATGAAAGACATAGTGAAAGCAGGTCAATTTTACCACGTGTATAAACTTGGGGAGTGACAGTAGTCTACATTTTGAGTCGGTTTCATGCAGTTCCTTTAAAAGTAGCTGTTTTTGTTTTTGTTTTTTTTTTTTTTAAGTAACCAGACTTTTTTATATCAGAAATTATGGTGCTGCCAATCGAAAGCCTGGTGAACATATCTTACAAGGAAATCTGTCATATTAGATACCCAAGGTAAATATTCTTTGAAACATTGTCAAGCTGGGGTCTTTCCACAGAAACAAATACTTTACTTTCTGTGGTTTGTTCTCATAGCTAGCTGCTTTCTTCTCAACCAAAAAATCTCAAGTTACCTGAAACTTAGTTTCTATCCATGTGACCTTGTGTTTTTGAAACCAGTGAATGTTATTTTAAACTGTCCATACTGTGGCCATAACGTCAGCCATGCCCAGACTGAAGACGTGCTACTTTGGGCCTTTGGAAGATGCTCCAAACAAAATCAAATGGCAGATGAATTAAATTGCAAGGCACAGGAAAGAATGGCGCCATCTTACAGCTAACGAATGGTCTTTGAGTTGGTACCACCGTTGATGTCAGTAAACACTACTGAATTTATTATATTTTGTAGATTAGGAGAGTAGTAGATAGAAAATAATGGAGACTTTAAAGTCATTATGACTCAAGTTACCAAAATTTAATAAATAGCTTCTACCTGAAGTTGTATGTTGCTCGTAACTTATATGCAACTTATAAGACATAACCCATCACCTTCTACTTTAATATTTATTTATTCATTCTTTCAGCAAATATTTATTGAATATCTACTGTGTGTCAGGCACTGTTCAAAGTGCTTTAGAAAGGATCCCTGGGTGGCTCAGTGGTTTAGAGCCTGCCTTTGGCCCAGGGTGTGATCCTGGAGTCCCAGGATCGAGTCCCGCATCGGGCTTCCTGCATGGAGCCTGCTTCTCCCTCTGCCTGTGTCTCTGCCTCTCTCTCTCTCTCTCTCTCAATCTCTGTGTCTCTCATGAATAAATCAAATAAAATATTTTAAAAAAGGGCTGAGGATACAAAAATGAATATCTTTAGCAAAGTTCTGCTTCTCAAGGTGCATACCTTCTAGCGAATTTGGGCACACAGTAGGTAAGTGAGCACACAATCAGATATCTGTAGTCTGTGATAAGTGCAATGACAGGAATAATAAGGTTATTATAAGAGTCAGCAACATAAGGAGTGTTAGGGAATGCTTCTCTTAAAAGGTGACATTTTGAGGTAAGACTTGAATGCCAAGAAGGCATCAGCTAGATAAAAATCCAAGAGAAAAGCTTTCTGGAAGAGCCAACAGCAAATGCAAAGGCCCAGAGGCAAGCAAATCCTTACTAAGTTTCACAAAAAAATTAAGCCAGAGGTGTTGGGACCTAGTGAGCAGGAGGATGGGGGTGTGAGATGAGCCTGGCTATGCTGTTATACTGGGACTTGCAGGGTGTGGTCAGGGGGTTTGATATTATTCTAGCTGCAGTGGAAAACCTTTGATGATTTGTAAGCTGCAGGCAGGGAAGGGGAGTTCCAAGACTGGGCTGAGATTTGAAAACTATTACCCTGGCTTTTGTATATAGAGTGACTTATTAGGGGAGAAATAAATGCAGCAGGGAGCTCACAGATGCTAGCAGGAAAGATGGAGAGGGACTGAGTTTTGGCAAGGTGTTATGATTTGCTGAAGCATGGCTTTGACGGGAGAGGGAGAAAAGACTTCACATGTCCTTCTCAGCTCTTGCTGGGCAGTACCATTCACTGCAGAGAAGAATGTGCTTCCTCAGTGATACGAGAAAAATCTAAAAGCATAGCAAAGAAAGCCTAAATCCTAGAGACTACCTGAAATATGGTACTTAAAAAATTCTCTTTATTAGCACTTAATTTAGTCATGTTTGATTTCTCATACAGAGAGAAGGAAAAAGAGTGCTCTGAAGGGCAGGGGCAGGTGGGGCAGGGGGAGCCCAAAGATTGTTTGAGGTAGCAGTAGATTCAATAGGCTCCAAGTTGTTTAAATAAAAGCAACATGTACAATATCCTCGTATTAGCTTCCCAGAGCCGCTGTAATAAATTACCACAAACTTGGTGGCTTAAAACAACAGAAATATTCTCTCACACTTCTGGAAGCCAAAAGTCTGAAATCACGGTGATTGCCATAGAACTTGTTTGCAGAACAGATCTTGCGTTTATACTTTGGCTCTGCTCCAGGTAGAGAATAATGGGAAGATTACCTCCTTGATCCTATAGAAAATGTCTAAGCATCTCTCTCACTCTCTCACGGGGAATTGCGTTTTACAAATATACCCATGGGACAGCTCAATTGTGAAAAGAAGGAGTGTGTCTTTTATTTTACGTCAAGTGTATCTAGTCTTCTTCTTGGAAGGCTACAGATAGGTAGGGGGCACAGTAGGAGAATGAACGGGATTCCCTCTGATGGTCAGTGCTCTATCAGCTTGGCTAGGACGTAGTACCTCATTTTTCATCAAACCATAATCTACGTGCTGCTATGAAGATACAATGTAGAGGTGACTCAGGTCCATAATCAGGTGATTTAAGTGAAGAAGATTATCATAAATAATCTGGATGGGCCTGAGTCAAGCAATTAAAAGGGCTTGAGAGTAAAGCTGGCGTGCCCCTGAAGAGGAAGGGATTCTATGGACAGGGTCTTCTGCTGGTGTCTGAGAGCTCCAGCCTCCTCTTCCTGAAAGCCTGCTTTGCAGACTTCAGACTTCCTTGCCACCCTCTATTTGTGGAAGCCATTCCTTGCAATGAATCTCTTACTGTATATAAAAGCTACTGGCTCTGTTTCTCTGATTAAATCCTGACTTAGACACTGCCTATCTGGAATTCACAGTACAATCCAATAATTTAAACTGGCTTTTTAGGATATTAAGCTTCCACTGGCATTGCCCAAAATCAATCTGGATTCTCCTTCTCTCCTAACCTGCATCTCTGCAATGTGCTCTTTGATTCTGGAAGCACTAATGGTCTTCATCCATCCAGACCCAGGTATCCACTACACAGCTGTTGTCCATTTACTCCATTCTATGGTGGAAGCTGTTAATAGGCATCCTGGCCTAGTTTTGAACTACTTTGAAGGCCCTGTTCCATGCCAAAAGGAACGGAGTCCTCGTTCTATCAGCCGTGCTGCCCTGACAAGGTTGCTTTGATACAGCAGTGCCCAAGTATGTGTGGAGAGCAGCTCTCAAAATAATTTCCTCCAAGAACCTAAACCATAGAAAAAAGAAAAATCCTACAGGCTTTGGAATCCTACCATTCCCCCATCTCCACCTGTCCCCAACTCATCTGGGTTTGTCTAAAGCCACTATATTCTTCGGATTTGGCCTTATCAAGCAGCCAGGGTTTAGGGATGGGAGGCAGTGGGTAAACTTCTCATTTCACCATTTCCCCTTTTTCTACCAATCCTCAAAGACTGGAAAGAATGGGTTTCTCCCCTGTCATTCTTCCTGCCTGGAACTCCCTTACCGGCTATGGTTAGTTAGCTAAGTCTGATATTATCACTCATTTAAACCTTCCTGTGAGCCTATTTTCCTGCCAAATCTCTTACCACCCTCTCAGACTCTTGAGTGATAATCCACAAGGGTCACTCTGGGAAGCAGAAGGATCAAGGTGTTTAGTGATTTAATGGAGAAATAAAAATGCATCCATTTAGTATTAGAATAATACTATCCTCATTGTAGGCTGAGGTTCTCCTTGATTGGGATGTATGAAATCTTCCACTATCAATGTGTTAGCCCTCTGATCAGGTAGAAGAATGGTCAGCCTCCCCCAAAGTCATGTCAGAACATGGGAATCCACACAAAGATTCCCATGATGTATGCTATCAGATACAGCATATTTTTCATGTGACAACAAAGTAATAAATAGTTTCAAATTTAGACTTTTGATGTAGTCTTCAAAGAATCTGGACATAGTGTCCGAGACTATAGGGACTAGATTGAAAGATGTTTATCATCACCTTTAAACTTTTGTCCATGACTCAAATACTCCCAATGTAGCTCTCCATAAGTTGATACATTTTTATAATTCTGAAATTTATCTTTATGACTGAATGCACATATTGCACTAAACACATTAAAAGTGTTGAAGTGTATTTTAGATACACCAAAATTTTGCGACTCTTTTGCCACTTTTATAAATACATGTGAAACTTCAAAAACTGGAAGTGGCTCAAGTTTTTCTGGACGTGGACTGGCGCTATTATCAGGAACCTCAGGCTATAAAGATGAATCAGTGGCTTTGTCCTTAAATCCAGACTTCTTCTCCTTAACTTTGTAAAATGTTTTAGACTATAAATCATCACGACTATTGTCGTTGAGTTATCTCTCTGATACAGTGATAGGCATATAGCAGATTATTAAAATATATAGGTTGAGTGAGCAAAATATTAGGTTCACCTCCTCGTAGATGATTTACCTGAGACAACACTGAAGAGTGAATTTTAAATAATAAAAGATAAGCACTTTTTCCCAATTATGCAAATGTGATTTGAGAAATCAGAACAGGATTAAGTTTAAAATAAACTACATTAGTCAGCCTAAAAGATTACAACAAACACCTATTATTTTTTTTAAGTATTAAAGATTGGTTCAAAATTTCACTTTGCTTTTCCCCTTAGATACAAGAAAACCTGTTGGAAACACAGAGGAATAAAGAGAAAAGTAAAAATGGCCACATTTCCCAAGTATTTAAAAAAAGAATTTTTCCTTCAGTTTGATGAAAGGTCTAGGAGATCCAATTTTGCTTTGTTTGGTTTTGTCCTGAACTCTCTAGCCCTACATAATTTGGACTAAAGAAATTGGTGGTAAGGCCCATTAAGTTCAGGCAGTCAGGTAGTATTTGGAGCTTGCGGCCTCAAATTCATTTTCTATATTAAGTTCCTGCTTGATTTTGAAGCATCTAAAATGCTCTAGATCTCAGATCTTTCTTTTTCAAAAAGGAAATGATTTAGTTTAAAACTCTTTAAGAAGGTTAGATAAGACAACAAAAGCATAAATGAGAAGAGGAAAACAACTGATAAATTGAATTTAATTAAAATTTTAAAAACGTTTGTGCCTCAAAAGACACTATGAAGACAAAACAAGACCACCTGCAGACTGGGAAGAAATACTCTCAGATCATATTTCCAATAAGGGACTTGTATTCAGAATATTAAAAAGAACCTTTATAAGCCAATAATAAAAAAGCAAATAACCCAATTGAAAAACAGGCAAAGGGTTTGAATGGACATTTTTCCTAATCAGATATACAAATGGCCAATAAGCACAAGTAAAGATGTACATCATCATTGATAAATAGAAAACACAAATCATGACTCTGCTGGGATACCCACCAGAATGGCTAAAATATAAAAGACGAACGGTGACAAGTGTTGGTGAGGATTTGTAAAGAGTTGGACAATTCTAAGAGATAAAACATAGATTTACTATATGACCCAGTAATCCCACTCTTATGTATCTACCAAAAAGAAGAGAAAGCATATGTCCACATAGAAATTGTATATGAATATCCATAATAGCATTATTCCCAGGAGCCCAGATAAGAAAACAACCCAAATGGCCATCAACTGATGAGTGGATACACAAAGTGTAGTATATCCATATAATATAATGCTGTTTTGGCAATAAAAAGATACAATGTGGATGGGCCTCAAAAACATGCTTAGTGAAAGCAGCCAAACACACACACACACACACACACACAGTATGATTCCATTTATATGAAATGTCCCAAACTGGCAAATGTACAGACCCAGAAACCAGATTAGTGTTTGCTTTGGGTTGAGAGCGGAATGAATAGTGATCATAAATGTTTCTTTCTACAGTGATAGAAACATTTTAGAATAAAACTGTAGTAAATGGCCGTGCAATTCTGTAAATATACTAAGAACCACTGAGTACTTAAAATGTTTAGATTTTATGGTATATGTGTTTTATCTCAGTAAAACTCTTCTTAAGCTGTTTCTTTTAACAATTATGCAGGAGGGTTGTTTGTAAGAACAGACAAGAACATTCATGTTTTAACTATGTAACAACTATTTCACAATAATTCATTTCCTTAATCAACTATGCCCATTATTTTGGCAATCAAGCATAGCTTACCATTTGTCCTGAACTATTGCTTGCTATGTAAAATTTTAAAGGTTTAGGATCCACGATAGCATTGAATTCACGTACCCCAGTAGACTTGGAATGCAAGGAGGTACTCGAATGGTACAAGACGTGTTGATTAAGGCTTTGGGTTTGTCAGTAGGTGTGACTGGGACCGCATAAATTCAGCCATCTGTAATTTGTAACTAAAAAAACTTAAAAATGACAACTATGTTTCATAAAGCGTTTTCAAAGTAATTCAACAGTCATTTAATTGTATGATGACTATTATGGATAGGAATTGTATATAAAAAGTGCTGCCCAAGGAGCATGCGTGTGCACACACACACCCCACAGTCATAAAAAAGCAAAACAAGTTTTCTTTAACTTGTCAGTAGGTTGTAGGACCGGTAGAGAAAGAATCAGCATGGCCAATGGAGATCCTTTGAAATGCATCGCTTAGCGCAAAGCCCAGCATATTTTTGTCCCCTTTCTTTCAGACTGAAGCTTTGCAGAACAACAAAAATCATAGCTTCTGATGAGTCTCCCCTTCTCTCCACCAGAATATGTTAGGATGACATAAAATGGTAATAATTCTAGTTGCAGCTCTAGGATGCCTTCCCACCGCCTGCGAAACGGGCTCCCCCCGCACCCCCGAGGCTCTGCACCTTTTACTAGTTCCTCCTGACACAATCCAAGCTATCCTTTGAAGAGACCCCACTAAAAACTTCTTCCAGAGACCACCCCCCCGCCCCCGGCTGGTAATCTCTGGTGGACCCCCCCTTAGGCGCGGGGGTTCTTGCAGATAGAAACACACCGCCTCCACCGAAAGCCTCCGCCCTCTCCTAACAAAGGGGCCACCAGCACCCAGTAGTCAGGTTGCCAAGGGCCTCGGGGTCCCTCTGCTCCCAAGGCTACTGGAGGGGCACCCGCGTCCTCATCAGAGGCAGGCTTCCCCATCACGCTCCTCTACCCTGCTAGCAACTGAAATACCACTTCTTTCCAATGGGGAGACCTGGGGATGGAGGTGGGGGGGAGGCCAGGGGAAGGGGGGGGGAGGCCAGGGGGAGGGGGGGCGCTGAGATGAGGCCTCTTCACTGAGCATTAAGTCCCGCGCTGTTATTCAGACCCAAGCACTATAAGAATGTGGTATGTTGGCTAAAGCGACTTGTTTGCTTAATTTCGCAGGGTTCAGTGAGGTCATTTTGTCATCTTCCCTGTGTTTTCTGTATTTTCCGAAGAACTGCCAGCTTCCAACAACACCCTCTTTCTCCACATTGGAAATGGAAACACGTCCTCGGCAAGAATTTTCCACTTAGCAGCTCCAGAATTCCCTGGCTGGGGCCTCCGCACAGCAGCCTGCGTGCTGTATTTCTTTCCACTGCAGTTTGACATTTGGGAGGCGGCACAATGAGTTGTATTCAGTCACTCGGAGTCCTTCCCCTTGCTACATCTTTTTTTTTTTTTTCCCCCTTTCTTTCTTTTAATAATGCATACTTTCAAGCAATTTCAGGAAGAGAGCAAAGGCTTTTAAGCGACATTACGTTTAATTAGTTTTGTCACTGTCACAGAATCAGAACCCTTTGGAGTCAGTCCCCCCTCCTTCCCCCCTCCTCCCCCTCCCCCAGAAGCTCCCCATTGCCCGCCCGCCCCCCCTTCCCTCTCCTTCTGGTAAACACATTAAGGACAAACCTCATGGTCCATATACTCTGCTTGTCATTGTTTGCCTTTGCAAATTATTTCCTTTGAATAATATTTACAAACTAGACTTCGCGGCCTGACACGATGAGAAGAGGGGACCCAGATTGCTTCTCCCCTCGGCTGCAAACAAGGACGGGCACCCCGCGCCCGGGACACGCGTCCCCCGCGCGCGCCCCGGGGGGGAGACCGCGGGCAATCCCAGGTCTCCGGGGGGGCGGGGGGAGCAGGGGGGGCTGGTGGGGAAAACAATGCGTGCCTTCCAGAAAGCCAAGGGCGGCACACGCCGACTCAGATGCCTGCGGGATGCGGCTCCCCGCGGGCGAGGGAGAGGGAGCGGGCGGCCGGGGGCTCCCGCGTCCGTCCGGGTGGCAGCGTTGCCGACTGCGGAGGGCGCGCGGCGGGGGGCGCGGGGAGGGGCGCGGGGGGGTCACTCCCAAAGGAACCGCGAGTCCGCACAGGGGGAGGAGGGAGGAAGAGGGGGATTTGTTCAAGCTGGGAGGGTGGGCCTCGGAGAGGGGAAAGAAAAAAAAAAAAAAAGAAAAAGAAAGAAGAAATAGATGGATGCTTTGCAGGACACCTAGGGTATTTCTTTCAGGGGGTATTACTTCCACTTTTAGGCAGGAACAAGAGCTGGGGGGAAGCAGCAGCACGGGCTGACAGCTCGGAGGTGATCAAAGGGGCGAGCCTGAATGGCTCGCTCTGCTCAGCCATTTATTAGAAAGAGGGGCGCTCCCCGGCCACTGGAGGCGGGAGAGGGGATTAGCATCCCATAAAGAGAGCTGGGCCTCGCTCCCTTGATTCAGCACACACATGCGCTACACACGCATAGTCTCTCCGTATCATGTAAATGCTACTGACTACAAGGCACCCTCCTTCCCTTAGACAAAATAGAGCCCCCCACCCACACATGCACAATCCTCCCACGTGTGAAGAAAGGCCGATCAGGTCTTCTTTTGCAAACGTCGCCGCCTCTGCTTTCTGGGGGGCTTGTAATATCACAGGACGGATGGCCCACCGAAGGACATTTTCCTGCGGAGAACATCCCCCTTTAGGGGAAGGTAGCGGAGGGATTTGTGGGAGCCTGATTCACCTTGGAAATCAAGTTTAAAGCACTCCCGGGATTTGGGGGGAGGGGGCTTCCCTTTTCATGGATAATGGGGTGAGGTGTTAAAGTGCACTTCGGTGGTGCAGGAGATCTCGTGTTGCCAAGATGATGATGCCCCGCAGTTTAGGGAAGGATTGCAGAGCGTGGCTCCCCGTGGCAAGGGCCACCACTGCTCTACGAGGGTGAACACGGGTATTGATCCCACAAGGAACCCCTGAGAATGGTAGGCAGGCGGCTGCTCAGGATGGAAAGTGCACTCTCTTTCAGCTGGAGAAATATGATCTTTATACCTAGAGGTGCAATGAAGCTGTTAAGGGCCTTGGGTGGAATGGGAAGGACCTTCTCAGGTAATAAGGATTTTATTTTGCTTGAGATTCAGTCACACACACACACACACACACACAGAGCAAACTAACAACTTTTATCACCTGAAGCTTTACAGGGAAAACCAAAGAGCAAACAAAATTTTCCCCAAATTCACATTTTGAGCTTATCAGTGTTAAATCCTTTATTTAACCATTAAGTGGTTACCTTTTCATGTATTATTTTATCACAATACTGGATGGAATTCAGTAAAAAATAAACACACCAAAGGGGTTCAAGGTTTTTTGGTTTTGGGTTTTTGTTTTTGTTTTTTTTTTTAAGATTTATATTTATTTATTCATGAGAGACAGAGAGAGAGAGGCAGAGACACAGGCAGAGGGAGAAGCAGGCTCCATGCAGGGAGCCTGATGTGGGAATCGATCCTGGAACTCCAGGATCAGGCTCTGGGCTGAAGGCAGGCACTAAATCGCTGAGCCATCCAGGAATCCCCTCCTCTTACTTTTAGAACAGTAATAATAAAGGTATTTTTTTCTTTTAAGTGTTCTTTATAGTTTTTCTACAATATTAGGAAAAATTTAATATACGTTTTTTATTTTTTCAATGATACAAGTATATATTTTTATTTTAAAACTTTTGCATAATGCAGTGCTATACAGATTTACCAATGAAAATTTCCCATAAACTCCCCCTTCTGCAAATTATTTCCTTCTCCAGAATGTTCTGCTATTTCCATCCAGAGCTCGTAAAATACTTTTGCAAGCATACATGTGTACATGCAACCGTATTCATTTTTTAAATGATAAATTCAATCATTATCTATTTTTCTGTGAATTCTTTGTTTCTTCACCTGATAAACCAACGAGATCTCTTTTTATCAGGACCTATAACGCACCACATTCTCAGAACTACTGAGTAACCCTTCATGGTTTATTTTATTATATTATTGAGACATAGTTGGGTTATTTCCTTTTTTAAAAATTTTAAGTAATGCTGAAATTAACATTCTTAGAAATCTTTGACCACACATGCTAGTACTTTTGAAGGCTAGATTGCATTACAATTGTCAGGTCAAAGGATATGTGAATTTTTTAATTTACGGATACTACCAAATTACTCTCAAAAGTGCAAAAACAGGGGCACCTGGGTGGCTCAGTGATTGAGCATCTGCCTTTGACTCAGGTTGTAATCCTGGGGTCCTGGGATTGAGTCCCGCATTAGGCTTCCTGTGGGGAGCCTGCTTCTCCCTCTGCCTATGTCTCTGCCTCTCTTTCTCTGTCTCTCATGAATAAATAAAAATAAAATCTTTTTTAAAAAGTGCAAAACAATTTATATCCCCACAAGTCATAGGCAACTAGATTACTATTTTCATACACTCAGTCATTGTTAATTATCATTAAAAAAAAAAAGCTTTCATCAAGATCCTAAACGAAAATAATGCCACATGGATTCCTCATTGGCCTTTCTCCATTACTGCTGAGATAGATAGAATAAATCTTACTGACTTTGTTAGCCGCTGGTTTTCCCTGTGAATTATCTGTTTAGACCCCTTGCCCCATTCCTCTTTGGATCTTTCCTTTTTGATTCCTAGAAACTCTTTATAAAGCGAGCCTTTGCTTCTTTTACACCACAGCACAAATATTTCTCCAAGACTGTTGTTTATCTTTTAACTTTGCTAATGGAGACTTCATCATAGGAACATTTGAAGTTTTATGTACCAAATCTGTCAGCAATTTCTTTTATGGACTCCAGGTTGTATCCTGATTAAAACTGACTAAAGAACATATACCTCTATTTTGTATTCCAGATGGCAGATTAACTCTCTAAAATTGCTTTTATTTCTTCAGGACCATTCTACATTAAATTAAGTGTGCACTGTATCAACAAATTAACAGGGCTCTGCATTCATGTTTTCGCTTTAGCATCTGTGTACATCTTCCAGTGTCCTTAAACTAAGATCTTGCCTGTGGATGGACCCACAGGGTCTGTGGATTGAATGAAGGGAGAGTATCAATGATGCCTAACTAAATAAAAGTTGTCAGATCCTCTGTGAGTTTTTGGAAAAGTTAAGGTACTCAAAACTGGTTTTCTCATAGGATTCTTTACGATAAGTCATGTGCATCCGTATGAAGGATGGCGTCATCTTCCTTTCTCCTAAGGTAATAGAAACCCGTCCTCAATAAAACTGGAAACAAAGATGTCATTTGATGGAATAGATCAGTGTTAACACCATGGCTTGCCACCTACCAGGCTTTGGCAGAGATTCACCTAGGAAAGCATTAGCTGGGGAAATTCCAAAATGAGATTTCTGGTATCATCCCATACAACCTGAATAACAATCTTGGGAATAAGGCTGTGGAATTTATTTTTGGGCACTTGCCAGAGCAATTCTGAAACTCACAGGATAGCCTGGGAACAGGCTTCTCCCATTTATTTATTCTCCCATAATGCACGATCCTTTGGTTTCTCTCTGCCATAGCAGTCTCCTAACTTATTTTCTCAATCTTCCTTGATCCTTAGCTTGATTTACCCCAAACATTCTGATCAAATGTAGTCATCCCACCACCATCTGCAGTCCAACAGAAGATCCACATTCTGTCCTGAATCATGTGACCATGACTTGAACCCGACCTACCTTTCTAAGTCATCCTCGTCTCCGATGATGGTTTCTGACTCTAATTGGCCTTTATCCACCTTTAATGGCTCAAGCCTTTTGTTC
This sequence comes from Canis lupus baileyi, assembly GCF_048164855.1. Taxonomy (NCBI): domain Eukaryota; kingdom Metazoa; phylum Chordata; class Mammalia; order Carnivora; family Canidae; genus Canis; species Canis lupus. Next base: position 40,810,483 of record NC_132861.1, on the reverse strand, counting down.
CACTTGTGTGTAGTGGAGCCACTGTCATACCCCCCATACACACTAGAATGTTCTTCACCTCATTATGTGTTTTTGTTCTTTAAGATTTGACTTAAATGTTCTTCCTTTTGTGAATTCCTTCTCCTTGTTCCCATTGTCCATAACCTTTTCCTCTCTGGCAGTCTCTGTTGTTGTTTTTTTGTTTGCTTGTTTTTAAAGATTTTATTTATTTGTTTGAGAAAGAGACAGAGCACAGTGGGGACAGAGGGAGAAGGAGAAACAGGCTGACCACTGAGTAGGGAGCCCAACATGGGGATCATGACTTGAGCCAAAGGCAGACGCAAAACTGACTGAGCCACCCAGGTGCCCTTGTTCCTGGTTTATATCTCTGTCTCTCACGTTAGATTGTAAACTGTCTGAAAACAAAGCCAGTTCTTATTGACTATTGAGTTGCAGTAACCTAATATTGTACTTTATACAGAGCAAATACTCTAAACATATTTGATGAAATAAGTTAGATAACTAGATATATCCAAACATTCTATCTAAAGGGCAACAAAGATACTTGGTCTCTATCATAGGGTCAATGTAGATGTGCCTTTAGCCCTCATCTACTGGATTTGGGAAGGCTGACTTCCTTCAGCTGAGTACTTCTCAGGTGATAAGAGTCACTTTGCCCTGAATCATGCCACTAACCTGGGGCATCCCATATCCAGGGGCTGGCTGACATGTGTGTATGTGTGTGAGTATGAGTGTGTGCATACTCATGTGAGGGTTGATTGCATTACAAAGACCCTATTCCTCCCACAAATCTTGACAATGGATTTAGTCCCTTCACTAAGAGAGAAAACTTAATGCTACTAATATCTGAAAAAACTGTGCTCCTCCCATCAGGGAAGTCTATCTCAGGTGAATGGATTTCATGTATAAGATAAAATTTAAATATCTCAAATTAAGTGTATACAACAACAACAACAAAAAATTTAAGACCAAAAGATATATGCCTTTCTACATAAATTTCACTTTATGTGTTCTTAAAGGTATTTTAAACTTAAACAGCTCTTTTTATAACTATCACATTTATTTAATAAATCATAATATAGGTAATATACATTTTAATGTAGAGCATATAGACATATCTAATACATATTATGTGTATACTCTGTCTCCTAGGCTAGAAGTCACCACAAATATAAAACATGGACAGTTCTAATCTGATTTTACATTAGATCTCTCTGCAAACATTTCTTTGCAGTGCAATTGATACACAATGTTATATCAGTTTCAAGTGTACAATGTAGTGATTTCACAAGTCTATACATTATGCTGTGCTCACCACGAGTGTATCTACCTTCTGTCACCATGCAACATTATCACAGTATCATTGATTATATTCTCTGTGCTCTTTTATCCCCATGACTTGTTCACTCCACAACTGGAAAAATAGCATTTCCTACATTAAATTTTATACATCACAAGTATATTCAGATAAACTAATTTGAGGGCAGGTTAATGCCATTGGTTCTAAAACCATTATTTCATCAGTATGAAAAAGGCAAAAGGGGTGATATTTCATAGCACACTTTCTTTCTTTCTTTCTTTCTTTCTTTCTTTCTTTCTTTCTTTCTTTCTTTCTTTCTTTCTTTCTTTCTTTCTTTCTTTCTTTCTCTTTCTTTCTTTCTTTCTCTTTCTTTCTCTTTCTTTCTTTCTTTCTCTTTCTTTCTTTCTTTCTTTCTTTCTTTCTTTCTTTCTTTCTTTCTTTTTCTTTCTTTCTTTCTTCTTTCTTTTCTTTCTTTCTTTCTTCTTTCTTTCTTTCTTTCTTTCTTTCTTTCTTTCTTTCTTTCTTTCTTTTTTAAGATTTTATTTTTAAGCAATCTCCACACCCAACATGGGGCTTGAACTCACAACCCCACTCCACCAACTGAGTCAGCCAGGCTCCCCCATAGTACTCTTTCATAATACAGTGTTTCTTCACAGGGTGTTATATGTAAGGGATGAATCATTAAATTAAAAAAAATTAAATAAAAAATAATAATTGCCTGTGAAAAATTTTATGAGACAGTTTAAGTCTTCTTTTTGCTGACAAATTACAACAGAGACAACATGAGCGTATTTGACCTTTGGTAAACGTTGGAAGAATACAACCTTTATATATAATATTACAAAAATACAATGTTTCTTTTAACCAATGATTTTATTAAATGTCAGTTTTAACATATTTCTCATGAGTAGTCATGTCAGAGCTAAGTTGGATTACTATATTTCTAGAGTGAACATACTTAAGGAGAGAAGTGTCATCTGTTGCTACCCACAAAATATCATCTTTTCTTCATAGAATTAGTAGATTTTGTATAATGAGATCAAGCTTCTTTGCCCTTTATCCTGACAAAATACTATTCTGTATGCAATTTGAGGAAACATAATTGCTTTTTGAGGAAACAAACTCTTGAGATTTACATGTGATACTGGAGAACAGAAGATGTAGGCAAAGCCATGGCAGATATATTTTGTCAGAGGCCATAATGATAAAATCTAGACTATGGTCTATATAGATGATGCTGACATTCTGTGAGCTTTTAACTCTGCATTTACTGTAATTCCAGGTTTGATCTGTGCTTATTTATCATCTAAAGTCTACTTGTGTGGATAAATGATGGCAAGCAACATGAGTCAGAGAAGTAAAATGAGCTATCTCATCACTTCTTGGTTATCGACTTAAAAATGACAGGAGTCAAAGGATTTAAGCCTGTCACATTTGCCAGTGACAGTTCTTATCTTAAGTTGGTCTCATAGGCCCTCAGGAAGCTTGGTTGGTAGGCAGTTTGGGCAGACTCTATGGTCTGTGTGGTGCTCCCTCAGGCACCATGGAGGCTACCAGAGGATAAAATATACTCCCTGTCCTCAAAAAAAGACTTAAAATCTTTTGGGAAAATAAAGTAAAGCCTGCTCAGTAAGGAATTAGGCAATGGTCTATAGACCTTAAAATGGTCTATAGCTTCTTAAAAAAGGTTGCCCAAGAAGTAGAGAATCCAAGAGACGGAACATAAAGGATGAACAGAGCTGCCTAGGCAGCAGAGTAAAGAGAGAAGATCAAATATGCTCTCCATCAGAGGCTTACTGAGTGCTACATATGGTGCAGACCCCATGCTTCCTCTTAGTTGGTCCCAATAAAACCTACTTTTACTATTCCTTATACAGGAGGAAACAGATTTAGTGGGAATGAGTAGCCTGCCTAAGTCAGATACCAGGCAAACCAAGATTTAAACTCAATGTCTTGTCCTTCATTTCAGAGATGGCATGCTTAACTACTACACCATACTGCCATCATGACTTGAGGGAACAGAGCTTGGGACAGAGCAAACAACGAGAGCTTGGGTGTTATAAAACATGAAGTGATTAGTTCTGAGTATAGGCGGTTTGAAAGTCAGACTGAGAAGTCTAGTCTTATGTGGTGATACAGAGGGGGGTACCACTGAAGGTTTGTGAGCAGAGGACTACCATGGTGGAGGCAGTATTTAGAGAATATTGGCTGGGTAAGAATGTAGGAGATCGGCAGAGTCCTGATACCAGCTAGTATCCTACAGTACCGAGACGGTGAAGTTCCCATTACAGTGATGACAGCAAACACAAAGAAATGCCAGATACTAGGGCAAGTGCATTACATTCCTTATTCCTCATGGTAACTCTGTGCAGTAGATTCTATTTTTATAACACTCACATACAGATGAGACTACATAGTTTAGAGAGATTAAGTAAATTAACAGCTAGTAGATTAAGATAGCCAGGAGTAAACCTAGATTATACTGTTTCCTGAGTTTGCACTCTTGACCTGGGAGGTACAGCTGCTGCTGCTTTTCCTTCTGCTGCTCCCTCTACCTCTCCTCCTCTCCTTCTCCATCTCCTTTTCCTCCTCCTCGTCCTCCTCGTCCTCCTCCTCGTCGTCGTCGTCGTCGTCGTCCTCCTCCTCCTCCTCCTTCTTCTTTCTTCTTCTTCTTCTTCTTCTTCTTCTTCTTCTTCTTCTTCTTCTTCTTCTTCTTCTTCTTTCTTCCTCTTCTTTGCACATGTGCACACACATGTGCAAGACAGATGGAGAGAGGTGAGAGAAAGTGCACAAGCAGGGGAGGGGCAAAGAGAGAAGCAGACTCCTCGCTGAGCAGGGACCTGGATGAGGTACTGGATCCCAGGACCCTGGGATCATGACCTTAGCTAAAAGCAGACGCTTAGGGCAGCCCGGGTGGCTCAGGGGTTTAGCAGCGCCTTCAGCCCAGGGTGTGATCCTGGAGTCCTGGGATAGAGTCCCACATCAGGCTCCCTGCATGGAGCCTGCTTCTCCCTCTGCCTGTGTCTCTGCCTCTCTCTCTCTCTCTCTCTCTCTGAAATAAATAAATAAATAAATAAATAAATAAATAAATAAATAAATCTTTAAAAAAATAAATACATAAAAGCAGATGCTTAATGGACTGAGCCACCCAGGCACGTGTAAGGTACAGCTTCTAAAGGCTTTTGGTTGAAGCTAACATCAGAGGGAGCATTTTGCCTTCAGTTTTGCCCTGTCAGAATTCCTGTGGTATTGGCAAAGTTCTTAATATCTCCCAATTCCATTTTTCTCCTTTGGGACAGAAGATGAAGTTTGTATGCTTGCTTGTTTGTGTGTTTGTTTTGTTTCAGGATGAATGAGCCCAGAATTATATGACTGTCACTGGGAAAGCAAGAATCTGAAGAAATGGGTGTAAGACAAAATGTTTAATCAGTATATTTTTACATGCCTTGTAATTTTTAATCTAGCCTGTTGTTTTTTGTTTTGTTTGTTTTGTTTTGTTTTTTGTTTATAGTTTAATATCATTAGCTAAATTAGAGAAGTGAGCTTGGTATTATTTATTTTTAAACACAGTTTACAATCTTCAAAATGAAATTTACTGGGTTTTTGTTGAATAAAAATACACCTTTTCTGAAAGTAAAGATGGTAACGAGTCAAATGATGATGTAACTGATTCAGAAGGAGTAAAAACCAAGAGAATTTGCACTAGTTTTACTTTACCTGGGGGTACATATCTGAAAATTAGAGTATACATATAGACAGGATGAAAATTCATGTATATTCATCCTGTGGTGCTGAAAATGAAAAAAAAACTGTTGGTAAATATTAGTGTTCATTTACTTATATCACATTTAATAAACTTAGGTTAATTCTGTAGTTCTTCTTCCTTCAAAAGTAAGGCGTTTTCATTCCTTACTTTATATAGCTATATCTATATATGTGTTTCTTAATATGGGATTTGTATTATATTTGAGTGTATTAAAAATGAGAAAATAAAGATAGGCATATCTAGCCCTTGGTGCTTTTTATTAATGATTTCAATGTGAATTGTTAAAAATAAATATCTTAGAGTCATTAGAAAAGACTTTCAAAATTATTTATTCCTTCTTTTGAATCAATGTACATTTAAAAATTGTGAAATCTATTTTACAAAAGTTTTAAGATCTTCCACTTTTCTGTTTCTATTATTTTGGTGAGCTCAAACAATAGATTGTGCAAAAGTCATAACCAAGTCATGAAAACATTTAGTCTTACTAAGCAGTGTACTCAATATTCAGGATATATAAAAAATGTCAGTATTCAGGGATGCCTGGCTGGCTCAGTTGATAGAACACACAACTCTTGATCTTGCTTTGGTGAGTTTGGTTCTACATTGAGTGTGGGGCCTATTTTTTAAAAAGGGGGGAGCACCTGGGTGGCTCAGTGGTTGAACGTCTGTCTTCGGCTAGAGCATGATTCTGGGGTCCTAGGACCCAGTCCCTCACTGGGCTCCCCGCAGAAAGCCTGCTTCTCCCTTTGCCTATGTTTCTGCCTGTCTCTGTGTCTCTCATGAATAAATAATAATTTTTAAAAAAACCTCAAAAAATGTTAAAAGAAAAGTGAAAGTGAAAAAAAAGGGCAGTTGTATTTATAATAAGAAAGATGGTAAGAGCAAAAGACCTAAAGAAAGACCAGCATGCGTGGAGTTGGGGATTTGTGAAGTATATTAATCTACCATTTAATGACAATTGTATTTACCATATCCATTATATCCATAACGTCAGATAGTCATAAACACCAAGAGTAGCAATGAAGTTGAGGAATGGGATATGGTCATGATGGATGAAGATTTACTTTTTAATTTTGATGGAGTAGCAGGAATGTTCTGTTTGATATGGTGGCATTTGGACAGAAAGAGGAATGAATGGAGAAAGCAAGGCATGTGGATATCCGGCGGGGGGGTGGGGGGGGTGGGGCAGATATCTGTGGAAGGAGCAACAAGTTCAGAGGTTCCTTGTGCCTGGTGTTTCAAGGCTAGGCCCACGGGTCTGGTGTGGGCCTGACTCAGAGAAGAGCTGTACAAGTAAGATAGGATGTGCAGCTTGAGGATAGACACTTGGCAGCAACAGTAGGACTTTTCGGTTTATTCCCACGAAGTGGAAAACCACTGGAGGGCTTTCGAGAGTGAAGATGCATTATTATTAGGTTTTAATGGAATTACCATAGTTCAGATCTGGAGAATATAACTCGGGGATGAGGGCAGAAGCCGGGAAAGCAATCAGGAGGTTAATGAAATTATCCAGGTGAGATGATGGTGATGTGGCTGGCATGATAGCGGTGGAGGTGAGAGAACTGGTTAGACCAGGATATGCATTTGAAAGTAGAGCCTCCAAGTTTGGCCACTTAGTTGTCTGTCTCCTGGGCTAGATTGTTCAATCCATGAAGGCACAGGTTTCTGTTTTTCTCGTGCCTGAATCAAAGGCATCTGGACCAGTTCTTGGCCTATAATAGATATTCACGAAATGCCTTACATGAATAAGTGATAAGAAGGATTATTCATATCAGTTCATGGAGTCAGGGAAATAATTTAGCTCTGTTACTTGTGTAGTCTATAAGTAGAAGCTAATCCACCTTATTTATGACCTTATTTTAACATTAAAATAACTTCAGATTCTTTTGCTTGCGAATTTATGGAAGAGTTAAAAAGATGCATTAAAAAATCAATATTATGAAACAGACTACATAGCATTCAGAACAGTATATAAATATATACACACACATATATGTATGTATATATAAAGACACAACTTTTTTTCTCACAACTGATATGTAAGTATTATTGTAAACCAGTATTAATAATAGTTTCTTACTAAAGCTAATACAGGACAGTTTTCTTCTTTTACTCACTCTGGATTGAGATCTTACCCTTTGATTTCCCTGCTCCCAATTCTGCATTTTTTTTTTTTTTTTTGCGTACCTGGGTATGAGGCTGGACCGATTTGTACTATAATGGTGCAAGGAATATCTGTGTGTATATCTATAGTCACTTAAATGTCAATTGTTTGAATAGAGATATCTTTCTGTTCCAACTGCAAGGCTTCATTAATTGTATATTTTGTCTTAACCATTGGTTGACATTTTAAAGAATATTTACTATTTTCACAATATGCTAGAATAGGAATTGATTTGATTGAAGGCACTCAGGTCATGAATATCTGTCTTTGAGTTTCTAGGAATAATATATTTGATTCACTTCTTGATTCATAGATAAGAGGGGTTTTAAGTCAATGTTATATTTTAGGTGAAGGAAAAACCTTGAGAATTGTCTGGAAGCCTTGCTTCCTGTTTTTCTGAAGCCTCTGATTCATAGTTCATCTTGATTTCTAGGATCTGCAGCTTCCTCATCACTGTAGCTCCATAACGTTCCTTGCTTGTGGTTGTGTGGGGGGTCTGCTTAGCACTTTGACTCAGACTTGCTCATTTGAACATTGGAGATATACCCTTTAAAGATTTTTTTTTAAGCTACAAGCATAATGATTCAGGAAAACTCTACTTTTCTTTAAATGAAGATTAAGTCACATGCCTTTTAGCAGACTTTCTCCATAAAGGGCCACATAATAAATGTTTGGGGCTTTACCTGCAACCACTAAATTCTGTTATTCTAGCAGGAAAGCAGACAAAGAATACATATCCAAATGGTAAGATTGTGTTCCAGTAGAAGATCTGGATATGGCCCGTGAACCATAATTTGCTGACCATGAGCTACAGTTTTGGTAATGGTAAATAATTTTGGCATAGGTTTTTATTTTTTTTAATTTTATTTATTTATTCATGAGACACACACACACACACACACACACACACACACACACACACAGAGGCAGAGACACAGGCAGAGGGAGAAGCAGGCTCCATGCAAGGAGCCTGATGTGGGACTTGATCCCAGGTCCCCAGGATCACACCCTGGGCTGCAGGCAGCACTAAACCGCTGCACCACCAGGGCTGCCCTGGCATAGGTTTTTAAATTTATTTTAAATATGCTCTATATTGTGAAATGTGTTTTTTTAAATAATCTACACTTAACTCTTTTAAGAAAGAACTTTTCTGTGTATAACTGAATAACAAAATTGTGATATTTCTCTTTGATCAATTAATCTCCCATGATATGTGGAAAACCTTTTGGATCTGAAGGTTATAAGCAAGTTACAGGTGCACACCTGGTGGCAGGTAATATCCTTACAGAGAGGGAACACTCAAGAGGAAATCATTCACCCCTTGGGTACTGATCCTTGGCAAGCTTAAATAGTGAAAACCACCCGGCATCTTGAAAGGCACCAGCAAGCTGAGCTTCTGTTTCAGTTAGGGGGTTCTTTTGTGTTAAGAGTTTTCCTAGTCAGTGATTTGGAACGTCTCAGGAAGGGCATACTAACCCAGCAAACGTCCTTGTCATTCTTCTGAATTTGTGTTTGCTGACGTATTTCTTCCCATTTCCTAGGAGACCAGTTGCCCTATCAATCTCTTCTTTCAAACTTAGCCTCTTGTTATATCCAGAAATATTTTATTAAAAAAAAAAAACAACTGTGGATCTGAGTTAAATTTATGTGTGTTATAGTTTTCCTAATGGTGAAAACATCCAAGCTTGTATTACTGATATAAAGTAGAAGTGCTCTCTTGACTTTGCCCAAAGCAGAGTTAGGCAAGGAAAATAAGAGGGGAAAAAAAAAAAAAAAAAGAAGAAGAAGAAGAAGTTCTAGAGGACATGTGTAGATGTGATAAGACACCCACCTCGAATTCTCAAATCCTGCAGAGACTATTAAGGACAAGCATGGTTAGCCGGGAAGAAGTTAAAGCAGCGTGCACTTATACATCTCCTGTACACATCTAAAGTATCTTTCAACCCCTTTAGACTCATATTTTCTGGTACAATGACTGCTACTAGTTTTGTAAGTGCTACTGCTAATTGAAACCACATCGTGGTCAGATAAAAAATAAGCCAGTCAGGCATCCTGCTGGAAATGTACCCAGCAGGACAGCCCCTTTGTTCTCCTTAAAAATGAACTAATTCAGGAAAGGCACTGCCTCTAGATCATTATCCATTAATGTATGCAACATTCCCTCTGCCCCACTCTTTCTGCTTTCTCCCATCACCCTTCACTATAATTTTCTTGTGGAAAAATAAAAGAACGCCAGTTCTCTTGTAAACTGCATAATTGGGTTTAATATGCAGACTTGCCATTTCTAGGCATGTACGTTTTCTGCATTAATGGGAGCTATACACGGAGCATTTAGAGATCACCTGTGGATAGGCTTGTTAATTAACAGAGTTAGAGCCCTATTTCATTCCATTTAAACCAGAGTAATTGAAATCAGGGTAATCACCACCGCAGCATTCAGTACTTTCACCCCTTTCAAGGTTATTTTAGCAATTATGTTCTTGGCTGAGCGTATTAGTAAATGCTGAGATTACTTCCTGTATCATCTGACTTTTCTCAATCCTGTGCCCTATGGCATGTCTTTTTTCATGATTGCATTAGTTGAAAAAGCTAGAAATAATCTGTGTCATCCTCTAGCCTTTCAAAGAAATTATTAAACCTAATCCAATCTACTAGTACTTGTCCAGGCCAAAAAAAAAAAAAAATCATAATATCAGGTTTAATTTAATCCCCAAGTAGATCAATGTCACCTTGTTAAGGATTAAAAGAAAATGTATCTACTATCAAATTCAGTAATATCTGGTTGTTAGTGTGGCTTTGAAGGTTTCTGCCTCTGTTATTGCATAATACTTATTTGTGATAAAAAGATTTTGTTTTGCTTTTTTATTTTTTCAAATCTGTAAATGAACATAGTTATTCTCCATTTTATCAGATAGGAGGACTAAACTACTTCAACCTACAGCCAAAAAAAAAAAAAAGTCACCTGAAATCATATTTTAGAAGAGAGTCCCACTTGTATCATCTATGTGTTATCCTATGTTTCCCCCTGGGAAAGAAAAGTTTCCTGTTGCTGCTTTACATCATTGTAGGATTAGGATATGAATTCCGAGTTGTTATTATAATGGTTCTGTTTCATTTCAAAATAAAATAAAATATTTTATCTTTTTAAAGATTTATGTATTTATTTGAGAGAGAGAGAGAGAGAGAGAGCAGATGGAGGGGCAGAAGGAGAGGGAGAGAATCTCAAGCAGACTCCCCACTGAGTAGGGAACAGATGTGGGACTTGATCTCACAACCCTGAGATCATGACCTAAGTCAAAATCCAGAGTAGGATGCTTAACTGACTAGGCCACCCAGGTGCCCCTAAATGCTTTCTTTTATTCAAAGTGACATTGCATAGTGGCCTGGTGATTTTTCCCCTACTTACCCATTTTTCTGGGTAAAATTAAGACCAGCATAACATTGCCTTGCAACAGTAGATTAACATTAGGAGCTTGTGCTGTGTGTGTGGTCATTTACCTCCCACATATTCAACCCCTTCCCACTTGTGCTTGGTACAATTTCTACAAGTAATATTTACTGATTTTTTAATTTGCATATCAAAAGAAACCTTTCTCTGAAGACTGGTGTCACCAGCGATATATTTATTTAGTGACCATTTTTGGCACCTGAACATATTCACAATCTCACAGTTTCATCATAAAACAAGTATACGGCTCATGTTGCCAAGTGTGTTTAACGCATGAGAGCATATTGTGTATTTAGTTCTTTGAGATGGCAATGGGGATGCATACACAGTTCATTCGGTATTGTTGTTTGAATTATGTTTGTATGAGGATCATTTGAAAGCTGCTGGAAATGTAATTATTTTCGGACGTCCATATACCCTGTCCAATGATATTTGCAGGAAATGTTGACATTTATATACATATTGGAACATTTTCCAATGGGTTAGTAAATATTATCATTTACTATCGTTTATTATCGCTTCTTTTTAGAGAGAGAGAGAGAGAGAGAGAAAGCACACATGTGCTCAGGGGAGGGGCAAAGAGAGATGGAGAAAATCCCAACAGGCTCTGTCCTGAGCATGGAGCTCAATGTAGGGCATGGTCTCATGACCCAGAGATCATGATCTGAGCCAAAATCAAAAGTCAGATGCTTGAGCTACCGAGGACCTCCAATATTATCATTTCTAAATGCATTTTCTACCTATATTTAAGCAAATTTCTCTTTCGGGAAACTCTTCACTCTCTGCTTTCCAGTTAAAATTGTCAAGTTAAGAACACTCTTTTAAATCAACTTAAGCCTATGAAGGATTTAAATTTAATACTTTAAGAGAAAGAGAGAGAGAGAGAGAGAGACTCACAATATTAATGATAACTTAAATTCACTATGTTTGTCAGAAAAAAAAAGTCATCAGAAATAAGACATCCTTGGTATCTTCCATGCTATTCTACACAGAAGAGCTCAGCAATAAGCTACTTCAGCAATTCTAGCTCATCCTGCCTTGCAAATTTACCCAAACACATTTCTGTTTCATAGTCTACCCTGATTTGGTAATATGCAATTAGAGAAAATGACCATTTTAATATAGAACAATTTTCTTGTAAATTATACAGTAAAAAATATTTGAAACATATTAAAATCAAATGGATTTAGAATGATTATAGTTATGAATGACTGTAATTTGGTCTTACACAGCTAATTCCAAACACTGCACAGCCGCTTAGCAATTTCCATTCTCTAAATTTCTCATAATGGGATTTAAGGAAAAAAAAAAAAGTGAAATCATCATCTTTTCCTCAAACCTCCTCCCTCTTGTTGCATATTCTATTTCAATAAATGATCCACCACCCTTCCTATCACCCTAGTTGGGGAAACCCTGTAGTGACTCCAGCCTCTTTCCTCCACTCATTGCTACCACATCCATGGCTATAGAGTTTTATCTCTCGCACATGTCTAGATGAGTCAGTCCAGTTCCCCTCATTTCCTCTGTCATCTGCTCTCAGTTGAAACCCTCACTACTCATTAATCTATGAGCTTCCTTGGCTAGGCATGTAGCCCACCAAACACACATCCCTCAATTCATGCTCAGCAGAGCTGCCACGATGGTCTCTGTAAAAGGAAAATCCAACAATGTCAGATTTCTGCTTAAAATACTTCAATGAATAAAATACAAATGTTATTTAGAGTAAATACAAACTCCTTGGTCAGGTATTCAAGATCCTTCATGCAGGAACACTCCCTGGCCAATGTCTCCAGCCCCATCTCCCACCACCATATCATTTGCACTTGCTTTTCAACCACATCAAATCCACATTTCTCCCAACACCGACTCTTAAAGCTATCTGTTTTTGCAAAGTCTTTTCCTTTGCCTGTGAAAAAGCGGACAGAGTGAAAAATGTTTTTCACTGCTTTTTTTTTTCTTTTACAGTCATTCTTCCTTCTCCTTTAGGATTTAGGTCCTTTATAAGCTCTTCCAGGAACCCTCCTGTTAAAGAAAAGATTATTCTGACATTTGTTAAAATGGTAAGGAAGACTTGATACAAAAAAGCATCAAGATCGCTGCAATAGGGGTTCTGCAATGGACAGGAGAAATCAGATTCAATTCTAAATATGATAAGGACCAGTGGGGATTTATAGCTAATGGCAGAGTGAAGGGGTTTGTGGATACACAGTTGCTAGAAGGAGAGAGACCTCAAGGGTAGGGGGACTCTTGCAAAGCTGACTAACAAGATTCTTGCTAAACACCTCCCAAGGACTTAAACAACTAAGGTGAGGAGATGAGGTACCTGAGCAGATATTAAGGGTCAGTGATGACTTAGCAGGATTCTTTGCTAAGAGTGGGTTGAACAGGCCAACAACCAGAGAGGGGCCAATGTCCAGGTTAGTGGAGAAGAGGGCTCAGAAGAGCCAACTAAAATTTAGGCAACAAGAGAAGCATTGCCCCTTCCTTAAGTCCCAGATAGAGTTAGTTCGCCGCTCCTCTCTGCAATTTCCAAGGTTCCTTTAGCACATGAAATATATCTAGAATCCACTTGTCACATCGTCTTGTATCATGAGCATTTGTTTGCCCTTCCTCTAGTGTGAGAGTCCTCTGGAAAGGAAAATTTTGACTCTTGGTTCTAGGTAGCCTGGTATCTTGCATATTGACTTTCTCTTAGGTGTTTAAGAAGGTTTGTTAACTAAGAGCTATATAAGAATGGAGGGGAAATTTTAAATTATCATCTTCTCCCTTTTCCTCCAGGGACCACTTTGTTTTTAGTAAAGTATCTTTGATACTTATTTTTTTTAAATTAATTTATTTATTTATGATAGTCACAGAGAGAGAGAGAGGGACAGAGACATAGGCAGAGCGAGAAGCAGGCTCCATGCAACGGGAGCCTGACGTGGGATTCGATCCAGGGTCTCCAGGATCGCGCCCTGGGCCAAAGGCAGGCGCTAAACCGCTGTGCCACCCAGGGATCCCTTTTCTCTCTCTATTTTTTTTTTTTTTTTGTATCTTTGATACTTAGTTAAGTCCTTTGACATGGGTCTTATCCAACTGGATGAGACTCAATATTATTCATTCTTTATGCTCTTTTTCTTATTGCTGTATGTATTTGTCTTGTGGAGGGATAGATATAGGCCAAACCTCGTTACAACAAATACCATTAAGAAGGGATCACTGAATCTTATCTATGTGCCACTTTCAATGGTGTATTACTGTAAATAATAGTTTTTTATAATTAGAACAATAGATTTTCAGTATCTTAGAGATTTGTGGGAATGAATAATGAGCTATGAATGAATGAATGGATGAATGAATAAAACATCCACAACAGGTTTTTTTTTCTTTTTTTCTTTTTTACTTTTCTTATCACTTTTTGCTACTATTAAAAATTAAGAACTAGTCTTAAGGCAAAGCTTGTGACAGAACATTATTATGTAGAACTTAAGTAATTATAACAATAATCATTTCTCTCTCTGTGTGAAAATGAGTTAAGTGTACTTTTATTAGATACTTAATCTCAAACTCTGTGTATTAAATCATTTACTCCTCTCCTTGAAAAATGTCTCTTGAGTTTGGGGCAGTGGTGAACTTAGTTTAAATATTCTGAACTCATAGTAAATTTCTTTAGAAAAGTGCAAACAGTTATTGTGTTTGGCAGAGTTATTTTAATCACACAAGCAATATGTGCTCATTTTAAAAATAATTTTAAGTCACAAATTAACATAAAGAAGGTCATTCATAATCTCATCAACCAGAAATAATCTCCATGGATGGGTAAGGAATTATTAATTTGGAAGCTGGCTCCAGTGTTCTTAGGGAAAGAACTAGAAACTTTTGGGAAGAAATTGTCTTTATTTAGGAAAATATCCTAATAGGCCACTTTGAATGAGAAAGGGAGGCCCAGAAGGCATAATCTCAAGAAAAGAGAAAGAAATTAACAGCTCTGCATAAATTAGAGCACAAAAATAAATGAGATTAAATCCAGTGAGAGCAGAAACTCAAAACAAGAAGACATAAGACTACTAGATTCTATAAAGGATCAAAAATCTCAGGAAGAACCCTGATCTTCCCAGAATAGGGACAAAGTGACTTAAACCAAATTTACTGAAATATTCCAGGCTAAGGTAAATTTGATCAAGGGAGAAATTTAGCATGAGGTTCAAGAGAATGGGTTCTGGAGTAAGATTACGTAGGGGCAGTTATAGGTTCCAACACTGTTTCTTTGTGTGTCTGTGTGTATGAGAGTGATATGCATTATAGGGCCCAACCAGCAATATAGGAATATTTAGGAAATAAAACCAAAGGAGTTTAATATTGTTCCTTCTGGTGATAGAAGAACCCAAGTGGAGACAATATGGGAACTAGATGAAGTTATCACCAACCTTAAGCTAAAGGAGAATGGGAGGAAGGGGAGTTAGCAGGGCCCAAGGGTGATAGTCATGTGTCAGAAGCTAGAATCGGGCCAAAGGAAATTGTAATTGTGCTGGGCCTGTCTTCTTGGAACTGGAGCCACAGAGAAAGCACAATAGCTGCCAGAAACACTGCCCTGGGAACACATCAAAACTCTTACCTGGAGAAAACTCTTTGGTCATATACATCCATAATCT
Organism: Canis lupus baileyi; assembly: GCF_048164855.1. Taxonomy (NCBI): domain Eukaryota; kingdom Metazoa; phylum Chordata; class Mammalia; order Carnivora; family Canidae; genus Canis; species Canis lupus. Next base: position 40,795,174 of record NC_132861.1, on the reverse strand, counting down.
GGATGAAAGAGGAAGAAAATAATTCTGACTTGCAGGGAAATGTGAGGAAAGAATATGAAAGCAAAGAGATTCAAAGCAAAGAATATGAAATGCAAAGAGATTTGTATATGTGTATGTATGGATATTGTCAAATTCACACACACGCACACAAATATATATATCACAAAACCAAATGAAATCATCATACACACGTCTTGCAACTTAATTTAATTCTTAATGTGACATAGATATTCCCCCATGACACAAAACATAAACATAAAGCCATATATTTAGTACTATGGCTGCATTATTAGTCTGTTATTTAGCTATAAAATATATTTATATGGTCCTATATTGCTCTTTCATATTGGCTTTTATTCCTTTTCTTTTGAGAAAAACAGAATATGTAATATACTTTTAAAATTTTCAGTGCTTTCGTGTTAGAAAGTGTGTGTAATATGCTTGCAAATGTGGCTTTTAAAAAATTGAAACCTTATTGCTGCATTGCTTTTTTTCATCAAAATGTCTTAAGAAACAGATTGTGTAATGTGTGTCAATAACTTCAAAACAAATAATTAGCATCAGAGTTGGGATTTCATCACTTAACATCCATCATAGGCATCCTGATTTCTTTGAAGTTTCCTCTTGAAAATGATATATGTCATCACGTTAAGTCAGGACTGGTTAGTAAGCAGAGCATGGCCAAGGTCACTTGAAGGTTTCTTTGATGCAGACATTCCTCAATTTAGAGCTGAAATAATCCTGACCTTCCTAAGTGTGCTTTACCTTTCTGACAAGTGGAGGAAGCTGTATAATTGACTTCTTCGGGTTCACAGAATCTTTTGCATATACTGAACATTTAGACACTAAATAGAGTGATCTGTAAGCCATATGCAAGTGTAGCATGTCAAAATGTGATACAAGCCTTTGGACAACAGTTGAAATTTTCTCTCTCTCTCTCTCTTTGGTATTTTGTATGGTCTCATTTTTAAATTACATTTTTCCAAATGAAAATAACAGATCAAAATAGACAGATATATATATAATCTTTTCATACTCTTGATTTCAAAGATATAGAACTACAAGGCATTCAGAGGAACTAAGGTTCAGGCAATGGGCCCATTTTACAAATGTCTACCATCCCTTGGAGTTGGATTTAACTAACTCATCTAGGTATTCAATATCCCACACCAAAGTATACATCATTACAATTGACAAACCTACAGTGACCCATCTTAGTTACCGAAAGTCCATAGTTTATAGAAGCATTTACTCTTGGTGTTACACACTCTATGGGTTTGGACAAAAGTATAATGACAGGTACCCATTGTTAAGTATCATACAGAGTATTTTCACTATCCTAAAAATCCTCTGTTCTCTACCCATTCATCTTTCTCCCCTAACTCCAACCCCAGGCAACTACTGACCTTTTTACTGTTTCCATAGTTTTGCCTTTTCCAGAAATTCATAAAGCTGGAATCATACCATACTATGTTTCCAGATTGACTTCTTTCTCCTAATAACATGCATTTACGTTTTCTGTATGTCTCTTCATGCCTTGATAGCTCATTTCTTTCTAGCATCAAATAATATTACATTGTCTGAATATACAACAGCTTATTTATCCATTCACCTACTGAAGGATATCTTGTTGTTTTCAATTTTGACAAATATGATTAAAGCTGCTATAAACATCCATATGCAAGTTTTTTTTTGTGTAGACAAAAGTTTTCAACTCTTTTGGGTGAATACCAAGGAGCAGGATTGCTGGATCATTTGGTAAAACTATTTAGTTTATAGGAAACCATCAAATTGTCTTCCAAAGTGGCTGTACCATTTTGCACTTCAGCACTAATGAATGGGAGTTCCCATTGCTTCACATTCTCACTGCCACTTGCTATTGTCAGTGGTTTGGATTTTGGCCATTCTAATAAGAGTGTAGTAGTATCTTGTTGTTTTGGTTTGCATTTTCCTGATGACGTACGATGTGGAATATCTTTTTGTATGCTTATTTGTCATTTGTGTATCTTCACTGTGAAGTGTCAGTTCAGGTTTTTGACCTATTTTTTAATTGGGTTGTTTGTTTCCTTATTGTTGAGTTTTAGGAATTTCTTTTATATTTAGATACTAGTCCTTTACCTGTTGTACTTTTTTGAAAACACTTTCTTCCAGTATGTGGCTTGTCTTCTCATTCTCTTGATACTGTTTTTCTGTTTTTCTCAGAGCAGAATTTTTAAAATTTTAGTAAAGTCCTGCTTACTGTTCTTTCTATCATAGATCGTGCCTATGGCATTGTATCTAAAAGTTGTTATCATATCCAAGGTCATCTAGATTTTGTTTTATGTTATTTTAAAAGAATTTTATAGTTTTCTGTTTTGCATTTAGATCTATGAATTGATTTTGTGAAGGGCATAAGATATATAAGTTCATGTTTTGCAAATGGATGTCCAGTTGCTCTAGCATCACTTGTAAAAGAGGCTATCTTTGCTCCTTTGTATTGTCTTTGTTCTTTGTCAAATATCAGTTGACTATATTTCTGTAGTCTATTTCTAGGCTTTCTATTCTGTTCTATGGATCAGTTAATCCATTCTTTTGCCAATACTATACTGTCTTGATTACTGTAGCTGTATAATATAATCTCCAGATTTTTGATAAATGGCATACCGTGTTAATCAGTTTGGGTTGCTATAACAAAAATACCATAGAATTGGGTGGCTTACACAATAAACATTTATTTCTCACACTTCAAGAGGCTAGGAAGTCCAAGATCAAGGAATCAATAGATTCAAAGTTTGATGAAAACCCTCTTGCTGGTTTGTAGATGGCTACCTTCTTGCTATCCTTACATGGCCATGAGAGAGATGATCTTTCTAGTGACTCTTATATGGACACTAATCACACTCATAAGAGCTTAATTCTCATGACCTAATCACCTCCTAAATGCCTCACCTCCAAATACCACCACACTGGGGATTAGGGCTTTAATACATGAATTTGGAGGTGTATGTGTGTGTGTGTGTGTGTGTGTGTGTGTATCTGTGCACTATTAAATTTGCTAAAAAAACACATACTAACTTAACAAATTGAAAAAAAACACATCTAGAGAGTTGAAACAAATAAAACAGCTCAATTAAAAAAAAAAACTGTGGATGAAATTATGAGGAAAACTTATGTAAGGAGGTATCACATGTGCCCTCCTAAATAAAGTACATATATTGAAACTTTGGCTTAGCTGGCTTTAGTGAACACTTTTAGGTATGAGCTTTTAGAAAACAGGGCACCAACAAAAAACACAGATACACACCACTCTCTCTTAGAATGAGATATTTTGTAGAAGTAAAAATTATAATTTTGTAGAAATATAGATCTTTGTCCCAAATAGAGATTTGTTTCTAAGAGAGAGATATTTTTGCAAATATCCATGAGTTTTATAAAATTGGCCAAGGTCCTAGCCTACAGAGAAAATTTTAAGCATTGCCCTAAATTACACATCAAACAGGGTACATTATATGGAGAGTTAAAAATATACTCTTACATAATTTTTGGATTAAAGCAAAAGTTAAAACCAAAATTAGAGATTATTTATAAATAAATGACAATGAAAATGTAATGCTATGAAACCAATGGAATGTGGATAGGATGATACTAAATGGAACATGTATCACATTAAATACATTTGTTTTAAAAAATATAAAATTAAATAAAGAATAAGCCAAAGAATAAGCAACAAAGTAAATTTCAAGCTGGTAGAATTAATAAAGATGGGAGCAGAAATTAACCAGTACAAATACGAAAATTAGAATTTATTATTGAATCCAAAAGTAGTTTTTTGAAAGTTTCAATGAATTAGATAAATCTTTGAAAAGTCTGATCAAATAATAAAGGGGGAAAATGACATTATGAATAAGAAAGGAGTTTTAGCTAAAGTTATGGAGAAGATACACAAAAATTATAAGAAATGAATTCTACAATGTTATATAAATCCATTTGGACATCTAAGGCTAATGGAAAATTCTAGAAAAATATAAATGATCAAAATTGAATAAAAAAGATAGTAAAACAGAAAAGAAGAAATTAAAAATCTAGTTTAAGTCAACTCTCATCAAAGAGGCACAGGATACAAGGAAAGAAAATTAAAGGAAGGCACACTACATGAATATAGAGACATTTTTAGAAATGTTTTGAAGAAGGAATGTGTAGATTCATAGCCGTGAGGAAGGTGGAGGTCTCCAAAGTGGGCGTATTGCATGTGTGTGTTATTGATGTTTTCACGCATGTAAGGGAGGCAGTGATAATTAAGTAGTACACAGTGCCTGAAAAGGTGAAGGTAGCAATCCAAGGTATGGCTATTGAATTGGCCTTAATAAGGAGGTGGTTCCTGGACACCTCGGTAGTTCAGTGGTTGAGCATCTGCCTTTGGCTCAGGTCCCAGGATCAAGTCCCGTATCAGGATCCCCACAGAGAGCCTTCTTCTCCCTCTGCCTGTGTCTCTGCCTCTCTCTCTCTCTGTGTTTTTCATGAATAAATAAAAAATAAAATCTTTTTTAAAAAATAGGGAGGTAGTTCCATTCCTTTTTATAACAGTAGAGAAGAAAGAAAAGATTCATATAAATGTAAATAGAATTGTATGCATTCTGGTGGAAAGATGAAAGCATTCCCTCTGGATGTCTTTCATGTTTTCTATGAGAGAAAGCAAGACACCAGGACTTGGAGATCTGACAATAGTAGAGAAAATCAGAAAAAGCCACTGTGGGGTTTTGGAAACGGAGTGGAATGGGAATATATAATATAAATATTTTTAGACAGTGTTGAGGGCCTCCTTGAGGTTAGTGATCATAAATTCGGCAAATAGTTGGAGACATTATCTACCAGAAATCAGCAGCATGGGTGCAAATGTAGAAGTATAGTTAAAATTCATCTAGAGCTGTGATTTCATCATGTGAAGAAGAAGAAAAGACAGAGAAACAAGGGACTTTAGAACACTGGCAAGTGGCAAGCCAAAATTTTGGAATAATTCATGAATTCCAAGTTGGACGGGGAGCAAAGCAACAAAAGGAAAAGACTGAGGAATTGGAAGAACTGGAAGTTCCAGTGAAGTCAAAGCATAGGGCTGTAGTGGCATCCTTGGCCCAACCAGCACATTCCCTCTTTGCAGGCAAATTTGCATTGGAAGCCAAACTTTAATCAGATAATTGTTCTGTAAGCAGAGAGTCAGACTCATAGCAGATAATTGAATGACTCAAAAAAGCATAATTGTCCCCAAAGACCAGTGTTCAGAGTTTGAGTGCCAGGACATCCTTTCCTTAGATGGTGTTTGAATAGGCTCTGCTAATTTCTCCTTTTGGGGATTTCTTTTTTCCTGTGTGCTAAATTATCCTCTCCCTAAATGTATTCTACGTCATAATAGTTTCCTTAAATGCTCTGTAGAAATGGATTTCTGTAAAGTAATTCTGGGGAAAACCACACAATATCCTTCTGTAACAGTACATTTTTTGGATTTTTCTTCAAGCATAATATTGCTGTGATTCTGTGTTGGGTGGGATGGAGACTAGAGGCAAGAATTTTCCCTCTAAAGGGCATATAATGGGGCACCTGGATGGCTCAGTGGTTGAGCATCTGCCTTTGGTTCAGGTCATGATCCTGGAGTCCTGGGATCGAATTCCAACCAGGCTCCACATGGGGAGCCTGCTTCTCCCTCTGCATATGTCTCTGGCTCTCTCTGTGTGTCTCTCATGAATAAATAAATAAAATCTTTAAAAAATATAAAGGGAATATTATTGATTGACTATAACAAGATCGTGGTAAAACAAGCAAGCAAAATATAGCCCATTTGTCTTTGGGTGAATTACTCATTTGACAAAATTATTTTTTAATTGATTTTCATCATATTGGTCTGTTTCTGATGGAGGTGTGAGGCAGGTCTATGATCCTCCAAAGAACTGGCTGGAAGGTGGGTAAATCTATTTTTCAGGACCAACTCTCCTCACAGTGTTAGGCAAAATTTTGGAAAGAGAGATCTACTCTAAGGCATGTTCTCACGTCAGGCTTTATAAATGAGACACGTATTCTAGGCTTATAGGGACAGCCGTCTGATCCACTCTGTAAGTTGGCCCTTAGTGCTCTGAAACTCCCTTCCACAGCTCAGTGCTCTGATATGGAGAACAGGCATATGGTTGTTATCACAAATCTCAGTAGAGCCATGTTATCGTATAACCTTACCCATAACTGATTTTTAAGTCACACATTTGCAAGCAACTCCTTGAATTACTTCCACAGATGGTTAATGATCCATTATATCAAATGACAAAAGATATGTCCATTAATTTGAAGGTTTCTGAGAGGGAGTATTTCACCTATGAACTAGAAAGAAAGAAAATATAGAATTTCAATGGTAGACTCTCATGTCCATTTTATTCTGTATCCAATCATTTTTTTTTAAGTTTACCCCTATTACTTTTCTACAAATACTTTACTCAGGAATCCCTCTAGTAATTCATAGTTTGCACCATATTTTCTGAAGTACCTATCCTGAAACTGTGAGTTGTGCAAATTTTGCAAGCATTTTAACATTCTTTTGTCTAGCTTTTAGATAAGGGGAAGGATATTCAAACTATAACTCTGATTTTGACCAAAATATCTAGTTGTCAAGATTAAAATAAGATTAAAAAGCACATATTTCTAATAACATTTAAGTAAAATTAAGGGACAAATAAAATGCAATGTAACAAATAATAGGAAAGCTAATATATGTATATATTTATGTACACACACTTTTTAATTTTGTTAAAGCTGCAATTCTAAGCAGAAGCATTTCATTTGAAACATATAAACCAATTTTTCCCAAATGATTATTTCTATAGGCAACGTTTCAGCTCCTGCTTTTCCTAAAATTCACACATCTATTAACTCATGTGGGAAATGCAGAAAAGATCTCACAAAACTAGTTTGTGGGCAAACTGTTGATGCAAAGCACAGCAGGTCTCTGTTATTTACTTTGCCAAAGAGCCTTTGTTCTCTGAGAATTCATCCTTCTGGTTTCTGGAAGTCAAACTGCTTAGAGTAACTTCGGATGTAACAGAAGAAACCAGAAATGAAAAACTGCATAGAACAGATTCTAACACAGTTCATTAGGCATCCAAGGAGCCTTTAGAAGGCATTAAGTCCCAGAAATTGTGGTGACAGTGTGGACAAGATCAATGATGCTCTTTGGAATATTTCATATGGGATCCTAGATATCCAGAGTATATTTGACTGAAAGAGAGGATCAAAAGAAATGGAGAAGCTTTTGCTCTTGCCTGCAATGGTAAATTTTGTTTTCCATTTAGGGTACAGTAAAGAGAAATAAAATAAGATTTTTGTGTGTTTTTTTCAACCAGCAAATTGAAATGTAATACTTCTTAATCATTTCATTCCCAAACATGCTTCCCTTGATTATTTATCAAGAGAATGCTACATAGAGCCATAAAACCCATCAGCATTTTTAGCTGTCTTCATCTCTATTTCGTGGCTGTGCTGGCTACCTGTGCTCTTTTGTGGACCTCTGTCCAAGAAGGCTCACCTGTGTTGGTAGGGTCCTCCATGGAAACACCAGGTCTGGTAAAATAACAAGTAAGGAAAATGATTATCCAAAATGAACTGGTTAATCCCTAATAATAATTTAATATAATATCATCCTTTTATAATATTTGCATTTTCATGCAGTGTCTCTGGTCAAAGACATGCGGAGTTTGAGGCCTTACAAAGCACCATCTCAGGGGCAATCATGGAGGCAGGTGAGCTCATACCCTCCTTTCTGCTCTGCATGAATTCTTTCCTGTTCAGCTCAGGCTCATGCTCACTATGTTAGGCCAAGAGTTTTCCTCCCTATGTCTATGGTATCATCAACACTTGACTGCAATCTCTTTGATGGCAGGGATCCCATTTTATGCTTCTTTAGAATTCTTTGTGATTCCTCAAACATTTGTCAAAAGGAAAGGTTAGGACCTGGGAGCAATTTGGGCAAGAATGTTACCCTGACTGCAGCAGCACTCCCAGCAGCACACCTTCAAAGCTGCCTGTCAAGTTGTTGGTTGTTTGGTTGCTTTCTTTCCTCTCCACAGTAAAGCAACAGCAGTGTAGTAAATGATTAAGAGACTGAATTCTAGAGCCAGACTCTATTTGAAAACCATTTTTGCCTCTTATCAACTCTATGATTATGAGAAAGTTACTGAACTTCTCTATTTTACTCTGTTTCATCATCTAGATAGAAAACTATAGAAAACAATAGTACATTCCTCAAAGTTTTGTTGTGAGAGTTAAATAAATTAAATGAGTTAAACTATTTATTTTATATTATTTATATTTTATAACTATTTTATATTATATTTATATTATTAAATGAGTTAAACTATTTAAAATGCTTAGAGTAAGACCTGCGTAAGGGCTATGCATTGTTAGCTCTAATTATGATTGTTATTTATTACGGTTTTTGAGGTCTGTGGTGCTTTCAAACTATTCCATCGTCCCATTGTTTTAAAACACACCTTCTTGATGAAACTTAAGTGTTAGATTTCAAAACTAGATTTGAGTCCTGAATAAATTTGATACTTTTTTGGCTAACTGGTTTTGCTTATTCTAGTCAAATTGAAGTTATCTAAATTAGAAATTAATCTTATCTATTATGGAGGGCCTTCATATTTACACTCTTTTTTCAAGCCCTATGCTTTGGTTTAGGGATGATGATGATGGTCATATGTGGTAGAGTTAGAATTACTGGTGGATTTATTGCTTTCTTCATTTCTAGGTGGACAGACTTCTGTAGAAGCCTGCCCAAAGTGAAAGGTAGGCCTACTTCGAAGGCAGTGTGACAGCTCCATGTCATTACTGTTCACCTCTAGGAGTCAGGTTATGATGCTCTATTTGCAGGAAGAATACATGAACAGGCTAAAATGACTTACATATTTGGTGAAACCAGAAATACACATTTACATAGCTACCATTTGGGACCACATAAAAAGTTTTTAGAGATAGAAGGAAGAATAAATATTATCTAGCCCACTCATCCATTCTCTAGACTATAAAGGCCCAGAAGCCAAGTTATTTGTGAAACTTCATGCAATCAGTTTAATGGAAGAACCAGGTCCAGAGTGGAGTTGGCTGGCTGCCTGGTCAATAGTGTCTGTATTATTCCATTATTCAAATTAACACCAAAGAGAGTCTCAATATTGTATTTCTACATAATTAGCATTAATTAAAATGTATTAGGAATTTAAGAAATCTATGATATCAGAATCAATTACCTGATAATCCAAATATAAATAGCTGGAAATAGGGATGCCTGGGTTAAGCATCTGCCTTTGGCTCAGGGCATGAGCCCTGGGTCTTGGGATCAAGTCCTATATCAGGCTCCCTGCGAGGAGTCTGCTTCTTTCTCTGCCTATGTCTCTGCCTCTCTCTGTTTCTCATGAATAAATAAATAAAATATTTATAAATAAATAAATAAATAAATAAATAAATAAATAATAAATAATAAGTAAATAGCTGGAAATTACTCAGAATTTATATTAAGATGTTATGCCTTCAAATTGGCTACATATATAGTATAGTTATATAAAATCACTAGCATATATGAATTCAGTGAGAGTATTAAGTACAGTGTATTTTGAATACCACGTTCTCAATAAGTTTTTATAATGGAATAATTAAAATTTGAACATTATCTTAGTGTCCTAATATAAAAGAAGACAAAATTAGTATAACTCAGTAACATATATATTTTATTGTGTTAATTTTTTCTATTACAATTGTTCAAGATTTTAAGAAGTGTTCAAACTATATCAAACAGCATAAAATGGCATTTATCCTAGCTTTGAATCCACTAATTATTTTATTTTTCCTTGAAATATTTTCTGAATCTCTAGATAAATTTAATTATCATATTCTGATTCATAATTTTTGAAAAGTGTCAGATTCTCTGAACCTTGCTTTTTTTAAAAAAAATTGATTATTGACAACCTTCTGTCTACCACTTTTGTGCTTTTGTTATTAATTAATGTCTTATTTGTGACTGCAAACTCTTGGCCTCTGCTTATCTGATACTATTCCCCTTGAGATGCTTACCAACTCTTACATTCTCTGGCTAGTTCCCAGAAGCGACCTTGATTATTTTTTTTAATTTTTAATTTTTTTTTAAGATTTTATTTATTTATTCATGTGAGACAGAGAGAGGCAGAGACACAGGCAGAGGGAGAAGCAGACTCCAGCAGGGAGCCTGATGTGGGACTGGATCCCAGATTTCCAGGATCAGGCCCTGGGCTGAAGGTGGTGCTAAACCGCTGAGCCATCCGGGCTGCCCCAGTGACCTTGATTATTAATTATTGGTTAATGTATCCATATCTTTTACCCCCACCTAGATTGTTGAGCTTTTATTTTGTACTTCATTGCCTTGTTCAATGCATGGCCAAGAGAGATACACCCTAGTTATTGTGAAATTTGCAAAGGCTTTTATGTAACTAGGGTTATTTTATAACTAACAAGTTATGGCTTGAAAACTTCAAGTCCCATCGTTTTAACATATCAACCTGATATATATTTGAATGTCTTTATTTCCTGCTACTAGGATGCCAGCTTCTGTCAACTGGTCTTGCTAGGGGGGTCCGATGATCAATATTGACTCTGTAGCATAAAATCAAAGATATCGTTTACAAGAGCATTGCCTTCTCTAGAGGTGATTTTGCCTGTTAAGGAAAAACAATATGACTCCAGGCCAGGCTTTGTTTATTTTATGAAAAGTAACCATAGTCCACAGCCTTTATAGCTCACCAGCCTGAGGAAATACTTAATGTAAGTTATCTACTGTTATGTTACATCATGCTTATTCTTGCTTTGAGGCTACTCTAAAAATTTTTCAGTTATAACCCGGTGCTAAAACAGGAGGGGGCATATTTCACTATACGAGGGCTTTAAAAGTCAACAAATTAATTTGCTTTTCCCTTCCAGCTGTGCAATTCACCCCCCACTCCAGCTTTGAGCTGTAATTAAGTACATGCTTTTATAATAAAAGTAATCTTTTCCTGGTGCTTCCCCAGCTGCAAATTCTGACCCAGATTCCCATTATGAATCATGACAGTCACATGTGCTTGAAATAGGCTTCATTTCCCTCTGCCCTCCCCCAGCTGCTGGAGATTCTCACCACTGGATTTAGCTCCAACCTTACTGTGGAACTGGAGAGAGGATTTAACTTATATGATATCTTCTTTGAAATCCTTGGGTCATTTTTGTTTGGAGAGGGGGACATCAATAATGACAACTAGGGAAAAAGCCACACTCATTTAACATTGTAGAATAAAGCTAAAGCCAGCCACGGAGCTTAGTTGGGTACAGAATTAAACATTTTTAAAGTGAAGGTACACATGTCGGATAAGAAATAAGCTAAGGAGAAGAAACATCTAAGAAGAAATATAGTGAAGAGAAAGATACAAATTTGGCACAATTCATGACAACAGGGTCATTTATATATCCTTTTTGAGACATGTCTATTCATGTTTTTTAACTATATTTTTATTTGAGTCATTTGTCTTTTTATTGTGGGATTTTCAGAGTTATTATATATCAGAATACTAGACCATTATAAGATATAAGGCTTGCAAATATTTTCTCCTCTTCCATGATTTGTCTCATTAATTACGTGATAATGTCCTCTGCTGCACTAAGGATTTTTAATAAGGTGAGGTTCAATGTATTTTTCCTTAGTTGTATGCTTTTGTTGTCATATTTATGAAATTGTTGTCTAATTCATGTCATGAAGATTTTTACCTATGATTTCTTCTAAGAAATTTAGAGTTTTAGATCTTATACTTAAGTATATGATCAATTTTGAGTTAATTTTATATATAGGTGAAGTAGTGGATCTAAATTCATTCTTAAGCTTATTGATATCTAGTTGTCCTAGCACTATTTGTTGAAAAAAATTCTTTTTCCATTGAATTGTCTTGGTATCTGTTATAGGTTGACCTGTATCTCCCTCATAACAGATGCATTGAAATTCTATCCCTTTGTACCTTAGAATGTGACCTTACTTGAATATAAGGTTGCTGATGTAATTAAAATGAGGTCAGTTTGGATAGGTGGGTCCCTAATCCTACATGATGGGTAATCATTATAAGAAGATGGCCATATGGAAACAGAGACACCCAGGGAAAAGGCCATGTGATGAGGAAGGCAGAGACTGGAGTTAGGAAGCTGCAAGACAAGAAACACCAAAGATTGCCAGAAAAACCAACAGAAGCTAAGAAAAGGCAGAAAAGGTTTCAGAAGGATCGTGGCCCATCTGATATCTTGATTTCAGACTTCTTTCCGCTAAAACTGTGAGACAATAACTATAATCACCTAAGCCACTCAGTTTGTGGTACTTTGTAATGGTGGCTCTAGGAAACTGATACAGCACTCTTACAAAAATCAATTAACTATAAATGTAAGGATTCATTTCTGAAGTTTCAATTCTATTATGTTGACTCATGTCTATCCTTATGTTAGCATTACATTATTTTGATTACTGTAGCTTAGTAGTAGGTTTTAATTTTTTTTTTTTTTAGTAGTAGGTTTTAAAATCAGGAAGTACGTATTCTCTAAATTTGTTCATCTTTTTCAGAATTATTTTGGCTATTCTTTGTCATTGCTATTTCAATAAAATTTTAGGATAACCTTATCTATTTCTTTTTATAAAGCAGTTAGAATTTTATTTTTCAAGGCAGTTAGCATTTTAAGGGAGATTTTTTTTTTGTTGTTGTTGAATCTATAGATGAATTTGAAGAGTATTGCCATTCTAACAATTATGCCTTCCATTCCATGAAAATCAATTAAAAAAAAAAAAAGAAAATCAATGTCTTTCCTCTTATTTCCTTTTATTTAGACCTCCTTTAATTAATTTCAACAATATTTTGTAGTTTTTAGTGTACAAGTTTTGTACCCGTTGGTTAAATTTATTCCTATGTAGTTTATTTTGCTTTATACTCTTATAAATGGAATTACTTTGATTTTATTTTTAGATTTTTTCAATGGTAATGTGTAGAAATAAAACTGATTTTTACACATTGATCTTGTATTCTGAAACACTGCTGAACTCATTTTCTAATTATAACATTTTTAAGTGTGTGGATTTTTTCAGGTGTATATATGTATATACCAATATACATTACATACTGATTTTCAAATGTTAAAACAGTTGTGAATACCTGGGGTAAATTGCATTTGGTCACAGTGTACAACACTTTTTACATTTTTCTGGATTTAGTGTGCTATTTTGTTAAGGTTTCTTGCATTTATATGCGAAGATGTTGGTCCGTAGTTTTCATCTCTTGTGATGTGCTTAATTTTGGTATCAAGGAAATACTGAACTTATAAAATGAGTTAGGAGATATTTCCTTCTCTTCCATTTTCTAAAATTCTTTTAAAATTAAAAAAAAACTTTAAAAAATTCTTTGTGCAGGATTCACATTAATTCTCCTTTAAACATTTGATATACCAGTAAATCCAAACATCATAGACGTTTCTTTGTGGGAAGTTTATTATTATTATTATTACTATTATTATTACTATTATTTCAGTCTCTTGATTTATTATTAGCTTATTCAGGTTTTAATTTTTTTTTTTTAACCAATCAATTTTGGTCATTTGAGTCTCCGAAGAATTTGTTCAATTCATTAGGTTATCTAGTTAGCATAGTATTATTCATAATATTCCCTTAAATCCCTTTTTACTTGTATAATGTCAGTTGTCATATCTCCCATAGCATTTTTGATTTTAATAATTTGAGTCTTCCTTTTTTATCCTTAGTCAATCTCGGTAAAGAATTGTCAATTGTGTCAATCTTTTTGTAGACTACTTTTGTTTTTTTTTTAGTCCCTTTATTATTTTTCTATTCCCAAATTCTTTATTTCCACTGCAATTTCTATTATTTTCTTCCTTCTGCTTGTTTTGGGCTTATTTTCTTCTTTTTTTTAGTTATCTAAGGTGGAAGTTTAAGCTATTGATTTGAGATTTTCTGCCTTTTTACTTTTTTTAAAGATTTTATTTACCTATTCATGAGAGACACAGAGAGAGAGTGGCAGAGACACAGGCAGAGGGAGAAGCAGCCTCCATGCAGGGAGCCCGATGTGGGGACTCGATCCCGGGGCTCCAGGATCACACCCTGGGCTGAAGGTGGCGCTAATGCTGAGGCACCTGGGCTGCCCAGATTTTCTGCCTTTTTAATGTATACATTTAGAGCTATAAATTTTTCTTTGAGCACAATTTAGCTGCATCCCATTAGTTTGGGTGTGTTATTTTTTCAGTTTTACTGGTCACAAAGTACTTTCTAACTCCTCTTGTATTTTCTTCGTTGATTGGTTACTTAGCAATGTGCCGTTTAATTTCAAAATTTTTACAAATTTCGTAAATACCCTTCTTTTATTGATTTCTAATTTCATTTCATTATGGTTAGAGAATATGCTCTGTATAATTTTAATTATTTTAAATTTGTCTAATTTATTTTACAGCCTAACATAAGATTTATCCCAGAGAATGTTCCATGTGTATTTGAAAATAATGTATAAATATTATACTGCTATTGGATGAGTGTTCTGTATATATCTGTTAAATCTATTTGTTAGAATATTGTCCAAGTTTTCTACTCCTTTTTTGATACTCTGTTTGGTTTTTCTATCCATTATTGAAAGTTGAGATCAAAATCAACTGTTATTGTTTAATTGTCTATTTTCCCCTGTAATCCATTCACTATATGGTAAGTATTTTTGGGGTTTGTTGTCACGTGCATATATATGTAATAGTTACATCTTCTTGATGGATTGACCTTTTCTCATTATAAAATGTCCTTCCTTGTCTCTGGTAACAGTTTGTGTCTTAAAGTCTATTTTGTGTAATATTGCTATATGCATCCTAACTTTTTTGGTTATTATTTATATGGTAGATATTTTATCTTTTTACATTGTACCTATTTGTGTAGTTGAATCTAAAATATGTCTCTTGTATACACTACATAATTAGATTTTTTATCCATTCTGTCTTTTAATTTAATAATTAATAATTTAAGAACTTCTACCTTTAAAAAAAGAACTTCTACCTTTTAATTGATGAGTTTAATACATTTACATTTAATGTAATTACTGATAAACTATAATTTACATCAAACATTTTGTTATTTTTTATGTTTCAGATCTTGATCCTTCCATTACTACCTTATTTTGTGTTAAATAGATATTTATTTGTGTGTCATTTTAATTCTCTTGAATTTTTTGTACTCTATATTTTTGACTTATTAGTGATTGACCTGGGGATTATCATTAACATCTAGATTAATAACAACTTACTTTCAACAGTATAAAAAACTTTTGGTCCTGTATAGCTCCATCTTCCCACCTTTATGCTATTACTATAACAACTACATCCTTACATGTTTTGTGCCCAGTAACTTAGATTTATAATTATTGTATTATGCAATGGCGATTTAAGGCAGTTAGGGAAGAAAAAAGGAGATATAAACAGAAATATATTTATACTGCTTTTTATACTTACCTATATACTTATATTTGTCAGTACTTTTTATTTCTTTATGTGGGCTTTTGTTACTGTCTAGTTTCCTTTTATTTGAGCCTCAAGGTCAGTCAGGGGTGAGAGCTTAGGCCCTTTTATGTCTTTCATGAGCATGCATACAACAGCATGCAACCTGTGCAAGAGGGCTGCTTTCTAGGTTTCCAAAGACAAGTTGAGTCTTTCAGTCCCCTATGGGCATCCCATCCTGCAGCTTTTCATTCCAAGCTTTTTGGCTAATCTATTATTTGCCCCAACTTTTATCCATTGTCTCAGAGAGCTTTGATGTTAAAGCATTAGACAAATGCCTCCTCCCTTCAAGGCACTTCGAGCTGGGTGAGATCAAGTGAATTTGAATTAAGACAAGTCTTTTGAGTGAGGGTTTCCAGGGAACCACACCAGACAGGTCCAATAATAACAATTGTTTAGGAATGAGGTCCATTCTTTCTCAAGTACCAGGAATATGGGATGTTACTTTTCACTGAATCAGAGAGAAGGAGATGAGGCTAAGGTAAATTAAAATACCAGAGAGCTTGCTGTTCTGACTGAGATTCAGTAGTTTATCCTGACTAAATGCCCCCCCCACCCACCCAGTTTCTATAATTCCCAGAGTTCTGAGAAGAAAAGAAAAAGAAAGGAATCTGGAAAATTTTGCCAGAGTTTTTGCTTTTATGGAGGGGTGAACTTTTTGAGAGCCTTACTATCCCATTTCCACTAGCATCTGGTGACATTCTATGTTTTCTGGCACATAATCATATTTTATTGACCGTAATTGCTAATAATATGAGGTCATCAATGTGAAAAAAATAGGCGCTTACATTATAGCTGTTACATTATTTAGGTCTCCCAAATTATTGTATTTGATCAAAAGTTGGGTATCTATCAGTTTCTAATGCTTAACTTCAGTGTTTATATGAGACCATTTTTTTAACCTAAACATTAAAAATTGTCTATCACTGCTTACTACTTTAAACATTAAAAATTGTCTATCAGTGCTATGATACAAATTAGGTCTATATATTTGAAAATACCAAAGGACGTTACTACAGGGAGGCTTTAGCTACAAATGATTTGGACCTCAAAGCTAGTGTTATGGCAATGATTGGGAAGTTCCAGGATTTTAGTCACAATGAAGCACTTTTCCTTTAAACCAAACTCACATTGTCAACAAGGCTTTTAGTAGAATAGGAACTATTGCTAATACTTTATTTAGGAACAAAATAAGTTTAGAAATAACTGTGGAATGAGGAGGAAAAGAACATAAGCCTAAAATTATATGCAACTATGTTACTTATCTCTACTTAATCTTTTAATTTTGTTATTTTAGTAGTAAATTGTATCCTTCAGCAGCTTTTAATTTTCTCTAGAGAAGAGTATTCTGAATGGCTAACCACAAAACAGATTGCTTGCTCTGAGTGAGATATAATATGAGTTGAACTGCTAATGGAGAACAATATTTAGATATGTGGACACAAATGGGAATTTTCAGGCCTACAGGCAGAGGCTATAGCATACCATGATCTTTCTTTAAATTCCACTGTCCTAGGGTTTAATATCACTTCATGGTCTTAATAACACTTCAGGTACATTTCTTCTCTATCTATCCTTTTGAAAAATTACATATCCTTTATGTTGTGATGAAGGAAAACAATGTCTCTGTTCAAGAGGGAAGTAGAGCCTTACAATTTTCAAATGACAATTCCTTCCAATATCAAAACATATCTCTCAGATGTACTCACTCACTCTGCAACTAAACTGTCTGTTATACTGTAAGGCTTTTCCTTCCCATCCCATTAAAAGCTAAATTAATATATCTTCTCCTTGTCTTGTCATGGAACTCTATAAATACTTCTATTATATCATTGTCTATATTGTATTCTGGTGCATCTAAGTCTATTTCCTCAGTTCAACATTAAGCTCCTGTACAGTAGGAATAAACCATTATTTATCTATTGCTTATAACTCTAAGAGAATTTTCATAAATTCTATTGAAGTAGCAGAATTCGATAAAAGAAAGTGCTAAAGGTACTTACCTGAGACAATGCAGTAGAAGAAGATCTTTCTAAGGAGAATACATTTAAGCTGATTCTGGAAACATAAATTAAACCAGACAGATAAAGCTGAAGTAAGGGAGTAGGTAGGACCTGGAAAAGAAATCTCAGGTCAGGAAAACAGCCTATAGAGTGGACTTGGAAGGAGGTAAATGAGTTACATGAAACTGCAAGGAGGCCAATGGAAGTGTTGTTTTGCTCACATTAGGGAGTAGGAAAAGCTGTGCAGGTTCAGCAGCACAATCGTACAGGACTCTAGAACTATGATAAGTAGCTTTATTCCAGATACTTTATTCAAAGTGGCAATTGAAGGTTGCAAGCAAGGATACAGTAGTCCAATTTTCACTTTAAAACAACCATCAGGATGTGAGAAGATATTAGGGTTACATCCCTTACAACCAAGGAGACCCGTCAGGAAGCTCAAGCAGAAATCCTAGTGTTGATGTATGAATGTATAAACTAGGATGAACAATGGACTTGGCATAAGGTAGACATATATTAGGCTTCATGGTTAGAGTAAGCTAGACCTAATAATCAGTGAGTGTATATGATAGGTAAGGGAATGGATGTGTTAAAATTGATTCTTGCATTTTAGGCTTGAACACCTTGGAGAGTGAACAATATAGATGTATTGTTCATTCTCCATGAAAAGGAAATAAGGATGGACAGGCAAGGACCAAAAATTGAGAAATAGAGCAATGGTTCATTTTAGAACATGTTAAGTCTGAGATGGAGAGGGAATGTGGAACATTCAAATTTGGAAAAGAAGAGAAATGAGGGTTACACTTGGGACTCATGAGAATATGGTTGTTATTGAAAACTATAGGGATGGAGTGAGTTTAAAGTAAAATAGAAGAAGGCCCATTTGCAAGACCTGAGGCACTTCAACATTTAGAAATTAGGCAAGGGAAAGGCCAGTGAGGTGAAGAAAACCTCAGAGGTGAATAATGTTATAGAAGCAAAATGAAGGGAAATTTTTAAGACATAATTTTATTTATTCATTAGTTCACCATGTAGAACTAAGCTTTAGGTTTGGTGCCAGCCTATCTAGCTTCATATCCAACCTCCACTTTTCATCTTTTTGTGCCTCAGTACCTTTCCCATGGGTTTTTTTCCCCCCATAGGTTTTTGTTAAGACAAAATTAATCAATGCACCAAAAATACATAGGACAACATTCAGTGAGTGCTTGTTGTCATTTTTATTGTTTCTCACTCACTGGAAAAAACTGATTGTAATGGAGGTTTGGGAAATAAGAATAAAGGCCTTAAAGTGATAAGAGTTATTGAATAAATTTGAAGAGAGAAGTAACTGTAACAGAAGTTACACAAAAGTGACTGGCTAGTGAACCATTGCCAATGTTCTCTCCCCCACTAATATTTTTTTTTGCTGTAGTCTAGGAAGCCTTATTTTTGTTTTGTTTTGCTTTTAGTTCCTGAGCTTCTATTGCAACCAGATATATTTATAGGTTAAATTTTGGCATGGTTGAATTTAGACATCACCTAATATAAAGTCTAGCCCATTGCCCAGTTATTATAAAACAAGGCATGCCAGACAACAATTCCATACCTATACTGGTCTTAATATTTTTATGGCCATATTCTTCCATAAGAGAAGACAACCAATGACTACCAGACTTTTAAATAATACCAACAATATGACAAAGAAGTACAAAATGAATTGCAAAGTAAATAGTGATACACCAAGGAATAGAAAATTAGTCATAAAAATTCATCACTTGTGTTGTCAGGTTCAAAAAGATATTGTATTGACAACATAAGAAGGATGAATTATGAAGAATGGGCAAAGAATAAAAACATATTCTTTGAAGTTGAACTATGATTTTCATTAAAAAATCCAAGAATAATGTCAAAAATATCTCCCAGACTACAGAACAATAAAATAAAGGATTAGAATGTATGCTTCTAAGATGTACAAAATCTCAAAAAATTTATCTTTCTTGCTGCCTTCTTTAGGAAACTAATTAAGGATATACTCTAAAAGCAAGAGGAAATTAAGAAAGACATGGGGTCCATGAAATAGTGCTTTAGGAGAACAGTGAACTTCCCTCAGTATGAAAATAAAATAGTAAATGTGGAATGCAGCCAGCCAACATGGGAATGTGAGAGTAGAAAATTCTAGAAGGGAGAATTTGGGGAAATAATGGAAGTTGATGGCAGATGAATTATGGGGCGCTTAAGAGAAATCTGAAAGTATTATCAAAATGATTGATGGAATATAAGAATTATGAATCCATTCTGTAGACTCTAGTAATATACTGTTTTGAGCGGCACAAGTTTGTGAACTCAGATCTGCTTGGCTCTACAATAAACAGGACTAATCATAATTATGGAATGTTTCTCAACTTTTAGAATCAACTTATAGATAAATCACATAAAGCCTAATTATTATTACTGAAAATATTGTAAATATTATTAATAAATTAATAATGCAATTATCTTATTATTAATAAAATTAATAAATGTTAATCATATATTTATAATGTAAATGTTATCAGCCTTAGTAGGTAAAACTAAAGATGGATCTGTAGCACTTGAGAGTGGAAAATGAGAAGAGGTGAAGGTATGTTAAAGTCTTCATCTTATAAAAGAAAAACTGAATAAGTCTGATTGCACAAGAAAATAATTTAGTCTTTAGTTGAAGAAATGACAAGTGGAAAGACCAACAATAATGTATATGCCTATATCAGAAAGGGAAGAGAGACTTGTGGTGTAAATTGCTAAATCCTAATCTATTATATTAGAAAGTAATAGAGATATGTACCTATTTTAACATAAAAGAAATGGAGCTATAGTTGTGTTATTCATAGATATAGAAAAGAAGGAAATGATCATAACCATTAAAAGTGTTTGCCAGCCTCCTCTCCTCAACATCCTAGAAGAACTAGAATAAATGCAGTGGTTCTTGTTATTTTTGTCCTACTACAGTTTGAATTTTAAATGTGTTTGCATTCATGTAATATTTTTTTAAAAAAAACTAAAAAAGTACCTTTTTTGGTACTGATAGGTAATTATGGGTGGGGGAGATGATTTTTGGATTATTCCCAGACTTCTGACTTGGAAACATGAGAGAAACAAAATTGGGGATGGAGATAATTTTGTGGGATATGGAGGTGGACATATCAAGTTGACCTTGAGATGATGAGGTTTCAAGCACTGGAGAGAAATTTGGGCTGGAATACATATTTTGAGTCAACAGCACATAGATGATAAAGCCATGCAAATGAATGAGGTCACCCAAAGAGAGGCTGTTGGATGATAACAAAAAAAGTAATCCTGGAGACTGGGAGACTCCTAATTTATGAAAAACAGAAGATGTTTCAGTAAGTGGAAGAAGAGAGAGATAACAAAAACCAATGGAAATGCAGTATGTTCAAAATTTTCTCCTTAGAGCATTCCTCTTTGTTCCTCCACTGTAATTTGCATTATAGTACATGATCACTCAGCTTCTTTATTTCTGGCTCTGACTAGTTAAAAAACTCATACGCTAGAGCTGCAAATGAGAGGAAATCCATTATGCAAGGGCATCAAAAGAAAAACAAGCATTCATCAACCATTCTATTCATTAAATAATGGTAAAAGAACCTAGCATTTATTAAGTACTTGTTACATATTACATGTAATTCTAAATGTAATAAACCATCTAATTCTCACAAGCATGTGTGAGAACATTAATTTTACCCATTTCGAGTTGGAGAAACAAAGGCAAGATTACTATAATACTAAAGTCAAAAAAATAAATAAAGTCAAGTAAGAATCCTTCTTCCCATGCTAACACATTATCTTCACTGCTTTCCACATTCCAGAGTTCTTTGAAATATGTATTTAGTTCAGTGATTTTTTTTTCACTTCTATAATACTTGAGAAACACAGTTCTTTTTGTAAACCCCAGTCTTGGTCATGAGGTCAAAATCCAAAATACAAGTTTCCAAGCTATGGTAACAATCTTCTATCTTACTAATGCTTCTATTTCCCTGTTCCCACCAATTACCTTCTGCAAACTCCTTAGAACATTAATCCCATAGTCTCTGCTCATTGCCTGTGTCTCAGAACCCTCCTGCTTTTCCTACATGTCTGAGCATCATGGGCAATTGGTTCCATAGCACTTTTACCAAACCTTTTCACATTTCACTTTACAGATCCTCTCTGGATGGTTAGCCTAAATTTCATCATTTGGAAACCTGTTTTTGTATTTACTAATATTTATCTCTAAGATAGTAAAGTCAATAACTTGTCTTATGTTGATGTGTCACAAGTGAATGTTATGCCCCTATATATGTTCAGAAAATTGGAGACATTTTGTCACCTCCGCATTTTCAGGCTTAAAATATATATGTGTGTATATATATATATACATATATATATATATATATATTGCTATTATTAACTATAATAGTAATGTTTTTAACAATTTCATCTTTTTTAGCATGAACTCAATTTGATATTTATTTATTTATTTTTAAAGATTTTATTTATTTATTCATGAGAGACACACAGAGAGAGGCAGAGTCATAGTCAGAGGAAGAAGCAGGCTCCTGGCAGGGAGCCCAATGTGGAACTCTATCCTGGGACCCCGGGGATCATGCCCTGACCTGAAGACAGACACTCAACCGTTGAGTCAGCCAGGTGTCCCTCAACTTGACATTTATATACAGCATTGTGATTTGCTCCTGTCATTTAAAAGTCAATTTGGGTATCTTATACTGTTGGTGTGAATCCAAACTAGTGCAGCCACTCTGGAAAACACTATGGAATTCCCTCAAAAAGTTAAAAATAGAATTAACCCAGGATCCAGGATTTCACTAGTAACTATTTACCCAAAGGATACAAAATTACTGATTCAAAAGGATAGATGAGCTCTGATGTTTATAGCTGCATTATCAACAATAGTCAAATTATGGAAAAATCCCAAATGTCCAACTGAGGAAAAGATAAAGAAGTTGTGGTGTATATATACAATGGAATATTACTAAGCCACAAAAAGGATGAAATCTTGCCATTTGTAATGATGCGGATGGAATGTATTATGCTAGGTAAAATAAGTCAGTCAGAGAAAGACACGTACCATACGATTTCACTCACATGGAATTTATAAAACAAAATAGATGAACATAGGAAGGAAAAGAGAGAGATAAACCATAAAGCCAACTCTTAACCATAGAGAACAAACTGAGAGTCGTTGGAGGGGAGTGAAGGGAGATGGTCTAAATGGGTTATGGATGTGGGAGGGCACTGGGTGTTATATGTGATGAGCACTGGGTGCTCATATGTATATGTGATCATATTACATCATATGTAAATGCTGAATCATTAAATTCCACTCCTGAAACTAATATTACACTATATGTTAACTAAATGCAATTTAAATAAAAACTTGAAACCAACCAACCAAACAATTCATTCTGGGTGTCATTTTTTTAAGTTGCTTACCTCCATTCTTTTTATAGCATAATTTAACCATGCTGGAAGTTTGATACCAACGTTAATTTGATGCATCCTTTGGCTTGTTGGATAGTTCTTTTTTTTCCAGAAAATATGTTCTTGTAAAGGTGAGCTTGTGTACCCCTACCCTTTTGAATATCTTCCTAATACTCTCATGTTTGAAGAACCCTCAGACACTTAAAGAGTTCAGAAGGAATCTTTCCCTCCTCCACCACTGTTACCACCACCTGGTGTGTCATGATTTAAAGATCTAAACTTTACTACTTGTAAATAACTACTTCTAATATTTTTTTCTTCTAGATGAAGAAAATGTATAACATTCTTTGTCCTGGAAACTAAAAAAGATCTCCAAAATTCGCCACATTTTGGCATGTTTTTCATTAATTTCATCTGATCCTCAAGGCGTGTGTGTGTGTATGTGTGTGTGTGTGTGTGACTTCAGCAAATAAAGATTTGCTCATGAAATACTTGGATCACTGATCATGCTTGTATAAGTTGGGCATTTGCCAACAGACCCCTTCTTCTCTACACAAATACCCAGAAACTCATGGATCAATTGATTATAATCAGGCAACCATATTACAGCAGAAAGATTGAGTGTGTCAGTAAAAAGAGTTGACCACACATTTGTATCTATATTTTCAACATCAGATTCCATTTTATAGTTATATAAAAACTAAAAATGGTGGAATTAAAAGGGTGGATACCATGTATTTATACCATGTAAACAAAGAAGAATCTGCCAAATGAATATCAGACAAATACTTTAAGGCAAGAATAATTAATAGACATAAAAGGCATATTTTATATTAGTAAATGGTCATCCAGCAGAACACTTAGCAATTAAATGCATACACACATATAACTTAAATCCACATAAAGAAAAAGTTGACAAAATTAAAAGAGTCATCAAACTTTTAAAAATTGGAAGATTTTAATAATCTTCTTTTAGTAATTGATATAACAAACATTAAAAATATAGAAAGCATGTAGATGGTCTGAACAACAGAGTTCCAGACTTAGCTTAATTTAATTAGTGTATAAAAATACTGAACCTAATACTTACAGAATAACTTTTTAAAAGAGATGACCATGACCTATTTAACAAAATTGATCACTTACTAACAATAAAGCTAGTCTCAGCGTGTTATGGGATTCAGATAATGCAGTTAATTTCTATATCAGAGCAGAATTAATCTGGAAATCAAAGCAAAAAATATCTTAAAAGTCTCTATATCTTTGGGAATTAAGTGGCACATTCCTAAATAGACAAATAATACTTCATAAAATCAGTTCCACTGAATATTAGAAAATATGTTGAACTTAATATGAATAAAAATATTATATATGTCAACATGTGAGATGCAGCACAGTTGTGCTTATAGAGAAATTTTTTCCTTAAAATGGCTTATTAGATACAAAGGAAGAAAGAAACAATTATTTAATAATCTTTTTAAAGAGATTGCAATATTAAAAATATTAAATTAAGTCCAAATAAAGTAGAAGGAAAAGTAATGTAGCATGGAAAATATTGAAATAGAAAATTAGTACAATGTAATGTAGTGAATCAACAAAACCCAAGGTTTAACACTTCAAAAAGAGTAATATGATTTATATGATACTTATAATATTGATCATCAGAGAGAGACATTAAGTAGCCAGGAGTGGGAAAAGTAACATCACTACTAATACCACAGGCATTTAAAGGATATACAAAGTTATCATGATCAACTTTAAAGCAATAAAAATAAAAATATAGACAAAATGTCAAATTTCTAGAAAAACACAAATTACCAAGATTGAAAAGAATTCACTAGGCTATTCCGCCAAACACATCAGAAAGAAATAACAACAAACTCATACAAATTCTTCCAAAGCATAGAAATAGATGGAATAGTTTCCAACTCACTTTATAAGGTCAGTACAACCTTGTTAACAGTCTGACATCCAAAGAATTTTCAAAACAAAAAATTACAGAACAATCTATCTCAGAAACATAGATAAAACATTCTATCATACAATATTATCAAAATAAGCTCAGCAATATAGAAAACCATACAGTATATCATGACCATAGTGAGTTTATAATCCATTACAATAACAGAACAGTTTTTTTAAGTGATATCATCTCAATAGATAGTTTATTACAAATCTTGTTCAATATTCATGAAGCAACCAATATAAACCATCATATTAACAGGCTAAAGTAGGCAAATTCCCTGATGATATCAAATGATGCATAAAAAGCATTTGACAAGTCTCAAACATCCATAAATTATTAAAAACACATAGGAATAGAGAGAAACTTTCTCAGTTTGATAAACAGCACCCATAAAAATCTACAGCTATTAACATAATTAATGGTGAAAGACTGAATGCTTTTCTGTTTAGACTGGGAAAAGGCAAGGATGTTTTGTGAACATCTTAATTGACGTAGTATAGTGCTAGAAATGGAAATAAGGCAAGAAAGGGAAATAAAAAGCACACAGAACATAAAAGAAGACATAAAACTTTTCATATTTTTAATTGACATAATTGTATATAGAAAGTCCTAACAATTTGCAAAACAAACAAGCAAATAAAAAAATACTCCCAGAATAAGTAACTTCAGCAACATTACAAGATACAAAAGAAACATACAAAAATCAGTTGTATTTCCATAGCAATGAACACATTGACACCAAAATTAAAAATGGCGTACCATTTATAATTGTGTAAAAATGCAAAAATGTAAATTCATATAACTGCAAAGCACTGATGACAATATCAAAGAAGATATAAATTAGTAGAAAGTCATATCGTGTTCATGTATTGGAAGGCTCAATAATGTACAGATGTTAATTCTCACCAAATATTTTCTCTTCACCTTTTTCTGTTATCTCCTCTTCTAATTCTACAATTAAACATATATTGGAACTTTTTTATATTGATCCACAGATTCTTGACTCTGTGTTAATTTTTTTTTCATTATTTCTCTCCTTTAGATTGGATAGTTTTGTTGATATTTCTACAACTTCACTGATTATTTCTTCCATTATCTCCTTTTGCGATTATGTAAATCTAGCTATTTAAGTTTTTTCTAATATGATAGCTTTTTGTTGTAGAATTTCCATTTGATATTAAAATTGCTTTCATTTTTCTGATACAATTTTCTTTTTATTTATTTATTGTGAGAACACTTTCCTTTATGATCTTTTACAGAGTTATAACTACTTTAAAATTATTTTCTGATAAAAAATTCTATTCTGATAAACCCAATATCTATGTCAAGTCAGTAGTCTTTTTTAGTTGGTCACATTTTCTTCATTCTTCAGATATCTAGTAATATTGGATCTATCATGGATATTGTGAATGTTATATTAGGTATATTCTGGATGTAATTATATACATGCGATTTATTTATTTTCTTTAACAAGTAATTAAATTGGTTGGATTCAAACTGTATATTATCTTTCTTGGCTGGCAACTCAGCCTCAGAACTACTGTATGTTTTAGAATACGTCCTATATTTGAGAATTTAGAGATCAGCCTGAAACTGGGAAGAGTTTATATACATTTGAAGTTCTTTGCCTCAGTCCTTTCTGGAACTCTTCCCAACAACTTACTAATATGTATAGTTTACCAAATCTTTTTCCTACTGTTCTTCAGGCCAGAAAGCTGGATTTTCTATCAGGATTTTAGATCACCTATGTGTAGGTTTTACCTGCGTCTGGGTTAAAAACCATAAAAACTAGTAACTCAATTAAGTCACTTGGTTCTTTCAAATATCAACTTTCATCCAGAAATGATGTGCTTTGGTTCACTTTCCAATGCCTTTGGGTCACTGTTTGTTTTTTTTGTTTTGGTTATGTTTCTATGTTTGTTTATAATTTTTTGAAATTTATAGTCATTATATGGCCATGGTAGGACCTTGCAAGAGCTACATGTCACATCAGAGGAAAAATCTGTCAGACTATTTAACCCAGCTCTCTTAAGGTAAAAAAAAAAAAAAAAAAAAAAAAAAATTCTAAAATCAATTTATATCGTTTTATAATCATTTAATAAGTACATTATTCCTTAGAATAAATCAAATTGGCAGGTGCTAATAACTGAATCCTTTCTAGTGTGTTATCTATAATTTTGTCCTTATCTAACAGTGCTTGTCTAGTAATGATTTTCCAACCACTGTTTATGAGTAAGCAGCACGAATGGTTTTGACAGTTACTCATAATCAGTCTTTGAAGATCTTGCAGTTGAATTCAATGCTATAAGTTTTTGTTTGCTTACTTTCATTAGTTCCATTTTGCTTAATGATCTATTCATTAGTATGAGGCCAGTAGATTGTTTACCAAAAAAAAAGGAAGAAAGAAAAAAAGTGATGCACAGTATTTTTAGGAAATCTCTATTAGAAGATTATAAATGGGGCAGCCCCGGTGGCTCAGCGGTTTAGTGCCACCTTCAGCTAGGGCATGATCCTGGGGACCCCGGGATCGAGTCTCAAGTTGGGCTCCCTGCATGGAGCCTGCTTCTCCCTCTGCCTGTGTCTCTGCTTCTCTCTCTCTCTCTCTCTCTCTCTGTCTCTTATGAATAAATAAAATCTATAAAAATATTTTAAAAAAGAAGATTATAAATATGGCATAAACAGTGTGGGCTCAATAAGAAAGCCTTCCCACTTCTTATTTCCCTTTCTATTTTATCTTCCTCTTTACACTTTTCACCTCAGTAGCTAATATATAACATATGTTATTATCTGCCCCCCCAACCAACTAAAATGATGGGAATTGTAATCTGTTTGTTTATTGTTATTTCTATTGCTTCTATGAGAAATTCTGGCACATAGTAGAGATTTTATTTGTGAATCGTAAATCCTACCTCCCCTACTTCCTAGCTTGTCTTCTTGGGCAAGTTACTGAACCTTCCCAAATTTCAATTCCTACAGATTAAGAATGAGTATAATAATAGTAACTATCACATCCTGTTTTATAGAATATGACATGAAATTATTCATCTAAAGAATTTCATACAATGCATAGTGCTTGTTCAATTTCTCTCTCTCCCTTGATTTACACACACACACACACACACACACACACACACACAATGTTGTCTGTGATAGCCCAAATGGGAAATCAACCCAAATGCCCATCTACAGTCAAATGAATAAACACATTTATTATATTAATACATTCATTTATTGTAATGCCATTACTTAAATAAACAAATGACTACAACTTCACACAATGCAGATAAAAATTAAAACTATTTCAATGAACATTTAATTACTGCTTATAAAATAGGCATATGTTGTTAATGATTTCAGAAATGAATAGAGTGTTTATCCTTCAGAAGAGCAGAAGTGCCTTGGAGGCTATTAGAAGCCTTTATGAGGTGCTAGCAATATTCTGCTTTTTGATCTGGATTTTGACTGCACAGTTGGGTTCAATTTATAAAAATTTATTGAACTCCACACTTATGATGCATGCACTATTCTGTAAGCATGTTGTATTTGAATGAGAAGTGTACCTGAAAAAAAAAAAAAAAAAGATACAACCTGAAATGACCTAATTGTTCTCTCACCTAAAGATGACCTCTCACATGGGCATAAATCCCAAATGTTATTTGACTCAGCTTTCTCAAGAATATCATATAAACAGTTTACTTTCTTATAGATCAAATGATTTCTATTTTGTTGTCACATTGCTATTAATTATTTTTCCATGTGCTTTCTATTATATTTAAATAATAATTTATTTTTTACAGACTGTCAAGATAGTTTCCAGTAACAAAACAGAGCAATAAGAAATGACAAACAATAAAATTGCAAACAAGAAACAGGTGAGAAAGAAATGTGGTTGTCTTAGAAACCTATAAATAAATCAATATTCCATTAAATATTGACACAGTTAAATCACTCTCATTATTTCATGCTACACATTAAGAGTGTCTCCACCATATAATGGCTTTTCACTTACTCTTTTATATGACTAATTATGCATTTTTATTTTTTAAACCCAGTTAGAGTGTAAAGTTCATTGGAGTAGAGATACTGTGTTTAAGTGTATTTGTATTACACTCAGAATTTAACACTATGTTGTTCAACAACAACAAAAAATAGTGGACTGATTCTTAGATTCAGCAATTTTGATTTACCTCGATTCTTCATTTGATTTATGAGCCTTAATTTTATATACTTCAACAATCAAATGGGATGTCAGTAGGTTGAACAATAAGAAACATGTGCTTTTGGAATTCGTTTTCATGATTGTCCTCTCTGCAAATACTGTTCTTGGCATATGACCTTATATACCTCTAAAAGGTACCTTTCCCTGTAGATTCCTAGCTCTTTCAGTTACAAATGAATAATAGTTGTACAGATGGACAGATGGGCAGTAGTGAAAAGTACTACTGCTATACATAATGGGACATAAGTATAAAGATATAATGTATAATGGGTAAAGAATTCCTAGTTTAGTTCATTCCTAGTAAACTGGAAGACATGATAGATCAATCAAGCAATTATTCATATTGATATCCTAAAGATTTGACATTCTGAGCACAGCTTTCTGGGAGACCTGTCCTTGTCTCTGGGTATCTTCTGTCCCTACTTCTCTCCCTCTAGGCTGTGTTCACGTGTCTTCACACATGGATTAGCGTTGTCCTCAATGACAGCAGTTTTTTTCTTTCTGTATTCCATGGTACAGATGTCCACGCAAATAACTCTCCTACCACTTCTGAGTTTAAAATCCTCCAGAAATTTTGATGCCAACTAAGTCACTCTCTTCCCATTTATCTCTCATGCAAATATTTTTATTAAATATTTTCTGACAGGCATGATTTTAGGCACTTTAGAAAGAGAGCATTAAGGCAGAATTTTATGCTATCAAATATCTAATAAGTATAGTGGAAAAGTCTGAATTTTAGTGACCTCGATATTTTTCTCCATCCATCTAATCAAACTTATTCCAACCCTCCTATTTCAACCCTATTTGGGCTTATCTCAAGGAATCTTAGATGCTCAGTATTCTATTGTTGATACTTTAGTCCATATTATCCTGTCATCTTAAGTGACCTCAAAATCAGTGGTCACATCTTAGGTCTATCCCACTCCTACCTGCTTTTCAAAGTCCCTACTCTTCAGAAGACATTTCAGAAA
Organism: Canis lupus baileyi; assembly: GCF_048164855.1. NCBI lineage: Eukaryota > Metazoa > Chordata > Mammalia > Carnivora > Canidae > Canis > Canis lupus. The sequence goes on along the minus strand of NC_132861.1, from coordinate 40,764,988 downwards.
CATGGGATCCCTAGTGAGTATCTCTTGTTTATAGTGGTGACTGAATAAGTTATCCCTTTCTGCATAAGAAATTGCACAAAAACCTAATGACTTAAAACAAAAGATATTTATTATATCACAATTCTGTGGATCAGAAATGAAGGCACAGTTTGCAATCAAAGTGTCAGCTAAGCTTGACTGGAGAGGACCTGCTTCCAACCTCACTCTCATAGTTATTGGTAGAATTTACTTCCTCACAGGCTCCTGGTCACCTTGCCACCTGGGCCTCTCTACAGAGCATCTTAAAGCCTGGTAGCTGTTTTCTTCAGAGCAAGCAAGTGAGAGGGAAGTAACAGCGCAAGAGAGAGAATGTTAGCAAGATATAAGTCATGGTCTTGTGCATCCCATCATATTCCATCACTTTTTCTGTTTTCTATTCATTAGAAGCAAGCCACTAGACACAGTCAATACTCAAGAGGAGGAAATTATACAAAGACATGAATACCAAGATGTGGGAATCATTAGAAGCCATGTCACAAGCTGCCTACCACAGGGATAATGATAATAATGACAAAACAGCTGCAACAACAATTACAATTGTAGTTTCATCCTTATTGAGCACTAATTATTTGCCAGCATGGTATCATAAGCTTTATATATTATTCAGTTAAACTTTGAGCAATTTTTAAAGATAGATGTTATCTTATTTCTCATTTCATTGATGGGAAAACCGAAAAACAGAAGATTATGTAACATATCAAAGTCACTACTTATAAGAGCATATAAGAGCTTATTTCTAATGGACTATTACATGAATTAATAGTCACAAAACCCATGTTATAAGCCATCAGTTTTGTCATTAATTATATACTGCACCATCATATTGTTTATTTTCCTTGCAAACTAGTTATGGTTTCCTGAATGTACTGCAATCTTTTGGAAAGAGGCAAATTTCATATACTTATCCTATGTCTATTGCATATAGGCACTGTCCTGAGTTATTCAGGTCACTTTTATTTGCCAGGAACAAAAAAAAAAAAAAAGAAAAAAGAAAAGAAAAAGTTCAAAATGGCTTAAGTAACAGTTGAATTGAATGACTCAGATAACATACTCTTTTCTTCAATATTTGCTTTATTCCTAGATACAATCTCTTTCCACATTGGGGCCTTTGGAATTTCTAAGCTCAGTTCAGAAACTCTAGTTTTCTAGTGGAAAGAGAGCTCAGTTCAAGTAACTATCCTGGAATTGAGTCATTTTTGCATGGCTTGGGTACTGTGCCCATCTCTGAACCAATCACTGTCATTTGGAGGGTAGGATCATCTTATTGATCATATATCAGTACCATGCCCATCTCTGAAGCCATGAGATGGAGACAAATTGTGTTTTGCACCAACACAAACCAAATATACTTAGGATATTTTGTTACTTTTTAAAAAATTTTTCCCTAAATATCAGCAGGATGCCATTACTGAAAGTTGGAGGGAAGATTTTTCTGGGTATTTAAAAAAATAAATGTCCGTTGAGGAACGATTACAATCTTTGGCCAAAAAAGTAGTTCCTCAATTTGAAATAAAATCTGCCTCCCAGGTACATTTACAAATTCTGAAACCCATACAGAGTTATGAAGATCTCACCAATATTTGAAAACTATGTAATTCTTGTTAATACCTCATATTCTCTTGGCTAAAGCATTAGATTCCCTTTAATGGGTCCTCTATTGGTGGATTCCAGCTTCCATTTCATTCTACCCACTGTGTTCTGAATGTTCTCTCATGTATCTTTATCCCAACAAAAACAAATTCTATTACTAGCAGAAGTGGAATATTCAATGAGATGTGAGACAGATGAAGAGTATAACAGAATTATCACCTCTGTGATTCTGGGTGCTCTACTTCTCTTTTTGATAGAAGAATATCACAGAAATAGATAGGACATGCTAGGAGTTCTGCCTTTGGGACAGTAAGAATGCAGAGGAATATGGGATTATTAGTTACATATTGGTGAACTGACTCATTTGAAGATTTTTCAGAATAAGATATTACCATAAATTCTATGCTATATTGTTCAATAGACAAGAATTTCTATGACATGTTTCCAGTTGACATTGGTGGTGGAGTAGGGAGTAGAGTCATAACAATTTCCATCCTTAAATCTAGGCCAAGATGTTGGGTTCTGATGGGCTTTTAAGTTTAGATGAGAATCCCAAACATTGGCTTATAGAAACAGAAGGCTGAGGGTGCCTGGGTGGCTCAGTTGGTTAAATATTCAACTCTTGGTTTCAGCTCAGGTCATGATCTCATGGGTATTCCTTCAGCTCAGCAGGAAGTCTGCTTGTTTTTCTCTCCCTCTGCCCCTCTCTCAACTTGTGATGTCTCTCTCTCTTTTTCTCAAATGAATAAAATCTTTTTTTTTTTTTAAAGGAAAGAAACAGGAGACTGGAATCAGTTTTGCAGGGAGGAAGGAGAACTAACAGTAACTAAGTAGTTTGAAGGTCTTCATTACTGACAAATCTTAAGTTTGCTATCTTCTATCTGGACTACTACATCTCTCCACTAGTCATCTTGCTTTTACTTTTGTCCATTTCTCCTAGAGTTCATTCTCTACAATGCAAGCCAAATCGTCTTTTAGAATATAAATAAAATCATGTAAGTACCACGCAAGTGTTTAAAATTCTCAAACACTTGTCTAATGTAGTTAGAAATCTTTATCTTGGCCTATGAAGCCCTCCAGAATCTGGCCCTCATCTACTTTTCCAATCTCATCTACTCTTTTGTCCATTTCAGGCTCTTTGGCTTCTTTTTGTCCCTTGATCATGCCAAACTTATGTCCAAATAAGAAAATTTTCACTTGCTACACGTTCTGTTTAGAGTGTACTTTCCTTGTATTTTGGTATGGCTGGGTGTTTACACCTTGAAGTATCAACTAAAATGTTGCTTCATCAGAGAAGGCTTTTTGGACCACCTTATCCTAAGTACATTATCATCCCACTCACTACCCATTACTCTTTCTTCCATTACTTTATTCAATGTAGTTCTTCAAGAGCTTCTTCAAACCAGGATCTGGTTCTTAAAAAGAATCAATAAAATTGATAAACTTCTAGCCAGACTTATCAAGGAAAAAAGTAAAAGAAATTAAATAAATAAAATCACAAATGAGATAGGAGAAATAGCAACCAACACTACAGAAATACAATCTTAAGGGAATGTTACAAAAAACTATATGACAATTTGTATAACCTAGAATAAATGGATAAATTCCTAGAAACATAGAAGCTACCAAATCTGAAGCAAGAAGAAATAGAAAATTTGAACAGACTGCTAACTAGCAAAGAGATTGAGTCAGTAAAAAAAAAAAAAAAAGAAAAAAGAAAAGTTTAGGACCAGATGGCTTTACAAGAAAATTCTACCTAACATTTGAAGAATTAGTGCCTATTCTTCTTAAACTATTCCAAAAAATAGAAAAGGAAGGAAAAATTCTAAATTCATTCAATGAGGCCAGCCTTACCCTGACACCAAAACCAGGTAAAGACATCACTAAAAAAGAGAACTATGGACCAATATCCCTGATGAACATATATGCAAAAATTCTTGGCAAAGACTAGTAAACTGAATTCAACATACATTAAAAATATTCACCACGATAAAGTAGGGTTTGTTCCTGGGTTTCCAGAGAGGCTGAATGTTCACAAATCAATCAATAAGATACACCACATCAATGAGAGAAAGAATAAGAACCATATAATCATTTCAATAGATGCAGAAAGAGCACCTGACAAAGTAATTCATTCATGATAAAAAGCCTCAACAATGTAGACTTAGAACAAACATATCTTAACATGATAAAGGCTGCACATGAAAAACCCATGGCTAACATCATACTCAATGGAGAAAAACTGAGAGCTTTTCACCTAAAGTCAGGAACAAGACAAGGATGTCCATTATTACCACTTTTATTCAACGTAGTACTGGAAGTCCTAGCCTTAGCAATTGGACAACAAAGGAATAAAAGGCATCCAAGTTGGTTAGGAAGAAATAAAACTTCTATTATTTGCATATGACATAATACAATATATAGAAAACCCAAAAGATTCCACCCAAAAAATTGCTAAAACTGATAAATTCACTAAAGTCACAGAATACAAAATCAATGTACAGAAATCTGTTGCATTTCTTTTTAAAAAATATATATATTTTAAAGATTTTATTTATTTATTCATGAGAGACACAGAGAGAGAGACAGAGACAGAGACAGAGACACAGGCAGAGGGAGGAGCAGACTCCATGCAGGGAGCCTGATGTGGGACTCCATCCCGAGTCTCCAGGATCACACCCTGGACTGGAGGTGGCGCTAAACCGCTGAGCCACTGGGGATGCCCTAAAAAATATTATTTATTTAATTGTTTGTTTATGAGAGAGGGGATGAGTGAGGGAAGGAGGGATGAGAGAAGAGAGATAGAGGAAGGAGGGCCAGGGGGAGAGGAAGAAACAGACCCCCTATTGAACAGGGAGCCAGATGTGGGGCTTGCTCTCAGGAACCTGAGATCATTGCCTGAGCTGAAGGCAGACGCTTAACTGACTGAGCCACCCAGGCATCCTTCTTGCATTTCTATACATCAATAATGAAACACCAGAGAGAGAAATTAAGAAAACAACCCCATTTATAATGGCACCCAAAATAATAAGGAATAAACCTAACCAAAAAGGTGAAAGACCTGTACTCTGAAAACTATAAAACACCGATGAAAGAAATTGAAGAAGACATAAAGAAATGAAAAGATTCCATGCTCATGGATTGGAAGAACAAATATTGTTTAAATGTCTATATTACTTAAAGCAAGCTATGTATTTAATGCAATCCTTATGAAAATATGAACAGTATTTTTTTTACAGAACTAGAATAAGCAATCCTAAAATTTGCATGGGACCTCAGAAAACCCTGAATAGTCAAAACAATCTTGAAAAAGAAAAACAGGAGATCCCTGGGTGGCTCAGCGGTTTGGCGCCTGCCTTTGCCCCAGGGGGCGATCCTGGAGACCCGGGATCTAGTCCCGCATAGGGCTCCCAGCATGGAGCCTGCTTCTCCCTCCTCCTGTGTCTCTGCCTCTCTCTCTCTCTCTCTGTCTAAAATAAATAAATAAATAAATAAATAATAATAAATAAATAAATAATAAATAAATAAATAAATCTTAAAAAAAAGAAAAGGAAAACAAAGCTGTAGGCATCACAATTCTGGAATTCAATTTATATTATAAAGTTGTAGTAATAAAATGTTACTGGCACAAAAATAGACACATAGAGCAATAGAACAGAATAGGAAATCCAGAAATAAACCCTCAATTATGTGGTCGATTGATCTTCGACAAAGCAGAAAGAACACCAATGGGAAAAAGACAATCTCTTCAATGAATGGTGTTGGGAAAACTAGACAGCAACATGCAAAAGAATGACACTGGACCACTTTAGAACACAGGCAATATCCTCTCTAATTATTGGCTGTATCAGCTTCTTTCTAGCTATGCTTTTTGAGGCAAGGGAAACAAAAGCAAAAATTAGCTATTGGGACTATATCAAAACAAAAAGCTTCTGCACAGCAAAGGAAACGATCAACAAAACTAAAGGTAACCTATACAATGAGAGAAGAACTTTGCAAATGACATATCCAATAAATGGTTAGTATCCAAAATACAGAAAGAACTTATACAACTCAACACCCCAAAACAAATAATCCAATCAAAAAGTGAGCAGAAGACATGGAAAGACATTTCTTCAAAGAGTACATACAGATGATCAACAGTCACATGAAAAGATGCTGGACATCACTCATCATCAGGGACGTGCAAATCAAAACTACAATGAGATATCATCTTACACTATCAGAATGGCTAAAATCAACAACACAGGAAATAACAGGTGTTGGTAAGGATATGGAGAAAAAGGAACACCTGTGCACTATTGGTGGGAATGTAAACTGTTGCAACCACTCTGGAAAACAGTATGGAGGTTCCTCAAAAAGTGAAAAATAGAACTACCTCATGATCCAGCAATCGCACTACTGGGTATTTATCCAAACAATGCAAAAACACTAATTCAAAGGGACACATGCACCCCTAGGTTTATAGCAGCATTACTTGCAGTAGTCAAGGTATGGCAGCAGCCCAAGTGTCCATCGATATATATATATATATATAATATTATTCAGCCATAAAACGAATTAAATATTGCCATTTGCAATGACATGGATAGAGCTTGAGAGTATAATATTCAGCGAAATAAGTGAAAGAAAGGCAAATATATAATTTTTAAGAAAAATTCACATTCATATGTGAATTAAAAAAATACAAGCCAAGGGAAAAAATTAGAGAGAGAAAGAGAGGAAGAGGGAGAGAAATAGAAATCAAGAAGTAGACTTTTAACTATAGAGAACAAACTGATGGTTACCAGATGTAAGGGTTTGGGGGGAATGGGTTAAATATGTGATGAGGATTAAAGAGTGCACTTGTCTGATGAGCACAGGGTGATGGATGGAACTGCTGAAACACTATATTGTACATTCAAAACGAATATAACACTGTATGTTAACTAACTGGAATTAAACTAAAAACTTCTAAAAATTAAAAAAAATAATTTCAGAAAAAGAACAGATTTTTTTTTTTTCTTAATTGTCTTCTTGCCCTTGGTAGTAAGACTGTGAGGGTCTGAAACTTCTCCGTGGATTTTGTTGTTTATGGCTGCATATTGGCTCCACAATGTATCTGGACATAGCAGAGGGTTAACATATATTCGGTAAATGAATAAACAAAAATTTTAAGTGCAAATAGTAAATCCTAATCATACTATAGCTTACAAAATCTGTAATAATTCTGAGGAGTTCAGTGAATAATGATCTTGAACTATTTTTCTGCAGCTTAGTTTCCATTACTGTAAAACAGGTAATTATTTTATCTGCCTCATAGAGCTGTTATGGGAGTTAATTAACTTAAAATACTTAAGATCTAACAATAAGATATTATGTGACCTCCCTAAGGATGATCTTAGAACCTATAAAGTTGCTCTAACCATACATGAATTAATATAATACATGGAACTCTCACTCTCATTTTTTGATATCTTTCTAAATCATTATTTGTAAATGAATTAGCTGAGATGTTAATTTGTGCTCTAACCTTATGTGTGCTAGGCTAGTAATTTACAACCCGTGTTTCTAAGTACTGTTTTGGGCCTGTGATGTAATCATGCAGCAGAAGGATCACATAAATAGTCACTAAGGGGAGAAGCGAGGTCACATTTTAAACATTGAACCAGATTAACCAAGATGAGTAAGTCAAGCCTTATCTCTATTATGATTGGATGTTATTATTGTCACTTCGGTCAGTGTATTAACAGTAGTCATACCACTGATTTCCTGGTATTAATCTTGACCTTTCACATTGGGTATTTGCATTTACTTGTATTAGTTTGTGTTGATTGACTATAGTCGGAGATACTGCACTTGTTGTATCATTTGGAATGTGAGACAAGATAAATTTAAGGGTTGCACCTGCTATGAAATATTTAGTCATCACTGACTGCTAATTTGGTTTCAGTTTCACAGCTAAATTTCTATTTGTGAGTATGTAAATACTAAAATTCAGCTAGGCTTTTGACAAGGCTTATGTGAGATGAACCATGCAGGACTTTTAATTTACTACCTGGATTATTAGATTTCCCTGATTTTAGGGTCCTAATCTGTAAAATAATTGGGTATGACTTGACGCTTAGATCTTTTCCATCTGAAATTCTCTGATCTATTAAGAGATGGAGGAAGGCAATCACTGCAAGCCCAAATGACAGATTGATGACAGTAATGTTATATAAAGAGTACATTAGAATTTTCTTTTATAAATTAGATACATTTATATATTGCAAATTATTACCACAATAAGCTTAGTTAACACCTTCACCACCTCACATGATTGCCATTTCCTTTTTGTGGTGAAAATATTTAAATTTACCCTCCTAACAACTTTTAAGTCCTAAGAGTATTATTAACTATAATCATCATGCTGTACATTAGATCCCCAGAATTTACTCAACTCATAACAGGAAATTTGTACCCTTGACTAACATTTCCGCATTTTCCCATACCTCCAGTGCTGGTAATCATCATTCTATCCCATTTCTATGCATTCTACTTTTCTAGATCCCATGTACAGATTACATCGTACAGTATTTGTTTTTCTCCATTGACTTATTTCATTCAGCAGAATGACCTCAAGCTTCATTCATGTTGTTGCAAAAGACAGGATTTCTTCTTTTGCATGGCTGATTAATATTCCATTGTCTTTATACACCACATCTTCTTTATCCGTTCATCTATAAACTGACACTAAGGTTGTCTCCACATCTTGGCTATTATGAATAATGCTGCGATGAACATGGGAGAGCAGACAGCTCTTTGAGGTCCTGATTTAATTTCCTTTGGGTATATACCCAGAAATGAAATTGCTAGATAATAGGTTAGTTGTATTTTTAATTTTTTGAGAAACCTCCATACTGTTTGCCACAGTGACTGCACCAACTTGCATTCCTAACGACAGTGCATAGGAGTTCCCTTTTCTCTACATCCATGCCAGTATTTATCTCTTGACTATTTGATGGTAGTCATTCTAGCAGGTGTAAGGTGATATATTGTGGTTTTTATATCCATTTACCTGGTAATTAGGGATACTGAGCAAATTTTCACATCTCAGTTGGTGACTTGTACATCTTCTTTGGGAAAATGTCTAATCAGTTCCTCTATTTTTTAATCAGATTGGTTTTTTTGCACCTGACTTGTATAAGTTCCTTATATATTTTAGATATTAACCTCTTATCAGATATATGGTTGGCAAATATTTCCTCCCATTCTATAGGTGTCTTTTTATTTTGTGGATTGCTTCTTCTCCTGTGCAGAATGTTTTTAGATTAATGCAATTCTACTTATGAATTTTTTTTGAATTTTTATTTTTATAGCTTGTGCTTTTGTTATATCCAAAATATTATTATCAAGGCAATGCCAAGGAGCTTTTACCTTGCTTTCTTTTAGGGGTTTTACAATTTCAGATCTCAAGATTAGGTATTTAATGCATTTCAAGTCAACTTTTGTGGTGGTATAATGTTAAGGATTCAAATGCATTCTTTTGTAAATGATTGCCTGTTTCTCCAGAACCATTTATTTATTTATTTATTTTTTTAAAATATTTTATTTATTTATTTAGGATAGTCACAGAGAGAGAGAGAGAGAGGCAGAGACACAGGCAGAGGGAGAAGCAGGCTCCATGCCCCGGGAGCCCGACGTGGGACTCGATCCCGGGTCTCCAGGATCGCGCCCTGGGACAAAGGCAGGCGCCAAACCGCTGCGCCACCCAGGGATCCCTCCAGAACCATTTATTGAGGAAACTTATTTCTTTCCTTACTGAGTACTTATCTCCTTTGTCAAATACTAGTCAATCATATTTATGAGAATTTATTTCTGGGATCTTGATTCTCTTTCATTGGTATATATATATGGATATATATCCCTTCCATTAGTATATGTAATATATAAATATACACAAATATTTATATATTTATACATATATACACACATATATATGTACACATATATATTTAAGTGCCAGTACCATACTTTTTTTGATTATTATAGCTTTGTAATGTAGTTTGAAGAATGATGCTTTTAGTTTACACTTTTTTTGGGTCAGGTTTATCTTTGATATTTGGAGTCTTTTATAGTTTCAAACAAATTTTAGGATTATTTGTTCCTATTTCTATGAAAAATACTATTGGATTTTGATAGGGATTACATTAAATCTATAGATGGCCTTGGGTAGTATGGACATTTTAACAATATTAATTTCCAATCCATGAACACAGGATATCTCTCCATTCACTGAGTCTTCCCCAATTACTTTTATCAAAATCTGAGAGTTTTCAGTGTTCATATGTTACACCTCTTTGGTTAAATTTATTTCTATGCATCTTATTGGTTTTAATACTATTGTGAGTGAGATTTTCTTTATTTTTTTCTGATATTTTATTGTTAGTGCATAGAAATGCAACTAATTTCTATATGCTAATTTTGTATCCTGCTGGTGAGTTCTTACAGCTTTTTGGGAGAAGTTTTTAGGATTTTCTATATATAAAATCATATCATCTGTGAACATAGGCAATTTTCATTCTTCCTTTGGACCGAGGTGCCTCTTCTTTTCTTTTTCCTTCTTTTTATTTCTCTATTGCCTAGCCTTCCCCTCCTCCTCCTCCTTCTTGGCATAATTGCTCTGGCTGGGACTTCCAGTACTGTGTTGAACAGGAGTGATTAGAGTGGGAACCATTGTTTACTTCCTGATCTTAAAGGAAAAGTTTCAACCTTTCACTGTTGGGTATGATATTAGCTGTGGGCTTGTCTTATTTGGTCTTTAGTATTTTGAGGTATGTCGCTACTTTTTTTAAAAGGTTTTATTTATTTACTCATGAGAGACACATAGAGAGAGGCAGAGACATAGGCAGAGGGAGAAGCAGGCTCCTGAAGGGGAGGCCGATGTGGGACTCAATCCCGGGACCCTGAGATCATAACCTGAGCTGGAGGCAGACGCTCAACCACTGAGCAACCCAAGCTTCCCAAGGTATGTTTCTTCTATACCTAATTTGAGAGATTTTATCATGAATACATATATATGAATATGAATATATATTTGAACATGAATGTATACAGATATAGATATAAATCTATTATTTATTTTGTTAAATGCTTTTTCTACATCTATTGAGATAATCATATAATTTTTATCTTTCATTCTATTAATATGGTGTGTCATAATTTTTTATTTCTGTATGTTGAACCATTCTTGCATCCTGAGAATAAATCTCACTTGATCTTGGTATATGACCCTTTTAGCGAATGAACTGTTAAATGTTAAACTTAATTTGCTAATATATTTGGTTTAATAGTTTTTGCATTTCTATTTATCAGTAATATTAGCCTATAGTTTCCTTTGTTTATACTGTCATATAGTGCTTCCTCCTTCCTCAATTTTTTGGAGAAGTTTAAGAAAGATTAGTATAAGTTCTTCTTTAAAAGTTTGGTAGAAATAACCAGTGAAATCATCTGGTTTTTCTCTGTTGGAAAGTTTTTGATTACTAATGCATTTTCTTACTTGTTATTGATCTGCTTATATTTTCTAATTCTTCATAATTCAGTCTTAGTGGGTTGTGTTTTACAGGAATTTATCCATTTCTTCTAGGCTTCTCCATTTGTTGGTGTCTAATTGTTAATAATAGACTCTTAGGGTCCTTTGTATTTCTGTGGTATCAGTTGTAGTATTTCCTTTTGCATTTCTGATTTTATTTAATTCAATCATCTCTTTTATTCTTAGTCTAGCTAAAGGTTTGCCAATTTTGTTTATCTTTTTTAAAAACAGCTCTTCTTTTTGTTGATTTATTCTGTTTTTTTTTCCAGTCTCGATTTTACTTATTTATACTTTGTTATTTCCCATTAACTTAGGGCTGAGTTTGTTGTTTTTCCAGTTTCTGGAGGTATAGATAGGTTGTTTATTTGAGATCTCTCTTTTTTCTTACTTTATCCATATAAATTTTCATCTTACATCTGCTTTTGCTGCATCCCATAAGTTTTCTTATGTTCTGTTCCCATTTTCATTTGTTTCATGATGCTATTTTAAATTTTTTGGTTTCTTCTTTGATCAGTTGGTTGTTCAGGAGTGTGTTGTTTAATTTTCATGAAATTGTCAGTTTTCCAGTATTCCTCCTGTTACTAATTTCTAGTTTCATACCATTTTGGTTAGAAAAGATTCTTAGTGTGATCTCAATCTTCTTAAATTTGCTAAAATTTGTTTTATGACTTAACATATGATCTATTTTGGAGAATATTCCATGTAGATTTGAGAAGAGTGTGTGTTCTGCTGCTGATGGATGGAAAGTTCTGTTTGTGTCAGTTAGATCCATTTGATCTAAAGGTATTAAAAGTCCAACCTTTCTTCTTGATTTTCTATTTGGATGATTTAAGTGGGATATTGAGCCCCCTACTATTATTTTATTGTTTCCTATCTCTCACTTTAGATCTGTTAGTATTTGTTTAATCCATTAGATGCACCAATGTTGGCGGTATATATATTTATTATTGTTTTTGTTGCTCATGAATTGACCCCCTTATCATTATATAGTGACCTTGCCTCTTGTTACAGTTTTTGAGTTAAAGTATATATATATATATTTTTTTTGAGTTAAAGTATATTTTGTTTGAAAGAAGTACAGCTACTCTTGCTCTCTTTTGGTGTATACTTTTCTTTCCCATCCCTTCAAATTGAGCCTGTGTACGTCCTTAAAGCTGAAATGAATCTCTTGTAGGTAGCATAGTGTTGGGTCTTGTTTTTGTTTTTTGTTTTGTTTTGTTTGCCTTTCTATGTCTTTTTATTAGAGAATTCAATTCATTTACATTTCATAGTAGTTATTGATAGGTAAGGACTTACCAATGCCGTCTTATTAATGACTTTCTGGTTCTTTTGTAGTTCCATTTCTTTTCTTCCTTTCTTGCTGCATTCCTTTATAAAGTAATGGTTTTCCATAAGGCTAGGCTTTGATTAAATTCTCTCTGTATTTTTGCATATTTACTATATGTATTTGCTTTAGAGTTATTATGAAGCTTATATCAAACATCTTATAATTATCTATTTTATACTAATAATTTAATTTTGAGCACATACAAAAACTACTTTCATTTTCCTCCTTTTAAATTTTTGATGTCACGATATGCCTATTTTTATTTTTCTATCTGTTAACAATTATTGTTATAGTTATTTTTAATAATATTGATTTTTAATCTTTATATTAGAGTGAAGTGGTTCATATCCCATCATAGTACAATGTTAGCATATTCTGAATTTGACTTTATACTTATGCTCACCAATGTGCTGTATACTTTACTGTTACTAATTAGTGTTCTTTCCTTTCAGCTTGAAGAACTCACTTCACCATTTCTTACAAGTCAGATCTAAGAATGGTGAATTCCCTCAGGTTTTCTTTGTCTAGGAAAGTCTTTATCTCTCCTTCATTTCTAAAGGACAATTTTTCTGGATAGAGTATTCTTATCTCTCAGGCGTTTTGTTTTACTTTCTTTTGTTTTCATTTCAGCACTTGGAATATATCACCTCACTCTCCCTTGGGCTGTCAAGTTCCTACTGAGGAATCTGTTTAGACTCTTATGGGGGTTCCTTTGTAAGGTATGAACTTGTTTTCTTTTGTTGATTTTAAGATTCTCTCTTTGTCTTTATTTGTGAAAGTTTTATTATAATGTGTCTTGGAGAGGATCTCTTTAAGTTGAGTTTGTTTAGTGACCTATAAGTTTCATGAATTTGAATATCTAAATTTCTACATTTAGGAACTACCAGGTCATTAATTTTTTAGATAAGATTTCTGCCTTCTTTTCCCTCTCTTCTTTTAGGGCCTCAATAAAAAATTTGCAGATTGTTTCTTTTGATGATATCCCATAGATCATGATTTCTTTGCTCTTCTTCATTCTTTTTTTTTTTTTTCCTGAGTAGGGAATTTCAAAGATCCTGTCTTCTGATTCACAGATTCTTTTTCTGCTTGATCCATTCTATTGTTGATGCTGTCTGTTGAATTTTTCATTTCATTTATTGTATTCTTCAGCTCGAGAATTATCATTTAATTCTCTTTTATGATTTCTATTTCCTCTTAAACTCATTTTTGTTGGTGTGTGTATTGTTTTCCTGGCACTGAATTGTCTTTCTGTGTTTTCTCATAGCTCATAGGAATTCCTTAAAATAATTATTCTGAATTTTACTAAGTAAATCACAGATCTCCATATCTTTGGGGTTGATTACTGGATCATTATTGTGATACCACAGTGTTGTTGTTGTTGTTGTTTCTAGATTTTTCATGTTTCTTCAAGTCTTACATTGCTGTCTTCACATTTCAAGTAGCAGTCACCTCTTTCAGTCTTTACTGACTTTTGGGAGTGATAAACTTTTCATCAGCCCTGCTAGGGATTCTGAGGCTTTCTCAGACCTCCTATGGTTATGCCTGCTCCATGCTGCTTGCTCCCTCTTGTGGTTAAATTCCTAAGCTTGTATGCCTTTTCTTGATTCTGCAACATAGGAGCCAGGATGCTGACAGCCTCTTTTTTTTTTGTTTTTCCTAATGTAGAGTAGGGGCACCTAGATGGCTCAGTTGGTTAAGTGTCCAACTCTTGCTTTCAGCTCAGGTCATGATCTCAGGGTCTTGGTATTGAACCCTGAATTGGGCTTTGTGCTCAGTGGGGAGTCTGTTTCAAATTCTCTCTCCCTCTCTCCCTCCCCCTCCCCCTACTCTTACTATCTCTCTCTCTCTCAAATGAACAAATAAATCTTTAAAAAAAAAAAAAAAAAGGTGGAGTAATGCTCAGTGTGGTCTGTCCCTGAGCCACAGATTCAGGCTAACTTTCTGTGTATTTTTATCTGTTGTCTGCCAAACTCACCCCAACCACCGTTGGGAGTGCACACAGAGAGCCAGTCACAGAATGGATAGGGTATATGGGTGAAGTATGCAGAGCACTGGGAGTTCCTGTGGCCAGTTGGTGAATCTGTATGCAATGTATTGCCGGTGGTTCCTGAGTGGGCTTTTTAAAATTATTGACGTATAGGTGACATACCATGCTACATTAATTTCAAGTCTACAATATAATAGTTGGATAAATCTATTTGTTATGCGATGCTCACCACTAGTTACCATCTGTCACCATATAATCCTATTACCATACCATTGTCTATATTTTTATCTCCATGACTTATTTACTCAGTAACTAGAAGCCTATATCTCCCACTACCCTTCATCCATTTGCCCAGCCCTCCGTTCTCCTCCCCTTTGGCAATCATTAGTTATCTGTTTTTGTGGATCTGTTTCTGATTTTTGTTTGTTTTGATTATTAGGCTCCACACATAAGATAAGTCATTTGGTATTTGTCTTTCTCTGTCTGATTTATTTCATGGGCAGGCTTCTTGATTGTGACTGCAACATAGCTAGTAGAATCCTTATCTCTTTCACCCTCTACAAGTCCTATTTGCCACTCATACAGCCTCTCTCTTCTGCCCCTCATTCATGCAGCTTATGACTCAGCAGCCTGAGGAAGGTGATATATAAATGGGCCTCTTTTATAGTATCCCACATACCTGGGGAAGCCAGGCACTTACTCACACATTCTCACTTTCATCCTTGAGAAAAATCATGGACTGAGAAGTTCTCATGACACTGAGCTCATGGGAGGGGTGATATGAGTTAAGTTAAACTGTTCCTCTTACCCTCTTCTGTGCATCCAAACTCATTTTCCCCCCTCTCCTACATTGTGTTAGAACCTCTCTACTAGAAATCTGGATTTCTGCAAAGGTTTTCTCATCTGTGGCTGATTGTCTAAGATAGTGTTTACCAAGGGCTATCATATTGTGGCAAGGAGGAGATGGAGCTAATTCATAGCCCACAGCAGCCATTGGCAGGATTGAGGGCTTGTGCATATTATCCTAATGCATGAGTAGGAGAGACCCTACCCAGGTCTGTAGCCCACATAGTCACTTCTGTACATGAATAGATGCCAAATTGTTGTTGAGAGGGGGATATGAGCAAGGACATCTTATTTGGCCATGTAATGTCAGCTCAAATTTTCAAGACATTACTAATGACTCAGTTGATCCATCGTTAAATGATATGAATAAGTAAGTCACACCAGAGGTTCCCAGGTGGCTCAGCTGGTTGAACCTCCAACTCTTTTCCTTTCCTTTTTTTTTCTTTTTAATATTTTGTTTGTTTGTTTGTTTGTTTGTTTGACAGAGAGAAAGAGATTAAGTGAGCATAAGCAGGGGGAGTGGCAGAGGGAGAGGGAGAAGCAGGCTCCCTGCTCATGAGGCTTGGTCCCAGGACCTCAGGATCATGACCCGAACTGAGGGCAGACGCTTAACCAACTGAGTCACCCAGGTGCCCCATGACTCTTGATTTTGGCTCAGGTCATGATATCAGGATTGTGAGATTGAACCCTGCCTCAGACTCATGCTCAACAGGAAAGTCTGCTTGAGAATCCCTCTCTCCCTCTCCCTCTGGCCCTCCCTCCTACCCTCTCTCTCTTTCTCTCTTTCTCTCTCTCTCTCTCTCCCTAAAATAAATAAATAAATCTTTAAAAAAATAAGTCATGCAAAAAATAACCAGAATTCATATACACTAAAAACAGTAATAGTGGTATCATTTTTAAATTAGCAAAATTTATAAAATTTATAAAAAAAATTATAGTATCAAAAATCAACATACAATATAGGCACTAGATTTTTGTTGAAAAGAAATATCAGGAACTTCAGAGTTCTTTCAGTTTTAGAAAAAAAAAAAAAACCAGCTCCGATCAGCACAAGTAAAAGAAGGGAAAGGTTACTAGAGTCACTGTGCTACTCAAAAAAAATATGTATGCAAAAAAGAGTAATAGAACAACTAAAAGAAGAAAGTAATAGAACAACTAAGAGAATAGAACAACTAAAAGAAGAAGAAGAAAGTAATAGAACAACTAAAAGAAGAAAGTAATAGAACAACTAAGAGAAGAGAAGGTGTGGTGAGAGGTGAGGAGAGAGAGAAAGAGAATAAGAATAAAACAGAAATTGTTCTAACAGGGTCTCATATCTATGTTGTATTATTGCTCAGGCTGATCTCTTCATGGATCTCATTGTTTTGATTTGTATTATTTTTCCTGCAGTGTCACATATTTACTGTGAAATATATCATTCATTTGATATAAGTCTCATGGCCTTTCCTGAAGAATCATTCCAGCCAGGAGATATAATATTCTGACCAAATAAACCCAGGTCATGAACTTACATTTGTATCTGCCTGATGGTACCATTTATTCATTTTCCCTCCCTTCGGGAATTTATTTAGCAAATATTTATTGTACACCAACAATGAGTCAGGTACTGTCCTGGGTGCTGAAATATACCAATGAATAAATCAATCTTTCTTGTAAGTAACTCACATATCAGCAGGTAAAGAGAAAATAAACAGAAATACAATGTGTAAATATAATATACAATATTGGTATAAAATATAATGTAGATTGTAAAGAATGCTATGAAAAAAATTAAGGAGGCTAATGGGATAGAAGTTCTGTCCATTTTCTTTTAGCTAGAGTTCTTAATGTGACATTCCATGAGATGGAGACATCTGAACAAAGATGTTCGTTGTGTGAGGAAGTAAGTCATGTGGTTATGAAGAGGAGAGTATTCAGAAAAAAAGCCATGGTAAGTGCAAAGTTCCTCAGGTGGGTGTGTGATTAATATGTCTTGGGAACTGCAAGGGCGGCTAGTATGTAGTAGAACATGTGGATTACTGTGAAAGAATAGGAGGTTAGAGAGTCACTGGGGCAAGTTTGTAAGTCTTAGGTTGTTTTTAAGAGTTTTAAATGTTATTCTTAGTGAACTTGGACACCTTGGAGCAGGGACTGTTAAGGTTTTAGACTGCAAACAGAATAGACTGGTATTCTAAATGAGAATTCAAGTACTTGAAAAGGAAGAGTGAATGTTGAGAAGGAAAAAAACAAAAATGAAAACATAAAACTCACAACTTTTCATATGCTAATCCATGTGAACTTATTCTTAATCACATGTGACATAAAAAACATGATAATTGCAGTCAAAGCATTTAATAGAGCCACTTAAATCCTAGACACATCCCACGTGGATTAAATGAGATATGCAATTTATACTTACCTTTGTTATTTGTTGAAATTTGACTATTTTTTTGTAATCTTCTGATACTTATATAGCTTAGTTGTTCCAGAGTTAATAAGATTATTCCCCAGGACTGTATTATTTTGGAAGAGTTTATGTAGATTGGCCTCTACTAAATAGATTTTTGTCTATTTAAAATTTTCCCCACCTTCCTTTGGGAATGCTTCCTCCATTTTCATACAGTTTTGGTAGTGATTTTAATCAAAGTACTATACCATAATCTTCCATCCCTCCCATCTCTACCACTAAAGGGATGTTTATATTATTTGAACTGGGCCACACAGAGTGCCATTACTTCCTGCATTTTTTTAAAGAGACTGACATAAGCCCAAGGGAGGTTTTCTGCCTTTCAATTTCTGTTGGAGCTGGAGAAGACCAACTTTTGGAGTTTAAGTTTATAGAATATTTTCTTGGACCTATTACTGTGCAGAAATCCAGATAGGTGGGCCAACACATAAAGGACACAGAAATTATGAAGTAGGAAAAGAAAGCAGGCAATATGATTACATCACTGATGCTTTAGTTCACTCTGAACCTGAAGATAATCTTTCCTTGAATTACTGATTTTTTGAGGCAACAATTTTCCTTTCTTACAGTTTAACCTGAGATTTGCATTTTTCACCTTTAATGGAAAAAGTCTTACCTAAAACAGAACAACAGAAAACAAACTGAAGAGTTTATTGGAGATAATTTCCAAAGCTGGAGAGGAATATAACAGTTGTTACAAAAGAAGGAACCAAAGAGTAAAAGTGTATTTTTCAACCAGTGTTTGTTAGTTGTTTGGAAATAGTCAAAACTATACTCAGGTCAATTCTAGAGAGGTTAACAAGCGGGACCCAGCAGATTCTGAGGAGTTGGAACAAGACTCTTTGGGGATATGACATGGGACTGATGGATTATTCCATTCAGGTGTAAGTGGTCAAGGTCTAGTGATGACTTTAAAGCAAGAAAACCAATAGTGACAATTGGAAGGTGAAAGGAAGGTGACTGACAACTGAATTGTCAAGAAGAGAGTGGAAAGACCCATGAGCATCTCAGCAAGATTCTTCCAAACATTACAGAGGAGCAGAATTGGGCATTTTCTTCTGTAGTTGAGTGTTTGCAGGGTCTCACGCCAGAAATATGATTAAAAACTAAGAGGAAAATGGAAGTGTAGGATGATGGGAGAGAGAATGAATGAGAGAAGGAGGCATACAAAAGGAAACTATTTGAAGGGAGAATGTGGGATAGGAAAAAAAATATGTATGCAAAAAAGAGTAATAGAACAACTAAAAGAAGAAAGTAATAGAACAACTAAGAGAAGAGAAGGTGTGGTGAGAGGTGAGGAGAGAGAGAAAGAGAATAAGAATAAAACAGAAATTGTTCTAACAGGGTCAAATTTGCACATTTCTAACAAATCCTTGCACTTTGAACATTTGCAGAACTTGTGAAACCATTCCCTTTTCTTAGCTGTCATGTAGGTGTAATTATGGCTTGCACTATACCAGCAGTTAGATAAAAGAAAACAACAACAAAACATTTCAGATCAATTGAGACTTTTTAAAATGTGTTTCCTTTTGCTTCAAACCTTGTCTCATAAACTAAAAGTTCCCTGCAAATATCTAGAATCCACTACAACTAGTGGCTTAGCATTAATTTAATAAATCAATTTTCCATAATTATTTTTCCAATTCCAGATATGTTTTATGATTTGTTTCTTATTTATTTTTAAATTTTTAGTTCACACACGATGTTACTTTCAGGTGTTGATCTACTAAGGAGCATTTTGATATTTTCACATTAAAATTGTTTCTGATAAATTTTAGCTAGCTGTATATTGTTTTAAAAATAAGTTCTGATTTTTATCATAGGAACTTTAACTTTGAAATCCTAAAAATCCTATACTTGTAGAAACAAGACCTATAATTGCCAATTTAAACCACCTTAACATTCTGTTGTAATGATCTATAGCTGCTAGATTAATGCTGTTGATGCAGGAAGGGAAATCAGATTATAAATTCTGTGCATTTACTCTGTTTATGCATGTGTCCCAGTTTCCTATACAAAAGGCTATATATAGAAGGCTTTCAAATTATTTTTCTTTTATGGCTGGATGAATATCTTCCAATATTTTATTATATATTTATGAAAACTGAGGCCCAGGAGGTAATTAGCCCAATGTTACAACACTCCTTAGCGACAAAGTAGTGATGAGCTTTTAGATGTTTTGATTCTCAACCCAGTTCTCCTTTCACAGCTGTCTCTTCTCACCTGGGTTAAGGTTAAAAAAAAATCTGAATATCTAGTTCCTTCTTCTTTAACATTAAAACACTTGTTTTAATTAAGAAAAATTCTGAGACCATTTTGATCTTTTCTCTCTGCAATACCAAATACCCAGATATTTTCAAATGCTAGTTAATATTATACATTGAAGAAAATCAGAATTAAGTGTTTATTAACTGATTTATTCTAATTAGTATTTTAACAAGGAACATAATCTCAAAAGACTAATTAACATTACGTAGGAAATCCTAAGTATCTTTACTTAATACTTACCATTGTATTTGTACTTTTTCTAAACTTCTTCAACAGTCTCTTTTTTCTGATAAGACTTTGAACCTGAAGTAATAGGTATTTTGCCTTGTTTAATTTTTTTTTCCACCAGCCTTTTAAGTGAGTTAGAAAGAGTCTGTCTTTATTGTCCATCCTAAGCATTTAGAATCACTGCAATGCCCTTTGTGCTAAATAAAAAGTCCCCATCTTCATTTAAACAATTGCTATGACTCTACAAAATAAATTTTTAAATGGGCACATCCTTTTCATGACTACTTGTCATACTTGGAAATGTTGGAGGCCCCATAAGCCTTGGTGACTGAGGCTGTTATTCTTAACACAGAGTTAGAATGTTGTAAACATGAAATTTTATACAATAATGGGGTTGAAATTGGAACCAAGTGGAAGCTTACAGATTGGCTAGAATTAATGCCTTACTTAAGCAGGATGTGAAAGAACTGATTTCAAGAACTTTATAAGTTAGGAAGAAAGGAAAATATATGTGAAAATAAACTTCCATAAAACAGAGCCTACAAAGCAAAAAGCATAACATCAGAGTAGAGTCTGATTGGATTGGCAAGCTTACAATTTGCCTCAGTATTAAATAACATTATCCGCTTGTGACCCAGTCTAACTCAGTGGCAAACTTTAGCTTGACCTTTTGAGATCCTGGCTTGTTATGATTTATTCTTCATAGACTTGTAGGCATAGAAGAACTTCACAAGAGAATCCAGTTCATTTTTCAGTTTCCCTGGAAAACCGCATCTAAGCAAGCCCCAAAACAGAGGACATAGAGCCTATTCTACTTCTTTTAGGAGTTAGGTCCTGTTCCCCCAAACCCTGACATCCTAGAGAATGAGGATCTTTTTCAATAAAACTCCCATGTGCTTTTATCCACATTTATTTCTAGCTTTTGTTTGTTTGTTTGTTTTTGGTTGTTGCTTAAAATTAAGAACAGTTGATTACGGTGCTTCTTACAGTGCTTTCTCAAAGATTAAAAAAAAAAACAGTGGCTTTTGGAGTTTTTAATTCTAAGACATCATTATAGATATATTAATGAGTTTTCTATTGTGGCTGCAGCAAATGACCACAAACATACTAGCTTCAAACACAAATTTATTGTCTCCTAGAAGTTTGACTTGGGTGTCACTCTACTAAAATCTTGATGTCAACAGGACTGCAGGACTCTCTGGAGTTTTCTAACAATAAGTGTACTTCCTTGCTTTTTTCAGATTCTAAACACCATTCATGTTCCTTGGCTTATGGCTCCCTTCTTCTATCTTCAAAGTCATCATGGTCGAGTCTTTCTTATATGGTAGCACTCTGGCACTGTCTCCTGGACCCCTTCTTTACATTTAAGGACCTTCGTGAATATCTTAGTGCCATCTGGAAAATCCAGCATGATCTTGATTGTTTAAAGGTCAAATGATTAGCAAGTCAAATCCATGACCAACTTTCATTTCTCTTTGCCAGGTAACATAATGTATGTCTAAGGTTTAGGATATGGACCCCTTTGGGAGAAGCATTATTTGGCCTCCTACAAAAAATGACTTTGAAAATACTTATCCCTCTTGGTTGATTTGCAGCTCCCTTGGGAGCTTCCCTGGTATAATCTGAAACTGGTCCCATACATGGAGGGTAGGGAAGGACTGAAGAAAGAGGAAGGCCACTCCAAATCAGTAAGTGGCAGGTTGAATGAACAAGGAAACTTACATACAAGGTTCATCTTGGTAGCTGCAAATGAGTAGATCTCTGCACTTATCCCCAGAATCTCAAAAGTTTACAGAAATGCTTTACCTGGACACATACGATCTAGATGGTTTCAATACCCCATCACCATCTCAAGGGTATGTCCTTGAGGCAGCTTCTGGGAGTTGGGAAGGCAAGTGGAAAACATATTCCAAGGTCCAGGGAGGGAGGTGAGGAGCCTCTAATTGCTGAGGGGGACCCGGTGGTCACATCCTCTCAATGACCTCCTCCAACACTCTTTTTTATCCTTGAAGTTCTACACATAAATACACACATACACACAACTATAACTGTAAGAAAAAAAAAAGATAAAACAAGGTCCCAAATATTCCCCCATGCTTTTATTTATTCGATTTCAGGATGTCAGTGTTCCCACTTGAACAAGAGTTGATGAAGGTTAGGGACAAAAGACCAAGAAGAGAAGGTGACATAAGACCAAGTGAGAATACAGATGTGATGCTGTCCAGGGGTTCTCAATTATGTCGTTCATCTAAGAACTTTCTAACAAATGTGATTTCACAAGATATTACAGGAACCAACCAAATATGTTTTCTCCTTCCAACAAAATAATCCAAAGTAACAAGCAAGTTCAGTATTTAAAAGTTATATCTCTGTTGGCTTTTGTAACTTCCAAAGCTCCCTATAGTTCTCATAAGTGCAAATGCTCCCAAATGAAGAAAAACCACACAAACTCTTGTCTGAAAAATATATCATTCTCAGGAAAGAAAAAAATATTTTTCAAAATTTGCTATTTTAAATGCACTAAAAAAGTAACATTAGTTTTTTTTAAAAAAAAATTGAATTTCACTAAAGTGCCCAAGGACTGCTGGCATCGGGTGGGTTTCCCTTGGCTGTATTTGTCACTTCCTGGCTTCCAGAAATAAGACACCCAAACATTACCCTCCGGGTTTCTCTTCATATCCCTCTGCCAACTGTAATACCCTGTAAATCAGATGCTGGCTGCTATAGAATATTGACATAGTAAAGTGTAATGCTCACAAAAGGTCTGTTTATATGGGTAGGAGACTATTTTCTAGGAGAAAGATAGCTGCCAATGCAACATTTGACTTATTAGCTCCCTGGCAGATTCCTTTTATATTCTAAATTATGGCATTGAGATGAGATCCCTCTATTTGACTAACTTGGTCACGTTTTCCACCTTTATTATTTAGTTTCATTTCAGCTTCAAACAAGCTTTGGTGAATTAAATTTAAAACCACATCACATCACAAATACTTTTATGTTAGATGCTGCATGGAAGTAGCAGGAAGCAAAAAGTGTTGTGTAAAGCTGTACTTGCTACAATTTGTACCCCCACGCATCCGGGTAACTCTCTTAAGTGACTATCCTCCAACTCAGAATTTATTGTTCCATGACCCTTCAAATCATCGCTCTACCATTAGAGTATGAGTCTTCCTCCATGATTGTCATAGGAGGGGATAGTGTGCTGGGGAAGTCATACCAGTAATTAAATACTTTAGTCTGGAAGTGATCCAGGTTACTTCTGCTCACAACTCCCTGACTAGAACCAGTTGCACAGTGAAGCCTAGTGCAAAAGCAGCAAACACTAATCCTTACAAAGACCTGAAAAGGGGAAAAATGCGTTTATGTGAGCACTAGACATCTCTACCACAGCTGTCAGAGGACAAATAAAAATAATGTATCTGTGTTTTAGTTTCTTTAAATTTTATCTTTTTTTTCACATATAATAGAATTGCTATGTTGAAGACAAATTTTCAGTAAGCCCATTGAATATAATATTTTTTTTCCTGAAAAAGTCATAAACCACTCTTACGCTTTGCAGAAGTATAGCTCAATGTCATTTATAACCAATAAAAAATGCTTTTGATTTAGTGAGACAAAAATTGTCTATTCAATTCCCATTTAATCTGTCAAAATAACAACTGCTAGTGATAAGGATATATAAATAAAATGATTCCTCCAAATTCATGACTCAAGCCAGTATGGGCAAACAAGCATAACCTTTTGCTGAATACTATCTTTGATAAAGACTATAAAGAATTTGAACTCCGCAGAGAGGGTTCATGTTAAAAGCCAAACCTGTGTACGTGTCATGAAAATAATTTGCAGTAAAACATTCTGTATGATCATCTCTTATATTTAGGTTTAAAACTGCTCATAGAAAGAAAAAAGAACTGGGTGGAGGACCTCAAACACCATCATTACTTTATAATGCGAGTAAATTTTTTTCTGCTATTAAACTTGGATACCTCATACAAGATTGATTTTTAAAAATATTTTATTTACTTATTCATGAGAGACACACAGAGAGAGGCAGAGACATAGGCAGAGGGAGAAGCAGGCTCCCCGAGGGGAGCCAGATGCAGGATTCGATCCTAGGACCTCAGGATCACAACCTGAGCCAAAGGGAGACACTCAACCACTGAGCCACTCAGGTGCCCCCATACAAGATCAATTTATTTGGGTTTGCTTTCAGGGACAGTTGCAATCCACAGTTTAGTGACCACTGGTCTAAACTGCCACTCACAGGGGGTACATCCTGCAGGAGGTATTGCTCAAGTGCATGGGTCATTTACACCCTGAGTTTAAAAGATTCTAGGCATTTTTTTTTCTTCTTTTTCCTGAAATGTTATTCCACAAAGCTTTTTATCTTTAAGCTTATTTCCTGGTTCTATGTTTGAGGCCATTATTCAGTTTATAGAATATTGAACTTAATCCTTCTGTCTCTGCTTTCCCCTATTGTCAGGGAGTTGATGGGTACCGGTGAGCATCTTTCTGGAGAACAGGAAGGGAAACCCCAACTGAGACCATGTTCTAGAACTGTTTCAGTTTTACCCCCTCCCACGTCTCCTGTAGCTCATCCGACACCCCATGTCTGTCGAGTAATAGGGTTATACTCATGCTCTCTAGCTGGTCTTCACTATTCTTCTTCTCATCTCACTGATTATTAGCTCTCCTGAGTTCTATTATATTACATTTTTTTCTAATACCAGATAGAGCCTGGGGCTTAGAAAAACACTATGATTTCTGCCTCTACCTCAGTTATACTCTCCTCTCTAGTTAAAACAGCCACAGCAACAAGGGTATACCTACTAGGGCACCCCCATAGAAGCCTTGCTAGTGTTACTACATATGTTCTGTAAACATTTTCAATCATCCTCACCATAAACAGAAAAAAAGAGGACTTATGGTAATAAAATACTTATTCGTCTCCTTAAGTGCTTGTCTGTAATTTAGTTTAATGATGCTACACTTTCTTGTGGTCTCACTAGGCCTCGAGGGCCATTTGTATTGATTTAGCCATTCTGTTTGTCTCAGTAACAAACGGCCACATAAAACACAGACTGGAGAAAGGAACTTTCCTGAAGTGGAAAATCACATTTATCAGTGTAATAGCACTTTTGATCCTGGGGTACATCTAGGAAAGCATTCTGATTCTTTAAATACAAATCTTGAACATGTTAAAGAAAGGCAAACAGTGTTTATGATTGTTAATTTTCCATTCTTTAAGTCTCCCCCAAAATAAATAAATTGATGATAAAGCTTGCTGAGTTATTTTCTCCTGGGAATCCAGATTTGCCCAAAGCATTCTATTATTTTTGGGTAGTAGGTAAAAAAGTAGATGAGAAGCTGACTCAAGATCAAACAGAGCAGAGAAGCTGACAAAAAAGGAAATGGGAAGTCCGCTAAAGGATTCATGTTTTCTTGTGTAATAGTCTTGAAAAAATAATTATTTTCAGATTTTAACAGAATACACAGTGCTGATTTTAGTGGTTGAGGCTGATTGTGATCTTTATTAAAATTACTACATTTTTCTTAACACACGCCACCCCTTGCTTAGTTAACTACATAGCTCAAATCCAGGACAACTAGAGTCTGAAATCACAGAGAGCCTGTCACTTAAGGGGCTCAGACACTTCATTGCAACTTATTACCCATGACAGGTTTTTCATTACATTTTTAAGGGGTTGAAATATTAAAGCATTCATTTGGATCCAGGTATCTAGTCAGAAAATGAATCCGACTATCAATCATGAATAATCCCCATAAGACTATTGCACTGCAAGGAGAGGATGGGGTCAGAGGATAGTACTCTGTCAAAATTTATAGAATGTTATGCATATATATTACATATGGAAATGGCATGCATGCATGAGGAGAAAAAATATCACCTCATGCTTATTTGCAAATGGCCGGAGAACCATTTTGGGTCATTTCAAATCATTAGGACCATTAACCATGACTTTAATTAAAAACATTGAATTGAACAATCATTCATGATATGCCTGCTATGTACCAAGAACCGTGCCAGGAACACTGAAATTAATAAAATATGGCACCTCCACTTCGTGAGCCAAAGTCTATGGAGAGAGAGAGACGCACAATGCGCACTCAATACTCTCTTGCCCGTGCAGTAACAGACAAGGTTCACCTTTAGTTTACCAAATCAGTGTTCTGGGTGTCTCACCAAAGCAGGCAGCTGCTTTCACTTGCCATCTTCAAGGCTCCTTAAAAAAGCATGATGCAGACTCTGGAAACCTTCCCAAAAATATGTTCCAAAAGGTTTTTCACATGAGCAGCAAAATCGGATACACAGATAAGCAAGATTGCTTACAACAAATCTAGTTCATTTTAATATGTCCATTCTATTAAGGGATTTTTGTTGTTGATTTGTTTTTTTTTTTGTTTTGTTTTAATTACCAGTCCTATTTCTAGAAGCAGCCTGCTTCAAAAAAAAAATTAAAAATTCAATAAGTAGATCTGGGTCACATTTTTACTCTATTAATGGCTTTCTGTGTAATAAGGAGAATACTTAATATTTTTTTCTCTTTATGGCAAAGAAATAGTGCTTGATCTCTTTCTTTCTATTTTTTAAGGTTAATGTAAATATAATTAGTTCATTAAAATAAAATTTCTAAAAAGTTAGCAATATTCTTCAAGTCAGACACCAGAAAGAAAAGCAGTTGAGTTTCCTATAACCCAAAGTGAGGGGTTTTGTTTGTTTGTTTCTTTGTTTGTTTTAAAGATTATATTTATTTTTTCATGAGAGACACAGAGAGAGAAAGAGGCAGAGACAGAGGCAGAGGCAGAGGGAGAAGCAGGCTCCCTGCAGGGAGCCCAGTGCAGGACTCCAATCTGGGCCCCTGGGATCACACCCTGAACCAAAGGCAGACACTCAACCACTGAGCCACCCAGGCATCCCCCAAATTGT
This sequence comes from Canis lupus baileyi, assembly GCF_048164855.1. Classification (NCBI taxonomy): domain Eukaryota; kingdom Metazoa; phylum Chordata; class Mammalia; order Carnivora; family Canidae; genus Canis; species Canis lupus. The sequence continues at coordinate 40,737,752 of NC_132861.1, read as the reverse complement.
GGTTCTAAAGCCTGAGTATAAAGTAAACACTTGAGTGTGGTCAAATCACTGTTGAAAATTGTTTAGGATTATTCTTTGTTTCAGACTATATAAGGTCTCTATAAGTTTGTATAGTTCATTTATTTTTTTTCATATATTTTTAAAGATTTTTAAAATTTATTTGAGAGAGAGATAGAGACAAAGAAGAAAGTGTGCATGTGCTGGGGCCGGGGGTGCGGAGAAGGAGAGGAAGAAACAGACTCTCCACTGAGCAGGGAGCCCAACACAGTGTTGGGTTCCAGGACCCTGAGATCATGACCTGAGCCCAAGGAAGATGTTTAACCTACTGAGCCACCTAGGTGCCTCTGTTTTTCTTTTGTTTTTTTTCTTTTTTTTTTTTTTTTAAATCCAGGAGTAGAATGGATAGGTATATTAGATGAGAAGAGATTAAGTAGTTGGCTTGCAGTTCTATATCTTGGTGTATAGAACTATGTATCTTTAAACAGTCATATTGCACTAATAGTGGCAACTTTAGTAATATCTTGTCTAAAACAAAACAAAACAAAACATTTCCACTAATTTGTGTTTTCCCATGTTACCCTAGTCTTGCCTGCCTACACACACACACACACACACACACACACACACACACACAGGCTGCACACCATGCTAAATTTAGTGAGATGTGCTGACAGTTAATGTTAAATATCTTTGGATTTCATCTGGTTTATACTGAGCCATGCAAACAATACTGAGGGCATTCACAACACTACAAGTGTGGACCAGCGACTCTTCTCTTGCCTTTTCTTTTCCATAAATTGGTTTCATGCTGTCTTCCTTTAGACTCAAAGCTGCATGATGGAAGGCATCATATTTTCTCTTGCTCCCTGCTGCATTTTAAATCTTTTGCGTGGAGGCTGGCATCTCAGAGGAACTGAATAGTTGCTGAAAAAAATAAAGATATGCCCTTTGAAACTGTTATCTATAAGTCTTCAATATGAAATATAGACCTCTGGAGGTTGGGATAGTGGTTTGAGAAAGTCAATGTTCAATAATTATTTTTAAGATACTGACCAGGTATTACTGAACCTATTTTCTGTCCATGAACTCAGAAATCATAGACCATTTTCTGGAGTTTAGTTCGTATCTTGAGAGAACACAAATACGTGATACCGAACTAATATAATTAAAGTAATGGGTTCAACTTCACAACTGACTGTGCTGGACATTGTTCAGTTTGCCACTTTGCCAGACTCTGGCCACATAATTATTATAGTCTGTATTTCATAGGTTTATATGACTGAAGACTTCTCTGACTCTGCCTTTAATAACAGCTTGATAAAAACATCTATAAACCATGAGCAAGGGGTCAAATATCTTCTACCCAAAGAAACATAATATTGGAGGAATGTAAAAAGCCTTGGACATATTAGTCTTTTTCTTAAAAAGTGCAGCTGGTAACTAGATAAGCCAAATGCACACACACAGACAGAACCAAAACAAAACAAAACAAAACCAAAAAAGTAGAGATGAAATGAGCTTATACTACCATACTGGAAGCAGAGTTTACACATGATTTATCGCACCTGAGATCTATATTTTAGAGATAAAAACCCCACATTCCATAGTAAAGTACCCATATTTTACAGACATACATTTCACTCTGTACCATTGTAGCATCTCTTACACCAAACATCTCTTATGTCAAGTCACAGGCAACCTACTTTTAAAAAATGTGGATAAAATATTTGAGAGCACTGTAACATGCTTACAGAGAGCATGATGATTTATGAGGATTACAGTGTTGTTTCTAGAAGTTTAACATCATTGAATCAGATCATTTTACCAGAATATTATTTGTAGAGAATCAAACTGCTCAAATTTTATAATAATCAAAAGTAAGAAAACCCAAATAAGAAAATATTACTTAAGAATATAATATTAGGGGCAGCCTGCGTGGCTCAGCGGTTTAGCACAGCCTTCAGCCCAGGGTGTGATCCTGGAGACCCAGGATCAAGACCCAGGTTGGAAAAAAAAAAAAAAGACCCAGGTTGGGCTCCCTGCACGGAGCCTGCTTCTCCCTTTGCCTGTGTCTCTGCCCCCCCACCTGTGTCTCATGAATAAATACATTTAAAAAAATCTTTAAAGAATAAAATATTAGGGGTGCCTGGGTGGCTTAGTCAGTTGAGTGCCCTACTCTTGTTTTCAACTCTGGTCATGATCTCAGGGTTATGACATTGAGCTCTGCATGGGCCTCCGTGCTCCACACAGAATCTGCTTGAGACTTTTTCCTTCTCCCGCTGTCCCTCCCCCTGTCTTTCTCTAAAATAAATCTATTAAATATTTTCTTAAAGAATAAAATATTAGAAAATATTTAAAATAAGTAATATGAACAAAATATATGAATAAAATATCAAATTCCTCTTTTGGGGACACTCCAATTGTATCACTTGTCACTTTTTCTATTTCACATCATCAAATAAGCTATGAAATAGGGGGGTTCAAGTCCTACAAACCACAGGTAAGTTCCTGCAGCTGGAAAATAATAGTCGGTCTATTGGGTCTCATGTTGGGTCTTAATTTAATAGAAAAAAATATATAATTTTTAATTAAGTAAACAATATTAGTATTTTGTTGTTAGAAATAGTAAATTTTGGGGTGTCTGGGTGGCCCATCAATTGAGCATACAGCCCTTGATTTTGACTCAGATCATGATCTCAGAGTCATGGGATCGAGTCCCGCATCCGACTCCATGGTCAGTGTGGAGTCTGCTTGAGATTCTCTTTCTCCCTCTCTCTCTCCCTCTCCCTCTCCCTCTCCTTCTCCTCTCTCTCAAATAAATAAACAGAATATTAAAAGAAAAAGAAGTAGGTAAGTTTTTAGAGCTACTGAGAAAAAGAAATGCTTTTTGTTCACATTTGAAGTCCCCAAAAGCAAATCTTTTATTTGGTTTGTTGGAACTGAAATGGGAAAGTTTCCTTTATAGGACTTTATCATTAGATTGCTATGACCTTAGAAAGAGGGACAGGATCTTAGTTTTGTTGTTGTTGTGAAATCTTTCAAAACATTTTATTGATAAAAGTAAATATTCAGTATGCATTTGTAGATTGAATTGAATTTAAATGTATTTTCTTCAATCATGCAATTAATAGGAATTTTGTTCATATGACCTTATCGGTGATTATATTTATGACAAGCACAAACATTGGTAGTAACTTCATGTTATATGGCAGACCGTCTCCAGTTCTTAACAAATTATAAATAAGACTATTTTTTAAATGAAGCCATCTGCTTTCCAGTAAGAACATTCTCAGAATGGCACCAATAATTGAGATCCCCAGTGCTGGACTTCTTTCCCTTGTCCTCATGGGCTACTGCACCGAATGGCAAAGACAACAGATAATACTTCCCTATGAGATTTACAAATGACAATTTATAGAAGAATGTCATGAATGAATTTTATGGGATATGTCATTAAATATGCAAAAATATGTACAATCAAGGTGCTGAGATTTCATTTCAAGGTCATTTTGATTTCTGCTTCTTGAATAGTTCATGCTCAAGTGCATAAACAATTCAACTATGACTTACTTCACTGTCAATAACTCCTTCTGAAATTTTAGCTTTGACTAGTTTAGCTATTGAAGTGAATAAGCCTCTTCAGTCAATCCAACCAGTTGAAACATATATGCATGTTAACCTAGACACAATTCTATAATTCTTCCATACATAATAATATAGCTCCTAAGGAGGATATGAAATTAAATTTTGGAAGAACTATGCATTTAGTTTTTGAAAGTATCCAAAAATCATTTATCTGAATACACAATCTCCATGCATGATGGAGCTTAGTAAGAATAGACATCAACTGTGCTTTTTTTTTTCAAATAAAATTATACAGTAAATACCTCTTTCAGAAATTATATGTAGAAAGGTTGTGCCTAGTAGTGTAGGTGAACTCCACCCAGAGATTGTGGCCGTGCTTGGAATCAGAGGTGGGGTTAGAAGCCTGCTGGAAGAGAAAAGGATCATTTATTTGCCTGCATAAACATACATTCACTCAGTGTATTTGTGTGTAGACTACCTCTACTACCCCCACCCCCGAAGAAAAGATCAAACACAACAGATTGCATGTTGTACAAAAACCGCACACATCCAAATCCATTTTTACTAGTGGTAGGTTAAATTTACTTTGCCTTAATGTGTAACGCATTATCTGATTCATTTCAGTGACTGATCCATTCAAACAGTCTCCGTATCAGATTTATAGGAATATAGAGGAAATACTTAGAATGAATCAATTTAAATGCAATGGTTAAGAAAAAGCGACCTTTGTGCAAAATCCAGGTTTTATGAATGTGCTTTGTTTTGTGGGAGCAGAAATACCAGTGATAAATATAACATTAGCATAAGGAGTCACACTGAACATTAAAAGCTTTAACAGGAAGAGCGCTTGAAATAATTTAGTGCTGATAAACACCCCTGCAGGCAAGTTTTTGGCAATTTGTGATAAACCACAAATTTTAAAAGAGTCACAGAAATCCTTCTAAATGTGCATTATACTGGAGTCGTGGTGAGTTCATGGGGGTTCTCAGAAGAGTATTTTCAGAGCTGGACATTTTTCCATGGTTAACAAGAAAGTTGTTTCAGTAAACAGTGGGAAGTCTACACACTTTAGCAGTGTTCTGATTCTGGATGGTGGCAAACCAAGACAGGTATTGACAGCTTAGCCAAACAATGTTCTGATTCTTGATCATGGCAAACGATCACAAGTAGCAAGGCCATTTAAAAACAAAAAGGGGGAGGGTAAATTTAGGTATAAATAAATAGATAAAAAATCTTAAATGCCAGCTATAACAAACTGATTATTTTTTTCTCACCATTCTTGCTCTCTTGTACTCTTTTTGTGCTTACCTTGAAGACACCTAAGACACATTTTGATTATATGTTAGTTGATGTGATAAATCATTCTTTAAATAATTCAGTTCTCTAGAAAAAATGAAAAGTATAAATACCTTCAGATGTATTTATCTACTGGTGAAGACTATTACATTTTTTAAAAATTATTTTTATTGGAGTTCAATTTGCCAACATATAGCATATCACCCAGTGCTCATCCCGTCAAGTGCCCCCCTCAGTGCCCATCACCCAGTCACCCCAACCCCCTGCCCACCTCCCTTTCCACTACCCCTTGTTCATTTCCCAGAGTTAGGAGTCTATACATTTTTTGTATAAGAAAGTTCCCATACACAGTTGAATATAATATCCAAGCCCATGGTTATTAGGTAAGTGGTCAAGAATAGCCTATTTAAAATTCAATGACATAACCAAGCTTTCTAAGATACACAGACATTTAATTTTATCTAGGATAACACAGAACAGAACAATTTGTGGCTCCTAGAAAGAATTAGTAAAGATATAATAATTTTGGATCTTTCTCTCTTTTTGTGCTTAAAAAAAGTTTAACTTTTTTTTTTATTTCCTTTTCCTCCTTGCTTGCAGGAAGAGAAGGTGAAATTAATTGCACTAGGACTTTGATGCATTTGAAGTAGTGATGAAACTGACATTTTCTTGAGATAAACACCAATATAGAAAATATGCAATTTACTGGAAATTCTAGAAAGGCTGAGGTAAGAGTCAATCCGTTGGCACTGATCCCCAAAAGGAGAGAAGGTAGACCAAAGAGCAAATGACCATTCTTTCCAGGGGATGATGCAAAAGGATGAGGATTATTCATTGTAAGTACAGATGTAAGAAGGCAGCAGAACAGGAGCACAGACTTATAAAGCTAGCAAAAGGGTTTCAAAGAACCCAAGATGGACAATGCTAAATCAAAATGCCCAATGGAGTTTTTGTTCAGTGTTTTCTGATTTGACTATTCTTTGAGCATCTCTTCATTCAACAGATTTGAAATACCATTTTCTATAAAATAGGGAAAAATTCAGTAATTCTGTGGATGGTCAATTTTTAAAAAAATATTTAATCATTAAGGTCATGAAAGTTTTAAAATTGTTATCAGATTTAGGTGACCTCTTCCAAATTCCTGTCACAGCTGTAAAATTTCATGGATTTTCAAGTTTCCCTCTGCAGTGACCAAAGTTAATTATTACTCTTGTGCTTGTGACATAATCGGTCATCCATGACAGCAATTTGTGTACAATCGTCAAGAAGTTTAAATCTTCTCTCAGTATTTATATATGACTCACTTCTCTTCATTAATTAGGTTATCAAAAATTCCAAGAAACTGTTAACTAATTCCATTAAAATGTATCTCTTCCTTTCAGTGAATTACTACTTTTCATATAATTTATATTTTTCATATGATTATCATAGTAATTTCCATATAATCTGTATATGTTTTGGCTATAATTTGGTTCTCAATTTGAGAATCATTTCTATTTTATTTCTCCTCTTTATCACTTTTATTTCACATTTCCTTAATTTCTATCAGAATTTTTTCAACTCTTTAGTCAATAAATTTAAATTTGACAAAGAAGATATGCACATCATATATATCTAAGCTATCTGTCTGTAATTTCTCCATAATATTCTTTTTTTAAAAGATTTATTTATTTATTTATTTATTTATTTATTTATGAGGAGAGAGAGAGAGAGAGAGAGAGGCAGAGACACAGGAAGAGGGAGAAGCAGGCTCCATGCTCGGGAGCCCGACATGGGACTCGATTCCGGGACTCCAAGATCGTGCCCTGGGCCAAAGGCAGGCACTAAACTGCTGAGCCACCCAGGGATCCCCTCCATAATATTCTTTTAAACATCCAAGTTAGAAATAAAATGGCATACTCAATCTTTATTAAATACATTTCCAAAATATATTATGAATTTTTAACTGAATATGCTTCCCTACTAAGAATATTCCTGAAAGTATAAAACTTTGCTCTCATGTAGGCTTTGAGAAACAAAATCTCCACTTATAATTTTACATTTCTGATTTTGTGAATTATTTTCTGCAGACTAGCTTTTAGCTCCACATATTCGAAAGCTACTTTTCCTCACTCTCTTCTCACATATTTCTAGTACTGGCTGCCATGAATTTCATTCAAAATGCAATGCAGCCTTGGATATACATCTTTGTGTTATGTCAACAGGTGGGTGAACATGTTGAACAGCAGAAGTATTCCTGAAAGATGGTGCCAGCTAGTGCACAGAAGTGACTGGATACCATATAAAAATACTCTACTACACGGAAATCGAAAGCATTTCTAACTCAACATCCCCTTAGCTAGATCCCCAAAATACCATGACCAAACTAAAAACAGAGGGATTTAGAGTGTATTAGAGTTGCATTAATTAAATGTTTGCAAAATATATTACTTTTGCAAATAAATAAACAAAATGATCGTGTGCACACCCTGCTAGAGCCTCCCCTCGAGCATTGGAAAAAGCTTTGCAAATGAGGGACCCCCGGATTTATTCATTATTCATTTCACTGTAAACCTGACTGGTAGGCAGAATCAAAGATGGTCCCTCCAAGAGTCCCTGTACACATCTTCTTGCAGTTAATTAGTACACTATCCAGGCACTACAGTGAAGGGATTTCACAGATGTAGTTAAAATCTTAGGTCAGTAGAGCTTGAGAGAGGGAAATTGGATGGGCCTGATTTCATTACATGGGTCCTTTAAAAGCAGAGAGTTTTCTCTGTCAGGTTATAGGAGAGAAAGAGATGTGCACTTAGCTAGCCTGGAAGAAAGTTACAACTTGGGTTCTAAACTACCTGTGGGAGCCATGTGGCAAGGAACTTCCGGAAGCCTCTCATTGCTGAGTGCTGCCTCTGTCATCAGCTAGAAGGAAAATGGGATCTCCAACCTGCCACTTCAGTGAAATAAATTCTACTTTGATCAACATCAGTGATTCAGGACCATGAGTCCAGATAACACTGAAGCCTCAGGTAACATCTTGATTTTATCCACATCAGACTCTGAGTGGAGGATCTGGGCATGCCGCGTCCAAATTTACAGAAACAGTGAGGTAATAAATTTGTGTTATTTTAGAGTGCCAGATTTGTGGCCATTAATCATGCAGCAATAGAAAACCATTAAAATGCCTTTCTTGGCAGGAGTTGTATAGGAGGTAGATTATAAATTGAAAGTACCCATAGTCATACAGGCAAAACCAGGGAGTGATACAGAGAACACATAGAAAAACAAGAGAGAGGGTTTTATTCACCACAAGAATTCTTGGTCTAGGGAACAATGAGCTGATGGGTCTGAAGGGAGACACGGGGTGAACAGAGGACTTTACTCACCTTCCCAGTGATATGGGAGCAGCTGAAGTGGACATTTGAGGGGAGTAAAAAAAAAAGGAACAAGTCAAAAGGGAGTGTTATTTCTGTTTGGTTTGCACAGACTCTCCAGATCTTCCCCACAAAACCTTTGCTAAAATTTCTATTGCTTGGAGGTGAATTTGCTGGAAGGGATGGTTCATGGTGGCAAGGAAGAGGACTGAATTTGCTCCCACAGTTTGAGATGGGGTCAGTACAAAGAGATGTGAGGATCCAGTTGCACCATCTTAGACAGGGACCCTCAAGGAGTCAGCTAACTTTAATCACCACCTTAAATTGAGAGTGTAAAAGAACCATGAGTAAAATGTTAATGATAATCACATGTAACTGTAAAAGTCTGAAAAAGAAGGACATGCTGTGGAAACAGAGGTGTCATCAGAGAAACAAAGTGGCATTGGCTTTGATGATTTCTCCAAGGTTCAGAGTCTGACGCTCATTTACCTTGGAAGCTTAATTTGTTCTGCAGATAAAGAGGAGCTGCATCTCTAGGAAGGAGCAGGAGAGACATATACCAGTGATCAAACTCTCTGGAAATATATTTATACAAGATTGCAAATTTTACAGTAAGACATATAACAAAAAGCACATCTGCTGCCATGGCCAGCATTCTTCTCTTCTCGTAACCATATCCACGCAGCAAAGTTGCCTTGATAAACTTGGAATTAGTGCAACAGGGGCCAAGGCTTAATAGCATCAGGCTTTGATGGTTACATATGACTATCTGGGGTCCACCTGACACCCATCTGAAGTTACACATTTCTGTCTCACATAGTCCTCATTTTGTATTTCCTGGCAAAATGGTTGAAGCACTGGCATTGAGCATCCCTCCACTATGATATACCTCCTCATATTGGACCATAGACGCTCCCCTATAGCCTTCTTGATGTTGTATTGAAGTGCTAGCCATGTAATGTCTTGTTGGTTGGTTTTACGGAATTGCCCCTTAATACTTCTCTTTTGGCCTTATGACCAAGTCACAGCGAAAAGCAGCCAGCTGAGTAAAATCCAAGTTTGCACTTGCTGTAGAAATATTGCTGAGAATGTCATCCATTACATCAATATGGTCTATGTAACTTCTCTTCAGTTATTTCTTTTAGATTTAGAAAAGTTCTCTCCTTTGAAGAACTGGTAGGTTTCCTTGTTTCTAATAATGAAAGCAATGCCTTTTATCATGTTTTTTTTTTTTTTAACCTGGAAGCCAGGAATTTCGATGCTCATTCTGAAATTTAACCATAATGACAACGTTATCAGTCACTGAGGTTAGCTTACGAGAGCTTTCTATTTTCAATATTTCAAATTTTCTACTTGTGTTTCCTTAACTTTGATATATAACTCAACATAAGCCACCTCAAAGCCATTAGGTATATAGATAAATTCAATATTTAAATAAACCTAGATTAGAACACTACTTAGCAATAAAAAAGAATAAACATACAACAATGTGGATGAATCTGAAGGGCATTACACTGAGTCATAGAAACCGGTCTCCAAAGGCCACATTCTGTATGACTACACTTATAGGGCATTCTGGAAATGACAAAACTACAGAAACAACAGATTTGTGATTATCGGGGATTAGAGTGGTTGATAGAAAGTAATGGTTGAAACTATAAAGGGGTAGGGGTAGCATGAGCAACCTCTTTGTAGTGATAGGATGCTGTTGTATCATGACTGCAGTGGTGCCTACATGAATCTACATATGATAAAATGACAGAATTATACCCACACTTTATGCTAACATCACTTTCTTTGTCTTGGAATTACACTAAAAGTGTAACTATTGAGGAATCTGGGTGGAAAGTATATGGGACTCTGTACTATCTTTGCAACTTCCTGTGTATCTGTAATTATTTCAAAATAAAAAAAAGTTTCAAAAGTCACCAACTTGTACATTTTACGTGGGAATTTTATCGTACATAAATAATACCTCAAATACCGTTGATTACAAAAAGTAAGCATCATTGTCACTAACTCCTAAATAATGGATTGATTGCTCACGCTGATAAGCTTATTGGTGTGATCCCAGGTTTGAGTTCCCTAAGAAAATAACAGATTCCTGGAAATAACATGCAGTTTTGGTTGGTCAACAACCTTGGGAAAAGACCTAAGAATATTTATACTCAGCCCACTTGTATCAATGAATATAGTGCTGACAGCGTAGCATGTAAGCGGTCAGTCTGAATCAGATGGGGTTTATCGCCAGGGTACAGAATGATAGAAGTGCAAATAAAGCAGAAAGGAAAGCTCTCAGAGGGAAAACAAATGTTTTATCTGCCCTGCAGCAACACCAAGGCCAAGAGCCAAGCAGAAATGTGGGTGGGCGCAGGTCATGGGAGACCCACACACCATATAGGCATGGACAGACACCTCTGAAATAAGAGAGGGACTGTGGGAAATCCTGCCCCAACTTTCACCCTCCACATACTTACTGTTGTTCCAAAGGCATGAGATCATAGTATGAGGTCTACGACTTACCCAGGTCCCAGGGTAGGGGGAGAGGATGCTCATAATGGGATTTCATCTACAGTGGAGCCTTTAAGCCAGCTGAATGAGGAGAGAATGCTAATATGGAATTTGTAAGCTATCCCTATCCTCTCTCTTCAGATCACTACTTGTTAATGGGCTTTTAAAGAGATTGCCTGGAGTTTTGAGGGCCAGGGCTATCCCTGCTGCTTCGATGGGACTGAATCACTGACTTCTGAGCAGCGGTGAAATGATTCTTGCAGAAATGATTCAGTTAGCACAGATGAAAATCTATTGGCTTGATCTGATTTCTAAGTCAGTCTTCCGACACAAAAACTTGTAATACTGTGTTTCTCAAAGTGTAGCCTTCAGGGCCCACAGATTCCCAATAAAACAACACAGATCGTAGGCCTACTACTGCTGGACCTCAGACACCATGGTGCTGTTTATGCCGTTAGTCAACCCATAGAGTATAGTTGAAAGCAGCAGATTGGTCAAAAACCTTCATTTCAACAGTAGAGCTTTATCACCCACCCTCTGTATAAAGCTGTAGCTGTCTGGTACAACAAGCCAGACTAAGGTTTGCTCTCCTCTGACCCCTACATTGCAGAATCCAGAACTCATGAAATAACCAGGAGGTTCATAGATGAGAAGAGACCAGCAAAGATCCTACACCCACAGAGTGTAACATAGCATTCCTAGTTTCTGAAAAAATCTTTGAAGTGCACATGGCTCAAAAGAAACTAATAATGTAATTCTAGAAGTCCACATTTGTTTCCTTAGATACATAACACTGCACAAACAATTTGGTTGCAATTTCCAGGCAGTGGTTTCATAGTTACTTGATTAAACTATGGTGGCTTTCCATAAGAAGGAAACAGACTGATAGCCCTTCAAGGCTTTTGCAAGTGTGACAATTTAAAATTATAACTTGAGCTGCTTGCATTGATATTTTTAGCTGATTCTTTAGACTTTTAAACACATTTCTATATATTATCCCCATTACATTTCCCTCATGATCACAGAGGCTGCTTCTTTCAACCAAGACAATACAGCTATTCAGAGACAAGGAACAAAAGTAAAGAAACAAGTATAACATTTAGCTCTTGAGAAAATTCTGTCCTCAGCAAAGAGGGTGCTTCTAAGTCATTGATAGGAAACCTACTTCCAGCAAACCATGGGCTTTCCGTACATTTAGCTCTCCTTCTCAAGCCCCCTCACCCCCCACCTCCCCGTACCTTCAATGAAGTTATCTAACCTTGGGGGCAAAAGAAAAAGGGGTGGGGCTGTGAAATTCACAGCAAGCAGGCAAGAAAGCTGGCAAATGCTGATGAATCACAGTGTATTCTGAAAGGGTGAGGTCATGCATTTTTTCCCATGAATAGTTAACTCCCTTTTTACTATGGGCTACATCATCCATTTTATTTGGGATTATTTTGTTTGGGTGTCAGGGATATTTGCTCCTATGACCACCCTCCCCCCATAGAAACCAACATTTAATCTATAAACACAAGACACTGTATCCTTTGAAGCAGGTAGCCTTAGTGCTGCTCAGCTGTTGCCCTTGACCTTAAGAGAACTGTATTTTTCTGTCCACATCTCAGCCCAGATTCTATTTTCATGCCAACGTGACATTGCAGCCTTTCTTATGAAGGGTTTGCTAGTGGTGCTGAACTGGCCAAGTCATATCGAAATATTTGATGTGTATTTAATATATGTTATGTGGAACTGCAAGGAATTGCTTTGCCAAATACATTGCCCTTGATAGAACAAGCAGTTTGATCCAAACCAGATCATGGATAAAGTGTGTGTGTGTGTGTATGTGTGTGTGTGTGTGTATGTGTGTGTGTTGATTAAGAAACATTAATAGAAGCAAAGCAAACCAAAGCAATGTATCCAATAAAAATAGGCAGTTAGTTGTATTGTCAGCAAGTGTAATACTTTTAAAAAGTTATAGAACACAGAATTTTTCCTCATTTTAACTTGAGGATAAGCAAGGTACAAAAAAGAGCAAAGTAAGTAAAATAAACATGATCATAATGACCTGTTTTTGAAAAGAAATTCAGGCCATGTATTCTGCTAATATTCATGAGACATTAGTATATTAAGGCCACCTAATAATACCACGTGTAGTACTGGTTTGATTTGCTTTGGTCTTTTTTTTTTTTTTTTGGTATTACTTTATTAGTATTTTAAAATACTTTTAATATTATGGAAAGAAAACTATCTGTTTATTTCTTTGATTTAAAATCAATCACATCAGAATACTTGTGATGACTAATGTATGCGAAAAAACACTTTTGTCTCTTTCATGCTTTCTATTCAGTTTTGAAATGCCCACTATATGCCATGCAGCAATGCAAACACTGAGAAACACTTCCATTATTATTATTAAATATAAAAGTGAAGTTTTTCACTAATATTTGAGAAAACACTACCTTCCTCTGATATATAAATAACATCTGAAAAGATGGGTTCAGATATTTTCATAGTCTACTGAAATGAGTGATAAAATAACAATTTGAATTTTGAAAAATTGCTTTCAAATAAAATGGAAATTCATAGACTTCTGAAGTTAAAGTCTAATAACTACAAATTCAATGTTAAACTACTTAATTTTAATAACTCCTAATTACCATATTGCTCCAGATCCCTACTGCTCAATGCTGCAGAAACTGGACCTCTATGGTGTGCATCATTGAGCTAGCTTGCTCTCTGGCTCCCTGTGGGTTGGACCAATGGGAAGGACTGGTAGTAGACTGAGTTGGAGGAGGAGAATGGGGCCAGGGATCTCTTTTACGGCAACTCCCTTGCCAAGTGGCAGTAGATTGGCTACATCACTCTGCCAAAGGCCATAGTGTTCCCAGGCAGTCCTATCCATACACATTCCCCATGGTCTAGTAACACATTTCTCTACTCAGGTAAAGAGGTGGGACAGCTCCCCAGAGCTGTTCATCCCTGTGTGATCCAGCCCTTCTCTGTTTCTATAAACCCCATCTGTACTACTTGTAGAGAAAGAAATATATTTATTAAAAACTCTTCAATTACATCATTTGAAAGAACCATCTGTTTCTGTCAAAACCCTAACATGGCATGCGTATGGCCTATTAGAATTAAGTCCAAGCAGCCTTTTTACAGAGTTCTAAAAATAAATCATAAGCTTTGCATCAGCTCCAATTTACTTTTTCTGTATTCTCAACAAGCTACCTATATTTCTCAAACCTTGGCTGCAGTTTAAGTGAACCATTTAATGTTCTAATGAAAGTATATTTGCTATTGTTAGCATCCTTGTAATGGTTTTAAAAAGGCAGATTTTATTGCTTCGATGAAAGGAAAAAGCTAAATGGCCATGGACTAGAGTTATAAAAGCACTGATGTCCAACTATTTCCAAAATACATGATTGAATTAGACCTGCTAGCCTTTAAGCCAATCCAAGCATCTGCTTCAGATGGTGGGCAAAGAGTGTTTCCTTCATGGCTATATTATAAGCAGGGGTTGGCTTATGGAAAATTTTCAATAAATCTTTATGTGTTGAATTTATGAAGAAATCGAAGCTCATTTCATCTTCTGATATTACTGAAAAGGAGAAGTTAAAAGTTTAAAGTCTGATAGCTACTTCAAATTCTTTAAAGTTTCTTTTAAAATTAAATTATATCTGAGATATAACTACATATCTATAAGTATTATTACATTAGTAACTGAGAAAAAATTTAATTGAGCTGTTATGTTTAGGGGGTTAGATTTCATACCTCAACTTTGATTTCCAGAATGGAATATAGAATCTTACACCTGAAAGAGTTCTGTGAGAATTCTAGCCTAATAGGCATCCTTTAGACTTAGAAAATTGAGATCAACGTAATCTGAATGAATCATCCACAACTGATACACAACTCTTTTGAAATGTAAATACTTCCTAGTTTTATAAGCAAATGTAAGGTTTTGGGTTTTGATATAGATTTTCCAGAAAATTCCAGCTGTCCCACCGATGAAGCACTCAGAATATGCTCTGAAAAGTAAGTTCCACCCCTGTCAAAATTAACTGAAGCTACTAGCCTATAATCTTCTGCAAGGAAAGGAGCAAGGGAACAGGGAATTAGCTTGACAGCCTCACTTCTCAGGATCTGCACAGCATTGGCTGATTTTTGGTTGATCCTTAGTTGGATTCTCAAACTTTAAAGGCTGATCAAATCCAAGTGAACCACTATCAAGTAAGTTGGGGTTTCCAGATAAGATGAGAGCCATACCATTTTTTCTTTCATCGATAATGTAAAGTGCATCAATTTCTTTAGCTGGTAAATTAACAAATATAATTCAACTTTTTTCAACCAACTTTTGTTGAAGATAGAGCAGTTTTCTTCGGAATAAGTTATAGTTATGGACCTCAATGGCCTTAAAATCTGGACAAAGGCTTGTTGTTGGAGAAGGTCATCAGGAGAAAGTGAGTGCCAGTTGACTTGAAAGGTATACTCAGGCAATAGAAGACTCCTCATCACCTTCCCTGTCTTTAAAATAAACTTCCTGCCATCTATTCCCATGCCAGTAGCCATTTCAAGAATGTAGCCTTGAGAGAGAAAAATGTTGTTAAGGCCATCTGGACTGTATACGTGACTGAACCCCATTAAGGCCTCTTATAAACTATTCAGATTCTGACTGGCAGGTGCAGAAGTTTCCATGTCTTACAGCTGCCCAAGGCAAGGCTCTGATGTCAATTCCCTTGTGTATTGAAACTGCCACCTAACAACCTGGAGTGGTCTACCTGTTTCTTCCAACTCTCCCTGCCCTCATTGTACAGGGGCCAGTCTCAGATTTCACCAAGAACTCTTGAGGTTGTGAACCAACAGCTTGAGACAAGTAAGCAAATAATAGTTCTTCAATTTCTGTAAGTGGGGATGGATTTGATCACGTTTACCTGAGTAAACCAGAATGGAAATCATGAAGTAGTCAATATTTGAGTTAAATAACAATTCACCACAATAGGAAAATACAGGAAGAGATCTTAGATTATTTTGTAACTAGTGGAAGAAAAGATCGACAAAGGATGATGGGACTAGCCTGGGGAGAGCCCTGCAAAAATTTACAGATAATCATTTAGTTTGTAATGACTCTTTAGAAATACTTTTAAATATGGAAATGACATATTGTAGATATAACTTAAATGATCCAAACTGAGCTGAATCAAATGGAAAAAAAAATGTTAAGTTACCAAAATGAAATAGAAGCATATGGAACAAGGCACATGCTGGGATTATTATCATTTTTGGTTCTGCCAAAATGAGTAGCTATGCCAAATATTTTTGAGAACCATACATTTTGCTAGCTTTATTGGTGTCTGATTTGAACCCAAAATGATCAGCAAAAGTCATTTTAAACTTTTATTTAGATCTGCAAGGCCCAAAACAAAACAAACAAAAGAAATTTAAGACGTAGAAATTGTAATCCTAGTACAATAAAAATACATAAAGAAAGAAAACATTTCTTAGGTAAATAGTCAAGAAAATAATCAGATTTGTGCTTACCTTTCATTAGCTACTTCTTTTTCAATAAAAAAATATTGTCTGCTTTTGCCAGTCCATTTCAGGAATAAGAAGACTATACCCCTCTCTCATGGTAGGGAAATCTAGTTTTTGCGGTAAGAGCTCACTATATATAAATATACCCAAGGGACAACATTCTATTGCTACTTTGTTAAACTACTTTGAAATAGTTCAAATATCATCTGAAATGGAATATAATTTCTAAACCGTTTTAGGTCATCTGTCTTTTCCACATTTCTTTTATAAACTAAATATTATGATTTGCTAATATAGTATATATTAATCTATATAACATATGGTACTGGAAAAGCACTTCTACTAATAGGAATATTTGCAAGAGATACATTTCTGATTACTTTTGTTCAAAAATCCTAATAAACTCTTTTGGCCTATTGCATTGAATTCAAAATTCAATTTACTTCTTCTTATCGTCTCAAGAAGTAAAACTGTTACTTTTGCTTCTGGCTTAACTTGTAGAATCAGCTTTCCTAAGCTAAAATCATCATTATTTTCCTGTAAGCATAGCCTAAAGGCCTATATTAGTATTGGATTCCATATCTCACTACTGAGATGTAGGTGGTATGAATTATTTTTGAAGTAGAAAAAAAGCTGCTAAGATGGGCTGATGACCATTGTCTTAAATATCACTTTCCCAACATCAAGGGTTACACCTGGAAACTGTTCATCATAGCCAAAAAGTCAAGGCCTCCTTGGGATGTGGCTCATCAGAATGACTAATACAAAGTCATTTTTCTCATAAATCTGCCTATTTTCCCACCATCTGTTATTTGCATTTTTCCAGAAAGTTAAAAAAAAAAAAAACAACCTTACTGATGGAATGTTTTGATCCAACTGCAGTTAAATTCACATGGTTTACTGTTTTAGTTCCCAAGATGACATTTCAGCCAAGCCTACAGTAAGATATTGCATCAGAAGATCTATCATGTGAATTCCAGGTGAGACATCTAGAGGCAAAAGGGGGAAATGCTTAAGAATTCAACCATTACTAATATTTTGCATCAAATCAATGTTGAGTTAAAAAACAAACAAAAAGGTTGAGTTTAAAAAAAAAAAAAAAAGAAACCTAACAGTCTGTGTACCTACCACTGAATGTTAGCTCATAAACTTTCACATGCTTTAATTTCCAGCAAGCTAGACTTATGTGGTTAACAGTTTTCTTTGATTTGCAATGATTTGTATAGTTGTTGTTGTCTTTTTACTGTCAACACCAAAGGAAATGTTGTTTTTTTTTTATTTTAAGAAGATATATATAGAATACATGCTGTGTATTATGTCTGGACATGAGACATTGATGACATTTGGCATAGACAAATGCCTGCTCAAATCTATTAACCTAAATAATGTTTTATTTAAGCCAAAAGCCCATATGATGTTTGTAAGAAAACAAATAAAACATGATTCATTCTGCTATGTATGAGGCACTCTGCTAGGCACTGGGTGTGCAGTGGTAAGAAAGGCAGGAATAGTCCCTGCCCTTATGGAGCTCATAGTCTACTGTGGAGAAATCAAAATTTTAAAAATCAACAGTAAAAGGATGCATAATAATTACAAATTATAAGTGCTATATTAAGTGCAGTGAAGTAATGAAAAGTATAAACTCGTGGCACATTAGAAACTCATTGATGGAGGTGACTTTGAACATCATCTAGTGATCAAACACAGTTTTTCAGAGTTAAAGAATATAATATCTAATGGAAAAGAAGTTTGTCTAAGATCTACATACAGAGAGTATGTGGCATATTTCGGATTAGACACAGAGAAAATTTAAAATGATTAAATTTACCAAAACGAAATAATATGATGGCAAGTTAAAATGTTGCCCTAGCTTTGCTGGGGAGTGATGAGATTAGAAAAAGGAGTAGAAGAAAAGATTCTTCTTGATTTACAAATGCCAAAGAAGAAGTGAAGTTGGAGATTGTTTTAAGGATGTTGGAACACTCAGGCTAAGTTACACTGTGATGACAAACAATCCTAAGTTTCAGTATGTTACAACAAAAAGGCCTATTTCTTTCTCATGTTCTGTGCCCTGTTCTGCTCCAATTCATCTTCACTTCTGGGAATGAGGCTAACAGGGAAGGCTTCCTTTTTTTTCTTTTAAGATTTTATTTATTCATTTGAGAGACACACACAGAGAGAGAATGAGCAAGGGAGGGAGGGAGAGGGAGAAGCAGTCTCCTAGCTGAGCAGAGAGTCTGACATGGGGCTCCATCCCAGGACCCTGGGATCATGACCCGAGCAGAAGGCAGACACTTAACTGACTGAGCCACCCAGACTCCCTACTTCTAGCTGATTGTGATGGCAGAGGGAAGAGAAAATTTGTTGAACCATGTGTTGGCTCTCGAAGCTTGCACTCAGAAATGTCACATGTTATCTCTGCTCACAAGGAGAGCCCAGGTTTCATCAGAGTATAGCTTCCCTACCAGCAGGAGAACCAAATACAGGTGAATAATAAATACAACCTACCACATGCATGGATTACATATGTTTTTCATATAAAGACTCTAAAAGATGCAATATTTTAGTGACAGTCCTGGCAATTTATCTGGATTAATTCTTGATTTAACAGTTTTTTACTCCCTCAGCTTGTATCTACTTTCTTCTGGAAATATCTCACTTCTTTTTTAGTGGGGCACTCTCCTCCTCTATTCTTAGCTCATGGTATGAGTCCCGCTCCCATCTTTTTTTAAAAAAATTTTTTATTTAAATACAATTTAGTTACTATATAGTGTATTATTAGTTTCAGGGGTAGAATTTGTGATTCATCAGTTACATATAACACCCAGTGTTGATTACATCACATGTCCTCCTTAAAACCCATCACCCATTAGCTCATCTACCCACCTACCTCCCCTCCAGCAACCCTGAGTTTGTTTCCAAGAGTTAAGAGTGTCTTATAGTTTGCCTCCCTCTCTGTTTTCATCTTATTTTATTTTTCATTCTCTCTCCCTATGTTCATCTATTTTGTTGCTTAAATTCCATGTGTGAGTGAAATTCTATGTATTTGTCTTTCACTGACTTATTTTGCTTAGCATAATACCCTCTGGTTCTATCCACGTCATTGTAAATGGCACAATTTCATTCTTTTTGAGGGCTGAGTAATATTCCACTATGTATACCACATCTTCTTTGTCCATTAATCTTTTGATGGATATCTGAGCTCTTTCCATATTTTGGCTCCTGTAGACAGTGTTGCTATAAACATTGAAGTGCATATGACCCTTGGAATCACTATGCTTGTATCCTTTGGGTAAATACCAAGTAGTGTAACTGCTGGGTCATAGGGTAGTTCTACTTTTAATTTTTTGAGGAACCTCCATACTGTTTTCCAAAGTGGCTGCACCAGTTTGCATGAAATGCCCACTCCATGACAGATATAAGCCAATTATTGCTTTCTATCTTGCCAGCCATAATGATTAGGTTACAAGTAGGGACTAATTCTCTAGCTGGTCTCATTAAAGCAAAGCACCATGCCTCTGTGGGGGCCATAGGTGGATGGCCATGTGGAAGGAAAGTTTATTTCTTGCTAGTCTCAGACCTCACCTTGTTCATACTCAGAGCTTAGAACAAATATAGCCCAACTTGGGGAGGAGGCAAATGATATGAGATATGCAGGATGGTCAGATCCCTTGTGACAATATCTGAGCTCCTGAACAAAGCTGCTCATGAAGATGGCCCTCAGTTATTAAGATAATTTTCTATTATTGAGATCATTTTAATTGTTGTTGCAACTGATTTGTTTTGGGCTTTCAATACTTGAAAATATGTAATAAATATTTCGAGCAACTCACTCTGTCTGAATCAATGCTTCCTCTTCTGCTAAATAACAGGGGTGGGGCTAGCTGGATTAGATAGTAATTCGCATTCTATGATTCATAATCTAAGGTACTGGGTGCTATGGTTGAGTCCCTAGCACAGGACCAATAATGTTTGTATCTAATTGGGATTGTACACTCAGCATTTGTCTTAGTGTTTTAATCAGAATGACTCTCATTTCATAGTATTGCAATTTGGTCCAATGGCATAGACACTTTGCAGATACCTCTTTAGGACTCACAAATTAAGTCTGCTGGTATGGTTTCAGTCTTTGAAACATTATTTTAAAAAGTCCCAAGATTTAGCCCCTTCAAAAGTTGTCTCTTCCCCTAGTAGAGTCCATGTGGTTCGCTGTCCTCCATCAACAATGTCTCTGTTGCACTTGGGTTATTTTCTAGTTCCCCACTTTGTGGTTTCAAGCAGCAAATGCTCAAAACACTTTCTGATATTCTCAGCATTGTCATTTTGCTGTAGGTACCTGAAGAGTGATCTACTGGAGTCCTTTATTTTCCATAAAACTCAGTTTTTTTCAACTATTTGGCCTAATTCCAGAAAACTTGAGAACATGTTGGGAAAAATAAAGAATCACTTACTAATTTTTCACTCTAAATTGGAAATCAGAATTGGTCCAGATAGGTCCCACAGGTCATACTCGAACCTTGAATGTTACTTTATTTTTTGTGAAGTCAGGTTAAGACCCACCAAATCCTTGAAAACAGGATCATGAAAAAAAAAAAAAAAAAAAAAAAAGCCTCCTAGGGCCTTCACCATTTTAAGCAACAAATAGATTTCTGTGTTATCAGAGATTGGTCCAATAAAAGTATTTATGTTTGTTTGTAGAATACCTAAAAAATTACCCTGTGATTTCTCTCCAAGCATATTTTATTAAGATTATTTTCAATTTCATAATAGCACAATCTGTAATACACAGAGGAAAGTTTTCAGTTTTCTAGGGGAAAGATTAGATTTAGGGATTCTGAGATTCCATAACAGGGAAGCTTGGTCATCTTGATTCAAAAACGAAATCTAAGTCATAATGACACATTGATGAGTCCGTAAACAATGTTATAAAGTTGTAATGAAAGACTTCAAATTTTAAGCAGTGGTTTTGTAACTACATGAGGAAACACTAAAGCTCCATAACATATTATATACAAATCTGGTACTGATTCAATTCCACAAACAACACTGAGCTCTTAATACATATAAAGTACCATGCTAAGTATGATAGGGACAGGCAAACAGATGAAATCAAATCTTTTTTTAAAAAATATTTTATTTATTTATTCATGAGAGACCGGGGGTGGGGGTAGGGGGCAGAGACACAGGCAGAGGGAGAAGCAGAAATGGAACTCGATCCAGGATCCCAGGATCTTGCCCTGAGCCAAAGGCAGACGCTCTACTGCTGAGCCACCCAGGTGTCCCGAAATCAAATCTTTATACTCCATAAATTGGTGCTGTCTTAGATAAAGCAAACATAGTTACATATGGAAGGGCTTTACAGTAGAATAGGTCTCACATGATAAAGGAAAGAGATGAGAAAATATTTCCTGGAGGAAATAAATTTTGAAGCAGGTTTTGTGAAGCTTGAAGTAATAATATTAAAAGTGATAATGATGACGATTGATGGTGATAAACAGAACAAAAGCAGAAACAGCACAAACAATAAGAAATGTTCACTAAGGCATTACAGATTCTATTAACAATCTTATAAAGATCATGTGATTTAAACCTCAGCTGCATTAAGAGAAGGTATCATCTCAGTTTAGGCACAACCCGCTGTGGCTTCAATGACATGTCTCTGGCCACACAGCTGTAGTAGAGGAGTCAGGATTCAAACCCAGGTTTATCTTACTGTGGATATCTTCTGCATGTCCCACACTCACCCTGTTATGTATTTAGGATCTCCAAAAGAGGGAACTCAGTCTGGCTCACTCTGTTCTAGGCTACTGCTCCAACATTCAAAACTGAGCTGCATTATACCAACAATGCTGATGAGATACTGGTGACCCAACAAGGACCAAGGTGTTATGAGGACTAACTGACTTGGTCACAGAGCCAGAGTGGTTCCAGGCCCCCTGAAGCCCATTGCAGGTAAGACATTTATTCTGTGCACAACTGGTAGCCTGTGCTCCTTGACCCTCTTCACTCCAAGCCAGGTGAATTAAGAGTCAACTAGTGATGAATGTCCCACCAAATGATGCTGAGTCCATTAGTTTCAATGCCTTAGGTTACAGGAAGGAAGCAGAAAAAAAGTTGCCATATTCTCTGAGGTGATACGACCCGTGTTAGAACATGAATTCCATTGAAACTGTGATGTCTTGAAGTTCTCCTCAGAGTTCTGATGTGTGAACAATAAAATCCTTAAAGAATAGATATTACAGATTGTGGCTGTAATTTAGGTATGTCTTTGGGGACATTTTATTTTAAGGAATATCCTTGCAATAATGTTGTTGCACCATAGAACCCTGATTGGAATTTTAAGAGAATAATCGACTTTTTAGCCTAAGGATTTTCATCAAAATAAAATCTAGAAGCTGTCATGAAGAATCACAGCATTTGATTTTGTTCTCTGAAGATACTAACGTTTGATGGATCCCCCATGGGGACTCACCTTGTTTATTGATTGCTGAAACTTGAAGGTCTTTTGGTATTTGGTGTTATTTTTATGTGATTCTATTTTTTTATCATTTAATTGTTTCAGCCTAGAATTTGCCTGTGGGCCTTTGAGTTGTGACAAAACAGCTGGTACATGACAAGTTGCCAGAGTTAACTTGCCTGTCACACTTCATTTCCAACTGTGACACCAATGATGAACACAACTCTAGTTTTAAATGGACCCATTTTTTTTTAGCCTCAGAAAATTGTCTTCATGCTTTTGAGCTGTTAAGAGGCAAAGAACATATCCACACTAACCTATACCTAATTCGTCATCTTGTTTGTGCTTGTTTTGTGTTGCTTTTCATGATTTACCAAAAGGTCATATAAATTAAAAATACAGGTCCGAGAAGCATATGAAGAATGAAACACAATTGTGAGTAACTGCATGGAAAATAAGGCAGATATTAAGGGTAAAAAGATGGACACCTCATCTAATAATTCCCAGGACAAGGAAAAATTGTAATAAATGGAGAAAAATATTTGTGCATTATAAAGTAGATAGTGTATAAGCTCTAAAAAAAGGTGACAAAATTTTAATGGCAATTTGTATTAACATACTCATTTTCTTATTTAAATCAAAGATTGTCACACATGACATCTTAAAAATAACCAAGTGCATGATATTCCTCACTCATCTTTAAAGATTAAAGTTCAAAATTTCCAATATTGGGCAGCCCAGGTGGGTCAGAGGTTTAGCGCCACCTTCAGCCCAGGGCGTGACCCTGGAGACCTGGGATCGAGTCCCACGTTGGGTTCCCTGCATGGAGCCTGCTTCTCCCTCTGCCTGTGTCTCTGCTTCTCTCTCTCTCTGTTTCTCATGAATAAATAAATAAGATATTATAAAAAAACCAAAATTTCCAATATTATACTTTTGTTTTCTGGGAATAAAACACCTAAATATATTCTTCTTTATTTTTAATATGAAGTAAAACTTCTATAAGAATGTGATGGAAAAATATGTATTTTATATAAAAAAATACTCTCCTCACTACATAAGGCTAAAAAGATAGATTATATTTGAGCCAACATGGTAATGAAGTAAAATAAATTGAGTGATGTAGAAACAGAAAAAAGAGGAAAGGACAATAACTAAATTACAAGAAAACAAAAGAAAAATTGAAAGAGATAAAAACATGATTAAACGTATCAGTGATTTTAAAATATTGTAACTCTTTTTTGCCACAGGTTTGCCGCCAGAACACAGGTATTGTGAAAACCATCACTAAACCTAAACCAAAGTGGGAAAGGAAATGACTCACATCAACATCGTTGTCATTGGACACGTAGATTCGGGCAAGTCTACCACTACTGGCCATCTGATCTACAAATGCGGTGGGATCGACAGAAGAACTATCGAAAAATTTGAGAAGGAGGCTGCTGAGATGGGAAAAGGCTCCTTCAAGTATGCCTGGGTCTTGGATAAACCGAAAGCTGAACGTGAACATGGTATCACCATTGATATCTCCCTGTGGAAATTCGAGACCAGCAAGTATTATGTGACCATCATTGATGCCCCAGGACACAGAGACTTTATCAAAATCATGATTACAGGCACATCTCAGGCTGACTGTGCTGTCCTGATTGCTGCTGCTGGTGTTGGTGAATTTGAAGCAGGTATCTCCAAGAAGCGTGCCCTTCTGGCTTACACACTGGGTGTAAAACAACTAATTGTTGGTGTTAACAAAATGGTTCCACTGAACCACCCTACAGCCAGAAGAGATACGAGGAAATCGTTAAGGAAGTCAGCACCTACATTAAGAAAATTGGCTACAACCCCGACACAGTAGCATTTGTGCCAATTTCTGGTTGGAATGGTGACAACATGCTGGAGCCAAGTGCTAACATGCCTTGGTTCAAGGGATGGAAAGTCACCCGTAAAGATGGGAATGCCAGTGGAACCACACTGCTTGAAGTCCTGGATTGCATTCTGCCACCAACTCGTCCAACTGATAAGCCCTTGCGTCAGCCTCTCCAAGACGTCTACAAAATTGGTGGTATTGGTACTGTCCCAGTGGGTCGAGTGGAGACTGGTGTTCTTAAGCCTGGCATGGTGGTCACCTTTGCTCCAGTCAATGTTACAACTGAAGTCAAGTCTGTTGAAATGCACCATGAAGCTTTGAGTGAGGCTCTTCCTGGGGACAATGTGGGCTTCAATGTCAAGAACGTATCTGTCAAAGATGTTCGTCGTGGCAACGTGACTGGTGACAGCAAAAATGACCCACCAATGGAAGCAGCTGGCTTCACAGCTCAGGTGATTATCCTGAACCATCCAGGCCAAATCAGTGCTGGATATGCACCTGTGCTGGATTGTCACACAGTCACATTGCTTGCAAGTTTGCTGAGCTGAAGGAGAAGATAGATCATCGTTCTGGAAAGAAGCTGGAAGATGGTCCCAAGTTCTTGAAATCTGGGGATGCTGCCATTGTTGATATGGTTCCTGGCAAACCTATGTGTGTTGAGAGCTTCTCTGACTATCCTCCTCTGGGCCGTTTTGCTGTTCGTGACATGAGACAGACGGTTGCTGTCGGTGTCATCGAAGCAGTGGACAAGAAGGCAGCTGGATCTGGCAAAGTCACCAAGTCTGCCCAGAAAGCTCAGAAGGCTAAATGAATATTATCCCCAATACCTGCCACCCCAGTCTTAATCAGTGGTGGAAGAACGGTCTCAGAACTCTTTGTGTCAATTGGCCATTTAAGTTTAATAGTAAAAGACTGGTTAATGATAACAATGCATCGTAAAACCTTCAGAAGGAAAGAAGAATGTTTTGTGGACCATTTTTTTTTTTTGTGCGTGTGTGGCAGTTTTAAGTTATTAGTTTTTAAAATCAGTACTTTTTAATGGAAACAACTTGACCAAAAATCTGTCACAGAATTTTGAGACCCATTAAAACAAAAGTTTAATGAAAAAATAAATAAATAAAATATTGTAACTATTTGGCTCATACTTCATGTTAAAAGCTTAGAACACATAAATTCAATAATAAAGCAAACCCCTCATTGCTATTTATAAGGAATGTGGCTAACCTAAAGTGGTCCCCAAGTAAAAACAATAATAAAGTAAAGAAGACACAATAGGCACAGAAAGGAAAAAAATAAAAGAATCATGAGAGAAATTAGAGAAAATGTTCAATCATCAAAAGTGTTTGCTGATCCTCACAAAAAGCACATAGCCATGACCATTTATGTTCTGATAATATAAAATCAAAATGAGAGGTTTATGTGATTTGTCCTAAATCACAGGGTGTGTAAATGACGGGACAAGAAATCAAACCACATTTCCTGTAGTTAAAACCTAGTGTTCTTTCCATGTAAATCAGGTTTTCAAAGCATGGCTAGTGAGGGCACCCAGAAATGAAAAACACGCCTTTCACATGAATGCATGGATGCACCACCTTTAGGCTTCATGTGTAATGGGTCCAGCAACCTGTTAAAATTTTCAGATATTGAAAAGACTATGGTGGGCTCCAGTGCAAAGTATGAAAAGTTGGCCTCAGGAGCCCTTTCGCCTTTCTTCTCCTGAGTCTTCTGATGACCTCTCCAAAAGTCTTCCCCCCTCTCTTCCCATCACCAGGGTCTCTTGGCTGTCTCAGGGTGCCCCTTTTTGGCACCCTCACTGCATCCTCCCCTTTGCCCTCACTCCATGAAGAGCCTTTCTAACGCTTTGCTCTGCTCTAGCACGTCTAGTCCTGGAGGCACTGTTAGAGCTGCATTGACAGATGGTTCTGCACTGCTTTTGATCCTCTGCAGATTCAAGACTCCTTATCCTCATGAGAAGGTACAAAGGAAAACCTGAAAGCTGGGAAGAGAGAAAACAACATCCCTGGGGGAGCCCACAGAGGGACCTCACCTTTCCTAGCTCAGTATATTAGAAAACAAAAGAAAACAAAAATGAAGTGCCCCTCACTTCATCCTCCGAATGTTCCAATAGGTCATGCTTTCAGAATCCAAAATAGTAACTCCTACCATCCCAAACCCCTTAACTGTTTAAGTTTGCATTATTTATTTCTAACATTATATTATATATTTATTGTTTTGAATTGTGTATCTCCTATAGAATACACATTACGTAAGGGCAGGGATTGTGTCTGTTTTGTTCACTATGTCCCCAGCACATCAGCACAGAGTAGAGGCTCAATACTTGGCAGGAAGAGAGGGAAGGAGAAGGGAAGGAGGGAGGAAGGAAGGAGGAGGGGGAGGGAAGGAAGAAAATGAAATGAAACAAAATGAAAGAATATAGTAATTCTTATTTTTACATGTTTCTCTAGAACAAGAGAAAGTTTCATGCTTCCACATAAAATGATCCCTATATTCCTATAGTATTTTACCATGCTGTTTTTTTTTTTTAATTTTTTTATAAGTAAATTCGTTTTACATTTGAATATCTTTCTGAATACTCACCTAAAAAGAAATCAAAACTAAATTAGTTCTTTAGTTGAGGTATAGCTACCCTTACTCAGCAATCAGTTTCTTTTTATGCATTTCATATTATAATGCCAAAGAACATTTCCAGAAGTAAATTAACTCGAAACACTATAATCACTGGTATTTTTCTGCCAGATGTAGAAGCAGGCACTAAGACATCCTTATACTCCAGGTAAGTTGTGTTCATGGCATATAAGTTTATATAAAAACACATTGCCTCTGTATATGGGATCAAGGAAGCATGACATTAGGCAGGTAGCCTCCAAGCTGGTTTTTTTAGCTATCTGTAAATGATGGTAAACTTGAATTTTTATGAAGAGAGAAGTTAAATTGTTGAGATTTTTATATCAGAAAGTCTTCCAGATAATACTAAATATATTTAGCTAGTTCTTTTATGAAGAGAATTCAGATACTTTAAGAAACGATCCAACTAGTTTTCTCAATATCTTTATTGAATACCTAATGTCAGTAAATAATAACTTATTTCTACTGGAGCACGCCTTCATTAACGGATGCTATTTACCTTGCCTATGTAGGCTAAATAATATATCATCTATTATGATCAGATAAAGTCCTCTCAATTCATGCATCTCTCCAAACTTGTTCTTTAAGTTAACACATAATGAAGAAAATAAAATGTTAGAAATCTCCGGGAGGGTAATCATATATAAATTCAGGGGAGATGGAAGAGAGCCTTGAGCTCCAGATCAGGAAGTCAGGCCCCTTACCATGAGAACTTCAGCTTGTGAGACTCTGAGCAGAGATCACATCTAGGTTGTTCCTTGACTTGTGACCTACTGAAACACTGAGATTATAAATGGGTGCCTAGGGATGCCTGGGTGGCTCACTCACTGGTTGAGCATCTACCTTTGACTCAGATCATGATCCGAGGTCCTGGGATAAAGTCTGCCTCTCTCTGTATGTCTCATGAATAAATAAATAAAATCTTTTTTATAAATAAATAAATAAATAAATAAATAAATAAATAAATAAATACCTAAGCCACTAACTTGGTTGTATTTTGTTATGCAGTGACAAATAACTAATACAGATCATTAACCATATTATTTAAAATACATTGCATGTATAGGTTGAACCATGTGAAATTTTGGGTGTTTGACCATTTTTGACACTCAAAATAATGGCCATTTCATAGAGTCCAGTGAATCCTTATGTGGATTACTTGATTCTTTGTAGTTATAGGACTAAGACTCTCAGCAGCGAGGGGACATCGGGAGTTGCCTGCCACATGAACTACCCGTGAGAGGTCATGACCATATGACTACATGACCTCTCACGGGTAGTTCATGTGGCAGTTTTGTTTCTGTAGAACTAGCAGGACAATCTCTGACTTCTTCCATATTCAACCTCAAGATCCTCTTTTAAAGGAATTGCCTGATGAGGTCAGGCCTGCTTAAGATAATCTCCCTTTTGATAGACTAAAAGTAAACTAGCTAGAAATTTTAATTAAATCTGCAAAATCTCTTCACTTTTGCTGTTATGTACGTTAGAAGCAAGTTACAGGTCTACCCTCCAGGAGAGAGGACTAAGTAAGAGTGTATGTCATAATTTTTTTTGTATGTCTTAATTTTAAATTATTCTCACATACGAATTAGGGAATCTGTTAATAAGATGTGGCTAAGAATATCGCTTGTAATCTATTATCCAGAAGGTCAAAGTCTCTCTACTTCTCTGTTTCTGTCTTTGTATCTTTTTTTCATTGTCTAGATACTATTTATCTTAGTTTGTAAATTCCAAGCAGTAGATTTTCCCTTATACAATTTTGTTAATTGTAGATCATTCTCACTCTTTACCTATTCCTTTTTCACTATCATAAAGTCTGTATCAATTTTATCATTGAGATATGTTACTTTTGCCAGTATACCTTCCACTAAATACCTGGGGCTACTTATTTATGTCCAGAAATATTTTGTCTATTTACATAATTATTAGTTTTTACATTTTTGTTCAAATTGCCTTGGAATCCTGGACTTCTTAATTAATTTATTTATTCAAAAATAAATAAATGTAGTGTCAGATTGTGATAAGAATTATGGGAAACCAGTTCCCATGATGAGGGTTTCCAAGAGTGATAATGGCTGGAAGTTGCCTTGTAATTTTAGTGCATTCAAGAAGGGTCTAGCTAGGAAGAGCACATTTGAGCAACGATCTGCAGCAGGAGAGGGATTATATTAGTCTACTACACAGAGAGGGGAATTAAATTAGAATGAAAAATACAGTGCAAATTCCTTAAGTAAGAATTGGCCTGGAAACTTTGAGGGGCTGCAAGCAAGACCCAGAGTGTGGCTAGAGCAAGGGAGCTAAGGAAGATTCCTAGCACCTGAGAGGGGTGATGGAGGTGATGTGTGTTGAGACTGTGTACTGAACTCCTGATGAACTCTCTGATGGCGGGCAACAGCAATACCAGTTAATCCACATCATTTTCTTGTGAGTAGTGGTATCACTACTTGTCTAAATTTGTTCTACACCTGTTTCTTGAGGCTATGGTGATTTACTTCTGCTTTTGCAGTTTTATTTCAAGAACATATTATTTACTCCTCCTCCTCCCTCCACTCTCCTGCCCCCCTCCTCCTATTCTCTTTCATGTGTGTGTGTGGGGGGGTGCGTATGTTAAGATGACAGAAAGGGGACATATGTTTCCAGAGGACTTCTACATGCAAAACACTATACTAGATATTTTTCATGAATTAGAATAATTATTAGGTTATCACAATATTAGAGATGCACCACCCAAGAGTCAGAAAGGCACACGAGCAGCCTACAGATGCAGAGTAGAATTGCAAATTCAGATTCGTCTCACTTTGAAATCCGTGATGCTAAAATGTTTGAAGGAGGAATCACCGAATAAGGAAAGCTAACTTTATATGTATAGCTACACATTTCCATGAATGCATATTCATGCTATATATAAATACAAAGATACATGCATTCATAAAATGTCTGTAAGATAAGGTATAAACTAAAGACATTGTGAGATTAAAATGAGACTTGGTAGGAAAGTCAGATGAATCCCAAATAAGGAATAAGACAAATAATAAAAGCGATTAACTAGACAGCTAAACAAAAACTAGAAAAGATTATTTTTACAACATCAGCAGTCTGAAATAAAGGGAGCTCCAGCGATGTGGATGAGAGAGATTAAGAGAATGAGAGTGGAGGATTTCTCACAAGATTACCTCTGAGAGACAGAAGTGTAGTTTCCAGAATCAGCAGGGTAGTAGAGGTGCTCAAGGTGGGTGTGGAGGGAGGGCTGTGGGATGAAAAGGGAAAGAATACAGAGATCCTAAAATGCCACAAAACAAGTCACTGAAACTGGCTCCACACATGCTCCAGAGGATCTTGACCACTGGGTAAAACCATGGAAGTCTGCTTGAGCTGTGTTTACTGGAATATTCTGAACATTATGACCTTTCTAAGTGAATGTCAGGTGTCAGTGGCATTTCTTCCAGCTGAGGACCGCATCTGGATTTGATCATTACCATTCTGGGGCAGTGAGCACTACCTGGTGTTTGCTACTTATTACCCTTTCGTTGGGATTCCAAAATACCATGGGGGAAATTTTCTTCAGCTCTACATGTAGCACGTCAAGACGTAGGGATCTGTCTATTCATCTGTCTATTCACTAAGAATCTGACAAGAAGCTTTTCATAAAACCCAAATGGAAGGCCTACAGTATTGTGGTGGCAGGGAATGCATTCACGGAGTGTACTTTCCTGGTTTGTTTAAAGAAAATGAAACTGTCTGCCTCCAGGGAGCCTGAGATTGTGGTGGTGATTGTGGCTTCCGAGAACAATGATCAGGGCGCCACAGTTACCATGATGCAGGAATCAGCAAGCCTGAGAAGAAAGCACTACCTTTCTATGAGGGAAAGAAAAAAAGAAAAAAAAAAACAAAAACCGATCCTGGCAATGAAGGTTGTTAACACTGGAACCAGATCTTAAATGATATGATATAAGCTGTTCCAGTGGAGGTCTTTATAAACAAAACAGAGTTTAATATACCCAGGAGACTAAAGGTGTGGCTCTGCATACGATAAACTATAAATTAGTTGACCATTGCAGGCTTTTTCCATGGCCAATTTATATTTAATTACTGATAACATAAAAACCCAAATTAATGGATATGATGAGCCACTTTTGCTCATTGCATTGATCTTGCTTATGGCTCCCAGTTGCCTAAAATTTACAGTTATATTTCCTCAGCCTGGACTCACATCCTAACTCATTTTTCCCAAGGCCTGGCTATACCTATTCACTCTATACTAACATTACTAGGGACCTACAATTCGGTCCTCATATTTGTATATTCATATGTTGAGTCTTGGTGGCATTAGCTATTCACTGACTACTTCACAGTATTTTTTTTAAGATTTATTTATTCAAAAGCGAGAGAAAGAGTGAGAGAGCAGGGGGGAGGGGCAGATGGAGAGGGAGAAGAGCAGATTCCTCACTGAGCGGGATGTGCCCTACGTGGGGCTGGATACCAGGACTCCGAGATCATGACCTGAGCCAAAACCAAGAGTCTGATCCTTAACCAACTGAGCCACCCAGGCGCCCCGCGACTTCACAATATCGTCTCATCTTCCATTCTCTTCTCTTTATACTTCAGGTCCCAAATTCCAGGTTACTTCCTTAAAATAATTTCTAATTCCCCACTGTTTGTAGGTTTGTATAACCCTTCTCATTTACATCATTTATTTTTATTGTGTATTGTAGATAGCCTCACACCACTCTTGATAATGAATTACACAAAGGCAAAGACTACATTTTGCTCCCCATCAATCATTCTATAATAGCCACAATGCATATACAAAAGCATATAACATCATAAGTATTTTGAAATTAGGAACTAATTATATATGTGCATTCAATACACTTTACTGCAAAATCTTTTCCAACCTACCTCTGCATGGTCCACGTCAGTTGGCTGGTGAGTCATGGATTCCACCATGTAAGTGTCCCTTGACTCTTAATTTTCTAATCTCATTGTCTAAGCCAAGACTCCCATAATTTTTACCTACATTTTTGAAAGAGTCTCCTAACTAGTTTCCATGGCTTCAGGGCATCGCCTTTTCAACATATCTCATACGAGGTAACCACAGGTATTTTTAGTGATTTAGGTATATCACGTTCTTGCTCAACAACAAACAGCAGCAGCAGCAGATGACAACCTTGATGTGCTCTCAGGAGATATTCACCCAAGATATGAAGAATGTTAGTGGTTGGGGACACAATGAACTGAAAGTGGAAACCAGTACTGCTGATAATCAGTGAGAATAAGGATGGGCCTCCTGATGACCAGACTGCAACATGCCCATGAGAGGACAAACATCGCTCAAACAGGACACAGACAAGACCGCAAACATGACTAAACATTCCCCTCCTCTGACCAGTAGTAGGGATTACTGCTTCTTTTCCATTACAACTCTAACCCAGCTTCCATCTTCCCACCTCAGGGATACCAAGTCACGAACTTGCCCCTGCTACTTACAGCATCCAGTTCAGAAGTGACTCTGGTTACCTTGATTCCTCCCTAAACTCACCAGGCACAAAGTCCAAGTCCCATAAAAAGTCCATCCTTAACTCCCTTCAGGGTCACCCCCAAGTTTGCTGAGGCAGCACAGATAATAGATCTGCCCTCGTTGGGCTCTGGGAGTGCCCCTAGGGGACACACTAAGAACTTTGCAATTATAGATTATAACCCCCCTCCCCCATCCCAGTAACTTCTCTTTCCCAGAATGAAGATCACCGTCAATGATGAGAGGCAGATAATACTGATGAGAAAATGTTACTCATGGGTCTTGTTTGGAGGAAAAAGGGTTGTAGGTCAGTAAATCTACGGAAATAGTAAGCAAGGTGTTTAAGACACTGCTTCCTCTATCTAAAAATCACCTTCCTATCCTCTTAATAGATTCTCACACCAAAAATATACCTTCCTCCAAACACATCATGCACTTCCTTGTTATGTGTTACTGCTATGCCCATTCTTTAATTTACCAATTCCATTAGCCATTCTCTACGTGATAAATCTCTATGAGCTTAAAGCCCAGACCAACTGTCATTTCTTCTGGGAAACTGTCACCAGTTCCAACATTCAGAATTAATCACCTCTTCTAGGCTCCCATAAGTCTTGAACTTGTATTAAACTTGATTGCGTACATATTCATCTCCCTCTCTGTATCATGAGCCCTTTGGGTTTTATGAGTCTATTTTTTTTTCATGCCCAACCCAGTTTCTTGAAAGCAGAGCAGCTCAAAACACATATAATTGATTCGTTTTAGAGGTGCTGACCCATGTAAACAAATTCTCAAGAAACTTCTTAATAATCCAGGATCCTAAGTTAACATTACAACCTAACAGTCACATCTGGTTTAAAAACCAGGGGTGGTAACTTCTCAAGCCATTTTTAAAGGGCAAGTTTCCTGAGGAGGCCAAATTATAGATCCAAATATTACCACTGAGCACCAAATTACAAAGGAGATGGAATTTTCTAGAACGGTTCCAAGAAGTTGTGTGGTATTCTAATGCACAGTAGTCTCCCATTCAGGAATATTGCTACAGAAATAACTGCTATAGTCAGCAAGAACCAGAGTATCTGTTTTCTTAAGAAAATTAGTTATAATGTTTTTACTTTTTGGTCCCCCACCACTTTTAAAGTCTGAATACATTAGGTTGTTGAACAACACAGATCTTCCCCTTTTTTTCATCAAAAACTGTCAAATATCATCAATCCTATGTGGTCCAAAAAAAAAAAAAAAAGTTGTATCTCCTACCTCCAAACTGTGCTGTGATGGGTGAATGGATTTGGTTGTACCTTCCTTTAGTTTCATTCTACTCTGTATGACATGCTGCCATCATGAAGATTGGACTTGGTTGTCCATCTCGTTAACAACAGATATACACATCACTGCTTAAGGAGAATTCTTCCTGCAAATGGCAAATCCTAACCATTGGCTATTTATTTCTACAGGTTTCAAACTGCGAGCAATGTTTTCTTGGCCTTGGCCTTGGCCTTCACTGCATTACGACTAAAACCCCAAGACTGACGAAAGTACAGTCATCCTTAGAGATTTATCGTACAGCTTCTGATCTATGGATATATCATTAAAGCTTAGAAGTGGGATCCAACTATGGTGCACGATGCACTTTGTTGCTGTGAATCTCTCTCAATCACTGCAAGCATAAAATAGTCTTTTTCTAAAATATCACATCAGGGTTTTTCTGATTAACAATCATTTCACAAGTATGGTGATCTCACAGCATGAAAACTGAGAACAGAGTTGAAGGCAGTTCTCATGGTACTAATTGAACATGGCTGATATCATCAATATTTTAAAAATCTTTTTTTCTAATAATATTTTTAACATTAAAGAGTAAAATTTAACTGTTGTAGGTTTTATTTCCAAATTTTACCACCTGGGAAATACTACTACCTTGGAAATCAATTACCATCTAAGGAAATTGATTACAGTTTGGTATCTAACACTTATTGATTTTTTTTCCTCCTAGAAATATTTGGCTCAGGCATTTCACTTTATTTTTCCATTAGTTATAGCCACAAGTTGAAGGTGACAACATAGTTTGCATAAGCAAGTGAGCTGGTTAAATGACCAGGGAGCTCTAAGTCACATGTTGATGGAAAAAATAAGAATATATAATTCAATGATAGAAGGTGTGATTCTTAATTAGTGTGCTACCTACAAGACACATAAGTATTTTTTTAGCCTCAAACATTTAAGGTTTTTGGAAGAGAATGCTAGCTCTTTTAAATACAATTTTTGAAGAATAGTTTTAGATTTATTTAAAACTTGCAAAGAGAGTACAGGGTTCCCACATACTTCACACCCAGTTTTCTCTATTACTAATACATTACATTAGTATTAGACATTGGTCATAAATTATGAATCAATATTGATGCATTGCGGGATCCCTGGGTAGCGCAGCGGTTTAGCGCCTGCCTTTGGCCCAGGGCGCGATCCTGGGGACCTGGGATCGAATCCCACATCAGGCTCCCGGTGCATGGAGCCTGCTTCTCTCTCTGCCTCTCTCTCTCTCTCTCTCTCTCTCTCTGTGTGACTATCATAGGTAAATAAAAATTAAAAAAAATATTGAT
This sequence comes from Canis lupus baileyi, assembly GCF_048164855.1. Taxonomy (NCBI): domain Eukaryota; kingdom Metazoa; phylum Chordata; class Mammalia; order Carnivora; family Canidae; genus Canis; species Canis lupus. The sequence continues at coordinate 40,702,426 of NC_132861.1, read as the reverse complement.
GCATTGCTATTCACTATAGTTTATTCAGATTTCCCTAGTACTTTACTTGATGTCTTCTTCTGTTCATCCAGATATCACATTACATTTGCTCATTGTGATCATGCCTCCTTAGGCTTTCCTTCACTGTGACAGTTTCTAGGACTTTACTTGTTTTTTTTTTTTTTCTTTTTAGATTTAACTTACTTTAATTTAAAAAATTTTCAACTTTGAGTATGGTCAGCACACGATGCTATATTAGTGTCAGGGGCACAAATAGTGATTCAACTTCTCTATACATCATGCTATGCTATGTAGCTACCATCTGTCATCATGCAATGCTAGAATTTTCCTTACTTTTGATGACCTTGACAGTTTTGAGAAATACTGGTGGGATATTTTGTAGAATGTCCCTCGATTGGGATTTGTCTGTTGTGGTTCTGATGATTAGGCTGCTGTATGTGGGGAATAAGACCACAAAGATACGTGCCATTCACATCATGACATATCAAGGGTATGTACTATTAACTCAACTTATCCTTGTTGAGTTAACCTTGATCTCCTGACTGAAGTATAGTTTGTCATATCTCTCATATTAAAGTTACTCTTTTATCTCTTTCTATATTGCACTCTTTAGAAAAAAGTCACTATGTGAAGCCTACACTTAAAAGGGTAGGAAGTAGGTGAGGGGGTCTCCTTGAGTGCAGAGTATCCACATACATTACTTAGAATTCTCCTGCATAGGAGATTTACTTTCTCTCATTTATTTATTTTTCCCATATAATTAAATAATTGGTCTAGACTCATGGCTATTTACTTTTGCATTGTCTGTAATCCAGCACTGATTTATTCATTTTCTTGCTAAAATTGTTCCAGCCTTGGCCATTGGAAGCTCTTTCCACTAGCTCCTATGTCCCTTTGACATATCCCCATTCAGTTATTTTTTAAGCAGTTCATTTTTTGGCACGTCATTTTTAGGACCCAGCTCATCTCATAGATTCTCTGACTTAGCCCTAGAATCAGCCATTTCTCAAATTCCCCAGTTTTTTTTGTTGTTGTTGAGAAAGGTGTTGGAAACAAAGATGTGGGCACCATGTATGTTCATTGTTCTTGGGATATAGTTGTTGTTAGGCCCTTTTAGCTGGAAGAGCCAGGAAATATAAGCACTTATACTATCTTATGTACTTTGCAAATCTGTAAGTATTTCTGTATGTATTTATCTGTATTTCTATTAAGCTAAATATATTTATACTGATATCTCTAACTCTAACTCATTAACACATGGCTCATTTTAGCTTCCTTCCCTTGTTCATCTGTAACTTCCACTCTAGCATGAGAAAATTGACTCCCACCATTCAACTTCCATTTAGTTAATGGTTTACTTCCAGAATAAATGTATAATGTTTCAAAAATGCTAACTGATATCTCCATGGGAAACAACTTTACCAAATTAAGTTCCTTGCTTATACACATTTTCTTTAGTTTTTGTTTTAGTCTCCATTCATTTTCAAAGCTACTTACTATCTTTTCCCCTAACCTCTTCTGAGAAGTTATTTGATACATTTGTAACATAATTCCATATTTTTGTCACAGTAACTTTCATCCTGGAATTTCCTGACATGCTAAGTGGCATTTTAAATATTATATATTAAGGTTCATTTTTTTTTTTGCTGCACAAATGCCTAGTTTCATGTGCCCAGTGGAATGTTACCCTACAAAATAGTTTCACTACCTTAAAAAGTCTCCTATATTCAACTATCCCTCTTCCCTAGAGCCCTGGCAACCTCTGATATGTTTATTGTTTCTATACTTTCATCTCTCCCAGAATGTCACATAAATGAAATCATATAGTATACAGTATACATTACATCCTGTAAAGCTATATTATATATAGTGTGTATTTTAAGTCCTTTCTTTCTGATTTCTTTAGTTTAGCAACATGCTTTTAGGATTCATCCATGTTTTTGAATAGCTTGGTAGCTCATTTATTTTTTATTACTAAAATGTATTCTATTACATGGATATATCCCAGTTTGTTTATTCATTTACTTACTGAAAACCATTTTGGTTTTGGTTTGGTTTTCTGAAAACCATTTTGAGTAAAACTGCTATAAACATTTGTGTATAGGATTTTGTTTGAGCATAAGTTTTCAGACCATTAAGTAGAAACTTAAGAGGATAATTTCTGGATCATAATTATGTTTCATCATGTAAGAAACTGCCAAACTCTTTTCCAAAGTGACTGTCCCATTTTTGCATTTTACCAGAAATGGGAGTTGCACCAGGAATGAGAGTTCTTTTTGTTCTACATCTTTGCCAGGAATTATTATTGTCAAGTTTGTGATTTAAGCCATTCCAATAGGTACATTATGGCATTTCATTGTTCTGCTGATGTGATTTTCTCTAATGACAAATGATATTGAACATTTTTTTCACATGATTGGTATCTGTATATCATCTTTGGTGAAGTATCTGTTCAGATATCTTACTCACATATTAAACTGGATTGTGTGTTTTCTTATTGTTGGGTTTAAGAGATCTTTATATATTTCAGTTACTGTTCCAGGTCTACATTTTGTTAATATTTTCTCCTAGGCTGTGACTTATCTTCTGATTCTCAAAACAGTGTCTTACGTGGATGTGAATGTTTAAATCTAATAAAGTCTCAATTATCAATTCCTTATTTAATGATTAGTGATTTTTTGTATCTAACAACTCACTGCCATATCCAAAGTCATCAGATTTTTATCTTAAGTTTTTTCTAAACCATTTAGTTTTTAAATTTACATATGTGATCCAGTTAATTTTTGCAGAATGTGCAAAAGCCATGTCGAAGTTCTTCTTCTTCTTTCCTCCTTTTTCTTTTCTTTTCTTTTCTTTTCTTTTCTTTTCTTTTCTTTTCTTTTTTTCTTTTTTCTTTTCTTTTCTTTTCTTTCTTTTCTTTTCCTTTTTATTTTTCTTCTTCATCTTCTTTTTCATCTTCATCTTCTTCTTTCTTCTTCTTCTTCTTCTTCTTTCTTCTTCTTCTTCTTCTTCTTCTTCTTCTTCTTCTTCTTCTTCTTCTTCTTCCTCTTCCTCTTCCTCTTCCTCTTCTTCTTCTTCTTCTTCTTCTTCTTCTTCCTCTTCCTCTTCCTCTTCTTCTTCCTCTTCTTCTTTTTTGCATGTGGACCTCCAGTAGTTCCACCACTATTTGAAAATAACTATCCTTTCTCTATTGAATTGCCTTTGCTGCCTCTGTCAAAAATCATTTGAATACATTTGCTTGAGTCTATTTGTTGGATTCCATCAATTAAGTGTGTATTGATTCAACAGTACCACTCTGTCTTGATTATTGTAGTTTTATAGTATGTCTTGAAATTGAGTACTTTAAGTCCTTCAACTTTGTTCTTTTCCAGCATTGTGCTTGCTATCTCAGGTTCTTTGCCTTTCCATATACATTTCAGAATTATTTTGTTTATACCTACAAAATAGGTTGCAGGGATTTTGTTTGAGGCTTCACTCATTCTATGAATCAAGATGGGAAGAGTTGACATTTTACCAATACTAAGACTTACAATCCATGAACATGGAATATTTCTCCATTTATAGAGATCATCTATGATCACTTCATCAGTGTTTTTAGTTTTATCCAAGCATGCCATCTATAAATTTCGATATATTTATACTTAAGTATTTCAATTTTGGCATTATTCTAAATGTTTTTTTTATTTCAAATTTCATTTGTTGAACACCTGTGTACAGGGAAGTAATGGACTTTTATATAGTGTCCTTTATCCTGCAACTTTGTTATACTCATTAATTCAAGGACTATTTACATGAATTCATTGGAGTTTTCTTTTTTTCTTTTTTTTTTAAGATTTTATTTATTTATTCATGATAGTCATACAGAGAGAGACAGAGAGGCAGAAACACAGGCAGAGGGAGGAGCAGGCTCCATGCAGGAAGCCCGACGTGGGATTCGATCCCGGGTCTCCAGGATCGCGCCCCGGGCCAAAGGCAGGCGCCAAACCGCTGCGCCACCCAGGGATCCCTCATTGGAGTTTTCTACATACACAATTTTTTTCCTTGGTGAATAAAAGTAGTTTTATTTCTGCACTTCAAACTTGTTGTTTTCCTTTCAAATCAATATTGATTTTCAGCCCATGGATTTCAGTATGATATTGAATAGAGTATTTCCTCAACTGGATAGAAACATCTCCAAAACCTACAGGTTATGTCATAATTTCCAATTACTGAATACTCTCCTCATAAAATCAGCAACAAAGCATATATATGCTCTCACCACTGCCATTCACTATTGTACCAGCAGCTCTGGCCAGCAAATTAAAAGGCCAAGACAACAACAACAACAACAACAACAACAACAAAGCACAGCATGCAAAGCATGTGGGTAGGAAACTAATTAATTAATTCTATGTAGCAGATCATTTGATAGCTTATGTAGACTATCCTAAGGAATTTACAAAATTTTCCAGTATTAAGTGAGTTCAGAAAGTTCACAAGAAACAATATAGACTGAAAAAAATCAACTACATTTCTATATCATAGCAACAAATATACAAAAACCCAAATTAAAAACATACTACACTTACAATAGTTCAAAAACTAAAATGCTTAGGTGTAAATCTAATAAAATACGTACAGGACTTTTATGCTGCTGACAACAAAATACTGATGGATAAAGAACAAATAAAATCCAAATAAATGAGAAACATTTCATTTTCATGGTTTGAAAGTCTGAGCATAGCCAGTTCTACCCCAATTGATATGCACGTTTGATGCACTGCCGATCAAATCTCCATAAGATTTTTTGCAAATATAAATGAGATTATTCTGAAGTTGTATGGAAAGGCAAAGTAACTAAAACAGCTAAAGTAATTCTGAAGAAAAAGAATAAAGAGGGAGAAATTATTCTGCTTGAATTCAAGATTTATTATAGAGCTATAATTACCTAAATTATGTGCCATTTGTAGAGGGATAGACATATAGACCAATAGAACAGAATAGAGAATCCAGAAATAGATTCATACAAATATGTTCAATAAATTTTTCACAATGGATCAAGGGCAATTCATCAGAGGAAATGCATAGCCTTTCCAATAAGTGGTGCTGGAAAAACTGAGCTTCTATAAACAAACAAACAAAAAAGTGGACCTCACATCTTATATAAAGCCTAACTTCACAGTTCATACAAAATTAACCTAAAATGTATTATGGATTTAAATGTAAAATATAAAACTATAAAACTTTAAGAAGATAACATAAAAGGGAATTTTCAGGCCTTAACGCATGATGAAAGGTTCTTAGACATGCCATCAAACTCAATCCATAAAAGAAATAAATATCAATTAATTAGACTTCATCATAATTGTGAGAAATCCTGTTATGTGAATTAAAAGATGAACTGGGAAGAAAATAGTTGTTAACCACATAGCTGGCAAAGGACTCATATCTAAAATATGTAAAGAACTCCCCATATCCAACAGTTAGAAAGAAAACAACAAAAACCATTCAATTAGAAAACAGAGGGCAGCCCTGGTGGCCCAGCGGTTTAGTGCCGCCTTCAGCCCGGGGTGTGATCCTGGAGACCTGGGATCGAGTTCCATGTCAGGTTCCCTGCATGGAGCCTGCTACTCCCTCTGCCTGTGTCTCTGCCTCTCTCTCTCTCTCTCTCTCTCTCTCTCTGTGTGTGTGTCTGTCATGAATAAATAAATAAAAAAATTTTTTAAAGGAAACAGATAATTAACAAAATAACAAATAATTATATTAACATATGTTTAACATCACTAATCATTAGGGAAAAGAGATATTTACCACATACCTATTAAAACAGAATGTATATATTTTGGTGACAATACACAATTTTCACCAGACAAATACTGATGACAATACAGAAAAACTGGGTCTATATTTATTCATTGCTGTTAAGAATGAAAATACAATTACAATAAACTCAGTGGTTGCTTTCCTGGACTTTTATCTAAAAAATCAGAAGTTTGTGCCTATAAAAAAGCCTGTATTCTTTTTTTCAAAAATGACCTTTTTTTTTTTTTTTTTTTTTTTTTTTTTTGGTAACAACCAAAACTAGTAATGACTCAATGACTCTCAGTAGGCAAATGATTAGACTGTGGTGCATCCATATCATGGACTATTACTTAGCAAGAAAAAATAAATGAGCTAGCTATTGATACACACTACAATGTGGATGGATCTCAGGGACATTATGCTCAGTGAAAAAGGCCAATCTCAAAGGGTCATATTATCTATGATTTTATTTCCATAATACCCTCGAAATTTCCATAAAGACTATGGAGATGCAAAGCATATCAGTGTTTGCTAGGGGTTAGGAATAAACAGAGGTGGAAGAATGTGTGTAACTATTAAGAGGTAATGTAAGGAAGGTCTCTGTGGTGATGGAATAATCCCATGTGTTAGTTAAAATGATTGCAGTCAATATATACATTTGATAAAATGATGCAGAACTATGCACACATATCAATGCCAATAATCTTATTTTTGATCTTGCACTATAATTATTTAAGATTCATTGGATATGGAGAGAATGGTTGAGGAGTACGTGGGATCGCTCTATACTACCTTCACAACTTTTGTATGTAATAATTTTAAAATGAAAGGTTAAGTAGTTTTAAAATATTTTCATGACATAAACTTTATAAAAGTATTAATTCATTAATTCAACAATATTAAATGTCTCATCTTCCAGTACTATTTTAAGTGATAGAAATTCACCAGTGAATAAAGCAAAGTTTCCATTCCCATGGGACTTCCATTGTAGTTGGGCAGGTACATAAAATAAGAAATTCAATCTGCACATGATATGTCAGGTGGTGACAACAGGGCAAAGGACGATGAATGATGAGGAATGGGAGTGGAGCTTCTATCCATTGCAATCAGGGAAAGCCTCTGATGCAGTGCCAGGACCTGAAGTAAGCAAGGGCATGAGTCAGGAGCCTCTCTGGAGACAGTGTTCTAGGCAGAAAGGACATCAAAACCCTGAAATAAGAGAGAGATTGTCACTTTCAGAGAAAAGCAAGGAGCATATATGACTGGGCTATGAGCAGGAAGAGATTGGGAGAAACAGGAATCAGAGTAATGAGTAGCCAGATTGTGTATAGCTGGTAAGAACTTTGGATTTTACACTAACCTGGTAACCCCTTGAAAGATTTTGAGAAAAGTGCAATAAAGATTAAGATGAAAGAAATTAAGACAATCAAAATTTAACATTAAAGAGTATTACAATGGTTTTATTTATTAGATTGTAGAAAGGCTTGGAAGAATGGCATAACCCAAGAAAAAACCTGCCACTCACAAATATAACCCTTTTTTTTGTGATGAAAATGCAGAAATAATATATTTTAGACATTTCAAAACACCAGTATTATTAAAGTTGTTTATCTCTTGTCAAATGTCAAGATATATCTACATTTAAGATATTTAGTATAAAGTTCCTTCACAAAGATATTATGGTGCATAAATAGTTCCAATCTCTACAGATTCATCTACTCACATAAGAACATGCTCCATGAATATAATATCTATCCCTCTTGCACTTTAATTATTTTATTTATTCATTCATTATGTATATATGGGACACATTTTATTCTGTAAAAATTTATATTTGATAAATACAGATGAATAAGATGAAATTTCAGAGGGTACCTGTTTGGCTCAGTCGGTTAAGTGTCTGCCTTCGGCTCAGGTCATGATCTCAGGGCCCTGGGATCAAGCCCCGCATCAGGTTCCCTGTTCAACAGGGAACCTGCTTCTGCCTTTGCCCTTTGCTGTTACCCCCTGCTCCTGCTCTTTCTCTCTCTCAAATATATAAATAAAATATTTTTTAAAAAAACATAAGATTTCAGTCCTCTATCACTTCACTATGTTGTATAGGTAACTGATATATAAAGTATCACAATGCAAGCATGTGGGAGAAAACTCTATAACAGAAATAGCTGTAAGTTATGGCAAAAGAAAAAAATATCCTTCATGAGTTCAGATATGGCACTTGATAGATGCTGAAGGTTAAGTAGGTATGTTCCCAGGAGCTAAAGGAGAATATTCTAGGTGCACACCTAAATAACTCAGTACCCAGGCAAAAAAGTGTGAAATATGATCAGTGGTTATAGGATTGGATTCTTAATTTGTATGGTACTTAGTTATGCAAATAAGAGCTCTGAACTATAGCTCCAGGTTACACCTTTCATGGGCATTTTAACCTCAATATGTCCATATTCTTGGAACTAAAGGTGACTGAGTATGGCTTGGTGTCAGGACATTGAAAAAGAATTTCCAAATAAGGCTTCAGAGATGGACAGAAAATTGAACATTGCATCATAAAAAGCAAGGACTTCATTTTTTAAGAGAAGGGGAATCGAGATAATTTTAGTAGAAATTATCATGATCATATTTACCTCAGAAGCTCTGTTCTAGGAGCAGAATAGAATACCGTTTGGAGAGACATGAAGCCTAACACCAACAAAACCACTTTGCAATCTATTTCAATACTCTTGTCTGGAAATGGTCACTTCTGGAGCCAAAGGATTATTTAGAGAAGGAAGGGGTACTTGGGTAATGAATAAAGAACACAACTTGATAGGAATTGAGAGGAGAGAAGTAGAAGATTCAGAACTGCATAGATATAGCAGGAGGGTGAGGGGATAGAAGCATCTAGGCAGCTGCAAGGGTGTGAGTAAAGATAGTAGAGATGATGTTATCACTGACGAAGGCAAGAAAAGAAAATTGGGGGTGGGGGAGGCAGTGATTGTGGGAAAAGCCCAGTGCAAACTTAGTTTGAGCACATCAAGTATGAAGTACACATATGTGAGATTGGGACTAGAAATACAGAAATTAAAAAGATCACCTTTGTGTAACAAAATAAATATTAGCAGGTGCCAACACCACTTTTTTCAACAACTGGCAATCTTTAGGATCCTGGGTTAGGTTACGGTTGTAACAGAGTTCAATCTGGCAAAGTTAGTTCTTTTTTTTTTTTCTGTTTTGCCAAATGGGACCTCATGGGGGTACACCCTAGAAATAGCCTTTGGTATTGCCTAGAAAAGAAAAAAGGAGAAGGAAAAAGAAAAGAAGGACAGGAAAAGGGAGGAGAGGGAGGAGAAGGACGAGGTGGAAGAGGAAGAAAGAAGTAGCAACAGCAGTTTACATATAAAGAAATTCTTTATCCATCACAACACTTTGTGGTGCCTTCCCAGTATCAGCCCACATCCCTGGGGAAAAAGAGTTTTGTCCGTTATTTGTCTTTTGAGATATCTTCCTATCATAATTAGATATTGACATCTAGGTGGAGGGTTCCAATCCCTCCTTTTCTCAATAGAGCAGCTGATAACTATGCTGTATCAGAATGATCCTCTATACCAGTGACAGGAACAATGGAATGTGCAAAGCAAAAGTAGCACATATTGTCACTGGTTAGGCCTGTGGAGATTATATGGAAACATCATATGGGGTAGAGCCTGTAGCATTGTTAAATTACGGATTAGCTCTGATCTCATTCTTGAGCTGATATCAAGTCCAGAACAGGTTCCCCAGTTCTAATTACAGACTCCCAATTAATTACAGTTACTCAATTCTTTAATAAATGAACAAACTCATGAATTTCATTTGATTTTAACAATGGAAATGATCTCTAGGTGAGGTTTGATCTATATATCAGAAAGAAGTATGTGTATGTGCTGACAATATGGCTTAAATATGACAATGAGATGAGTGATGATGGCAAGGAGTTAATGGTAATGATCTATCCCAATGGTGAAAACTTAAAGGTTATCATCAGTGACAACACTGAGACTTGCTTCACAAACATGTCATCAGTGCCCTCAGAAGAACATGGTAATATGCTAGGACTTCTCAATGTCATATGGTAAGCAATATACATGTTCCAGCGTAGAAACATTGTCCAAGGTCATTTAGAAATAGTAAGAGCAACAACAATAATAAAAAACAAACATGGACCTGAGAATCTATATTAATTTAAAAATTAGAATACAAGGCCCAAAGATTTTAAACTAACAAAAATCTTAGATTCTGTCCCCCAAGACCTTGTAAAAATGTACCTTTCCTGCCTTCCCTGGCTCAGACTGTTTCTATTCTGAACAAGATTGAGCAAAATTGCCTTGTGAAGTGTAAGGATCTGAAAGCCCAATGAAATTCAGAATGAATTTTGTCACTAGAAAAAGTTAAATTCATTAGATAGATGGCAGACAGAGAGCAAGTGATGGCCAACAAGTCATCGGCTATACGCACTTCTTTTCATTGGTAATTGGGTCACTGGAGCTGATTAAAGAATCACTTAGAACAACAGCCAGATGTTATACTAATCGGACATACATTTAAAAATCATGCTATATTATCTTTAATTAAATACAAAGACCTTTCCAATCATTTCACTCACTCTTGACTCTCTCTTCAATAATGGTGAAGTGGATATTCTTTTCCTTGAGGAAGAGAAATCCATGATTTGTTACATTCATTCACCACTAATAAAAACGTTGGAGAGCATTAGCATCTTTCACATGAAACACATCCAGAGAATCAGAATGTCTCTCTGTTGGTGGTCATACCAGCTCTTCCCAGGTTAGCACCCTCCAGTCACCATACACAGGTTCTCAATGTCAAGTTGGATGAAACTGGTCATTTTGCCAGTCTCAAAATCAATCCGAATAGTGAATCAGTCGACAGATGAGGGATCCCTTTTGTGCCCACAAAGAACTTTCTCACCTTTCATGACTTGCACTTAACCTTCTCAGGTGTAATATGATGAACAACAAAGTAGCACTTGGTGTCATAAATCAGATGGAAATCTTCTACAGTCTTGTCAATCCTGATGGCATCCATAAAACTGGCAGGGTAGGTTACATCAGGTCAGACCTTGCCATCAGTCGTCATGAACTGTTGCATGCAGATCTTTTTTCTTCATCTGTCAGGGCATACTCAAGTCTGTTTCTTAGGAGAATGATGAGGAGGAGACATTCTCTCAACTTAGGGGGACTGGCAGATGGATGAAGAGCAAACATGGTCATTTCATCTAACATCTAGTGCTTTGTTGTTGCTACACACTTCAGATGTTTCTGCGGTCCACAAGCCATGGCTATGGTAGGCATGGAAAAAAGCCACATTTGATTGTTTTTTGATAAAAAGGACAATTTTAGCTCTCTTACACTTTATTCCCTGGGTGACCAAATAGACTTAAAATTCTTTTTTTTTTCTAAGATTTTATTTATTTATTCATGAGAGACAGAGAGAGAGATGCAGAGACACAGGCAGAGGACAAGCAGGCTCCATGCAGGGGGCCCAATGTGGGACCCGATCCCAGGACTCCAGGATCACGCCCTGGGCCAAAGGCAGGCGCTAAACCACTGAGCCACCCAAGGATCTCCAACTTAAAATTCTTAACAGTTTAATTTTCAACTGCCACTGAAGCTAAAGATAGAATTAAAAAAATACCCTGATGATGCATATGATATTTATTACTACTGTTTTAAATTTAATACAACATAAATGCTAGCAAAATTATTCAAAAGAGAAAATCATTGAAAATATGGTTCACAAAGTCAAAGGAATAGCTAAAACTCAATTTAGCCTCAGAGAGGACAAGACCTTGGATCTCACCCAAGATCCAGGTAGTACAATTAATAATCTCTTAAGGGGTTCAATTTTTAGAAGAATCATATATATATATATGACTGTTGGACTCTTGGCACCTTTCTTGGTCCCTTTCCCCATGCAATGGTGGAAAGACAGTATGTGGGGCTCTTGGATACATTTTGAACTTCTTTTAGCTACACTGAGTCACCATTTCCTTGATTTCTGATTGTCAGTCAGTTTAAACTTGCCAAATAGAGCCATCATTCAACCAAGATTGTTCTGATTAGTCTTATTACACACTTAATTCTTGATGTATCTGGTTTGTGAAAACCTACAAGGATTTAACCAACTGCCAAATAAAATTAAAGTTTACTTGGAAAGTTTTTAATCAAGCTATTTCTTGAGCATCTATTATATGCAAACCAAGTGCTATATCAAGAAGCATAGACTTTTTAATTTCATACATAAACACATAAATTCTGCACATTTACAGAATGTAAATGATTTATTCAGGTAATAAACTAAGCTATTCACAAATTAAGAAACTTAAATAGATATGCCTTATAAGTCATCATATGCAAGAGCTGAAACTTAATAAGGCCTCAACTTTCTTTAGCAGTATGATAGAATATATACCTATACTGGAGTTGAGACTGACTACCTACTCACCAAATCTACTAGCATCCCATTCCTCTTGGGCACAGAGCTAGGCAACATTTCCCAGCCTTCTTCAGGAACACACAACCAGATTATTGAGTTCTATCATGTGTGCCACTCTCAAGCCTGCCCAACAAAAATCATCCCATATGATCTTCCAAACGTCCTTGCCTCCACTTGATTGGCAGATTGTGTTCCTCATGGTGATGATTGGAAGTCACTTATTTTGTATGTGGTATTACCTCCTTCAGCCTGAGTCCTTGAACGACTATATGGAAAAGATACCTTCTCATGCTCTAAACTATGATTAATTGGACTTTACAAGTGAGGAAAAGGAAGATCTTTTAATAAAGAGACTGAGATTATGGGATTTGATTGTTAAAGTAGTCAGCTTTCTTATAATTACTACAAATGCATACTACATAGGGTGGTTGAGGGGCTTAAATGAAATAATACACATAAAGAGGTTAATAGAGTTCCCACCATAAACTAAGATCTGCTGTAAAAGTACATGGTTATGAGTAGGTAAACTATGGTTAGCTGAATAAGAAGGAAAAAGCTATGTTTAATTATTTTTCAAAAGATTATTAGAATTTGTCTAGATAAATTTGTATCTATTTTTTTTAAATTTTGCCTTTAAGGTAAGTGCTGAAATTTTTCAGTATCTTTTATGTTGAAAAATTGGAGTATCAAACTGAACAGAAGTACTCTTTTATTCCCAAATATATCCCAGCATTATATTTTATCTCTAAAAATTATTGTTTCCAAAAGCTCTTTTAGACTTATTTTTTCTATATCTCTGTCTAATGTATAAAACTCAGAGGCACCTATGTGGCTCAGTCAGTTGGGGGTCCGACTCTTGGTTTTGGCTCTGGTCATGATCTCAGGGTGGTGAGATTGAGTCCCACTTGAGGCTCCACACTCCGTGGGGAGTCTGCTTGGGATTCTCTCTCTCCTCCCCCTCTGCCCCTCTCCGAGCTCGCTTGTGTGTTTGCACGCTCTCTCTAAAATAAATAAATCTTTAAAAAACTCAGATAGAGTTTAATAATGTAACTATTAGGGGAAATGTGTGTGAGAATTAAAAATAAGTCATGTTGAAAAAAAATAAGTCATGTTGGCCTTTTGTTCCTTAAATACAGGCCATGAGTATTGAATTAAAAAAAAAAAAACAAGATGAAACAAAAATAAACTAAATGGATCTCAAGTCAGAAACTTTAATATTTTCTTGAGCAGCTTAGTAAGAAAAATTACAAGCCAAAATTCTTTGTTAGGTAGTCATTGCAAGTTTCAGGCTATTTGCTTACAATCTGAGGAAATATTTAATTTCTTTTATCTTTTGCCATCTAATTTCAGAGTGTTGGAGAGAAGAGTGCCTGATCAGAATGTTGGCTCAGACTGAATGATCCATTTCCCTACATGTATAAGAAATTCAACACCATAGTGACATGTATTATGCCAACGTAGAGAGATCCAAATTCTTAATCAAACATCCATGTTTGTGAAATGTAGGTTTAATATTTCTAAAAATAAGACAGACCTTGATGTAATTCTATTTAAGGTATAGAGATTGGAATAAAACCATGGGGGGCACCTGGGTGGATCACTCAGTTATGTGTCCAACTCTTAATTTTTGCTCAGATCATGATCTCAGGGTCCTGGGATCGAGCCCCATGTTGGGCTCCTTGTTCAGTGTGGAGTCTGCTTGTTCCTCTCTGTCTGCTTCTCCCCCGCTCATTCTCTCTCCCAAGTAAATAAATTAAAAAAAAAAAAACATGATCCAATCTTGCTGCTCTCATATGAGTTTGGCAGCTCAATAATCTCAAAAACCTTGGAAGTGGTCTCATGACATGGATTTAAGCATTTAATTGAAGCAATGTGTGGCCGTAAGCCTATTGCAGAGATTGAAAATGAAGCTCTTTATAAAACATGTATTTGTTTTTCTTTTTTAGAAATAACTGAACAGTACCTATTCACTAAGGTAGATGTGGAAATGAAAGGTTATACTTGCCAACATCCTGTTTGATTCTCCATATTGTCTTTCTGTCTAAAATTAAAAGAATTATTTAAAAAATACAGTACTCTTCCTATGTATTTGCAATGAGTTGCTGATAGTCTGAATCCAGTGACTTTGATGCAAGCAATAAAATCCCCAAATCCTCACACGCCCCCTCATCTAGATAACAAAACAAAATAAGATTCTTTTACTTTATTTTAGTAAAGTCAGGGTCTTTTACATGGGGTAGAATTATAGCCTTAATGTATTTATGAGGTTCACCTAGAACACGATTTTAAAGTCTCTGAGGATACTGTGTTCTCTGCAAGGTCACAGTGACATGAACAAAGCAGCCTGAATGACTAATGGAGAAATCTTTTGTGCCTCTGTGCAGATTCCTCAATGCAGACTGCTGGATTTGACAATGGAATTCAAAACAAAATCTGTTTCTGATTAGATATAATTAAAATGTTTGCTTTGTGTCAGGTACAAACTATCACCCCCAACCTCGCCCCAGCTCTGCTTTCTTAGAACTCGTAGAGGCTTATCATTTGTATTTATAAAGCTTACAGTAAAAATTTAAGTCATTTTTGTCACAGTTTTCTGGAAAACCAAACAAATAAGCAAACAGCCAAGAAATGAGGAAGTCAAAATGATTGGAACTCTGTGTTAACCATTTGATTATGTTCATTCTAAAGAAAATGATGTTTGAAAGTTTGTCTTCATTCTGAATACTAATTTGCACTGGAATGGTGGGTGAATATCCTAGACATGCATTCATACTGTGCTAACTGGCTTGTTTTTCCCAGTTTGCAAGGTAAACAAATGGTGGGAGCCCCCTGAGGAAGTGAAACTTGGATTTTAGGGGCTCATATGGGTTCATCAACTCTCTTCCTAGCCTGGTCTATCAGCACAGATTTTCCCATAGGATTTCAGATCCTTATATCTTCACGTGGTATGAAGTTCCAAAGTTTCAGCTTAAAAGTTTGAAAATTCATTCCATTAGGATTTATATTTCCTTGAATTTTATTGAGCTTTAGCATTTTTTTCCATACAACCGCGACGTTTGTTTGCCTCTTTGCTCTTTTGCATTTACACATGTTTCTATTGGTTGTTTATTTTTAGTAAAAATTTAGGAGCTTTTGGATATTATAAATTGAGTTCTCTGAATCAAAAATACTTCAAAAACAAATGTTTATCTCTAGAATTTATTTTGCTACTTTTTGCTGTTTACTTACTCATTAATTAGACACATATTTATTGAGTACTTAGTATGTGATGTCATAAAATACCATTTGGAACAGATCTTTAAAAGAATGAAAGGAAAAAAAGGACTAAATAAAAATTTTTATACAGAAGAATTTTAATCTATTAATATATGTCCATCTTTTCTTTTTAATCCCTTGGATTTCGTCTTCATTAAGAAAGTGATCTCCGATCACTATATAGGTAAATATAGTCTCCTAGATTCCCTTACCATATTTTTATTTGTATTGTTTATTTAGTTTTACATATGGAATTGATAAATAACAATTTAAGATTGGAGTCTGTCACAGGCTGGTTCCCTGTGAAACTCTCAAAATGGAGATTTATTGAGAAAAATTTTATCATGACGTGTTCCTGGGATTGTCACCTGTGAAAGTAGGATTGGGCTGAGAGAGTAGCTGGATGGATCACCATGATGTCTCAATGAGGATTCCATTCAAATCCATGGAAGCTCCGAAACTGGGATGGTTCCTTAAAGTTCCAGTGAGGAGCTGTTCCAGTTATTGGTCTAGGCTTCCTTGGGTAGGTGGTATAATTTGAGTTAAGCAATTGGGCAATTCCAAAGGAGATTGGCAGGACTGTCTATAAGTAACTGGGGTAAAAGGGGAATCTGGAAGCACATCATAGCATCCACTACAGGATCTGATCTATTCTTACCAGATAGGCAGTCAGTCTTATCTGCACTATTATGAAATAAGGCCACCAAATAAAATATCACATTTATAGTATGTTAAATTATACTGACATGTATATGAAAGTAAATAGGCAGCCAGTCATATCTGGACCCCTATAGAATAATGTCACCAAGTCATATTACCTTTATCATACAATAAACTATATTGACATGTGTAACAGGAGTTCTGGGGCCTATTTCCAGATTCTCTATTCTTTACCAATTATCTATTTACCATATAGACAGAAAAGTGGATTTTTAGATAAAGGAAGTAGTGTCTTAAGTACATGGCTTACTAATACTGTAAATCTACTGACCTACCACCTCCTAAATAGTTGTAGTTAAGACATTTTCCTTAGACCTTTCCCCCTGATTTTAAGGAAATATGAGGTGTATTTTTTATCTTTGAATTTTGAAAGATTAGGATGTACAGAGCTTTATATATAATTAGATAGTATGAAGAATGGGGAAATGTCATTCTGTTTTGTGATTTGTCTCTGAGTCAGTGATCCTGGAGGTTGATACCACATAATCAAATGTGTCGATGCTTCCTGGTCTGTATCACAGGCCAGGGGGGAATGATACGCTAGAAAATATGAATTAGAAAACATAATGTAGTTAAATTTCTATATTGTCTAGCAAATGCAATCGTTGACTTTGAAAAGAAAGGAGCAAAGTGACCAAAAATTCTGTTTTCATAAAAATGACTTTTTGTTTGACGGTTTTTGTTTATACAGAAAAAAGTTGTCATCTTAGGGGGGTAACAGGTAAGAAGCTCAGCTCCCACGAGACACTTCTGAATATAAATTTTTGGGAAAAATAACAGGCATAGTTATTTTGATTTGCTTTATGATTTTAGATAATTATGCAATATTGAATAGACTACATAAGTTTTTGGAGGCTTAGTTTCCTCATACTTGTAATTAGATATATAAAAACAAGGACTTTAACCTGAAGTGAATGGAGTCTGTTGAGAGTTTGAATGCAAAGTCTGCATTTTTCTAAGGAGGGAGAATTGATAGCTTCCAACAAATGTTCTCATACACCCATGGCTCAAAAATGTTTCAGAAATACTCTCAGGATATTTGAATCAGTATGTTAGATGATTGTACCACTGAGTTTGGTATATTTGAACTAGTTTAATGGAGAAAACATATTTAACTGTCTTCTAAGAGTTAATATTTATTGGGGGTGTACTGTATTCCGAGTACTCTAAGGGCACACTCTACATGGGTTATCTCATCCATTCATTGCAGTAGGATAATGTAGGAGTTAATACCATCCTCATTTAATGATTGTGGAATTCGAGGGTCAGAGAATTCATATTACTTTCCATAGCCTTAAGGTTTGTAGACTGTGGCATCAGAATTTGAGGCCAGGTCTGTACCAAATGAGCATCTTAATGATCCTTGTGCTTAATATGTTTGAGGGGGAAATGCTGCAATGATAATGCTTTCCTGAATTGGAGAGTCTGGACAAAATCAGAAGTAATCACAGATTTATAAATAATTTATTGAAAAGATAAAATACGAGATTGGGTTATAAAATCCTTGGGAGGCCAAGAAAGCCTAGTTAGTTCAACAAATACTCAGTGTCACTGATTTTGCCTTAATCCCTTTTTTTCCCCTCTGCAAAGCCTTTTCAGAAATTTCTCTCAATGAGGCAAAAGCCCCAATTATCCTCTGCCTGCTGTAAGGAAAATCCTAGATATTGGTCATTCTGCAGGGTGCCATATGTGGGAACAGGAGTTTCTTCATGGTATTAAAGCAACAAAAGAAGACATGATTATCTTTGGGAGAATAGAGTTGGAAAAAGAATAATCCACATGATCCACAGCTTGGATACTCATAGACAATCCTGTAATGGATAGCATGGGATAGTAAGTGAGTAGAAATACATGCATTATTATCAGAAGAGGCACCTGGGGTATTATAAATTGATGTAGTAAAATCCTTTCGGAAAGCAATTTGGCAACCTGTCTGAAAAGCTATAAAAACCTTTATACCTTTGACCTAGTAATATCTCTCCTGAGAATTTATCCTAAGGAAATAATTCAAAAAAGGAACACAACTATATGCATGCAATTATTAATTACAGCATTAACTCTACCAGTAAAAAGAAAAAAAGGAAACAACCCAAGTACCCAACAATAGAAAGACAGTAAATTATAGGTCATTAAGTCAAAAAATATCAGATAGCCATTATAATTGTAATTATGAACAACACAAATATATATATATAATTGAGTCTGTGAAAATAAAGATTATGAAATTACAGGTATTTAATAATGGATATCTTAAAAAGGGATTCCCACAGGATAAAGACCAAGGGAGATGGAAGAAAGTAGAAGCAGTTGTATATTATAAGAGTGAGACTTGGGACAAAAACAGTGCCTTATTGACATATTGTCAAAATGCTATTAGTAAACTATGTAGAGAATTAAAAGTCAGAACCTAAAGACTTGTGCTCCTAGGTCCAATGTGTTAATCCTGCTTCCACCGTACTTGCCTGAGATCTGAGACAAAGAACCAGTGGTTACCTGTATTCATTGTACTGATACTTTGAAACCTGTCCTCTGTAATTTTGCCTTTTTGAATTACTGCAGTTTATTAGAATAAAGCTATTGAGTCTGTCTCTTTCAACTCCACATACATTAAGTACTTTTGGTTGTTTCTTGTTGCATTATTAGCTAAATTCCTAACTGGTGTCTAGTTTAGTGCCTCCTATTTTCAAAATACAATTTGTGAAAGCACAAATACAAGTATGCACAGGTTCTTTTATTTTGAATTATTCATTGACTACCCAGTATATGCAGGGTACTATAAGCTTCCCCTATGCTTACCAGAGATAATTGCCATACACCGTAATCAAGGAACCTCAAAATTCATATGCTGTCTCTTGAATCTCCTGTAAAACTTTCCTTTGTACAGCCAAAAAGCAGTCAGCTGTCAGCCAAGTGCTCTCTGTTTGCATTTTCTCATATCTATACCTTCATAAACCTAAAAACTTGACACAAGCCTAGAAAAGCTGATGTAGCCTCTAAGTACTTAAGTTCTACCTATGTGTCAAAAACCAGGTAAAGCCCTTTTTTTCCACCAGAAGGCCTTTCCAGAAAGTGTCCACCCTAATTGACTTCTCCCTCCTTTGAAATTGTATGCCACTGCAATTTGACATTACTTATATTAATGATCTGTATTATTACTGCACTCTCAATGCTATATACCTTTATCGTTTGTAAGCCCTTGTTTCAACAATTGGATTGTTAGGATTACAAGGAACAAAAACTCCAATCCTTATATAAGTAGAAGTAAGTAAGCAATCAATACACAAATATTAATCATTGTTTAAAAGATTTTATTTACTCATGAGAGACACACACACACACACACAGAGAGGTAGATACGCAGGCAGAATGAGAAACAGGCTCCATGCAGGGAGCCTGATGTGGGACTCGATCCCAGGACCACGGGATCACACCCTGAGCCAAAGTCAGATGCTCAACCGCTGAGCCACCCAGGTGTCCCAACACAAATATTAATTAAATGATATTGATAATGTACTTAAGAAACATTTATCATTGACATTAAAGCTCACTGAGCTTTGGGTTCCACCAAATTTATCTAATACTCCCATTATAACACTTTATCCATGGCTGGCAAAGGTTTAATACCATTTTGCACACTGTCTCCCTTTAAGATGTGAGGTTCTTGGACTAAGAGATATAGTGCATGCAGTATCCCTTTTTACATATTCCAAACATGAGTAGTTTTTGTCACAGAAAGGTTCACTGGTGTATTTGCTGAATGTATGCAACAGTTAACCAACTTCATTTCCTTTAAGAGTCACATTTATGTATTGATTTTTTTTTTAAAGCATAATGCCGTCATGGAAGAAGAGTTTATAAATAAAAAAATGACTTTTCCTTACCAATAAATAAATAAGTAATTTTAAAAAGAAAAAGAAGAAACAAACATTTCTCAAAGGCCCATTTTGTGCCAAAGCAGGTGCTTTAATATACATTTTTAAAATTTTAATATTAACAATAATGCCTATTTTTTTAAAGATTTTATTTATTTATTCATGAGAGACACACAGAAAGAGGCAGAGACACAGGCAGAGGGAGAAGCAGGCTCCATGCAGGGAGCCCGACGTGGGACTCAATCCCGGGACTCCAGGATCACGCCCTGGGCTGAAAGCAGCGCTAAACCGCTGAGCCACCCGGGCTGCCCATGCCTAATTTTTTGAGTGTTTGCCAAGTACTTTTTCAAGAGCTTACCATGTAGAATTGTATTTAATTATCACAAAACCATAAAATATGTACAATTATTCTCCAATGCAAGAGAGATTTAAAGTACCATTCAAAGATGTGTAATTGTAGGATTGGGTATTCTCAACCAAGAAGTCAGATAGTGTAAGGGCTAGAGAAATTAAGCTTTTCCAGAAGATGACAAATACAGAGAAACAATGAAATTGAAAATCAATTTAATTCATTTATAAAGGTGAAGACTCTCACTTGAGTTGTTCCCTGAAAAGCACATGCTCAGGTACCTTTAATTTTTTTTTTTTATTAAACTTGTTATGGTTTTATTAAGGACTACACATAAATAGATTTAGAAAACAATTTACTATAAAATTCAAGTGATTAGATTTAGAGTGGTAACTCTATCTTAATAAGGTGTTACACCTCTAAAAGGACTAAAATAAAATATATGCAGTCTAAACTACTTTTCCAATTCTTAAATATTTAACATCATTTGATAAAACATCAACCTGTTTATTGCAGAGCAGGCATTTTTACAGCTTGATTTACTTTGCACCTAGGGAATGTTATAAATCAGGCTATTTATGAAGAATTAATCATAAGATTTATTTGTTCTCTGGAGTGTTGATAAGCAAACTTTTTTTTTTTTTTTAATCTAGAAAACAGCATTTCTGGACTTCAAGGAGATAGTGGCTCAGTTGATTTATCTATTTTATTAGCGGTTATAAATAACTAAGGAGATCAAACTGATATTTATTTGAAGTTCCCTTGTCTAGTTGATAAAATGAGACTATTTTCCATTAAAATTCTTGTAACCAAATATATAATTGCACCCTATGGTATAACATAATTCTAGGCATATCCAAAGCTATCACAACGACATTTCCTTTGCCCCTAGTGGTTACAAATTTTGTATTGATTAAAATAAAATAAATATTTTTACTTTAAATTAAATAGACATCTTAAAATAAAATAAATAGCCATTCGTTTATTCAATTGTTTTCTAAAAGTTGCTAAATGATTCAACTACTACCCTTGATTAATGCACCCTCTGGAAAGGAGACTTAGGATTGTTTATATGAACTCAACTGTTTTGTCTAAAAACATAATTTGGAGGATGGAAGAAATCTTTTCTCCAAATGAAATGTCATGCATAAATAGGTTTTTGTTCCTTTTTTCTTTCTTTCCATGATGGCCCTGGAGCAACAATAAGTTGGTCTGAATTGCCCTGCAAACAAACTCAAATTAGTCCTTTTTTTCTGAGAAAGTAAGCCTGGTAGCCATAACACCAGAATGGAGAATCATGTTTTCTTTTTTTTTTTAATTTTTTTTTAATTTTTATTTATTTATGATAGTCAGAGAGAGAGAGAGAGGCAGAGACATAGGCAGAGGGAGAAGCAGGCTCCATGCACCGGGAGCCCGACGTGGGATTCGATCCGGGGTCTCCAGGATCGCTCCCTGGGCCAAAGGCCCGCGCCAAACCGCTGCGCCACCCAGGGATCCCGAATTCATGTTTTCTTATTTCCACCGTACTTCTGTCTCTCTTCTTTTGACCTCAAAGGGCTGCAGTGGGTGGGAAAGAGAAGGAAAGAGGGATAAACCTAGTACTCATAGCTGTACCCTGAGAGATAGCTCAGGGCAGTATAAAAACAACAGGTTTTGGAGTCACACAGACCTGACATTCATATTTTAAATTAATTTTGTTTAGCAAATACTAATGTGGATCTAGTTTTATTCCAGCCACATTCTAAGCTCTTGGCTAATATTGCCTAATCTAATATTTACAGCAATTCAAGTGAGGTAAGAGGGAGAGACTCCTCATACACCCATTTTGTAGATAAAGAGACTGAGTCACACAGAGGTTAAGCAACATACCCAAATCACAAAGCCAGCAAGTGACAGAGGCTGGACCTAAGGGTTATGAAATGTGCAATCTTCACCTCCAGGTACATGAGGCTGTCTCTCCAAATCTTGGCCAAACCACTTAGTGCTGGACCTTCTTGGGTACTTAATCTCTCTGAACTTCAATTTCTTCAGTTGAAAAACTGGCATCATATCCACAGTCAACGACTGCTATGAGTTATCATATAACATTTTCTGATGGTCCTATTCCTTATGAATATCTTCTCAGCACAGATATACCCAGCAACTTTTCCTTCTCCACGTACTACCACACTCAGTCACATATGTATTTGGGGAGAGTACCCCATTTAACATTAATAGAGTTGGCATTTAATTATATTTCCACATACCACATTATATTCTAAGACATATCCTAATATTTCTTACTTATTTAGTACCTCTCTTATTAGATTGGTGACTGCATCAGGGTGGCAGATGTGTCTCACTTATTTTAAACTATATCCACAGAGGGCTTAATATGCAGAAGAAATCCAGTAAGTATAATGTCATAAAAGGATGAGGGAATGGTTTTCCTATGTAACATTTCCAACAATATGTGTTAGCAAATGCATCTTCATTAATATGCATGCCATTAATGATACCATTTCCTAGGAATAGTAGCAATACAAGTGATCCAGAAGAAAGACAAATGAAATCATAATTTTGCAAAAGAAAAAGAAAACAAAATAAAGGCTCAATGGCATTTGACAAGTTCTTAAGTTGTCGATGCACCAAATCGGTGTCTTTTTTCCTTTGATGCACCAAATCGGTGTCTTTTTTCCTTTGAGACAAAAATGTGAGTTACATTTATTGGTCTAAGGCTGATGTTATGAAATGAGAATGACCAATCAATAAAACAAAGCTAAACTAAAGCAAACAAACAAACAAACAATGATACGGAGCACCTGGGAGGTGCAGTTGGTTAAGCCTTCGACTCTTGGTTTCGGCTCAGGTCATGATCTCATGGGTTGTGAGACTGAGCCCCACAGCTCAGCAGTGAATCTGCTGGAGATTCTCCCCCTTTACCTCTCCCCCCCTTCATGCTCACTCTTTCTCAAATAAATAAATATATCTTTAAAATAACAATGATAGCAAACAGCAACCCAAATCATAAAGCAAGGTATTTAAATAACATTCTTCCAACAGTATTGATCCTGTCTAGATGGATATGAGAATTAACTCCCAGAGCCACATGGTTTGGATGCTCACTTCAGTATAGGGAGCTGAAAGTGAAACAACAACAACAACAACAACACAACAAAAATCTTCCTATGTGATTACCGGCATCTGTACTTAAACCTCACCTTAAATTGCATTCAGCAGACAAAGGCTTACTCAGCACAGCCACAGCTTACAAATAGTCATGAATGGCTTCATATGACTGTGTCTAGAAGCCAGTGGGTTCACACAACTCAAATTCAGAACTGAATTACAATGAAATATTAAAGGAAAAATTGTTACGCATCTTATACTTTAATGGGAGGTTTTATAGGAAGCAGTTTTTTTTTCTTAGTTTGGAGACTTGCATTTCTATTTATATTATATATATACATATTTTATAATATGTATGTATATAGCTGGATATGTAAAACAGCTCACTAAGCTGAGTGTTTAATATAATGACTTGTCATGTTAAAAAAAGAAAAATACACGAATCCTTTCTTCTTTTAATAATAAATTTATTTTTTATTGGTGTTCAATTTGCCAACATACAGAATAACACCCAGTGCTCATCCCGTCAAGCGCCCCCCTCAGTGCCCGTCACCCATTCACCCCCACCCCCCGCCTTCCTCCCCTTCCACCAGAAGGGGAGTTCATTTCCCAGAGTTAGGAGTCCTTTCTGAAATAGTGAATCTCCAGAAGGAAACTGAAGTGCTTTTACAAAAATGCACTTGAAATCAAAACCAAAAGATAAATGTGTATGTTTAAAATTATTTATGGGTAAGCCTCCCATCTAAAATATTTGAACTATTTGGGCCTCCAGGCACCTGTTCAAGTTTGTACTGATTCTCCTCCAGGCAGCTGCCTCATTTGCCTCTGCCTCAGGCTGGTCCTGAACTTGGTCCAGGATGAATCGCTGATGAGCAAGTCCAGCTGGTGCTAAATGACAGGTGTCGGTTCCTGATTGCCTTTGGTGGCGTGGGATAATTCTTAAAGAAGGGAAGAAAGGAGCTATGGAACACTTGCCCTAATATCCAAGTTTTTAATGCTTATGCTCAAAACAAAAGTATACAGTAGAAAAATTAATAGGCCAATATCAGGCTAAAGAATATCTTTTAAAAAAATTCTTTATTTAAACTCAATTTATGAGCATATACTGTATTATTACTTTCAGAAATAGAATTTAGTGATTCATCAGTTGCATATAACACCCAGTGCTGGTTACATTAAGTACCTTTCTTAATGCCCATCCCCCAGTTACCCCTCCCCCTACCCAACTCCCTTCAAGTACCCCTCAATTTGTTTTCAAGAATTCAACATCTCTTGTGGTTTGCCTCCCTCTCTGTTTTTTATCTTATTTTATTTTTCCTTCTCTTCCCCCATGGCCATCTGTTTTGCTTCTTAAATTCCACGTACGAGTGAAATCATATGGTATTTGTCTTTCTCTGATTTGTTTCACTTAGCATAATACCCTCTGGTTCCATCCATGTTATTTAAAATGGCAAGATTCCATTCTTTTTTGATGGCTGAGTAATATTCCAAAATCTATAAAGAATACCTTTTCTTAATGAATACAAAGTTATAGACAATAGCAAGGAGGTGACAGACATCCTTGGTGAGATTTGAGGCATTCTATAATGTTCTTAGAGAACACACCTTTGTGACCACTGAAGCCTTGAATCTATGTAGATGGGTTGACCCAGTGGTTTTATAGTCATGAAGAAGAGTCTAGACTTCTAGACTGTGGGTCCCTGACAATGTGGGCATGGAGAGCACTTTCCATAAGGGTATGAAGCTAAGAGTGGTGCTTTCACAACCAGACGGACACAGAAATGCTCCCAACTCCATCCTAGAATCCAGTGAGACTTTGCTGGATGGCAACATGCTGTACCTCAGGAATCAGAAAAATATGACTTGCAGGCCAAATCCAGCCTGTCTTGATATACTCATGATCTAAGAATGGCTTTTGCATTTTTCTGTGGTTAAAAAGAATCTATAGGAGAAAGATATTGGATGACATGTGAAAATTACATGAATTCAAATTGTAGTGGCTATAAATGGTTTTATTAAAACAAACTATATGCCCATTTATTTCCATAGTTCATGGCTGCTTCCATGACAGAGTAGTTTTGACAGACTACCATCTACAGAAGCTAAATATTAACTATCTGTCCCTTTACCAAAAAAAAAAAAAATTGCTGACTCCTGGTATAGCCTCCTATCAACTGAGGTAACAGGAAATGTATTAATTCATTGAGTTTCCTCATCTGACTACAGAGTTGTTAGGAATATTATATGAGATAAAGTACCATAAAGTACCTAACATAATGGCAGTAAATGGTTGGCATTTTTTTCATGATAGAATGGGAGAGAGAGGAGAATTTTTTGGTTTCTGTGTTGTGATGCTACACAATGGAAGTGGCCACCAGTCTCGCCGAAGTTTCTGGCTGCCTGACAGTGTATTGGATGCTATCGTAGTCATTTCTGGCTGCCATGGCTAAATACAATAGACTGGGTGGCTTAAACAACAGACATTTATTTCTCACAGTTCTGGAGGCTAGGAGTGCTATAGTTTGAGTGTATGGTCAGGTTTTAGCTTGCAGATGTCTTCTTTTTTGTTATATTCTCACATGATGGAGGCGGGCAAGGAAAGAGAGAGAGAGCGAGAGAGAGAGCGAGAGAGAGAGAGCGAGCGCATGCGCTCTAGTGTTTAGTTCTTCTTATGGGTACTTATCCCATCATGGGACTCCACCCTCATTACTTCATCTAACCCTAATGACCTCCCAAACTTCTCATCTCCAAACACTATCACTGTGGAAATGAGGACTTTAGTACATGAATTTGGGTGAAAGCAGGGCAGGGGGACATTCAGTCCATGAGAGGTGTTGTAACTGAATCCCCAGCAGCTAATCCACCATTTCTTCAGTGTGTAGCAGCATTTGATTCCACACCAAATTTAGAAAAGAGCTCTCATTAGTCCTAACCAGCGAAGCACCTCCACTGAAGTCCACCAGATGGGGACATTCTCAGTTATCCCAGTGCCTAAAAGGTGCCATGACACTGAGTGACAGCAAACAAACAAACAAAACAAAACAAAAAAGTGTGTGTGTGTGTGTGTATGTGTGTGTGTGTGTGTGTGTGTGTGTTTCAACTCAACAAAGAAATGTTACACCCAAAAAGTTAATAGCACTCCTGATAAGTATCATCCAGGGTTATGTAGCCCATCTTGCCATATTTCCAGGTAACTTACTCCTTAGCCAAACTCTCTATGTCCAATGAACATGGGTGCCTGGATATTTGCTAGGAATTTGGGGACATAAATGTTCTCTCTTCTATGCAGTATTGTGAGCAGACATGAAACCTAAAACTGCTACATCATGTCGTTTCATGATTAGGCAATCCAGCTTAAAGTGAAAGAAGTAATACAGAACAGAACCAAGCCATGAGAATCAGAGAAGAAGCAACAGTACCCTAATCAAGTCACATCTGGACCATTTCCTGCCTGTGGACTTCTCCATCCTGCAGAGCTTAAGTCACTTTGAGTTAGATTTCTGGAAATCTGCCAACAAGATAAACTAATCACTACTGTCAAGATCTGCTGGTGTGTTCAGGTTGATAGTGGACCTACCCAGACTGCTGGTAATCCTATTACAAGTCAGTCAGAGTATCAGGGAATTGATTTGGCAATGTGTTAGACTTTTATAGGTTGCGGTTCATTCACAGTTTATAAAATCTCTCATACACATTGCTTAACAAACTTAACTTTTTATTTAGGGTCACTGTATTCAAAGCTCTATGTTCAACCATGGGAGATGCAAAGATGGATCAGACATGTGACTAGTCTTCAAGGACTTAATGACCTCGTGGTGAAGAACAACATACAAACTACACAAGAAATTAAAGTAGAAGGCAGAAAAAAGCGAGAGGCAGGCTCTGCACAGTATTAAAGCCACAGAAGGAGAGTTATTACCTCCATTAGATCCCCACAACAGCTCTGTGGGGAGATGGAGCAGATGTTTTTATCCTCATTGTTACATATTAGAAGATTCTGAGAGGTCCAGTGTAACTGGAGTAATTAGTGACACATTAATTGTGCTCAGAGATTCTGGCTCAAAGCCCAATATTCTTTCCATTCTTCCAGGAAACTTAATAATAATAACAGATCACCAGAAAAAAGAGTATTGTTTATTAAACACTGCATAAAAGGCTGACATACAGGAACCAGACATATATTGCCAAGGAATGAAATGAGAAGTGTAGAAGATAATAAGGACCAGTGGACACTGTGAAAAACCAAAAGCCACCTGTTCCAATTAAGGAGAAGCAACCACTCAGCTCATTATTGGCTAATATTGTCAAGAGCTTTACATTTTTTAAGAGATTCTGAAATCTAAACACATATTTTATTTTAACATTTTATTAAGGCCTATTAATTCTTTCTTACACATCTTCCCAACAGCAGTCAGAATGATCCATTTAAAAATAAAGATTATCGGGGCACCTGAGTGTCTGCCTTTGGCTCAGGTTGTGATCCCGGGGTCCTGGAATCCAGTTCTGCATCAGACTCCCCACAGGGAGTCTGCTTCTCCCTCTGCCTATGTTTCTGCCTTTCTCTCTCTGTGTCTCTCATGAATAAACAAAATAAAATCTCTAAAAAAAATAATAAAAATAAAGATTGTCATTCCTTCATCTACCCCACATATTTATTAATCAGAATTCAATCGTAGAAGCCCAGGCATCTTGAGTATTATAAGAATCATTCACTTACTATAAGGGTTAGATCTTACATAATGTGGGAGAAGGTAGGGATGTGAAGAAGTTTAAAAGCTGAAGTCATAAAACCTGGGGAAAAAGCAACTGTGGATAGTCTTCCTTGCTTTGTCAAATATTAGTTGACCATAGAGTTGAGGGGCCATTTCTGGATTCTCTATTCTGTTCCATTGCTCTATGAGTCTGTTTTTGTGCCAGTACCACACTGTCTTGATGACCACAGCTTTGTAGTACAACCTGAAATCTGGCATTGTGATGCCCCAGCTATGCTTTTCTTTTTTAATATTCCCCTGGCTATTCAGGGTCTTTTCTGATTCCACACAAATCTTAAGATGATTTGTTCCAACTCTCTGAAGAAACTCCATGATATTTTGATAGGGATTGCATTAAATGTGTAAATTGCCCTGGGTAACATTGACATTTTCACAATATTAATTCTTCCAATCCATGAGCATAGAATATTTTTCCATCTCTTTGTGTCTTACTCATTTTCTTTCAGAAGTGTTCTGTAATTTGGGATCCTATTGGCTAGTATCTTGTTGAGAATCTTTGCATCTGTGTTCATCAGGGATATTGGTCTATAATTCTCCTTTTTGGTGGGGCCTTTGTCTGGTTTTGGAATTAAGGTGATGCTGGCCTCATAGAACGAGTTTGGAAGTACTCCATCTCTTTCTATCTTTTGGGACAGCTTTAGTAGAATAGGTATGGTTTCTTCTTTAAATGTTTGATAGAATTCCCCTGGAAAGCCATATGGCCCTGGACTTTTGTGTCTTGGGAGGTTTTTGATGACTGCTTCAATTTCCTCCCTGGTTATTGGCCTGTTCAGGTTTTCTATTTCTTCCTGTTCCAGTTTTGGTAGTTTGTGGCTTTCCAGGAATGCGTCCATTTCTTCTAGATTGCCTAATTTATTGGCGTATAGTTGTCCATAACATGTTTTTTAAATCGTTTGTATTTCCTTGGTATTGGTGGTGATCTCTCCTTTCTCATTCAATAAATGGTGCTGGGAAAATTGTACAGCCACGTGCAGAAGAATGAAACTAGATCATTGTCTTACACCATACACAAAGATAAACTCAAAATGGATGAAAGATCTTAATGTGAGACAAGATTCCAACAAAATCCTAGAGGAGAACACAGGCAACACCTTTTTTGAACTTGGCCACAGCAACTTCTTGCAAGATATATCTATGAAGGCAAAAGAAACAAAAGCAAAAATGAATTTTTGGGACTTAATCAAGATAAAAAGCTTCTGCACAGCAGAAGAAGTAGTCAAGAAAACTAAAAGACAACTTACAGAATGAGAGAAGATATTTGCAAATGACATATCAGATAAAGGCTAGTATCAAAGATCTATAAAGAACTTATTGAACTCAACAGCAAAGAAACAAATAATCCAATCATGAAATGGGCAAAAGACATGAAGAGAAATCTCACAGAGGAAGACATAGACATGAGCAACAAGCACATGAGAAAATGCTCTGCATCACTTGCCATCAGGGAAATACAAATCAAAACCACAATGAAATCCCACCTCACATCAGTGAGAATAGTGAAAATTAACAAGACAGGAAACAACAAATGTTGGAGAAGATGTGGAGAATGGGAAAACCCTCTTGCGCTGTTGGTGGGAATGTGAACTGGTGCAGCCACTCTGGAAAACTGTGTGGTGGTTCCTCAAAGAGTTAAAAATAGAACTCCCCTACGACCTAGCAATTGCACTGCTAGGGATTTACCCCAAAGATACAGATGCAGTAAAACGCCGGGACACCTGCACCCCGATGTTTCTAGCAGCAATGTCCACAATAGCCAAACTGTGGAGGGAGCCTCGGTGTCCATCGAAAGATGAATGGGTAAAGAGGATGTGGTTTATGTATACAATGGAATATTCCTCAGCCATTAGAAATGACAAATACCCACCATTTGCTTCGACGTGGTTGGAACTGGAGGGTATTATGCTGAGTGAAATAAGTTAGTCGGAGAAGGACAAACATTATATGGTCTCATTCATTTGGGGAATATAAAAAATAGTGAAAGGGAGTGAAAGGAAAAGGAGAGAAAATGAGTGGGAAATATCAGTGAGGGTGACAGAACATGAGAGACTCCTAACTCTGGGAAACGAACCAGGGGTAGTGGAAGGGGAGGTGGGCGGGGGGTGGGGGTGACTGGGTGGCAGGCACTTAGGGGGCACTTGACGGAATGAGCACTGGGTGATATGCTATATGTTGAAAAATTGAACTCCAATAAAAAAATAGATTTAAAAAAAAGCCACTGATCCAATACAGTGGTGTGAGTGAACACCTAAATCCCAGTGTCTGTGGCTGTGTGTGTGTGTAAATATGTTTGTATGTATATTTACACAAATTCTCACACACACACATACACACACACACACATATATTTATTTGTATACGTATATTTTTACGTGAAGCCCCAGGTTGATAATTTATGCTATTGTGAGTATATGTACAGTTATTAAAACTGGTAAATATATAGACATAGTGATAATTATGGGTGTATCAGTATTAGTGCAAGAAAGTCCAGCCCTGAGTATCAGATAAAATTCTGACTCTGGCGCATTAGATAAGCAGCATCTTCTATAGCGTTTGGTCTCTACACAGCTCATTTCTAGATGGAGGTACCACATGTTACACACTTAAAAACAGTGGCCAGTTCACCCATTATTTCCTGAGGCATCATCACAGAGATCTTTCCTTATTCAAAGACCGTTATTTCCATAGGAAATTCACTTCAAACAGTTAACAAATCAAAGTTGTCCTACAGACCAAAGCACCTTGCTGGCAACATGCCTGAGCTTTTCTACTTATTCGATATCTAAAGTTCTCTTGTTCACCAACTAGAGTGAGTCACACCATCTAACTGCACGTATTTAGGCTTCAGAGATGATTTGGTCTCATGAGCTTTTGTTACATTTTATTTCCTGATATTAGGAGGAGTGAGAGATCCCACCCAGGCCTCTCATGAGATCCCTGGGATATGATACTATTAAAGATCTGAAATAACAGTCGGGCCGCATCTGGGACAGGCTGATTTGATGGAGTCCCACACTGCTTAGAGGGGATCTTGGGGATTCCTATGTTGTCTGCATCTTTCTCATACCACCTGGTACAAAACATGTGCATAATAAATATTTGTTGAATAAATGACTGAATGGAATGGACAAAAATTTTTTTAAAAATATGCTAATGTGGACTTGGTATTCTTTAGAATTTGGAGCTTTACTTTCTGGTGTGGCTAAGCAGTAATAGAATGTAATACCAGAGCAGTTTCCATTTTTAAATCGACATACAGTGCACCTCCAAAAGCAGAGCCTGGTTACTTAACACTGACCATGAGAGAGCACCAAGTACACGCAAGCCATGGGGACATATGAGCCACTCTGTCCACATAAATGGCATCCACGGGGTCAAGCAGCCCTCTCCAAATCCTTATGTACTAGACACTTGATCTGAGATATTAAACTCTTTTTTTAAAGATTTTATTTATTTGTCAGAGTGCACAAGCAGAGGGTGCTGCAGACAGAGGGAGAGGCAGGCTCCCCACTGGGCAAGGAGTGTGACGCAGGGCCCGATCCCAGGATCCTGGGATCATGACCTGAACCAAAGGCAGACCCTTAACCGACTAAGCCACCCAGGTGTCCCTTCGTTAAACATTCTTTAAGCAGCCCAGCCACTGTGAAGCCCAGAGACTCTTGGCTGGATCTGCTTTCGCATATTGTGTTCTTAGACACGCTGTGCTGGGTGCGGCCTCCATCTGACATTCTGTCCATTAAATCAAACACAAGACACACAGTGAGGTAACAGGCCTGACGTTTTCATATCTCTCCACAGAGAAATTTTAAAAAGAGGATCATAGGTTGCACCTTTCGGATGGGTGAGAAGTAGCAAATTAAATCCTCATCTTGTCTCTATCATCACTACAAATAGAAAACCTATCCGAGAGCTCTAATGTCTTTGGACATTACATTACATGCATGTCAAATTTTATAACTGATTATAGCTCATTTCAAAACAACACCGGAATTTCTCCACAACTGAATAATTGGTATTGTACATCGTGAATGCCAAGTGGAAAGACAAAAAAGAATGACAATCTTACAGAATATGTGGGTAGCAGAGCAAAACCTGTTTATGCCTGTCAAGCTGTATAACTGCTTCAGTTTTTTCTTTTCGACACATTTGAAATTAAGTCAACACAAGAACATGCTAGGAAAATCTGTCTCCTGGGATTACTAAAGTATAAATAAAATATAACACAGGAGATTTGGATTTTTAATTTTTTTCGTAGATATTGTAAGACTGTCCATACTTGTCTCCATAAGAATGACTGAATGGCACATGGCTTCACCATTTCAACAAGGCAGAAGAAACATTTCCTATCTCTTCATAAATTTTCCCTTCCAGATTATAGTTTTTTACACATCCAAAAATACACCTATTACACCTCTGAGGTTTCTAGGGTGTTCTTTTCTCTAAGATACTGACACATTCTAACATGTTTGTTTTCTGTGTTTTAATCATTTCTTCTAAATCACAGGGCTCCTCAATTTTATCCCTTAGCAGCATTACCACTTTTCGGTTCTGTATATTGTTCTTACTTGTTTGGTCTTCTCCTCCTTTTATATTTCCTCCTCTCCCACTCCCCCCCTTCCTTTTCTTCTTTCCTTTTTTCCCTCTTTTCCCATCTTCATCATAACTCTTTCCCATGGTCTACAAGATCCTGCATGATTGGCTCTTGTCTGTTCCTTTTAACCACTGTCTCTCCACTTTTTTTCCACACACACATTAGTCTCCAGAATTAAACTCATAAATTCCTGACTCACATCATTTATGTTTACTGTTTGTTTGGCCTAGAACGTTCCTTTCCAAATCTTTGTCTTTTCCATCAATGCTATCACGTGTGGCTATGCACTATGTACAGCACCACTCCTCACTTAGTCTATGATGTGACTGATTTTTCTGGAGTCTTAGAACATGGTGGGCTGTTTTTCCACTCTAAAGAATTTGGGATACATATTACATTGTTAAAGAGGCCTTTTCTGGGAATCCCTGGGTGGCTCAGCGGTTTAGTGCCTGCCTTCGGCCCAGGGCCTGATCCTGGAGTCCCGGGATCGAGTCCCACGTCAGGCTCCCGGCATGGAGCCTGCTTCTCCCTCCTCCTGTGTCTCTGCCTCTCTCTCTCTCTCACTCTCTCTCTCTCTATTTCTGTCATAAATAAATAAATAAATCTAAAAAAAAAAAAAACTTAAAAAAGAAGAGGCCTTTTCTCCCAACCATATCTAAAGCCCTTCTATCCCTCCTCTCCTATCCAGTAACTCTTTATTTCATCATTGTGTTGGTTGGAATAAGCAATTATCCCATTAATTTATTTGTTACATATTCATCGTATCTCTTCTCAAAACCAAAGTTACTTGAGTTTTGTGACCTGTGACTTTTTCCAGCTTGTTCTAAGTTGTATTTTGTAATATCTGTAACATCCTAAACCATGCCTGGCACATAAAAGGCCCCTTGTAAATCAGTATTGATTGGATTGAATAAATACACAAATGAATAAATTGGTGAATACATTTTCCCTGAACATATTTATTTTTCTTTCTCCTGCCAGGGTCCCCATTACAATTAGGTAGAATTAAAACCAGCCTCCAAATAATGGTCTCACCATCCAGCTGCTGTGTAATACATTTCCTCAGTCCCATGAATCTTTCTCTACTTGGAAGGCATGTGATTAGAATTTAATTATGCCTGTGAAATATAGCTTATCAATTAACACCACTTAAACATTTTTGTTGAGGCACATAATGTGTTTAATGATGGCAAGATGCAAGTAGGGCTTGTGTGGGAGTAGTGTAGGATAGTGGATGAGGAGAACGCAGAAGAGAGTTTATCGGTGAAGGGATGGGACAGCCCCACAGAGATTTTTCCATCTGGTTTATAATTCTAATCAAGGCCCGAATGTTCACTGCTTAACAGGTAATAAGACTGAAGCTCATGTTTGTGACGCCCTATACGATATTCCTTCTGCCCACTTGATTTCAGCACAATGGTGGTGGATAGTTCCCTGCCCTTTGTAGCTTTCTGCCAAGCCATTCTGTTTTTGCTCTTTGCCTTAGAATGCCATTCAAGCAAACACAACCACAACCTAGAACTGGAGGACTAGACAGAGGAATTAGAGCCTCTGTGAGGAATTTCCAACTGTAGGAGTAGAGAATGTTGTAGCTAAATGCTTTTGACTATCTCCATCTTTGGTGAGACACTGGGGAAGAAGTTCCTACATTACTACTCAAAGGGTCCACTGACGGGCTGAACCATAGTTACCCAGAAGCCATCAATGCACTAGATATTAGGGCTCACTTTTTCCTAGTCTCACCTTCCACACTTTCTTACTAGTGCCTTTTGGAATCGCTTCCCAAGTATACCACCTGAATCCAACTATGTGCTTTATTAACTACTTCTGGGGGAATCCCAAAAGGCAAGTACTGTCACTTTTGTCCCCTCTTGTTTCTTTTGTACCCATCCAGGCTCTTCATTAGAACCTCTGTCTCAGTTCCGTATTGCTCGATAATAAATTCAGAACTTTCCTCAAGTAAAAAAAAAAAGAAAAAAAAGCCTAAAATAAGCCTGAGTTATCAAAATAAGGTTGTTTAAAAGTGATACACCCCAAATTTGAGCATTCTTATTTAAAAATGTTATTTCTTTTGACAAGACCATTCTATTTATCTTTCCAATTTTACAAATGAAATACTGAATGAAATTTAAGAAGCAAACAAGCAAACTCAAGCAAAATACAAAAAGACTTAAATTTATATAAAGATCCAGTATTTACTACTTTCAGAGATGGGGAAATTGTTCTTCATTTTTCTAGCTTTATTTCTTCTTTTGTAATTTGGTTACTAGGACATTCATCTTACAGGTTAATGTTAATGATTAGCTTTAAATCACACCTCCCTATACTAGTCTTCCATGTTTCAATTAAAAGAAGAAAGTACAAAAAAAATAAGAAAAATAAGAAAGTACAGTTGATTCTGGAACAATATGGGTTTGAACTTCATGGGTCCATTTATACATAAATTTCTTTTTCTTTTTTTGGCACATAGAGTACTTCACTTCTGAGTATTATGTTAAAGTCAGAATGAGAAAGACAAATGCCATACAATTTAACTCATGTGCAATTCAAAAAACATAAGAGATGAATAAAAAAATAATAATCTTCCTTATGATTTTCTTAATAATATTTTCTTTTCTTATCTTCTTTATTTTAAGAATTCACTATATAATACATATGCCATACAAAACTACTTATCATAGTAGGCAGGCTTTTGATCAACAGTGAGACTATGAGTAATTAACTTTTTTAAATTTTACTTTTTAAATTGAAACTCAATTAGCCAACATATAATACATCATTAGTCGCAGAAACAGTGTTAAACAATTTATCAGTTGCATATAACACCTAGAGCTCATCACATCACATGCTCTCCTTAATGCCCATCACCTAGTTACCCCAACCCGCCCCCTCCAACAACACTGTTTGTTTCCTAGAGTTGAGTCTCTCATGGTTTTACTCCCTCTCTGATGACTTACAATTCAGTTTTACCTCCCTTGCCCTATGAACTTGAGAAGTTGTACACCTGAAACTAATGTAATATTTTGTGTCAACTATACTGAAAAATTAAAAAGAAAAACTGAACACAGGTTTCAACAATGTGAGCTTATATCTTATGTGGGAACATAAACATACCTGTAAATATACAACAAAAAATCCCAGATATGTATATGGATTTTAGATGGAACATTGACTGAAGATATAGTTAATGGGGGTTCATATTTTTGTTCTATATACTTCCCCAAACCATCTAGTAATGTATTTCCTTATACATATTCCCCAAACCTTTGTGTACACAGAACTCATCTTATGCAAAATTTACCAGGCTAGGGCACCTGGGGCCTCAGTTAATTAAGCTTCTGCCTTCAGCTCAGGTCATGATCCCAGGGTCCTGGGATGGAGCTCCGCATTGGGCCCCCTGCTCAGTGGGGAGCTTGCTTTTTCTCCCTCTTCCTCTGCCTGCCACTTCCCTTACTTGTACTCTCTCTATCTCCCTCTAAGTCAAGTAAATAAATAAAATCTTTAAAAAAAATTTACCAGTCTAGACTGGAAGCTCTGTACAAAAAAAAAAAAAAAAAATTTACTGTGGAAACAAAAAGCAGAATAGTTTAGTTTGTTAGCAACCACAGAGATAGTGTGGTGCCTTGGCCGTACCAACCATTCAATAAATGTTAAGTGATTAAATTAATGATTAGATAAGTAAATGATTAATCAAATAGAGATGGGAAGGCTCCAATCTTTGTAACATGGACTTATCATCCTTATAGTTGTCCAAAAGCATGAAATCCAGTGTATCCTAAAAACTGCAGGTAGGTGGCCTGAAGGAGGTTCCTAGAAACTCACTTTCACTTTCTACTTAGGATCTAACAGTACTTTTCTAGGATTATTACTATGATGGGATATGGTGGTGGTATGGTGTGTATTCACTTGAAGTTAAAGAGATGAGTTGGTTTTGAGAAACACCTTTAAAAAAGTTAAATGACAATATCATTTTCATCAATATTCTCATAAAAACTATTTGGAATAATACATTTATTTTAGGTTTATGGAGTTGAAATCTATATTACTCTAAGGTGATGGTGGTGATTGGAAACTGCTCAGGCATGCGACCACTCATGTTTAGTCTGAAAAGACTTGGCTTTTTGCATACAGATTCCTGGCTCAATGTTCGATTAACAATATTGTTTGCCTATCATTATTTCTCTTCTCTTTTTTTAAAAGATTTTATTTATTTATTCATGAGAGACACAGAGAAAGAGAGAGAGAGGCAGAGACACAGGCAGAGGGAGAAGCAGGCTCCATGCAGGGAGCCCAACGTGGGACTCGATCCCGGGACTCCAGGATCACGCCCTGGACTGAAGGCAGCACTAACTGCTGAGCCACCCGGGCTGCCCTCTCTTCTTCTTCTTCTTCTTTTTTTAAACATACCTTATCCCTAGCCTCTGGGAAAGAGAAATAGCAAATTTTAATGTACATTAACATGAAAGCCAGTAATTCTTTTCAGAAACTCCTGAGAAAATCCATCATCAGGTATCTCTCTGGAATCATCTATCTTTTGAATAAAACTCTCAGAATTATGAAATAATGATCTATAGAGCCAAGATTTTTTTCCATAGAGCCAAGATTTAAATCCAGGTTACCTGATTGCAGATCCAGTAAACATCAAGTAATATCCAAGTAAATATTATTCAAATCAAATTAAGCTTTAAATATTCAATGAGAATCTATTTCAATCAAATTGCTATTCCAGAAGTAACTGGTCATGGTATACCATTGCTATACAATGGATGGTGTGGGTAATGGTGGTGTTATTGCCACTGATACCACAGGACGTTACAGAAAGCTGAAAAAAAACTAGTCTCAGATCAAGAAGTATGACCCTCTGAAATATTATGCTTAACATCTCTTTTCCACATGATAAAACTAAGATTTGGGGAAGTGGAATAGATCGCCCAAATTCACACCATAATTTTAGTGTAGGCAGCCTATCCATTCTTCCAATCATATTGATTATATTTCTACCATATTCAAATTGTGGTGCTAGAAATAACTGATTGAACCACTTACCAACTCTCTTACTAGACTAATAAACATGAAATTGCATTTGCCAAAATAAGCATTTAATTGAGGGCCAGAACTATGATTTGTAGAAATTGTTAAGATTGGATTTAAACAGGATTGTAAAAAGGGAATGGATCTGGGGAAGTGGAAAATCATTGGAAATATTTATAGGCAAAAGGCACTATATATCCAGCCTTAAATATGAAGTAATCATGCTTGGCAGCTAAGTTACAATGATGACAGGTAAATGTTATTGGATGCTTACTCTGTGCCAGGCATATGCCTATCGTATACTATCTAATGTTCATGTTACAAGTGAACAATCAATAGTGTAGATGGGTAAAGTAAGTTATCCAAGTCATACAGCCAGTAAATTTCAGAGTAAGGGTCATAACTGAGCATGTCTTATTCCAAGCCTCATCTTGTCAAGCTTTTGTACTATTATCAACAATTACGGACAAAAGATTTCATTATTAAGAGCTTTTTCTCCCAATCTGAAAATATGGCATCAGTGGAAGTTGCAGACTATAGATTCATGGGCTCAGAAAACACAAGAAAGCTCACCTTTTAGGACTTTGAACTGACTCACCAAAAGGAGTTTATAACTGGATGAGACGGTTTGGCACCTGATAACCTTGTAATGGTGCTAAGACGATTTCGTGATGGCCTCCTAATTGAAAACAACCTATTAAAGACCTGTCAATTCCTTGTGGAAAGAGCTTAAAACAATGTATTCCCAATGTCTCTGTAGATGATGGAACTGGGCATATTTCCTTGACAGTCTAACCTTGCTGTTTGGATGAACTTTTTTAGTGAAACCCACCCTGAAGTCCTATACTTGGGTGGCATTTCCATAGTCCATATTTTTCTTAGATCTTGGTACATCTGTTATGATTCATAATACATTCAACCTTATGTTATTAATATTTATTGACCTGGGATCTCTCTACTGCTGAACTATCAATACTTACAGGCAGAAACTTCGTTTTAATTATCTATGATTTTACTCTTCACATGCAGTACCTTGCATCACCATGTCTTGCAGATAGAAGTCCAGTTCCAAGATTATTTGTTAAATGGATCAGCTAGTTACTTACCAGTGAAAGGTGAAGAACTGTAACTATGACTAGTGCCTTCATTTTGTTTCAATACTGTCATGTACTTTCATGTTCTTTGTTTCAACAACTTTTATCTACTTCCAAAGTGTCCAGAAATGGCATCTGTATATGACTGAACCAGGCTCAACCTTGTGAATCTGCATGGTATCAAGACCCAAAATATCACACTGACAGTCTTTTTATGTGTTCTCTATTATTCATGTCACTCGTCCTCTCAGACTGTAGCATTCAGGAAAAATATGCTCAAATGTCCGAAAATATTCATCACAGGAAAAGCTGATTAATAAATATTGGGACTTCCCTTTGAAATGTTGTCATCCCCATCCATGTACAAATGGACCTTCTCATGTGGCTCACACATGACTAGGTCTCAGACTGAAACAAGAGAGAAACAGCCACGTTCACATCTCACCATACTTGAGTCCTTTGATCCTTTATTTGGATGGATGTTTTTCCCTGAAGGAATTTTAAGGAAAAAAAAATTACAAGTGCTTAGAACATCTAATGAAAACCACTTCTTTCTAAAATGAATAAGTAAAAATCAATGGCATAACAATCTTAAGAAAAATTATCATGTATCATAAATATATCATGTGTGCACATGTATACATGAGAGTGTCCTTGTATGTTGTATAGGGATAGCATGTTAGGTGCACACACAAGAGCAAAGGAGTTATTAATGCATTAAGACTAATATTACTATTAAAATTGTTAATACTTTAAAAGGAATTCAAAGAGTACCTATATTTTTACTAAAAGCTATCTAGACCTTTATACCTCTATTATATTATTAAATTCTACTTTTAAAATTAACTTGAATAAATGATAGTTACAGAAGTTTTTTTTTTTAAAGAAACTAAAGGATATGAAAGGTTAAGAGTGAAAAGAACTGTCATCCACATTAACTTTCCATCCCCTTTCTCCACCTCATTTTGTATCCTTCATTGGAAGGAAACCATTGCCACCAATTCTGGACTTGGACTTTCCATGCTTTTACAATTGGCTTCTATCAGTACAATATAGATCCATCTCTTATATATTAGGAGGTCCATAATATCCCATGGCATTGATTTAACTATTTGTTTATTTGATGGATTCTTTACTGGAATGAAATTTGGAACCTTTTGATTACTGCTTTATGTCTCCCTCAGCGTTGCTGCTGCTCCCAGTGTGGACTGAAGTCTTTGACTTACTATAAGCTTTTAATTACTGATCTGCAACAAAAGTATGGAAATTGAGTGTCAGTATTTATAAATCTTAATATAAAATTGATAATATTGCAGTAACTAAGCATAAATTCAGTGTATTTTACAAAAGCATCAGTCTACAAAAGATTGTAAGGAAAAGTATGCCACTGGTTATAGTTTGAGAAATACAACTATTGGTTATGACCCATAAAGAAATGATAACGTGTTATAGGAAGTAAATAAATAGCTGTAGAAAGAATAAATAATGACTATGTGTTCTTTTTTCAGCTTTATTGAAGTACAATGGACTAATTAAAATATATTTATGATGTATCCATCACCTCAAATGGTTACCATTTTATTGTGTGTGTTTGTCTTTGTGTGGTGAGAACATTTGAGATCTATTCTCTTAGCAAATTTCAAGTTATCATACATTATGATTAGCTACAGTCACCATGATGTACCTCAGATTTCCAGAAATTATTCTTATAGCTGAAAGTTTGTGTACTTTGATTAGTATCTTCCTTATTCCCTACCATTATACTCTCTATTATAGGAGTTTGACTCTCTCTTTTGGATTCCATATGTAACTGAGATCAAGTGATATTTATCTTTCTGTGTCTGCCCTCCGAGGCCACTCGTATGGTTGCAAAAATCAGGATTTAATTTTTTAAGGCAAGTAATATTCCATTGCATATATATAGCACATTTTCTCTATCCAACTGTTGACTGACCTTTACCTTGTTTCCATATCTTGGGTATTGTGAATACCGTGGCAGTGAACATGAGATTACAGACATCTCTTTGAGATCCTGTTTTCATTTCATTTGAAATGTACCTACAAGTGGGATTGCTGAATCGTATGGTAGTTTTATTTTTAGTTTTTTTTTTTTTTTTTTTTTGAGGAAACTTCATGAAGTTTTCCATAATGCCTGTATCAATTTACATTTTCACCAACACTGTTCAGGGCTTTCCTTTTCTTCACATCCTTGCCAACACTTATTATCTCTTTGTCTTTTTGATGATAGCCATTCTAACAGGTGTGAAGTGATATTTCGCTGTGGCTTCGGTTTGCATTTTCCTGATGATCAGTGATGCGGAGCAACTTTTCATATATCTATAGAACCACAAACAATCCCAAATAGTTTGTAATTTGCATATCTTTTTAAATTGTTTTCCTACTAATTCACATTTTTATTATATATTTTTTAAAAAGTATTACTTGGCAATAAATTTAGAATTTTAATAGCAAAACAAACTGACCTTTTCCCTTAGATGGTTTCAGAATTACTTTCCTAGAATATTGGCTGATTGAATCAATGTGTTGGATGCCCTAAAATTACATAAAGTTTCCAATACTAAATGAGAACAATAAAATGCTCAAAATAAATAAAATTTTTATTATTCTTGGATATGTTATATTATGATCAATAGGCTAAAGTAATACAGTATCCAATAAACATCAAATATTAAGAAATGTAAGTTTGTAGAAATTAACCAGTGGACATAATTATGCTTTTCTAATATCAACTCATCTCTGTTATTTACAAACTCATTGCTTTTGTCAGCAGTTTCCTATACAATTTAAAGGTACATAAAAATTTCTTTTCTAAAATTCCATTATAGTTTTATTAGCTTACTTACTTGTTTTTAAAAGTTAACTGATTTATGTTTCTTTCTCTTACATATTTATTAAAACAAATGAGTTTCCCTGAAAATTAGTACATGTATGGGAGGGATATACTGTGGCCTTGCAATATGTTGCATTTTTAATGTTTTTTAAAATTTCTTATGGGGTTGAGAATTGTCTATTTTTTTTTAATTGAATGTGTCTTACATATAGTGATTTCTTGATAAATAATGAAGATTTGTTCACTGAATGAAAGCATAGGTCAATAAATGAACTGTTATTTCTCATAGAATGTCAATGAACTTTATATTCAGATAATAGGAGAATCACATTTTTACTTATAAGAGTTAAATACATATCTAAGACATACTTTCTCAAGGAATTTTGTTATTCCAGTCTACTATGTTCTTAAGGTATTTTACAGAAATACGATGATATTTCACAAGGATAACAAATTTGAAAATATCAACAAAAGCTTAAATTATATTTTTACCAGTAGCTTAGAAAAAACTGTGTGTAGATCTGCAAATGTGAAAAATCATTGATATGATTATGAGAACAGATCTTAAAGAATGAGTCCATTTCAATATTATAGAACATTATTAAAACTATTGTAAGAAGGAATTCAGCCTCTAATTAGTAAGGATGACAATTCATCTGTTAATTATTATTCCTATTTAGCTATAATAATTTTCATTAGTTTGGAATGCACAGATATGGGAACCTTTTGTCAATTAAAGCGCTGATTTGTTAACAATGAAAATAACGGCAAATCTAGAGACAGGAGGATCATAGTACTGGCTTGTATAAATTTGTTACCTCTCCTTATAAATCTGAATGCTGTTTCTCATGAATGAACAAATATCTAGACCAATAATACCTTAATTAAGTAATGTATTTTATCTTTTTGATGCTTACAACCTGATAGTGAACAGTGTAAATCTCTAAAATATCCTTGGTCATTCAATCATCAAGTTTGTTTTTGTTTATGCTTTGTTTTTGTTTTTGAGTTATGAGCTTAGTTTTGCTCTATGCAACACAGACAGAAAATCTTACAATGTTTATAATAACTAATAGGAAAAAAATAGCATAAAACATTTAGATATTTATTTTCAACATAAGTAATATTAGTTTTG
Organism: Canis lupus baileyi; assembly: GCF_048164855.1. Taxonomy (NCBI): domain Eukaryota; kingdom Metazoa; phylum Chordata; class Mammalia; order Carnivora; family Canidae; genus Canis; species Canis lupus. Next base: position 40,659,396 of record NC_132861.1, on the reverse strand, counting down.
GCTTTACAGGTATTAAAATCTACTGAAGAAAGAATCTAGTGCATCATGGGGGAGTCTACATGTTAAATTGTGTCCCACGCTCCCAAATTCATATGTTGAAGCTCTAACCCTGTAATGTGAATGTATTTGGAGACAAGACCTTTAAGGAGGTATATACAATTAAATGAGAGCCTGAGATTAAGGATCTTAATCCAACAGGATTAGTTTCTTCATAAAAAGAGAGAGGTACCATGAATGTGTGTACACAGAGAAAAGGTCATGTGAGGACACAATGAGAAGGCAAAGAAAATCTTCGAGCCAAAGAAAGAGGTCTCAGGAGAAACCAAACTAGCCAACACTCTAATTTTGGATTTCCAGCCTCCAAAACTGTGAGAAAATCAATTTATATTATTTCAGCCTCACAGTCTGTGGTATTCTGTTGGCAGCCTCAGCAGACCAACGCATGGAGTTAGGACTTTCACTGAGGCTTGGATGTTGGAAGGTTAGATAGGCAGGGGAGACCTCCTTCATTCCAGAAATGACGGCCCTCCATTATTTCTTATATTAGGAAATGATATCCTTATTCATCCAGATGCTCAGTCAGAAATCTAGGATTTGTCCCCATGCCCTCCATTTTTCTTACTCACACATGAAATCTACCAGTAAATCTTTGTATTCTATATCTTAAATATCTTTAGAGTTCTTTTACTTCCCTCCATTCTCACCATCACAGACCAGTTCACACCACTGTGTCGCCCCAGCCTAGACCACTGCCTTCATTCTGATTCCCTCCTACCCATTTTGCACTCTACCTCCTGAGGGAACCTTTCTTCAATGTAAGTGGGGTACCGTGTGAAACCTCTCAACAATAGAATTTACAATCTTTAATTTGTCTGACGATGATCTGGTTCCTACTTCTCTCTTGAAAGTCATCTTTACCAGCCTTACTCTTATCCATTTCAACAATAATGAGATTCTTCTATTCTGTGAAAATAACCACAATCTCTCCCCTTCATATCCCTACATTGGCTGTTATGTCTGCGCCTCTAAAGTTCTCATGTCCTTTCACTTACATGTCTGTCATATATCCCTTTTTCCTTTTACCATGAGGCCTCCTGACCTGCCCCTAGTTTCTTCCTTACCCAGAGCAAATAATGTTTCCAGTTGTTAATCAGTAGGCACCCTCTAATTTCTCTTCCTTAACATATATTTCATGTAAAAAATAACTTTAAGTCTACATTCCTTACCTTAAGGGAAAATTTCAAAGGGTACACAACTACTCTACATGCTCACTACTTCACACTTGTGGTTGTCTGATGAACTGCATAACACAATATATATATTAATTAAGTAAATAAACAGTGACTTTAAAAAAGGATAAATGAAAGATGGATTTCCTTCCTAGGAAATTACAGAGGGGGTTCTAATAAATTAATTCTATTTAAAAGAATAATATATTATTTCATGCAAACTATAACATTGAGAAACAGATGAGATACAGATATGGATGCAGATTATAGATAGATACAGAGACAGATATAGATACAGATATAGATTGATACAGATATGGATACAGATAAAGCTATGGATATGGATATAGATAGATATGGATACAGATATAGCTATGGATATGGATATAGATAGATACAGACACAGATATGGATATAGATACAGATACGGATACAGACACAGGCACAGATACAGATTCTCATGAAGTCTGATTTTGACATATGACCATGGGGACTCCAATCTCCTACACAGGAACCTGGTCCAGAGTCAAGCTCATTGTATTACGCCTGTCACTGTTCTTCCCACATCACCAAAAATGTGATGCCACTTCCATTCCTTCTAGTTTTACTCTTTAGGTATTAACCAATTTACTAGTTTTAATTCAGTCTATTGATTTCTGTTCTTGGAGATATAAGTGTCTCCTGATTTCCAGATCCAGAGACTCTTCTCAAGCATGCTTAAAAAATATTCAACTTATCATTCTCATATTTTTACTTTCTTTTCCTACTCTGCGTTTCTCATCCTCCCTTCACTTGCTCTCACTTTATTTCTACTTTTCCTCATTTCCTGAAAGATCAGTCTACACTCTAGCTCTATTGGTCATAAGATACATGGAAAGGTAAAAAGCATGTTTCCGGAAATGAAAAGAAATTTAGAATCTGATTTTCAGGGTCTTGTAACATGTCGAAGAAGCTCTAATTTGTCATCTTCTCTATCATTATTTTAATCAATCAAAGATAGAGATATGGGGAGCCAGTAAGCATAAGCTTTCTTACTAGGTACCTGGAGTTCAACAACTGAAAAATATATGAATTACAGTTGGCTTGGGTGAGGTTTGGTATGAGATTAAATTGAAGCTTTCTAGTGGGTCCCTGGGTGGCTCAGCAGTTTAGTTCTGCCTTCGGCTCCGACGAAGGTCCTGAAGTCCCGGGATTGAGTCGCACATCAGGCTTCCCTGCATGGAGCCTGCTTCACCCTCTGCCTGTGTCTCTGCCTCTGTGTGTGTGTGTGTGTGTGTGTGTGTCATGAATAAATAAATAAAATCTTTAAAAAAATAAATTGAAGCTTTCTATTACCTCTCAAAGGGTTCTAGACGTTGGAACATGCCTATGTTCTAAACACCCTGCCAGCCAAAAGAGGGATCACAATCTGGTGCACGAACCTGGCTGCAAAGTAGCATCTTAGAGTATGACTTTGTGCCTGCTGTTGAAAATCAGGTTCTCAGCTTTGAATCATGTAGGTCATTGGAGATGAGGGAGCCAATGGCCCTTCCAACCTGACCATGAAACAAGCAGCTCCAGAGAAAGGAACAGAGGTTGACTCAGTGTTGCCTTGGAGGTGGTCATGAATAGGCCAATCCACCTCTTCTGGGTAAATAGGGTGAAAGGTTTTTTTCCAGAATTTCTGCAAAAGTTGAGGTGGTCACAGAATGTTTCTCTTTTATAGGCTGGAATATGAGAATAGGAAAGACTTCCTCTGGTATAGGGGAAAGCAAGTTCAACTCTGCATTTTACAATGAGTGGAAAAGGATATTAACTTAACTGGTGATGTAGAAGAAGGTAGAAAAGTGAACTGAAGTTCAGTTGCAGCCTAGAAAAAGCCAACATTTAAAGGTTGGGATAAGAAAGATATGTTAATAGGAGGTTAGCATATTGACCATATCAAGTTTTATCTTTTCAATTAAACCTTTATTACAATTAAGTATTTAGGTATAAAGAAAGATTGATAATGATAAGAATGGTACTGATAAAAATTACTACTTAAGAAATTTAGATCAAACAATACTTTTTAGAGTGTGTGAAAATATGTTTACCAAGAGAGTCTGGGGTGAGAGCAACTGATCTTGCTAAATGCAGTACATGATGTTATTAAATAAAGCAAACAGGTGTTAAACACACAGTTGTCCCTGCTGCCTCAGGAAATCTCACACCCACTGTTGAAGATGTCAAACTCAATTTTGAGCGTTTAATTCATATTCGCAAAATTATTATTTGGCCTTCTGTGGCCTTCTGTTAGCATTGCTAAGAAAAATAATTACCAGATAACTGAATACACACAGAAATATTAATGAATCTTTGAATAATATGCTGGAAAATAATGGGACAAATATTTTATTTTTTTAAAAGTACAATTATGCAGACGAATCAGTCTTTTAGTGTGAATGGAATCCCAAGTAATGCTATTACCTTCAAGTACCTTTTGCCAGACAGTTGACACTGTTTCCAAATGTAGAACACCTGAGATTCTTAGGTTGCTATATTGTTTTAGGGCATAGTTGTGGCTACTGCAATTGAGCCCCCAAATAACAATAGCTTAAACAAACAGTTTCTTTCTCTCCCATGAGAATCTGAAGCTCCCATTGGGGCATCATGACATTGAGAACCAACCCATTTCTATCTAGCTGCTTTGCAGTCCTTGGGTATTGCCCACGTCCTCATGGTCCAGAGTAACTCACAAGCATTCCAGCCAGTGTAGAGGGGGAAAGGTAATAGGAAGCTGTGCACTTCTTTTTCAAAGCATGATTTATTCTCTCATTTTACATGTCAGAGCTGAATAACATGGACATACCAGACTATGAGGAATTTTGTCAAATGCACTCTTCCCTGGGGAGTCATCAGTGCAACAAAAATTCAAAGGTTTTATTAGTAAGAGAAAGAATCACAGCAAGGATATTAAAGCTACTGGCAATGTCCATATAATTGCTTTAAGAAATTGAGGGATCAGCTGCTCCTGGGGAAGTATCCCTACCATAATTGGCAACCCAGAACCTATAAAAGAAAAAATAGTTTATACCTAACTACATAAAATGACAAAATTTTGCATGGCAAATCAATTAGGAAATGATAGATTCTGAGAAAAATCTTTATAATGCAGATGCTACTAAATATGTTTACTATCCAAAAGGTTCATGTGAATTGATAAGGACTTGTACCACAACAGAAAACAAATCCAAATGTTCTCAAAGGTGTGAAAATATGATCAAACCCACTAGCAAGGAAATGTAAATTAAAGCAATAAGATATAATTTTTCATCCATCACACTAAAAAAAATGTTTGCTTCAACATATATTGCAATACAAATGCAAACAAAGTAACAGGATAGTAACAATATAGTAATAGTACATATATATAATTATCCTTCCATTAAATATATATATTGTACATACATATATATGACTTTAGGAGGTAAAAATACTTTAAAGATTTCTAATTAATTCATAACTTCCCTTTAATGCAGAGAAGGAGTAAGCATTCACTTCATTGGCTGATGTGCCTTTTTAATAACTGGTCCAGTAAATACTCAAAGAACAGCTACTTGCCATCTATAGTTACCTTTTTTTTTTTTTGATGTTGGTGCTGATTAGCCATTTTCCAAGCAGATCATTCACTTCAAAATAGAGATGCAAAGAAAGATTACAAAGGCCCGATATACTATTACAACATATATCAAGCACCCCTATTATAGAAGGTTGTCAACATGGCTGAGCCATCAAGGCGACTACTTATGTTGCTCTATCAGCCAGATTGTTAAGAGGATTGCCCATGAATTTCACTGGGATGTTTTATGAGAAAACATCTTTCACTGCTAGGCAAAGTCAATTCCTAGTTCAGCGGGGAAGATTTGTAACAGTTCCGTGTTGGACTCCTTAAAACATTGAGCACATTAGCAGAGAGGAGTGATAACCTTTAAAAGTAAAAGACTTGGATGATCTGATCGCTGGAACAAGATGCAGAGTGATCAAGATGTCTCCACAGCGAAGTTAAAAAATTTTAATGGAAATTCAGTAATTGATCAAAGAGACACTCAGGCCTCCTGGGTCCAGAGTGAGGCTATTCCAAGTCCTTAAATCTGCCATAAAGCTCTAATGGACACCCAAGAGGACACTTCTAACAATTTATTTTAGTTTAAGTGAATTCCAGGACCTTAAATTACCAAAGAGAACCTAGTCACTTGCTGCATTTGCTTGCATTCTGTTTCTGATTACTTTCTGGATTAAATAGAAATTTCTCATCATTAGTAATTTCATGATAAGCAACAAATGACTAAAACTATATCATTAAATGACTCCACCTATATGTAAAGTTCATTTTTCCGGAAAGACCTGAATTTCATCATCTACACACATTTATAATTCTTGGGTCAAGTTCCTAAAATGCTCTCTCATTTCTTGTTCAAATATCCTTTATATGTGTACAAGTTTCATCTCTTTTTTAAAGAAAATGTATTACTTCTAAAATAGTGATACTAACACACAGTATTAACCAACCACAGATGTATGCTAACTTAACCAGCATCCGAATAGAATCTGGTGATTATGAGAAATCTTTGTGAAATTTCTCAAGCAATAACCAAGCAACTGTGGAAAGAAATAGTTTATTGCCTGGTATAATATAGAGAGTCCTCTTCCAAATAGTCTGTTCAAGAATGAAATGGTTTTGAATCTCACGGTGACCAACATCTGTATTGGAACTGCCATTAGTTTTACTCTGACAGCTAAACAGGAGGGAATATAATTTTGAAAAGATAAAATGGGATCGTAGAGGGCAAATGATAAGGCATTTTAGGTTTAAAAATATACTTATCCTAATACTGACTAACCACCCACCTCAAATTTGCCTTTTTTTGAGTTCTCAACTTATTAAGAATAATTTATTGAATGCCTGCATAAGGTAGATACTTTGATAAATCTTCTTCCCCTGCAGAATCCATGAATAAATATAAAAATCTAAAAACCAAAAGTTTCTAACAGAAATGAAGTTTCCTGAAAAGTGTTCCTGACTTCCAAATTAGAATGCCCATAAACTTTTTTAAATTCATTTTAATTTAATTATAAATTGTATATAGTAAAATTTACCCATTTTAAATGTTCAGTTTGTCAAATTTAACAAGTATAAATCAGTTTTGTAATCACTCCCATAATCAAGATTTACACCAAACAGAAAGTTTCCCCAAACCCACTGGAAATCAATTTTCTCTTCTCACTTCCAGCCCCTGGAAAACACCACTGTGTTTTCTGTCACTAAAATTTTGCCATTTTACAGCTTCATATAAATTAAATAATGGGTTTTATAGTATTTTGTGTCTGTCTGCTTCTTTCACTTAGCATGAAATTGTTTCCTGCTACTTTATCCAATGTGAACCTCTGCCTTTTCGTTGGAGCATTTAAACTATTTACATTTATTGTATCTATATGATATCTAGGTCTTCTCTTTGTTCCATTCATCTCTTGCTATTTTTTCCTCTATCTCTACCTTTTATATGAATTGATTATCTGTGATTTTATTTCTGCTTTAGCTTTATCATCAGTACTTGTTTTATCACTTTATAGTTGGTCTAGGTTTACTGTACACATGTTTAATTTATAAGTCTATATTTAAATAATAGGATATCATTTAATGTATAACACCTTACAATTATATACTTGCATTTCCTCCTTCCCCTTCAAAATGTTATAAAATCTATGTTTTTATTCTATTTGTTTTAAACACTTAATCTCTCAAGAGATGAAATAATGAAAAGCAAATAAGGATGGACCCAGAGGGTATTATGCTAAGTGAAATAAGTCAAATTAAGAAAGACAAATACATTGTTTCACTCACTTGTGGAATAAAAAAAAATTCAAAACAAATGAATAAACAAGCAAAAGACAGAATCAGAACAAACTGATGGTTGTCGGAGGGGAGGGGGAGTAATAGGGATGGGCAAAATGGATAAAGAAGAATGGGAGAGACAGACTTCCAGTCATGGAATGAATAAGTCACAGGAATAAAACACACAGTATAGAGAATATAGTCTGTGATATTGTAATAGCGTGGTGGTATAGTGACAGATGGTATCTACACTTGTGAGCATAGCATGATGTGCAGACATGTTGAATCACTGTGTTGCACACCTAAAACTAATACAATATGGTGTGTCAACTAAACTCAAATGAAAAAATAAATAATAAAAAAGAATAAGACCACAATGATTAAAAAGAAAAATATAACAGTATAACAGTGGTGTACTCACTCCACCAAATTGGCTATTATTACTTCATCATATTTTCCCAAAAATATTTTCAATCAAAAATTTGAAATAAAAATCTGTTATATTTAATAATATATTTACCATTACTATCATTCTTTATTCTCCTTGTAGATCTAAATAACCTAGGGAATCTTAAATATTTCCTTAGTAACAGATTTGTTGGTGATGAATTAGCTATTTGTGTTCTGCAATAATTTTTCCCTTTATTTTTAGAATATACATTTTTCTAGGCATAGATTCTGGTTGATAGATTTTTTATGCTCTTAAATAATAATGTCCTTAATAATAATGTCCTAATATTAAATGCTGTTAATATTCCTAGCCTCTATAGTTTCTGATAAGAGATCAGCCATCCTTCTTATCTTTGTTTTTCTTAATATAATATGTCTTATTTCTCTGACAGCTTTTAAGATTTTCTCTTGTCACTGATTTTCAAGAATTTAATAATTATAGACCTTGTTATGATTTCTTTGTGTTTATTTCTGCTTGGTGTTTATCAAGCTTATCGTTATTACAGATGTTTAAATCTTCATAAAGTTAGAAAACATTCAGTCATTATATTTTCAAATTTTTTTTTCTGACAAACTCTTCTTACTCCTTTTTTTGGGAACTCAAATTACATTTAAGTTTTAGCCATTTGATATTTCCCTATAGATTTTTGAGGCTCTATTCTTTTTGTTGCTAGTGTTGTTTCTCTGTTTTCAAATCCTTTTTTCTTTTTGTGCTTCATTTGAAAAGTTTTGATCTCTGCATTTTTTTAAATCCACTAATTTTTTTGTTCAGCAATGACTCATCTTCAATCAGTGTATTTTTAATTTCAGATATCATATCATTCATCTTTATGTGTTCCATTTGGATTATTTGAAAATCTAATCCATTTCTCTTCATAAGTTTATTTTTCTTTATACCTGTGAGTATACTTGTAACATTCATAGTAACTTTAAAAATTTCTTATCTACTAACTCTCAGTTGTTTTGGTATCTGTTTCTTTTTATTCAATTTCCCCCAGCAATTGACCATATATTTTTTTTATTTCTTCCTTGTCTTTTGATTACACTGTTGATTGCTGAGGGTGTTTCTAAAATCATTCTTTTGAAGGATGTTGGATTTTGTTCTGATATTTCATTAGATCACTCTGAATCAGTTTGATCCTTTGAAATAACCTTTTATTAGAGTCCCAGAGAAAACTTTATTAGGGGGCTAATGTAGCTCCACTACTATGGCAAGATGCTTCAGAGTACTGTGCCTAATGTCTTGTATATTATGAATAGTTTCCACTTTCTCTGGAAGAAGCATCAGATAATTGCAGGACTGTGTGAGCTGTGGGAGAGTCTTAGGGCTACTTCTCCTTGATGGTTCTTTCCCTAGACTGTAGTTTTCTTCTCATTTATGCACAGATTACGTCTCCAACAAAGAGCCAAACCCTTGAAAACTCTGCTCTCTGTCTTCTTAGCACATAAACATCACCAGAGCCTATTTGGTTAGCCCACCCTGCAGCTGTGGTCTGGAAACTGTTTTCAGGTTACAAACTGAGCCAATTATACGGTATTCTTATCCATTTTCCTTCTCTTAGTTATCACAATTCTGTACTATCCTTTTTGTGATGTCTGAAAACATCATTACTTGTATTTTTTTTTAGTTTATATTTACGTATGGTGGAAAGGTAATTCCCCTAGCAGTTATTCCTTCATGAGCAGAAGTGGAAGTATTGGGGCACCTGGGTGGCTCAGTGGTTGAGCATCTGCCTATGGCTCAGGTTTTGATTCTGAGGTCCTGGGATCAAATCCCACATCAGGCACTCTGTAGGGAGCCTGTTCTCTCTCTGCCTATATCTCTGCCTCTCTTTCCGTGTCTCTCATGAATAAATAAATAAAATCTTTAAAAAAATTGAATTCATAATCAGTCACCACACAAAGTCATTATAATATTATTGAGTATATTTAAAAAGAAAGGCACAGAAAACTATAAAAGGCTGAGAAAACTAAAAAACCATATTAAACTTGATGATTTCTAATTCCGGAATTAAGAACAATTTTTATGATTTATTTAGGAACTATATTGTGTTAAGCATAATGTAGTTGTTCCATCTTTTAGGCACCTCCTAATTTGTATTTTATTAATACATGTAGTATAAAATTTGTTTAATTTTCAAAAAAAATTGTAACTAAATTATAACATCCAATTTAACAGATGAGAAGATAGTGAAATTAAGTAACTTAACCTACTTTACATAACTAATAAATGGTAAAGTATAGTCAAGAAATTGCATCCCTCTGAGTTCATAGCTTATATTTTTGAATCTATATTAGTTGATTTTTTCAATTCAGATAGTTTACAGAATGTGCCCATAGTCATATATCTGGTATTTGGCATAGTGAGAACTTGAAACTTTGCCTACTTGGTTACAGACTTGTTGCTAGCACCATTAAATTATACTAACATCTGATCAGCTACAAAGACAGCTGATCATCTGCAGTAGAAAACAATGAAATTATGCACTATAGTTCTAGATACATTCCTAATATAGCCTCAAAAGAAGTATTTCAATAATTTTTTTAATTTGAAGTCAGCTTAAAAGCAATTATAATTCTAATTTTACCTTTAAATATCCATGTATTCATCATTGTATTGAGAAGTCTTGATAATGCAATAAGACAAGAAAAGGAAGTAAGGGTGTGATGCCTAATTTCATGTTAACTCATCTGAGCCATGGAGGGTCCAGATACTTAATCAAACATTATTTTACTTATTTCTGTTTGTGTTTTGATAGACTAAGTTAAACAGATTACCCTCTATGATGTGAGGGGGCTTCATCCAAATAGTTGAAGATATGAATGGAAGAAAGTATGAACTGAAACCTCTGTTCTTCTGGGGTCTTGATCCTGCCATATTTCAAATGGGAGCTATGTTTTCTGGCTCTTTTGATTCTCAAGCCTTCAGATTCAAATCAGAACTAGACCACTGGTTCCAGCTTGCCTATTCACTCTGTAGATCTTAGGACTTGCCAACCTCCTCCCTCTCTCTGTCTCTGTCTCTCTTTTTCTCTCTCTCTCTTAAGACTATTAAGCTACCTCAAGAAGCATAGTACTGGTGATAAAAGAGAAATATAGATCAATGAAACAGAAGACAGAGCCCAGAAATAGACTCACACTTATATAGTTAACTGATCTTGACCAAGATGCAAAGGCAATTTAATTGAGAAAGGATGATCTTTTCAACAAATTGTGCTGGAACTACTGGACATCCATAGGCAAAAAGAAGAGAGAAGAGAGGGGGAGGAGTAAGGAGAAAAGCGAAACTAGACAGAGCATTTACATAAAAATTAATTCAAAATGGATCATAGATCTGAATGTAGAACGTGAAACTAAAACATTTCTAAAAAATGCATGTGAAAAAGTCTATATGACCTTGATATTGGTCATTAAAACATGAAAAATCTTAGAAATGGTCTCAGTCAAAAAGGGCTGTAAGGAGCCATGACTATTATAAGTAATGTGGTATTGTAGATGGAATCCTAGAACAGAAAAACACATTAGATAAAAATTGAGGACACTTTAATAAACTGGATTCTAATTAATAACAATATATTAGTAATAATCCCTTAGCTATGATGAATGTACAGTGATAATGTAAGTTGTTGACAAAGGAAACTGGAAGTCAAGTATTGAAGAACTCTCTATATTTTTGCAATTTTTCTGTAAATCTAAAACTAATCTAAAATTAAAAGTTTCTTTTAAAAATAATCAAAATAAAAAAATAATCAAAATATAACCTTAAAGAAAGTGATTACACCTACTTTACTAGATATTGAAATAGTACCAAGAATATCTGTGCCCTTGTAAGGAAGAGAAAGCCCTGAGGAGCTGCTGCTTAAGTAGACAAATCAAATTTGTTTTGTGTTCAAGCTGATGCTGATGAATTTTTATGCTTTCATATATGAATCCTTTAGAAGAAGGATATAATTGCATGTTATTTTGACTTTAACTGGATGTTTGAATGTCTACTAGCCTCTATTTAAGGAAAGGTGTAAGTTCAAAGACTAAAGGGAAAAATGGAGTGGTTTTAGAAGTACTCTGATGAAGAAAGGGACAAACTCTTAATAGGCTGCCTGAATAAAAAATTCAATACTTAAACCACAAAATTATATGTTTATAAACCCATGGGATGTCTGTAACCCATATAAAGCCTGCGTCTATTTTATTTAGAATTTCACTTATTTAAAGCTTAGAGATTTTAAGGGAAAAATTATAAATTAATTCTTAAAGCAACAAATTTCTTTTTTTGTTAAGTTGTATTTCTTTATGGATGAATAAGTCACGGGAATAAAAGCTACAGCATAGGAAACATAGTAAATGATATTATAATAGTGTTCTATGGTGACAGATGGTAGCTATACTTGGGGTGAGCACAGTATTAACTATAGAGGTGTTGAATCACTATGTTGTACATCTGAAATTAATATAACATTGTGTGTCAACTATACTCAAATAAAAATAACTGATTAATGAAAGAAAAAAGAAGAATAAAAGAAAGAAAGAGTGAGCAAGAGTGTTCTTTTTAAAAATGGACCTTAGATATACATCTGAAAAGAATTTATATCTTAAAAATGTATTCATATTTTTTGAAATACAATTGCTAAAACAGACCCACATCTATAATTACTAACATGATAGATTTTACTATTAGACTCTTTCACCTATAAAGAGAATTTATTTCTACTAAACTTTCATAAGTTATCTTATTATGGGCCATAGAGATTTATGGCCAAGCCCAAAGTTTCAGACCATACATATGTGCATCTGTCTAGTTTGGCTTCACCCATTCCTTTTTAAACAGAAAGAAAAAGAGAAAGAAATCATACACAAAGCTGAATATTTGCATATTGTAGAATATATGTAGTGTCTTTTGTCTCAAAGTGCTAGCCTGTATTATGCTAATAAGAAAGTATGTGCCTCAGAATAGCTACTTAAAATGAATCATTGTAAACTGTTCACATTGGGGGCATTTAAAATACTTTTTTTCAACTGCCAGTAAAAACAAAAAAAAATCATTTTATGTTTTTTGGCAAACAGATAAGGAGGTTCTAAAATAGCTCCAGGAGCTAAAAAAATATACTGTGAAAGATTCAAATAACACCTTCTTTACCATTTTTGTGTGTGTGTGTGTTTGTGAAAATAAATTTTTTTCTGGGAATCATTAACAGTGGAAATTCAGCTCAATTCTAAGGAAATTTAGTTTCTATTGTAAGAAGAGTTGAGTAAAATAAACACGAGAAATTAGAAATAGCAGAAAGTGCTCTTTTTAGATCATAATGGATGAATTATAAACATTAATTTGAAAAATCAAACTGGATCCTCCACTGCTTTTTTTCCCAGCAGACTTCCCTTTCTTTGTTAACTGACATCTTTTTCTTTTTTGAACCCAAAAAATTCCCAGTAGTTTCCTTGTCTTTTATATTAAAAGTACCACCTTGTTCATTTTCTACACACTTTCATGTTCCACCTAAGTAGAGTACTCATAGTTCTTTGTATTTTTGATGAGACAATGTGTCTGTGGTAAAAGAGTTAGGAAGGTAAGATTTGATAGACACATGAATTTCCTGGTCAAACTTACCTTAGTAGATTACCTACATTTCATAATCAATATAAATATACCTTTTAAATGCTGCTCTAGGCAATGTTGTTTTGTAATGTCTTTGAAAGCTTTTTCTTAAAAATGTTTCTATTCCATCTTACTGTATTTTAATACATACATGCATATGTGCATATGGGTTTGTTTGTGTCTGTCTTTATGTATGAATATATGAGTATATATATATATATGTGAATGTGTGTGTACTATTTTAAGCTTTCAGCCATTTAAAGCTCTCAGGGCCATGCATACTATATATTCTTATGTACCTTCTTATATTTTATTTATTTTATTATTTTTTAAAGATTTTATTTATTTATTTATTCATGACACACACACACACACACACACACACACACATACACAGAGGCAGAGATACAGGCAGAGGGAGAAGCAGGCTCCATGCAGGGAGCCCTCCCGACATGGGACTCGATCCCGGGTGTCCAGGATCATCAGGCCCTGGGCTGAAGGCGGTGCTAAACCGCTGAGCTACCCGGGCTGCCCCTTATATTTTAATATAACATTTTAATATCTGTATTATACTTTTTTGGCCCATGGATATTAGAATACCGTACATGCTCTCAGCTGATGAGTCCTCTGCTACTGTCTCATCCAAATTATAGTGATTATTTATTTATTTTAGCATATGTTAAAACTTAACAAATTACACACTTTAAGTATATGTAGTTTAATGTATGTCGACTAAACCTTGATGAGTTTAAACACAAGTGACTGGATGGATTTAAGTAGGTAGGTAGCAGGAAAATGAACAACCGCATGCCATATTGCTTTAAGTGATAATTATAAACCTCACTCCATAATATATTTAAGATCTGAGTATAAAATAAATGACAACCAAAAACAACAGAATGTAGAGATCATTAGGAAATTCAAGATTGATGGAATTGGGCATTACTAAAGGTTCCATAAGTATCATGATTGCCTGGGATTATTAAGGAAAAATCATAGGGAAATTCATTGGAAGAAACTGTAGACGAGGTATGTTAGGACCACTGAGGATATAAAGAGAACAAAATAATAATAATAAAGACTGATGTAAAGTGGCTGGGAATGCATTTATGTAAAGAATATTTAATAAGTCCTATGTGACCAGAAGCCCACCCATCCAATCATCTAAAGACATTATGGCTTCCTGGTGTTTGATTTGGCAGCCAGTGTATATAACCTAGTAATAAAGTACTTGGTGATGTCAGGTTAGGGCTCTAGATACTCTTTGAGGTTTCACAATGAACATTCACTAATGTTAAAGCCAGTGAGTTTACAAAGGAACACTTCCCCTGGATGGAAGGGATAAACCACCAGAAAATGAACACCACAGTTTCAGTTATAAATTATGCTTTAAGCACTACTAAAGAAAATCAAAGAAGACCACTGATTATGAGATAAGTTTTGGTTTTCAACAATCCAACAACCCGGCTCAGTTAATGATTATGGTAAGCTGGTCAATTGTACCAAGTACTGAGAAAGGAATTTCTGCCTTATGATTTCTTATAGCTAAATACAAAAGACTCATTTATAATGGGAACAGAGCTTCCTTTCTGTAGACATTATGTTACCAATGATCACATGTTATGAGTTCCTTAGAAAAAAATACCAACAATGAAAACCTACATCATTGCATATATCATTGATAAACAAAGTGATACATCATTGATAAGCAAAGTGACCATGACTAAGATCTTATGCCTATGTGGCATGAGTGTCACAGACTAGTCAAATTTGGAAAGGAAAAAAAAAAATTTGGAAAGGAGAGATAATTTTAGCCATGCCAGGATATAGGCTGAGTATGAATGTAGACTGAGTACTACCTGCTCTAATATATTCATATGAAGCTGAAATATTTGATATGAACATCTAATCTCTAAATTTCAAAGTTCTAGTTCAAATTTATAAAATCCCATAAAGCTCAAATAAAATATGTCTTCAGCTCAAATTTACTCCTGAATCTGTCATTTTTCAAACTCCACTATAATATTGGCCTTGACTGAGTTCACTTAAGTGTCTACTGTGTTGTTGTTTATTGTGCACTATCCAACACCCCTCCCCCAGAAAAATTCTTCTGCTGTCATATAAGTGAAACTGCTTCCTTGCATACAAATTTATTTCTGTCATTTGAGAAAATTTGGAACATAAGGCCTAGTTATCCTAAACAGAGTAGAAATACTAGATAATGAGCAAAGTGTGTGTCACTTACTTACTCTTCTGGAAAAAAAGGAAGGAAGGAAGGAAGGAAGGAAGGAAGGAAGGAAGGAAGGAAGGAAGGAAGGAAGGAAGGAAGGATAGAAGGGAAAGAAAGAAGGAAGGAGGAGAGAAGGAGGGAAGGAAGAAGAGTCACTATACTCAAAACGAGAGGGCCTTTAATGTGATTGTATATAATAAATTTCTTTGAAAGAATGAGCAGTGGGATGGTCCCGGAATTGCAGTTTAGCCCTAGGACACAGGCTGGCTGTATTCAAGCCAGGAGCCACCTTTCCCAGTAAGGGTGACCTCTGAGATGGTTAACTTCCACCACCCATGGGCAGGTAATCACATTCACAAGATTACTTTTCTTTCTTTTTATTTTTTTAATATGGCCTTAAATTTAAAAGGCCTCAGGGTACAAAACACAATAAAGTCATTCATTAAAATATTTAGTCAAACCGATGGCAACATAATACAGTATATTTCATACTGCCTCTTCATCTTGGCAGGGCAATTAATAAGGCAGGTTTTGTTTTATGTCCCGAAGATTAATAAGCTAGGGCTATAATAGCATCATACTCAGACGTGGCTTGCATTAGAAATTATTTTGCTTCTGTTTCCCCCAAAATATATATAGGTTGCCTCAAAATCTATTTCACAAAAAAAGTAGGTACAATAGGTGTGAACCAATATACAAAATAAACAGTGTAAATTTATAAACAACATAAACTAGGGGATGATTATTAGGATGCAAGTCAGTCAACTGTCTTGAAAAAGCAAAGTGAGATTTCACTCGTATGTGGAATTTGAGAAACAAAGCTGATGAACATAGGGGGAGGGAAGGAAAAAATAAAATAAGATAAAAACAGAGAAGGAAGCAAATCATACAAGACTTAATTATAGGGAACAAACTGAGGGTTGCTGGAGGTGAGGTGGGTGGGGGGAGGGAGCAATTGGGTGACAGGCATTAAGGAGGGCACTGGGTGTTATGTGCAACTGATGAATCACTTAATTCTACACCGAAACAATAATATACTGCATGTTAGCTAACTTGAATTTAAGTAAAACCAATAAAAAAAGAAAAAGCAAAGGGAATGGATGACTCTTCTGGAAGCCAAGAAGTAAACCACATTGGAGCCTTAGTGACATCTTCCCTCCAAAGCAACTGTGGCCATGCAGGAACTAAGCAATTAAAAGTGGAAGGAACAGGCGCAGAATGATATAGAGGCTAGTACCACCCTCTGGTAGGTTAATCTGATTCAGACTCTTGTACCATGACTGATGGAAATCTGCATTACCTGGAGATATACAGGTCATCAGCATTACAGATGGCTGGTCAGTCCGTCCAAGCAAACTATGCTAAAAAAAAATATGATCAGAGACAGGATTTATGAAGCCAAAGTGGTGCTTGGAATATATAAATGGCTGACATTCCTTTGCAATATTACAATATTTTGATATTTTTCACTTACCCCATCTCAAAAGCTGCGTGTGTTGATAGTATTAACATTCTACAAATGACAGTTCAAGGCTCTGAGAGTCAAAGGGGCTTGTCCACAAAAACAGAGAGAATAAGAGCTGGAATTTGAGCTTTCTGACTTTAAATTCTGCATGTTTACAGCTCCCCAAAGATGTCTGTCCCCAAACTGAGATAACACTGTTTCTGGAACCATGGTTCTTCAGCTCTTCAGGGACTCCAATGCCCTGTCTTTGCTCTATCACCTCAGTGATAGAATATATATAGGAGAGCATGTTGCTGTGTCAACATACAAGCTGCTTTGATCAGAAAGAAAGGATTATGTTTCTGAGAAGAGAGAATACTAATTGTCCAAAGTAAAAAGAAATGAAAGAGTGGTGCAAGAGAGGAGAACATGGAAATGGATGGGACAATAGATGACCAGAGAATGAAACTGTGTTTGGGGTTCAGATTGGGGACCAAGCACATCTCAATGTCTACAATGATGGAGGAAGGAGGATGCAAGGGTACACATCAGAGATGATGTGGAGGATGGAAACACAGTGGGTATATTATATAGGGTGAGTACCAGAACGATGGGTCTTGCATCATACCCCGAGTTAGAATCCATCTCAGTCATCCCCCCGCTGCGTGACTCAGGCAAATCACTTACCTTCCCTGACCCTCAGCTTCCTCACCTGTATAATGAAGGTAACCACATCTGATTCACTTAAGGCATGACTCCTGGGAGGATCAAATATCAAGTGATTTCTCAAAGCACAGTGTGTTTGAGAAATGTGAGCTGCCATTACTGATGGATATGTATGACATTAGTCACCTCACATTATTTCAGATGAAAAACAACACATTTGTGTTACCAATGCTCAGCCAGAATGAACTTTTCAGAGTCAATCTGCCAAGCTTTAGTAGGAGTTTATGAAGTCAAATGTGGCACCCGTGAAGCAACCAAATCCTTAGTGAACATTATAGAGTATAAATCCTCATTCTAATCATTTTCTGTAAAGCTTTCATCTGTTATTTTGTATTACTCTCCATGTGTCCATTTCTAATTTTCTTTCTTAAATCAGAATTGTTAGAATTCCATGCAAACGTAAGATAACTCGAATACTAGTATTCTAGAACACTACTAGAGTAACTGGAAGACAGACAAATAGCTATTAAGTACATGAAAAAAATGTTCAAATCCCTAATCATCAGGATAATGTGAATCAAAACCACAATAAGATATAATCAGATCTCCTAGAACGGCTGTTAGCAAAAAGACAACAAACAAGTGGTAGTGAAGATGTGGAGAAAAGGGAACCTTTGTGCACTGTTGGCAGACATGTAAATTGGTGCAGCCATTATGGAAAATAGTGTGGTGGTTCCTCAAAAAATTGAAGATAAAATTACCATAGCTATTACCAGCAATATCACTGCTGGGCACACATCCAAAGGAAATGAAAACAGAATATCAAAGGTGTATCTGTACTCTCATGTTCATTGCAGCATTATTTACAATAACCAAGATGTGAAAGCAACTTAAATTTCTATCAACAAATTAATAGGTAAAGAAGATGTGATAGATGATATTATATATATATATGATGAATGTAATATATGTGAGATATATATGAAATGTGGAATAAATGGAATATGATTCAGCCTTGAGAAAGAAGGGAATTCTGCTGTTTGTGACAACATGGATGGACCCCAAAGGCATCACACTAAGTTAAATAAGTTAGGAAAAGACAAATAGTCTGTATGGTATCACTTACATGTAAATTCTGGAAGAAGAAAAAAAGAAAGAAAGAAGAAAGAAGAAAGAAAGAAAGAAAGAAGAAAGAAAGAAAGAAAGAAAGAAAGAAAGAAAGAAAGAAAGAAAGAAAGAAAGAAAGAAAGAAAGAAAGAAAGGCAAACTCATAAAACAGAGTAAAAAAGTGGTTACGGGGGGGTTGGGGGAGATAGGGGTTGGTAAAAGGGTACGAAACTCTTGCTGTAGGATAAATAAAGTCTGAAGCTCTAATGTATAATATAGTGACTATAGTTGATGATACTGTATTATATAATTGATATTTGCCAAAAGAGTAGGACTTAAATATCAATCTCCCCCTCTGTGTCTCTGTCTGTATCTCTCTCTCTCTCTCTCTCTCTGTCTCTCTCTCTATATATATATGCATATATATATGCATATATATATAAACACATATATATATGTGTGTGTGTTTTATTCATACAACAAATTTGCTTTTCAATGCACAATGCTGAATACTTCCAGGTCTGTGATAGACATGGACAATACAGAACTAAACAAAGATGAGGAACTCACAAGCTGAAGGACAAGAAATACTTTAACAGACAGAAGTATCAAATATAGAATGTCAACCCTTCAGTGCATTCATCCTGAATTAATATATATATATGTATGTATATATGTATACATATATATATACTATTGTGATGGATTTGTTAATTAACTTGATAAGGGAAAGCCTTTCACTATACATACTTACGTCAAATCATCCCAATATACACTTTAAATATCTTAAAACTTTATTTGCCAATTATACCTCAATAAAGTTGAAAAAATAATTCTCTATTTAACCTGAAAATTAAAAAAAAAAAAAAAAGAACAACTAGGAATTAATAGGTGTTGGGGAGCTTACCTAGTCATGGGCAATTAGGCAAATAAGAACACTCAAGGGCAGCCCAGGTGGCTCAGCGGTTTAGCACCGCCTTCAGCACAGGGCCTGATCCTGGAGACCCAGGATCGAGTCCCACGTCGGGCTCCCTGCATGGAGCCTGCTTCTCCCTCTGCCTGTGCCTCTGCCTCTCTCTCTCTTTGTATCTCTCATTAATAAATAAATAAAATCTTAAAAAAAAAAGAACACTCAAATATAGTAGCATCTAACTAGGATGTTGGGAGACTGTTTTTAAAATAAAATATTTTATTCTGAGGTGTTTAAAATTCTTTTTTTTAATATTTTTATTTATTTCTTTGAGAGAGAGAAAGATGGGTGGGGGCCAAGAAGCAGAGGGAGAGGGAGAAGTAGACTCCCCTCCGAGCACAGAGACTGATGTGGGGCTCAATCCCAGGACCCTGAGATCATGACCTGAGCTGAAATCAAGAATCAGATACTCAATGACTGAGCCACCCAGGTGCCTCTCTGAGCTGTGTTCTGAGTTCACGAATTAGCCACTACTGATCCCAGGAAGGACACTGTGGTGGCCAACATTCTTTCATTCACACAAGAAATTTGCTTTTCGATGCACAACACGGAATACTTCCAGGTCTGTGATAGACACGGACAATACAGAACTAAACAAAGACAAGGAACTCACAAGCTGAAGGACAAGAAATACTTTAACAAACAGAAATATCAAATATAGAATGTCAACCCTTCAGTACATTCTTCCTGAGTTAATCTAATACCACATTCCCATTTAACACATTAATCAGTTCAGGGGCAACAACCATATTTAACTTATTTTCATTCACAAACACCTAGCATGTGTTTACTATAAGATTAAACAAGAACAGTTGGTCTAACTGTAATTCACATAATGGTGCAATTTAAGGACTTCTTGGTTCCAGCAAACCAGGTAGATTCACTTCAATGCCATCTGTGTGCATTCAGAATCTAACAAACGCTCCTTCACAGTTAACACTTTTTCTGGATTTGTGGTTAAGGTGAAGGAGAGGTTTGTAACACTAGCAACTTCACCAGCAGAACATCCCCCAGAGACCATCCCCTTTGGCTGATCTTGTTTTCACCTGGTGTAATGGTTTGAATGGTGCCCCCCCAAAAGAGATACCCACATCCTAATACGAGGAACATTCTGTGAATGTGATCTTATTTGGAAAAAAAAAAAATGTTTTTGCAGGTGTAATCTAGTTAAGGATCTTAAGAGGAGATCATTCTGGATTACCTGAGTAGTCTTAAAACAAATGACCAGTGCCCTTAAAAGGGAAAGGCAGAGGGCGTTTTGAGTCAGACACAAAGGAGAAGACATAGACAGAGGGAAGGAGGCAATGTGACCACAGACAGAGATCAGAGTGATTCAGCTGCAAGTCAAGGAGTGCCAACAACCACCAAAAACTGGAAGAGGCAAAGGATGGATTCCCCCTAGAGACTCCAGAGAGAGTGCAGCCTTGCCAACACTGTGAATGTGGACTTCTGGCCTCCAGAACTGTGAGAACAAATTTCTCTTGTTCTCAGCCACCCAGTTTGTGGTCATTTGTTAGAGCAGCCACAAGAAACTAATATACTTGATTTTGTTCTCTGGTTTCACCTCGTGATGATGCCAATGCATGTCTGTCCTTACAGAGCAATGACTCTCTAGAGTCCTTGAGTTCCGTTTTTGTCTGCTTGGGCTGCCATAACAGAACACTATAGACTGGGTGACTTAAACAATAGACATTTGTTTTTTACAGTTTGGGAATCTGGGAAGTCTAAGATCCAAGTGATCATCAATTAGGTTCCCAGTGAGGATCCTCTTCTGGGCTTGGGGACAACCACCTTGGCAGTATCCTCACACAGCAGGGAGTGGAAGCTCTGTTGTCTCTTTCTTTTTTTTTTATAGAGGCACTAGTATCATGAAGCCCACTCTCCTGACCTCATCAAAGTCTAATTACTTTTCAATGGCCACATCCTACTACCTTCACATTGGGACTGAGGGCTTCAATATATGCAACCAGGGCAAGGGGGTGGGAGTGCACAAACATTCTGTCTATAACAGGTCCTCTATTTCAGCTCAACATACACGGGAACTACATCCACCAAAGCCTTTGATTCTTGGAGCATTCCAAATGGAATTGTTTCTTTCTTTAGGAAATGAATGTTTACCTTACAAGAACCTTGCAAAATGCTTAGGAGATAGCCATGATGGGGAAAGCAGCCCTTGCTTTTTGCTGATTTGGAGGCCACTCTAGGAATTCCCATTGGACACCCTCATCCATATAGACAATTGTAAGAAATCACTGTTCGTTTTCACTGGAATGGATCTTTGCCATAGTTTTTGTTTATTTCTTTTAATCAAGGGGCACATATTGTAGAACCCTCCATAGAAATATTGGGTATTCAGTTCATTATGGATGGAATGAGTAGCATGATATAATAAATGGATAAATATTTATACAAGTAGTGCCTAGGCCGTGGAGAGCATGCTTTTGCAAAATGTCCCTGTGAAAGGCAACTTTGCTGAGATGCTAAAAGGATGGTCTTCAGAGCCCAAGTAAACAGAATTGAAGTCCTGGTCTACTACCCACCCAATGTATAATCATGCATGAATTACTTAAATTCTTTTTGCCACAGTTTCCCTCTCAAGAAAAGGGGGATCATAATAAGAGTCTCTATAATAAGAGTAGCTGCACTGAGAGGACTGAGTGTTAGTATACCTGAAGATCTTTGAAAAGTATCTGGCACAGAAAAACAAAACAAAAAAAAAAAAACCCACGAAAAAACAAAACAAAACAAAATCCTATATATCAGAACTTGTTGCTACTCTCATTATGGGCATTTTATTTAACGCAATCTGTGATTTTAGAAGACCACCTCTATGGGCTCAGTATAGTAGATGTGGAATCATATGGCATTATACCCCCCAAGAATAGAGACAGCTTCATTTTGCCATAAGTAAGTCCTAAGGCTTCTCATTCTTAGCATCTGATCTCTTCGGCTCTCACACTACCTTGAGAAGTTAAAGATTCTTTGAGGGGAAAGATCACCTCTTCTTCATTTGCATCTCTCTTTCAAGTATGGGACCCTGTACCCAACTGCTTTTTAAAGATCGATATCAAAATAAATGGATTGAATAGATTTATTCTTCTTAGAAGATGTTTTTAGTCATTGTTCAGAGAACTTACTGGAGTGTTCTGGGCTTTTTAAAAAGAGTAACCAGGGTGGTGAGTGGTAATGATGGCTGCTTTTGACAGGCACATTCCTTGTCTGTGCACCAAAAATGTGACTTGGGGCTAGTGTAGAAGTACTTTGAAGTGAGACAGAATAGCTTGGAAGCTATGATTAAAGAGGACTTGTTTACAAAATAAACTTCAAGATTATAGGAAAACTTCCTCAGTGACTTTTTTAGGTCTTTGATTCAATGAACCAGATCCTGCTTTTCTCCCATGGGGTGAAGCTGACCTAAACCACAATAGAGAAAGTCTCGCAGATAATCTTGCCAACTCCATGCCAGGGACAATTAGTGGGAAACAAACTGTAGCCTTTAAAGAGCAGGTGGAGGAATGATAAACTAAAACAACATCAGTCTCTGGCCCTATCTCCTTTCTCACTGACCATTCACAATTTTTGCAAACATCTAATTAAAGAGAAGACTTTTTGTTTTTCATCCTGAAGCTATAAATATGACACTATCAATCATAGAGATTGTTGGGGCAGGTGATGAAACAGAAATTTCTAACCAAAGGGGAAGACCTTTGAGTGTCATATAATTTTAAGACTTTTCCTCTCTCACTTTTGTTATTTTTGTGTTTGTTTTTAACATCTAACTGTTTTTTTCCTCAAAATTGGTACTCATCACTGACCTGTGCTCTCTATTCTGGAGAATCAGTAATCCCCAAAGACTGATCTGAGGTAACATTGAAGGCCGTTTTGCTTAGAATTATGTTACCAGCCACTAGCCCACAGCAGGAAACATTATAAGCATTTGACAAATAGTCGTTGAATACATGAAATAAAAGCCATTAGGATTTTGTCCTCAATTGTGACCTATTTTTTTAAATTGTTTCCTTTTCATCTGCCAGATATAAAGACATTTGGATAAAGCTGTGAATAGACATACTTTAAAATTAGCACATGTAAAATTCTTTCTGAAACTGTCTTATACCAGCTTCCTCCATCTGAAATCTTGTCAATCAACAGAAAGATTTCTCTGATTACTCTGTGCACTGCTGTCTCTATCTACTCCACATATTTTTTATTGTACTATTTTCTTGTCTTTATCTGACTTGTTACTATTGAATTTACATGATTATTGCCTGTTTTCATCTCTAGAGCACGAGTCACAAGGTCTGGACGGGTAGGGACCTGGTGTCCCTCATTCACAGATTTACCCCTGATACCTAGCGTAAGGCCAACCTAGACCATAGCTTAATATTTGTTTAAAATGAATTACTAAAAAAAAATTAAAAAATAAAAATAAAAATAAGTAAAATGAATTACTAAATGAAAAAACATTTTTATATTTAATAGAATTCAGAATTAACTTTAAAAAAATTTTTGGACAAGTTTTTGAAGAGATTTTAGTCATCTTGTATCCACGTGGTATCAATCATGATATTTAAGGTATAGGGTCTGGGTGGCTCAGTTAGCTAAGTATCTGACTCTTGATCGGCTCAGGTCATGCATGATCTCTGGGTCATGACACTAAGCCCTATGTTGCGGCTCTGTGCTGGCGGTGGAGCCTCCTTAATATTCTCTCTCTCCCACTCTCTCACCTGCTCACATTGTCTCTGTCACTCTAAATCAATCAATCAATCAATCAATCAATCAATCAATCAATAAAAAGATACAGGGTTATTACAGAACATGAGATATTGTGATTTCATCCCAACTGACCTATTCAATTTTGAATTTTGCTTCAATTAATAAAACTTTGCTCTGTTACATGCATATTGTTACCTAAACTAGTACCATGTGAATTTACATTTATATTAGTTCCACATGAATATAAATATTTGAGATAAACTGCCAGTTACATTTGCCTTAATATTTATTTGCACAAAATTCCTCTATTAGGTGTTATTAGAAGTTCTGGTGTGGTGAAACTGAACTGCTAGAAGTTACACATAAAATCAGGAAGGGAGATAGGAATCACACCAATGTCCTTTTGACTTTTTGGAAGCTTTGTGCATTTTGGCGTATTAATAGACACTGTCGTCCTAAACTATTATTTGTTATTTAAATGTAATAATGTTTATATAAATGAAAGGTTTCCTGAGTCATGCAGATTTAGTTTTTGTAATTTAAAATTTTTCTGGAAGTGAATTGAAAATTTATGATTTTTCATTAATCTTGGGACAAGATGTTTGTAAAATTCACAGCAGGACACAAGTTAAAGTCTTCTTAGTATAAACTGAGGCGGCAGTGGTAGCAAGTTTCTCTTCTTCCCATATAGTTCCACTCTTCTTTTTCCTGCCAAAAAGTTTCCTTTTCCCAAATTATCACCCCATTAGCCACACCCCTTCATGGTATCCTCTTTGCTAAGTAAACATGTTATAGTCACACTGAATATAATGTACAATTTATTACACATTTTAATTGGAGATCATAAAGGTCAATGTTATCCAAAGAACTCTCTGTAGTAATAAAAATGTTTTGATTCAAATTCTTTTTTGCCCAGTGTGGTAGCCAGTACCCATATGTGGCTATTGAGCACTTGAAATGTGGCTGGTTTTATTTAATTTTATTGGTTTATATTTAAATAGACACATGTGGGTAGGGGTGGCCATATTGGACAGCATAGTTTTAGATTATGCATTTGAAATACTCTTCCTGGTTTCCTTTCTCAAACACACAGACGTTAAGTTTCAAAAGGACCAAATACAGTGGCAGTTCTCAGTATTTCTGCAGTTTGTCTGGCTTAGGGAATGAATGATCTACCACCAAGTTACAATCCAAACAATATTTCCCACCTAAGGTTATCCAAGCTCTTCTCTTTATTTTTCACTCTACAGTTCTGGCTGAGTTTAGAACCCAGAGGGTCAAAGGAAAGCTGGTTTCTCAGGATTCCCAGCTGGGAGTGGAAATGATGGTTTGAGTGCCAGATAGCTCATGAAGTAGCCAGGGCTCGTGAGATCCACCGCCAAGTTGACCAGATGAGAAAGGAGAGAGAAGGACAAAAAGAATCAGGGAGAGTAATACTAATAAATGTTTTGTTTAGCTCCAAAACATTTTTTTTCTATATTGATCTGAGGTTCAAACTGGGTAGTAAACTCATTGTATAGCAAATAGATCATTTTGGAGTTTGGGGGTGGGGAATATACATGCATAAAAAATACAATGGGAAATTCAAAGATTTTCAAAGATCTGGGAAAAAAATTTTTTTTTTTTTTTTGCTTCCAGAAGACATAACTGTTATTTTAGTTTCCTGTAAGTCATAGGCTTGGAAGATAACACATTATATCCCACATAATTTTTAAATTGCCTATTTTCTTAAGTATCATTACCTACTTATTGTGCCCCTGAAACCAAAACAGAGATTAAAGTTGTGGATTTCCCATAACTGTAAAAACCATATATATCTAAAAAGATTTAACTCTCCAACGGGGTATGAAATACCTACTCTTTTGGACCATTAGAATTTATTAATCTCTATCATGTTTTAGCAGATATACGGATACACAGCTGTGAGATATGGTTAACAGGTTTGTTGTGCAACAAAGAAACATAGTTGTGAGGGTTGCTGGAGAGGAGGTGGGTGAGAGGAAGGGATAATTGAGCATTAAGGAAGGCACTTGATGTAATGAGCACCGGGTGTTACGTGCAACCGATGAATCACTAAATTCTGCCTTGGAAATTAATAATAAAAAAGAAACATATTTTGTAAGAAAGAAACATCTTCTGAAGCCATTTTCACTTTTTTTTTTTTTTTCTAATCAACACCTTATTTTTCAAGCATATTTTTGGAGTTTGGAACTCCAGGTAATGGAAAAGGAGCTTTCTGCTATCATGTAATATAACGAATCCGTAGGGGGAAATAGAGTGAAATCAGAACCACAGAAACCAGCTTTCTCTGCTCTATCACCCTCCAAAGGAAACAGGTTATATATAATGCATGTGATGGAGTCTTGTGGACCAGAAACAAATAGCATGTGCTATTCGATTTTCACTCAAAAAGTTATACTAGAAATGTCACAAAATGAGCAAAATTGTAACATGCCTAAAACAGAAAGCAAGAAAAGATAAGCGTCTTCAAATAGATATGTATTAATAGAGCTCTCTAGTAGATGTATTAATGAAATGTTCATTGAGAGGAGTTATAAAGGAGTCCCTCAAAGGTCAGTGACCACTTAATTTATCATCCAAATGGAGACACATTGGAGAGCCAAAGTTGGTGCTATTAATAATGAAGTTACAACTTACAGACCAACCAAGACACATGGCTGTCCTGGTGTGAGTCTTTGTCTCTTAATCCATTATTCACCCCTCCAGATACCCCTTTGCTACTCAAATGCCGCCCATATTTTAAGACATCGCTTCATTCCCACTGTCTCGACAATACTTTCATGACCTCTCCAGCCCCCTTCTATTCACCTATCCCTATACTGCAGCAGCATTTGTAATCTGTGCTACACAATTATCTTACATTTATCCTCCACTAATATGTTGGTTCTATTTCTAGAATTACATTATAGATTCCTAAAACCAAGGACTTTGTTCTATTTTTTAAATCTCCCCAAAGGGGGATCCCTGGGTGGCTCAGCGGTTTGGCGCCTGCCTTCAGCCCAGGGCGCAATCCTGGAGTCCCGGGATCGAGTCCCACGTTGGGCTCCCTGCATGGAGCCTGCTTCTCCTTCTGCCTGTCTCTCTCTCTCTCTCTCTCTCTCTCTCTATCATGAATAAATAATAAATAAAATCTTAAAAAAAAAATCTCCCCAAAGCCCAAAACTATCCCCTGGAAATCATTGCTCAAAAATAGCCCTGTCACAGGGAGATCATTGCTTGTTTTCTATACTTTCAAAGCCAAATTCAGGGCTTCCCTTTACCATGTGGTCTTCCCAAATTAAAGCAGAGGTAATATGCACCCTTTCTCTGACTGCAGATATTATGGACCACAATACTCAGTCTTATAGCAATGCTTTATCAGCACAGATCACTCTGTGTGATGTACTATCTTTTGAGCTAGATCAAAGGCTGGTGAGGGTAGGCATTGTCTTATTCCTTTTTTTTTTTTCCTCCAGTGTCCTGCACTGTACTTTTACATGTAGCAGTGCTAGCAAAATGCCTGCTATTGGGTCCCCTACCAATATCAGAGTGGCTCACCACTTTCCATGTCTGCACAGATCATGATTCAGTCATACTAGCAAGGCCACATCCAGGAAAAATGGCACAGGTGTCAGAAATGACCTCTTCTTGAATTGTACAGCTCTGTTAATACATTTTGAATTGTACATCTAGCTCCTGCAGTAAGGGGGAGAAGCTCTGGTCTGAGGCATGTTGGAACAAGCATAAAGTAGAGCCAAAAGGGACAAAAGGAAGCTGGAAGTAGTTCTAGCTAAAGGTACAGGTCTTTTTAACCCCCTGATCTTGCTTTAGCAGAAGGCTACTGGAAATTCATACAGTTTTCCAGTCTGCTTCTGGAGAGGGGGTCTAGATAGAGTAAGCCCAGAGGAAACCTCTAGGGGATCTAGGTGACTCAGGCAAGTGTAGTACAATGTGGTCCTATAGGGTGATCAAGGTGAGACTCCACGAGGGACCAAGAGGAAGACAACTGTATGGACTGAGCTATAGGAGAGATGGGAATCCATACAAGTTGCTGGTTCTGGGTTCCAAGGAAGGAGACAGGGAAGAGCTCGGCTGGGAATCAGGGAAGTAATCAAGCAAAGTTAGGCTCCAGGCAGTGGAATAGGTGTGTGGGCATTGTAGGGGCCAGAGACGAAGGCAGAGTCTTGGACTTCTGAGATGACACTGTGGGAGAGGGGAGAGAGTAAGCAAAGATGCCACCAGCATCACAGGGCAGACCTCATCACTGTACATCAGATCATGAGGAGGATTTATCCTGGTATATGCATCCAAGCTGTCATGCAGCTAGAGCTGCTGGGGCTCTTCTGAACCTGTAATGATGGTTGTGGAAACCGGAATGGGCCTGGACACAGAGATGGAACCCATAACCACCCCACCCCTGCTAAGAGACACTAAGAGACAAAATGAGACAGGAATGGAGAAGGCCACACATAGAAGGTGAGCAGAGAGTAGCCTTTCCCTGCATGCATTCTTTAGGATGCTGATCTAAGAAAGGATGAAGTGGTCAGGTAAGTCTCAGAAAAGCTGAACTACACAAAATTTGCAAGATTCTTTACCAGGTCCTGGCAGATACAGTGTCAATCTCCAGCCATGACTCTTTTATGCAGTGAAATGCTCAGAAGCTTTTGATCCACTAGAGTCTGTGCAGAAAGACTTCCTCAGGCTCAGCAGGGCTGTAGGAATGAAGAAGACAGTGTGGTGACACGCTCAGCACATTCCTAGTCCCCATACATGGCCTCAACAGCTAGCTTGGTAAAATCTTTGGCAATACATGCGCAATCACTAATGGTTTATTTGCCTTAGACTCAGCTTATGGGACAGCTAATGAAGAGGTGGCTTGGGAAAGAATAAAACCATGAAACATCTGCTAAGAGTTACACAATTAATTAATTTATTTATCTTCCTATTCATTCCGGTCGCTTACAGTTCTTCCTTTATTCCTCTGCACCTCTGTGGAACACAGTGTCAGATTGAAGTTTCATCCAGAAAAGAGGAGAAAAAAGTGAGATAATGCCAATGAGGACCTAAGTTTTATCAATTTTTTCTGCTAGTTAGTTACATTGGGGGGTGGGGGCTGTTTCATGTGGGTTCCCTCCAATGTCATTCTGTGGTTACTTCTCAACAAGTTCTTCTATCAGTTGTGTGAGAGGGTGTGTAACACAGCACAAAGAGGCAGCAGGCAGGTTGTATGGATGTGGCTTTGTACACAACTCTATCACTTATGACTTTGGGACCTTGAGCTGGTGCACTGGGCAGTTTTGTGCTGGGCCCCTGCAACCCCCAAGACACACCCAACTGATGTGGGCCCCTGTGACTGATGAGGGCTTCCTGGAAATCACCCTCCAGCAGAGGGTGTTGCTTTGCCCTGTGTGATGCCCCCTTACTGGAGTCCTTCCCATCCGGACTGGTCAAAAGGTACAGAAGCCTAGATCCATTTCAGTTGGAGACAGCTCTAAAGGTCCAGCCCCGCCCAGAGTTTCCTGTGACATCAGCAGAGGACAATGGTAGCACTGCATTTGCATCACAGATTAACATCTCCCCTTGTTCATACCTGCCCTCCTCACTCTCCCTCGCTTCCAGGTCTTAGTGCTGAGAGAACTCTCCAAAATACTTTCTGCAACCAATCTTTCTATCTTGGAGTCTGTTTCCAAGAGAACTGGTCCACAAGAGCTGGTTCATCATCTGTGAGTCTCAGGTCCCTCATCTGTAATAGAAGAGAAGAATAGAATAGAATAGAATAGAATAGAATAGAATAGAATAGAATAGAGAACTCCAAATGACCGAAATAATGGGAAAATTAATTAATTAATTAATTGTGTAACTCCTGGCAGATGTTTCATGGTTTTATTCTTTTCCAAGCCAACTCTTCATTAGCTCAATTGCATGAGGATTACTAAGGTGCCAGGCTCTTTTCTAAGCACTTTTCCAGAATTATTTTAATTTCTAACAAAATCTTATGATGCAGTATTATCCTCCCCTTTTACACAGAAGAGGAAACTGAGGAACAGAAATTATCTAACTTGAAAACTGTCACAAACCTAGTAGGTAGGAGTCCGGGGGTCAGCCACTATGTCTCCAAAAATTATACTCTTAACTCTTAAGCTTCATTATGTTTCCCCACAGAGCAATGGTTAAAATTAATTGAGAATATATAGCATGTGTCCATCACAGTACTGGGAAATGGTAGTTAATCAATAAATGTTTTATTTCTTTCAGTCTTCATATACATTTAAGTGTCACAGGTGTCCTAACTGTGGGAAATGAACAAGGGACAGTGGAAAGGGAGGTGGGCAGGGAGTTGGGGTGACTGGGTGATGGGCACTGAGGAGGGCACTTGGCGGGATGAGCACTGAGTGTTATGCTAAATGTTGGCAAATTGAACTTCAATAAAATAATTTAAAAAAAAATAAATGAATAGTGACATAAAAAAAAGTGTCCCAGGTGTCATGAGGATGGCAGGAGCCCACGGGATGATGTGATGTGTGTGGGAAGTCTGAACACAGACTACCAAGTAACTAGTACTGATTTTCCGAGGGTGCCACATGGCCCAGTGGGGGAGAGTCAGATTACCTTCTTTAGAGCTTAGATTCTCTGCCTGCTACTTCAATCTTCTGAGCTTCAGTTTCTCATCTATTATAAAGGAAATAATAATATTATCTATCTTATAGGATTGTTGTGAAGATCAAATTAATTAATGTATTTAGCATATTGTCTGACATAGTACAAACTGAATAAAAGTTATTATTTTAACCATCAGTATAACTAGCATTACTTATTGTAGATATTTTTTTTTTCAGTTAGGGTTAGGTTTGTGTTCATACAACTTTTTTTTCTAAATATTGTATTTATTTATTCATGAGGAATACAGAGAGAGGCAGAGACACAGGCAGAGGGAGAAGCAGACTCCCTGTGGGGATCCTGATGCGAGACTCAATCCCAGGACCCCAGGATCATGGCCTGAGCCAAAGGCAAGTGCTCAACCACTGAGCCATCCAGGTGCCCTTCATACAATTTTAAAAAATGAAATGGTCCTCTTAAATAAGATAAATTTTATTTCTCCCACTTATAAAAGAAGCCCAGAGGTGGGTTACCTAATGTTAGTATAGCCTGGATACCTTCTAACACCATGGACAACCAGCTTGTTTTTGCTTCATGGTCCAAAAATGCCTGTCAGAGCTCCAGCTATCACATTTACATTCCAAACCATAGGATGGAAAAAGGAGTAAGAAAGGAATTGTTCCTCTGTTTGAAAACTCACCCATCAAAAATATTACCCCTATATCTTATGGCTATAAATTGATCAAATGCCACATCTAGCATGTATGGAATGCTGAGCTGTGTGGATTTTCATTTCAAGCAACGATGGTTCAACCAATGTCAGGACTCTGTTAGGGAGGAAGTAAAATAGGCCTAGGTCCTAGAAGGCATTGAACATTTTCCACCACAGGGGATGAGCCCTCCAGGCACCTGTTTAAAAATAAGCTATAGCTTATTTTCTGTTTTCTGGTTGCAGTTGCAGGAAAAGACAAATTGTTACTTTAGGTATTGCAAATATCCGATGTCAGTTAACTTAAAGGTGGAGAGTTTTAATTCTAAGCTTAAACATTTTACCCATGTTTGTATGTACTTTTATTTCTGACAATTCTAATTTGTACAGCAAAGCCTGCAGGGAGAAATATCTTATAAGAGCATGAGGTAAAAAACAATAACCCATGCTAATTCTTGCAAGTGTCTCATAAATAAAACATGAAGCAAAAGGAAATTAAATATTGATTAAAGAAATCCAAAGCTTAGGACATTTGAGTTTGTTATATACATTGTCATGAGGTTCATTGGAAGCCAACCATTTGGAAAATAGATAAATAGGACCTTTGAGTATCAGGACTAGCCCTTATGGCATCCAATAGTAAGAGATCAGGGATGAGTGATTGTCAGCAACATTTTCATTACATACAAAGAAATAGTGACCTTGAAATCATATAGGAAATTTACAATTAAAAAAAATCCCTAGTCTACTTATTCAATTTACTCTCCTGCTCCTATCAATACACATATTTCAAAACACAAAGATTTTAACCAAGAGGAAAACAGTGTGCAAAGGCCCTCAAATCAAACTCTGGATTTCTAATAGGAAGAAATCACCACATGAAAAGGAACATGTCACTGTCATGGGAGGAATTGAACAGCTTCTCCCATCCTAAGAATGTGTTAGAGAGAAACCACCCACAGTTTTCCATCGTTTTTTTAACCTGACTTCACCATGAAGCCAGCCAGTGAAAATATAAAATTACGGGAACGTGATTTTCAGCTACACCACAAACCTGGAGAAATCCATGTTATTCTAAAAGTATTATCTCATTATAGGCAAGGATTAGCTAACAGGAAACAGCCAAATTATCTTGGTCTGTGGTTGAAGAGGATCTAAGATCGACAGGGATGCCGTTTACAAATTTCACATTCAGGGAAGTATCCAACTAACTGTCTTCTGGGTCACTCCATTGGAATCCAAAGAAAACAGTCTTAGCAGAGAAATCACCATGAACCACAGTTGCAGACTTTTCAAATTAAAAAAGAATAAAATAAAAACTGGGAAGAACAAAGATGAGTGATTGATTTACTGCGATTTACTGAGGAGTTGTAGGCGTTAACTCTACGGTAAAGTGAATTTTGGGTTAAGAGACCAAACAATGAGAGTGCAGTGCCCCCGATGTCTTTATGTGTTTTTGTGACTGAGTTGAACAAAGAGTGGTTGGCCGTGAGTTTACAACCCTTTCCTTGGTTCATAAGGCAATCAGCTGAAGAAAAGGCAACTTGTTTTTCTGACATCGTAATGTACGGATAGCTTCTACTCGTTTTAACTTCAGTTGAAATTTAATGTGTAGGAAAAAGCAGAATAATAGTCTAGTACCTCTTCCAATTTAAAAAAAAAAATGTTATAAAAAAAATTCTAAGCCAAAAACATGCCAAGATGCAAATGTTTCCTTTTTTTCTTCTCTCTCGTCTCTGTCTCTGTTTCTCTCTCTCTCTCTCTCTCTCTCTCTCTCTCACACACACACACACACACACACACACACATAGCACAGTCCGAAGTAAAAGTGAATATAGAGTAAAGCCCAGTTTTCAGAATATTGGAACATAAAAAGAAAACTCTAGGTTGGAATTCAAGCACTCGCCAATGTTACCTAAGCTCCTTGCCTGTTAGCTTCTTCAACTGATAAATGAGCATAATCACAGCTATTTCAGAGCAATCTTGGAAAATAAAGAACACGAGTTTTGTGGTCAGAAAGGCTCCACAGGTCAGAAAGAGACGGGCTGGTGTCTCTTGGCCTCATTCTCACATCTGCTTCCTGGGATGGTATGAGAGGAGCCTCTACACGAGTTCTGGCACACAACGGCTAGCCCTCCCCTCTGCTTGGTCTATTGCTGCAACGTTGACATTTCTAATGCCACATCGAAACCGATAGCTTCCTTGAAAGGATATTCTTTTCTTTTCTTTTTAAATTATTATTTATTTATTTATTTGAGAGAGAGAGGGAGCAGGAGCAGGAGGGAGGGGCAGACTCCTCACTGAGCAGGAGCTCCATCCAGGGACCCTGGAGTCATGACTGGGCTCAAGGCAGACCCTTAACCCACTGAGCCACCCAGACACCCCTGGAGGGATATTCTTGTAGAAATCCAGCATTAGCAGACTTAGATGCTGAGCACCTCACAATCCTCATGACATTTTCTCCATCTGCTCAGTTACAGAGCTCTCCACCCATGTGCCTCTGCCAAAGCTCCTGATCCCCTGCCCTGGTTTCCCTTCTCCTGGCCCCGGATTTCAGGCTGAACACCCAGGCCCTTCGTTATGGGTAGTGGTCCCATATTTCTGTTAAAGAAGATGCTCAGGGATGGCAAGCGTCTTCCAAGAAATAATTTATATTGAAGCTAGAGTTGTCACTTGGCTGTACAAGATTTTCTTCTTTGCTCTGCACTGTCCCATGCCTTGCTCTTAGCACTCCTGGTGCCTGTTTACTAAATGCCAGGAGCTACACTCACCCCAAAATCTAGGGACCACAGAAAATGCTTACCTACCCCCACTCCCAAATGTCTACAGAGCATGGAGTAAACTCCACCCCAAGTTAAGACTGTGGCTCCAACTCTTAGCCCTTGAGAAACAGCACTATTTTGGAACCTACTCTAGAAAGAGCAACCCTGGTGCCCATGATCAGCAGAAGTTGAAGCTTGCCAAATTTTTCAAGCAACTCCTTCTCCAATTCATCCTCAATATCTCCCCCTAGGTTGATTAAATATTTCATAAGTATTGTCAGAACACATATAGATCAGGTGGACATTTTTTCCTCTTATTCTTTATACATTCTGCGTCTTCCTTCATAAATCTTTTTCTACATTGTGTTGAAAGGTAAAGTGAGGCACATTAAAATTTTCAACAGTTTCTCAGAGTATACATCAATTTGAAAAGGGCAGTGCCAAACCAACAATGGTTAAAAGTGATCCACCAAAAGGAGCTGTGGAGAGGTTTTCATAGAGAAGACATGAAAGCAAAACAGGAAGTCATTTGATTGGCTTAAACACTTGCTTTATTTGGGAAAGACTAGTCAGTGGCTATAATTAGTGGTTCTTAGGTTTCATTTTCTCAGGTTCAAGTGTGTTAAGTCTGGCCTTGGTTTTGGTCTTCCTGTGTTGGCTCTCAAGGATTTAGAGCCCCTCAGTCTGAAGGCCTTGTTTAATTACTTCAACAATCATTATCTCTAGCAAAACAACAACAACAACAAATTGTCTTTATTTTCTTCTGTCATTTAAAAATTCTGTTTTTCATACTTAGGCCATTAATTAATCTGTCTTGAATTTACATGTCAGTGTGGGGTGGGAATCACATTTTATTTCAATGAAGACAGAGTTGAGGGGCACTACACACTGAAGATTTCTGTTCCCACAGTGTATCCAAACCTATTCTCCAAGATGATGGTATTTGGAGGTGGAGCATTTGGCAGGTGCTTAGGTGAGGGTGGAGCCCTCATGAATGAGATTAGTGACCTTATAACAGAAGCCCATGTGAGGACACAGCAAGAAGACAGTTGTCTACTAACCAGAAGGGGGAACCTCATCAGACATCGGATCTGCTGATGCTTTGATCTTGGATTCCCCACCTTCCAGCACTATCAGAAATAAATTTCTGTTCTTTAAAAACCACCCAGTCTGGGGTGACCCAGTTGAACATCAGACTCTGGATTTTGGCTCAGGTCACGATCTCAGGGTCATGAGACTAAATCGGCATCAAGCTTCACACTCAGCAGGGAGTCTGCTATCTCCCTCCCCCTCTGCCCCTGCTCACACACTCTCTCTCAAATAAATAAATAAAATCTTAAAACTGACACCCAGTTTATGGTATTTTTGTTTATGCAGATTAAGAGAATGGGTTTTTTTTAAAGGTTTTCTATATCATTTTTTAGTTATTTAGAGTAAAATATTTTTCTCTCATATTTCTCCATATCATCAAGGTTTCATATTTATTGTATAAGTTCATGGTGCTCTGTATCCATATATCATTATTCCCACTTGTTTCTGAGCCTCCTCTTGGTACTGAACCAATATGGACAAAAGATGGCCTATTTGATGAATCTCTAGTATCTATTGGGTTTCTTTGTTTTCTATTCCATTGGTGAGGTATTTTTTTAACTCTTCCTTTTGTCCCACTTTCTTTGCATTTAGTCTGTGTTCTTTTTCTAACTTCTTAAAGGTAATTTTCAAACTTTTTTCAATCATACAGATTTAATTGGTATTATGTCCTATAAGCACTGTTCTTTACTATCTCTTCCCTTCTGAAAAGGTAGTTCAATGTTACTCAGCTCTTATTACTTTATAATTAATATATTATTCACATTAATTATTTTAGATTGCTTAAAAGTTTTTTTTATTTTAAAGTGTATTTTTGGGTTATTTTATTACTGGTATCTAATGTTACTTTTTCTTTCAGAGGCTGTGCTCATATTTAGTACTTCTTTTGAAGAACGTTATAATACAATTAATTTTTAGAAATGTGCCATGTTTCTTTGAAAATAATATGTATTACTTAATTTTCCCTAATTTTCTAATGAGCTTATTGTGTGTATGTGTGTGTACTAGGTCAAGCTTATTAAGATTTGTTCAAATCTTTTTTATTTTCATTAATTCTTTATCTAATAGGTCTGTCAGTTTCTGAGAGAAATGTTTTTAAAATCTCTAATATTATCTAATACAATTATGAATTTGCCTATTTCATCTTCTAGTTAATTATTGTTTTATATATTTTGCTCTATATTGCTGGGGAGAATAGAGTTTAGGATTGCTATAATTTCCTGGTAAGTTGTTTCTTTTATTTTATATATTGATCCTTTTTGTCCCTCTACACTGAACATTTTAGAAGGATGCTTTCTCTCTCTCTCTTTTTTTTCTTTTTGAGATTTATTTATTTATTTGAGAGAGAGGGAGAGAGTGTGAGCACAAGTGGGGAAAGGGGCAGAGGGAGAAGCCGACTCCCCACTGAGCAGAGATTGCAGGCTGGGGCTCGATTCCAGGACCCCAAGAACATGGCCTGATCCAAAGGCAGACACTTAACCAACTGAGCCATCCAGGCACCTTGAAGGATGCTCTTTCTGATAGCAATTGCTGTGACAATTTGCTTTTGGTTAGGATATACATGATACAGTTTACATTTTCCTGCTGTTTTTGCTTTTTGATTTTATAATTAAATTACTTTCTAGCCCCACTGAAGATGACAAAAATTATTGCCTTTCTACTTGTCAGTTTTTTACATGTAAGTCAGTCTTTTTCTTTGGTAATTTTAAGGACTATTTTCCTTTGGATTTAGGGTTTTACTATGACAGTATGCTACGGTCTTATTTTATATATTCAAAACTTGCTATGCCTCTGTGTTCTAAGTAAACAAGTCTTTCATTGATTCTAAACATTCTTGTACCATATATTTCTAAATTTAGCTTTTCCCTCATGCTCTCTCTTCCTGTGGCTATTCTTTTGGATGCTAGGTTCAAGTCTTTTTAATTGTCTTTTTTTTTTTTTTTTTCTCTGACCTCCTCCCCTTTCAGGGTCACAGATACTTAGACCAGACAAGTCTTGATCTGTCTAAACTTGTCCTCTGAAATTTTGATTTAATTACTTTCTTTTTCATTTGCTTGAGGTCTATTTAGTTCTTCTTCTTCTTCTTTTTTTTTAAGATTTCATTGTTAAGTAATCTCTACACTGAACATGGGGCTCAAACTCACAACACTGAGATCAAGACCCACATGTTCTACCAATTGAATCAGTCAGGTACCCCATTTTGTTTCAAAATTTTGATGTTTTCTATTCCTTATTTACATTTTCAATAACTTTTAGCACTTTATTTTATAAATCTTTCATGAGCTTTTATCATCTTTACACTTTACAGTCCTTCTATATGTTTTGACTGCTAGCTTTTGCTCATGTGGATAATTGCACTGTCATTTGTGCTCATAAAACTATTTTAGGAGTAACTAACTTATCCATGGCAGCCTCACACAATCAGGATTGTGCAATTATCTCTAACAAATGGTATTGTGCTTGTTTCTGAGGAACATTCATGGATTTCAGTGATCCAAAACATGCTTGACAATTCCTAAGGCCCTTAATGTAAATTTAATCTCCATGGCAACTCGTGGTGCAGGCTTAGCTGCTCAGTAGGAGCTGTCCTTCTGACATTCTATTTCAAGAAGAGCTCCCAGTTCTAGCTCCTTACCTTCCTCAAGCTCAAGATTATTTCTTTTCTCCTTTCATATGGGTTAAAATTTCAGGACCCAGCAGTAAGAGACTCTAATATTCCAATCCCTCGATAAATCACCTCATATCAACCAACTCATGAAATTATACTATCTTCTTCATTCGTGTTAGAGTCACCAAAGCCATTTTTCCTGTCTTTTCCCATATTTTCATGTGCTTTTTTAGTTTTGCCTCTGCCAATATCACCATTTTGTCCAAACTGGGTCTTGCTATTCAATCTTTATACTACAGTTCTTTATTTCTGTCTACTGTGCATGGCACAGTAAATATCAGATGAATGTTATCCTTATAACTTGGGGGAGGAGATAGATGCGCCCTGAATTGTGATACGTTGGTGAAGCTTTGTGGGAAGGACTAAGACAGCACATAGAAAGACATCATTAGTTGGCTTGAAAGGATGAGTGAGAGCTTCACCAAAGAGATAGATTTGAGATGACCTCTTCTGGGTGATAGGGAGCCGCAGGGTAGGAAAAAACAAGAGGAGAGGATTTTCTAAGGGAGTTGAATTTGTAGCCTCAGGATGCAGTTTCAGCCTAGAAGTGATAGTTGAAGCCATAGGAACAAAGACCAAAGGGTTGCAGAACTTGCAAAACAAAATAAGACTTGAGAATGTGAGTGTTCTCAATCAAGAAAATCAAGGAACTGGAGTGAAAAGCAGAACTCTGTGCAAAGATTTCAAGTTGTAGGATAAAAAGCAGTGGCATGGGATGTGGGACTTTGCGATGGCAAAGTTGAACAAATACTATCAAAGAACCTGATATTCTGTGGTGGAACAAAACCTCCGTTGAGCATGAAACTGTTTCTTTTTTTAAAGAAAGTATAAGCAGAAAAGATCTTTGCGGGCCTCAAATGAAATGAACTTTCCTTTAAGCAAGAACCACTTTTCATCTTCTATTGTCAATATGTTTTGTTTGACCTTCTTATAACACTAGTTGTGATTAACTAAGTTAATGCTTCTTGAGATCTTGTGGCTAAAGAATAAAATAAATTATAACTAAAACATAAAGACTGTTTATTATATGTTCCATTACTGAAGTCTTCTATAATGTGCCTTTTATTATTATTTTTTTTAGAATTGCACTTACCTTTATTTCATGGCACACAAGTCTTTTCATGACATTCCATCATCATCCAAAATGTCACTGTGGGCAGTTGACCCTGGAAGGAAGAAACTAAATATTTATTTACTGAAACAAGAAAATGTCTGCCAGGTCCCTGAAAAATCCTAATCTTCTATCTTATCTTCAGAAGTCCATGGGCTTCTATTATAATATATTCTCCTTGATTCCCTGAAGGTTTACTATCTGTCCAAAAGTTCCTCATTCTAAGTCCCAAAAGGGAATTTTGCTTTTTAACTGTCTGCACTATACTAAAAATTAATTCAAGGAATTGACCACTGTGCCCTCAAGAATTGAGTAATAAACCCTCTTGTATCCATTAAGGCTCTCTGAGAGTAAGAGTTCCCCCAAAGCACCAAAGGGCAATTATTGTAAATCTGCCTAGACAGAGCTTTCAGCATAGAGAAAATTTAATTCTCAAAGCTTACTCAGAAAAGAAAAATAGCCTTACTGAGAAGAATAGCCTTTCTGAGAGTTGCAGCCCAATGGAGAGCACCCACATTATAATACCTTTCATCTAATAATGGAGCACTGTGTTTGAAGCAAGATTCAGAAAACATTTTGTTTATAGTCTCCCTGGAGCAGTGCTTAACACACAGAAGGTACTAGAGAAATATTTATTGTCTGGATGAAAACATGAAAAATTGAGTGATTTAAAAACCATCTAGTCCAATGGTTAATAACTAGATTTAAAGATGAAGATATGGAAGTCCAGAGACTTTTAGGGGTAGCTCTAAGATGACTGTATCAGGCTAATCATTACCTCAATGTGTTACTTTTTTTTAAGATTTATTTATTTAATAAATATAATGGGGAGGAGGGGCAGAGGGAGAGAGAGAATCTCAAGCAGACTCCATGCTGAGTGCTGAGTGCAGACCCCAATGCGGGGCTTGATCTCAAGACCCTGAGATCCTGACTTGAGCTGAAACCAAGAGTCAGATACTTAACCAACTGAGTCACCAGTTACCCCTTAGAGAAATCTGGCATGACTATCTTCTTTCCTGGGACACCTACATTTGCTTGCCATTAGTCATTGCACATAGAATCTTCCCACTGAACTAGCTGACTCTTTAAGTTTATGCAGCTCATTCAACTATCGATGGCAATTTTGTACTAACCAGTGGTTCTAAATTCTTCTGTTTCCCATGCACTTGAAGGTCATAATACTCTTGCATCCCTTTCTTCAGTAACTCTTGAGCAAGGATTGTCAGGTCTAAGATAATCCTGGGGTAATGAAGAGGAGGGGTAAAAGCCATTTGAAAGAATCTCATAGTTGATTCTAATGCCCACTAAAATTTTACTTGGATTATTATTCTGAATTAAGAATTAGCATGTGCTCTTAATATTTACAGGGATTCTCTTCCTTTTGTCTAATCCTTCTTCAATGTCCTGTTTAAATTATGCCATTTGTGAAGTCATTTCTGATTCTTATCTCTAAAATTATTGTATCAATTAGTGCTCAACAGCACTTTGGTTAAAACTCTGTATAACATAAGCTATATTAGAACTTTTCAGGATGCCTGGGTGGCTCAGTGGTTTAGTGCTTGCCTTTGGCCCAGGGCGTGATCCCAGAGTCCTGGGATCAAGTCCCACGTCGGACTCCCTGCATGGAGCCTGCTTCTCCCTCTGCCTGTGTCTCTGCCTCTCTCTCTCTGTGTCTCTCATGAATAAATGAATAAAAATCTTTAAAAAAAAAAAGAAAATAACTTTTTTGCTTATGTGTTGGTATAGACTGAGAGTATGTATCCTTTCTAAAATTCAAATGTGGAGACCTAATTCCCAATGTGATAGTAATTGGAGATGGACCCTTTAGAAGGTCATTAAGTCATGAGGCCTCTGCTCTTATGAAACAGGCCCAGAGAGTTCCTTCGCCCCTACCTCTGTTTAAGGACACAGTGAGAAGGAGTTGTCTATGAACCAGGAAGTGAAACCTCACCAGATACTGAATCTACCAGTGCCTTGATGTTGGCTTCCCTGAGGACTGTGAGTCATACATTATGCTTTTTATAAGCAGCATGAACTGAGAAATGTGCACACTTCTGTGTGAGCTCCAACAGAAGCCTTACCTTACATACCTTTATATCATCAGCTTTTAGCAAATTGTCTGGCCTGGGATAACCTGTCAACAAGTATTTATAGGAGAAAGATAAGCAGGCAGGTAGGCACACATCAATGTCCTGGTACTGAGGTTGAGAACTCTTGCACATACTTTATGGTCTGTAGACATAGGCAAGGATAACTGGAAGAAAGATTTTTCTTAATCTAGTTGTCAAGAACCTTGTGTTTTGCTAAACCTAAATATTTGCACATCTTTGCATGTTTTATTTTATTTTAGTCTTTGTGTGTTTTAATTTAAAGCAATACATTTTACAAAAGTAAGACAACTTTGAATTACAATAATGAAAGACACTTTGGATAAGTTATATATATTTTTATGATCAAAAGCATCCAGCATATGATGTTATTTGGTAAAGGAATGCAGTTTCAGGATTTTACTTTAAAAATTCAAGATCTGGGAATGTTTTAAAAATGGTATTTCAGAACAACAAAAACCCTCCACAAACATAGAATTGCTGGCACTTTTCTCCCCCCACCATGTAAGAACTCTGCAAATTTGTTTGTATTGATTCAAGTCTGCAAAGCAAACACATTTATTTAGATTGATTCGTGAAACTGGCTGTAGTAATGGAATACTGTACTACTTGTTTCAGGATTGGGCCCTGAAAATCAATTACAGAGCACTGAGGCCATTATTTTCGCCTTGTAAACAAAGGTTCTTTAAATTCCAGGACATGTCTGCCACGTTAGAGATGAGGGACCAAGCATTTCATTTCAAGAGGGTATAACGCATTTGCCTGTTTAGATGAGCTGAACGCCATGAAATTGATATTGGCTCATTCTGCGTCTTCCAGTTATGCTCAAATGAATACATCATTTTTGGAGAAAAACAACACAAGTCCTGTGTTTACAATGGCACTAACTTGCATGCCAGTTCTTAAAATGAGAGTTTTACTAAAGTCGTTTCAAAGAAAACCGAAACTCTATGAAATATCTTAGTTTAAATGGTTGAGAACTAGAAAGGATCCTGCCCTTGGTGAGTACCACTTGGCTACAATTAAAGAATGTTATGGTCTTGTGGAATTTCCGGTTTTGGTCATTTAGAGTCTGACCAACCTTCCATCACACTGGTTTCAGTAGTACTTACTAGATTCTTTCAAAACAGAGTTGTTCTTTTTCTGGAAAGATCACTTACAATTATATCCAAGAAACAATGCTTAGCGTTTATTTTTAAAAAGAAGAGGAAGTTTAGGTCAAGATTAAAGCTACAACCACCACAGAGTCTCCACCCAAAAAGGCTCTTAAATCTAAGTTCTAGGTGTTTTGTTTGTTTGTTTGTTTGTGTTAAATATACTTCCACAGAGGATGATTTGGAATCCTTGGTTTCTTCCTCTACAAAGAATGAAGGGAACTTCATGGCAAATTTAGGCTGAAAACCCAAACATTAAAAAAAAAAAAAAAGAAAACCCAAACATTAACTCTTCACTATCTTTGGGGGAAATACACCATGGGAATAATGATTTTTTTAAATTAGGCTTAAACATTCTTAAAAACTCTCACTGATTACATGTTTGGAAAAAGGATTGTTGGTAAGCCGTGGTGTCTCTACATACTAGAGTTAACTCCCAAAGGACTAATGTTGGTAATGAGAATTATTGTTTTTTTTTTTGGTTTTTTTTGTTTTTTTTGAGAAAACTTTCTAAGGGTACCCCACTACATTCACATGCACAAAGCTTGCAATTTCAAAAACATTCTGGCTGTGGTTTTCCATTTAATCTTGACACTGACCTTACAACATAGATAGGCAGGATTTACACCCCTCAGAGAAGCCTCTGAATCTCCTTTTGTCATTTGTAAGGTGATAATAATAAATAACATTTGACATGCCTAACCCTTCGTATAGTGGAGAATAAAATGATCTTGTCTATCTCTTATGACAGACACCAAAAAAATTAAATTAGAAACTAATGTATATTTTATTGTGCTAAAGATAAAGAGAGAATTGGGGATATCAATTTTAAAAGACAGAAGCAATATATTCAGAACTAATAAGGAAAT
Source organism: Canis lupus baileyi (assembly GCF_048164855.1). Taxonomy (NCBI): domain Eukaryota; kingdom Metazoa; phylum Chordata; class Mammalia; order Carnivora; family Canidae; genus Canis; species Canis lupus. Next base: position 40,616,076 of record NC_132861.1, on the reverse strand, counting down.
TGAGTCAAATTATTCACAAACTATATATATGCACAGACATACAAATACATCAAAATCTTTGTGAGACACACACAGACAGGGCCTCATCCTGCTTCTCTTCATGTTTCAGTCTGGGGAAATTTAAAATATTTGCTTCATGCTTACCATTGCATCGTTAGTCCTTGGAGAAATTGTTGAATAACTGATTAAAGAAATGAATATATCAATCTATCTAAAAGAAGGATCAAGCAGATCTAGGAAAAGACCATATGCTGAACTAAATGCAAGCTCGACAAAACTGAAAGGATTAAAATCATGCAGAGTATCTTCTCTGATCCCAACAGACGTTAGCTTAGAAATAAAACAAACAAAAAAGCTAGCAAATAATCAAATATTTGGAAATTAGGTAACACATTTTTTATCAACTCATGGGAAGAAAAGGAAATTAAAATAGAAATCAGAAATGTTTTGAACTAAATAGTAATGAAAATACAACCTATCAAAACTTGTGAGATGGAGCTAATGGTTTAATGAAAGCTTAGAGCCTTAAATGCACATTTGAAAAGAAGAAAGGCTGAAAATGGATTATCTAAGAATCCATACCAAGAAATAAGAAAAAAGAAAAATAGTAAGAAGATGCCTGTATCTGGTATATATAAAGAACATTAGAGTCATTTAGGACAAGAGAAACATACCAAAAAAAAATTTTGTTAGGGACACCTGGGTGGTCAGTGGTTGAGATCTGCCTTCAGCTCTGGTCATGATCCCATGGTCCTGGATCTCGTCCCACATCAGGCTTCCTGCAGGGAGTCTGACTGTGTCTCTGCCTCTCCCTCTGTGTCTCTCATGAATAAATAAATAAAATCTTGGGGATCCCTGGGTGGCTCAGCGGTTTAGCACCTGCCTTTGTCCCAGGGCCTGATCCTGGAGACCGGGGATTGAGTCCCACGTCGGGCTTCCTGCATGGAGCCTGCTTCTCCCTCTGCCTGTGTCTCTGCCTCTCTCTCTCTCCCTCTCTCTCTCTCTCTCTGTGTCTCTCATGAATAAATAAAACCTTTAAATAAATAAATAAATAAATAAATAAATAATAAATAAATAAAATCTTTAAAAATATATTTTTAAAGATAAATAAGCACTTAGTCAAAGAGCATAGCTACATTGCCCAGAAATGTGTGAAAAGGTTTCAAACTGATCAGAGATTTGGGAGATGAAAAATGAGGCCATAATGAGAAACTGACATACGAGCACCAGAATAAAACTATGATTAAAACACTGATAATAACAAGTGTTCATGAGGATATGGACGAACTGGAACCCTCGCAGATTGCTGGTAAGAGAAAAATTTACACAGTCACTTTAGATAAGTATTTGGTAGTAACTTCTACTAGAGAATCTTTGCCCACCTTTCCAAGGCAGGGTAGAAAGGCAGGGATTCCCAAATATTCCCACATTGTAGCATACAGAAAATAACGTCTGCTTGGCACACTAAGAGAAAACGAGGAGGCTTTTATGGCATGACATCATCAAATGCGTTACCAGTGAACCACCTAGTCACACTGAGGACTGATGTGCTCTTTTCTTTTACTTTTTTTAAAGATTTTATTTATTTATTTGTTTGTTTGTTTATTTGTTTATTTTTTTATTTTTTTATTCATGAGAGACACACAGAGAGAGGCAGAGACACAGGCAGAGGGAGAAGCAGGCTCCCTGAGGGTGGCCTGATCCAGGACTCGATACCAAGACCTGAGGATCACGACCTGAGCCAAAGACAGACACTCAACCACTGAGCCACCCAGGTGCCCCTGATGTGTTCAATACATGGGATGTTTTTATCTATGCATATGGCGTGTTAGATTTGCACTTTGGGGGAAGCTCAGTGTTTGGTGTCTAAATTATAGCAAGAGGAAAAAGAAAATCCCTATAAATATTTCTGTTTTCTCGAGGTTTTAAATTATTTACCTAATAAATACTAAATTTACCTAATAAATACTAAATGGGTGTGGTCTTTTAGAATAGGGAGCATTTCTGAAAGATGGGAATATAGGAAAAGAGGTCATAGAAGTATTAAGACTTGAGTTATCTATCATTTTGAAAATTGCACAGAAGACAATCCACTGAAATCTACACTGTCAGACTGGCTCTCAGCATTCTGTAATCTGTTTCAAATTCTTGGTGATATAAGGTAGGACATAAATTCGTATTTTAAAAAGATAGCTTTGGTTTCTGTTTCCAGGTAAGTGGTGTAGATATGCTTTTCCACTAAGTATAGCAATAAACCCTGGACGTTATGGACAGAGTAAGGAGAAGAAGACTCTAAAAGAAGAGAAACAGATTTTCTAGAGACTTTTGGACCAGAGAAACAACATGGCAGCAAGTTCCCTGGATTTTCTTTTAGTTCAATCCAAATGGAACATGAACAAATGACCTGAGGAGATATTTCACTGAGGAGCACATACGAATGGAAAGTAAGCTCATGAAAAGTTATCCAACATCATTAGTCACTGGAAAAATACAAATGAAAACTAAAATGATCTATCAGAATCACTAAAAAAAAATTAGTGCTAAAACCAAATGATGGTGAGGATATGAAGAAGCTTCACTTCTAATATGCTGAGGGTAAGAATGTAAAGTGTTTGGCCACTAAAAAAAAAAAAAAAAAAAAAGACCAGTTTCTTAAAATCTAAATATACAGTCACTACACTAAAAGCCTCAGTAATGCTTTCATAGGCAGTTTCCCAAAAAAATGAAGATTTATGGTCACACAAAAACCTATACATACATGTTTATAACTGCTTCATTAATAATACTCCAAAACTCAGATGTCCTTCAATGAATGAATGACACAGTTTGATGTCAGAAATAAAAAGGAATGAACTATGGATAAATGTTACAACATAAACAAAAAACCCAAAAATTATGCTATTGATAAAAGCCCCAAGGGCTACATACTATACGATTCCATTTCTATACCATTTTTGAAATGACAAAACTATAAAACTGGAGAACAGAGGAGTGGTTGTTACAGAGCAGGTGGTGGCAGGAAAGAAGTAGGTGGGATTCTAAAGGAACAACTTGAAGAATCTTTGTGATAATGGAGATTTGACTGTATTGACGTCAAAATATCCTGGTTTTGACATTGTACTATAGTTTTGCAGGATATTATCACTGGGAGAAACCAAATCAAGGGTGTTTAAGCTCTCTCTGTATTGTTGCTTAGACGTGCATGGGAATCTGTAAACATATCAAAGTAAAAAGTTTAATTAAAAATAAAAATAAAAACATAAAAAATAAATAAAAATAAAAATCAAATATCTGGTCTCACATTAATGTCATGTAGATGACATGTCTCCTCTCTCAGTGATTTCTAAGCCATTTCAGCATAAGGTTTACGCTGATTCCAAGGCTCTGCCCCCTTTGACTTGGTTATTACTTCTCACTTAAACCCCACTTTTCCCCTCTCCTTCCTCAACTCCATCAGGACTCTGTGTGGATAGGTTTCCTCCACCCTCCTGATCTAACTCCAACTCATGCTCAAAAGATCATTTTTTATAAAAAATGTGTTATACTTTAATAATTGTAGCATTCAGGTTACCACCTAGCCAGCATTTGACTGATTTGTATATAAACGAGATTTAAGAGACTACTTGTTCCAATTTTACCACATGTAAGTTAAAAAAATTGAAGCTCAGGGGGCACCTGGGTGGCTCAGTGGTTGAGCTTCTGCCTTTGGCTCAGGTCTTGATCCTGAGGTCCTGGGATTGAGTCTCACATTGGGCTCCCCGCATGGAGCCTGCTTCTCCCTCTGCCTGCGTCTCTGCCTCTCTCTCTGCGTCTCTCATGAATAAGTAAATAAAATCTTAAAAAATAAAAAAAAAATAAAAAATCAGAGCTTAGATTCTCAAACCCTTTTCAAAATGGGCTTTTTTGTTTGTTTTTGTTTTCATTTTGTAAAAGTCATTACTTCTGCTTTCGGTTTCAAAGATAGCCATAAAATACCATAAACTTAAAAAATTAACTCTTATACTAACACAATTAATATACGTATACACATGTATACATATATACATTTGTGTGCAAGATGCAGATTGCAACATTTAAAAAAATGACAGGAAATGACTTGTTAATCCTCTTTCCATTCCAAATAGCTTTCTTCCATTGTTTTTTGTCAGAAGCAAAAACAAGTACGTGCGCGCATGTGCACGCATACACAGAGGTACAATATAAATACCTTTTTTTTCTACTCGGCAACACATCTTAGCAATCCTTCCCTACCAGCACATAGATGTGTGGTGGACAGACCTTTGGGGGGTCTGTCTTGATCTCCACTTCCTGATACTTACATCTGTGTATAATCCCTTCACTCCCAGTATGGGCCAGACTCATGACTAATCGAAAGACTATGACAAAGGTGCTGGAATGTCACTCCTGTGATTATTTTACCCTAGTAAGACATAAGATTTTGTCTTCCTAGCAGATGTTTTTTAGAGACTCTCCTTACTGGCTTGATGAAGTAAGCAACCATGTGGAAAGAAACTGCTGGCAGCTTCTAGGAATTATGGCCTCTGAGAACTGAGGGTGACCTTTAGCCAACAACCAGCATAAGCCAGGTCCCTCAATTCTACAACCACAAGGAAATGAATCTGCCAACAACCTGCGTAACTGTGGCTGCAGATTCCTCCCCGAATGAGCTCCATGAGAGAACACAGCCCAGAGAAAACTTCACTTGAGCCTTATGAGACTCTGAGTAGAAACCCTAACTAAACAGTACCTAACTCTCAGCCCACAGGAACTGAGATAATAAATATCCATTCTTGTAAACTACTAAGTTTGTGGTAATTTGTTATACAACATAGAAAACTAATACGAAGATCTACCTTATTTTTCCTACTACAAGCATTGCCTTCCATGTGTAGACCATATAGAATTTAAAATTTTTAAGTTTTCTCTATTAATAGATATTGATTATACATGCCTCTTTGTACATAGACGTAAATGTATCTGTGGGGTTAGTTCTCAATAGTAAGATTCTATATTGAGCATATATCATGAATGTTTTCATTGATAGTGTCAATATACTCTATAAAAAAGTATATCATTCTATGCTTTCTCCAGAAATCTGTGAGAATTCCATTGTTCTTGACTGTATTTCATTACTATTGTTTCTACTTTCCAAAATACTAATAAAATACTTGACAATATTACTCCTTTCATAATAGTAATGCTTTAATGCATTTTAAAGTTGAAATTAGATGGCTAATTATCTAACACACATCTTATCAATAAATTGACTTTTCCAAATCATCTGCCTAAGGCAATGGTTACACCCAATCAAAAGCTCTAACACTTAGCAAAATGCCGTAACTCATATAACTGTTCTGTTCTTATAAGATATGGCTAAATCTGTCTGGTCTGTAGAACTGCAATGACTTCAAAGAAAGAGTCATATCATTTTATTAAACTCTTGTCATCTTCTATAATACCATAAGTAGAAATATCAAACCAATGATACGTATAATTTAGAGCATTTTTACCGAAGAGTACAAAAACCCAATATATTTTCAATGAACTTGTCTTTTAACCTTCCAGAACAAGATAGTGCAAAAGAGTTTTGGATAAATGCCCAGAATCATTAAGATGAAGAGGCATGAGTGTCAGAATAACATTTGACACAATATACCAATATGCACAAAGAATTTATTGCTCTTTTTAGGGTATGAGCCATAGATCTTTCATAGAGATACTCGGGTGCCTGTAATTATGAAGACTTCTCTTTCAGACAATGAAAACTAGAGACACTTCACTCCCAGGAAATGGGGGGTATCAAACACTTTATAGTCAGTCTGCTTTCCTCCAGCATAGGTGTTCCTGTTTCTTCTCCTACTATCCATTGGGTTTGAGAAGAAGCAGATCCAATAGGTTCTGCTTCTTGGATGCGAAGACACTTTTGGTGAGCTCCCTTGGATAGTGAGTGAGTGCTAGTATGGGAAGAAGAGGCACATGGATTCTGGGGTACTTTAGCAAGGGCTGTCACTACTCTCTACATTGTATTCTCCCCTCCTCCATATTATTTGGGCAATAGAGATTGTATACCATAACTCTATGTTTTGGTTATGCACATGATTTCAAGGCAGAGACGCAGTTTGCAGCTGCTCGTGCAGCTAATTCTAGTCATGTGACTCAATTTCAGATAAGGAATTATGGAGCTTTCTCATTTCCATGCCATCATACTTTCTTCCTTTGGGCTGGAATGTTGGTCAGAGGAAAATTTGGGACTCTCTAGTGAAGCTGAAGATGTCAATGCCCTGTGATTCATAAAGGAAGCTCTTTTATCTTCTAGACAAATCTCTCAGGGCATATATAAGGAGACATACACTAAAATGTGTGCAGAGGCATTACTTAAAATAGAAATAGTTTTTAAACAACCTAAGTGGGGGATCCCTGGGTGGCTCAGCGGTTTAGCGCCTGCCTTTGGCCCAGGGCAGGATCCTGGAGTCCTGGGATCGAGTCCCGCATCGGACTCCCGGCATGGAACCTGCTTCTCCCTTCTCTTGTGTCTCTGCCTCTCTCTCTCTCTCTATGTCTATCATAAATAAATAAATAAATAAATCTTTTTTAAAAATAAAATAAACAACCTAAGTGTTCTGGAGCACCTGGGTGGCTCAGTCAGTTGAGTGGCTGACTATTGCTTTTGGCTCAGGTCATGATCCCAGGGTCCTGGGATCCAACCCTGCATTCGACTTCCTGCTCAGCAGGGAGTCTACTTGAGGATTCTCCCTCTCTTTCTACCCCTCCTCCTTGCTCACACTCTCACTCTAAAAAAAACAAAAACTTATAAATCTTAAAAAAAAAAAAAAAACCCTAAGAGTTTCTCAAAAAAAAAAAGGGGGGGGGATAAATTGCATTTCATCAGTGTTATTGAATAGCATGCAGTTGTGGATTTTGGAAAAAAAAAATATAAACATGTATTAAAAGTATAAATAAGCAAGGGGATTGATAAATATCAAATTTAGCACAGCAATTTTATCAGCTGTGGGATTGAGAGAAAAAAGGAACTACAAAGATATAGTAGATAAGGTACATATTTTTAAAATATTTAATATATATACAAATGAGAATGAAGATATCACACATTAGAACTTGTGAGCTACACTTAAGTAATGCTTAAAGTAGAAAAATATATGATAGCTTTAAATAAACCTTAAAAGAAAAGACTGACAACAAATGGGATAAATTAATTATTTCATGAAAGAAATTAGGAAAATAAATAAAGAATAAAACCCATGGAAAGTAAAATAATGAAAAGAAATAAGGAATAAAAATGAAACATGTGGTATAGAAATCATCAATTAAACCAATAACTGGCTATTTTAAAAATATTAAAAATATAAATCTTTTGTCATATTTCTCAGAAAAAAATAATAAAGAGAATGCACACAAACAAAAGCATACTTGGAACCAAAAATAGGGATCAAATGACAAAGGAAAGGTTTAAGTCAAATTAATAAAAGACTATAAGAGAATAATTTTAGAAATCAGTCAAAACTTTATCAACATATTTTAAAACATGAAAGAGATATTAAAGAAAATAAGAGATTTCCAAAGAAATTCAAGAAAAAAATAAAGAAAGAAAGAAAAATAAAGAAATTCAAGAAAAAAATGGATAACAAATACTAAAATAAAAAATGAATCAGCTGCTGATACCTGTTACTACATTGAGGAACCTCAAAAACACTATGTTAAGAAAGAAAAGGCAAATGTTAAAGACCACATTTTTGCATGTTTCCAGTTATATGACATGCCCACAAGATGCAAATCACTCGGACTGAAATTAAATTAGTGGTTGTTCAAGGCTGGGGGTGGGGGTGAGGGAGTGGGAGGGGTGGGGTGGGGGGGATGGGAGATAGCCTCAGGCAGGCACCAATGGGCTTTTGGTGTGATGAACATATTTCATTGTTGGGTTGTGCAGATGATCCCACAACTCCACAAATTTACTAAAAGTCATTGAATTTTATGTGGGACTTCACAGTAGGAGAATTGTACCTTAATAAGGCTGTTAAAAATAAGAAATAGAATGCTCTAATGGACTCATAACCATATTAAAATAGACAAATTGCTTATTTAAAAAAATAAGCTTACCTCCCAGCCTACCTCCCAGCCTACCTTACCACGACCCTGAAAGAAAACAGGCTAAGAGGACTTTATAGGCAAACTTATATCAAAACTCCAAGGAGTAGACAATTCACGTCCTCTACAAATCATGTCAGAGAAAATGAGAGAAATCTACTCATTTCAATGCACATGTGGTAATGTCCTTTATAGTAACACTTTGTGAGGATGATATAAGAAAAATAAAAAAGTAATCCCACCTATGAATGTAAATGAAAATATCCTATATGAAGTACCATCATGCTAAATTCCACACTATATTAATAAAAATTATCATTAGCTAGAACTTATCCCAGGAATACAAGAATATTCAAGGTCAGGAATTTCAGCAACTTTATGAGTTGTGGTACAGAAACCATGTGATTATCTCAATAGAAGCAGAAGAAGTTTTTCAAATACCCATTTATGATCAGAACAAAACTCAGTATGCTAGAAATAAAGAAATATTTTTAACCCGATAAGTGCTTTTAATCAAAATTATGTATATGTTATATTTAATTTTTCAGGCTGAAAAACAAAAAAACTATAATGTTTTCATTCATTAGAATTACTACAACATAATAATTATTATTTATTTAATTTTTATTATTATTAATTTTTATTATTTATTTATTATATAATTATTATTTCACATAATTATTATTCATTTAATTATGTAATTATTAGATAAATTATATGTGTTGTTTACTGAAGGGTTGATGCAAAAATAATTTCTCTGTGTTCAGTTATAACCAGGATCCACCATCGGAAGAGATGCTCAGGTCATTGACTAGGATATGTTATAACCAATGTTTCTAATATGAAGCATAGCTATGAGTCATAGTTTCTCTCTCATAAAGTGTTGGCTTTTTTTATTCTATGAAGCTTTTAGAAGCTCCCTCAATATCTTTCTCCAGTGGCCTAGCTCTAAAGATATGTATAACAGTAATTTACTAGAAGAAAGGTGCATATCTAATCATCACTATGCTTACTTTTTTTTTTTTAATTTTTATTTATTTATGATAGTCACACAGAGAGAGCGAGAGAGGCAGAGACACAGGCAGAGGGAGAAGCAGGCTCCATGCACCGGGAGCCAGACGTGGGATTCGATCCCGGGTCGCCAGGATCGCGCCCTGGGCCAAAGGCAGGCGCTAAACCGCTGCGCCACCCAGGGATCCCCACTATGCTTACTTTTATAGCATCAGAAATATTCCTATTAATGTCAGAAACATTATACCCCAACATAGTCCTGACATCATAACTTTCCCAGAGATCCCCAAGTCATTCAATAGGCAATACAAAGAAAGGATAAGAAAAATGATTTAAAAAAAAAAAAGAAAAATGATTTTTATATGCAGATGAAATGGCTACCTAAATAAAAAGCCTGAAATAGGGGCTCCTGCGTGATTCACCTGATGCTCAGCTCAGTGGGTTAAGCATCTGCCTTCAGCTCAGGTCATGATCTCAGGATCCTGGGATCAAGTCCTGGGTTGGGCTCCCTGCTCAGGTGGGAGTCTGAGTCTCCTTCTCCCTCTGTCCCTCCCTGCCCCGGCTCATGCTTTCTCTCAAATAAATAAATAAAATCTTTTTTAAAAATTTAAAAAGCCTGAAACAGCCCTGAAAACAAATAAATAAGCAATTAAAACTAGTAAGAACAAGGTTTACATACATCAAGAAGACGAACAATAAAAATCAGCTATGTTCTTATACCAACAATACCAGTTATAAAATACAAAAGAAAAACACAGAGAGCCTTCATGATATTTAAAAAATTATGATAACTCAACATTGTGGATACTTAGGAAAAAATTATGCATGATTTGGGAAATATCTAAAAGAAATTGTTTTGTTTCCAAAGAATAGACTACCATTTGGCGGTTAAATTGAATAAAAACAAATATATATATATACATATACATACACACATGCACAGATATAAGTGACAGGGAGAGAGAAAACAGACTGTGGGATTTAAGAGCATAATTCTTTCTATTAAGGTGAAAAAAAAATAGTCCCAAGAAGCAAGTAAATCTGGTCTATAATGCTCTATGTATTTTGTTCATAATAACATTGCAGAGAAATGTTATAAAGTTTGTTAAAAATGGGGAGTACATACACAAGTCATTACATGATTCTCTTGTCTTTCCTGTACTTTTAAAACTTTTCAAAATCCAAAATTTGTAAAGGAAATAAGTGAAAACCTTGTTATTAGAATCATACACGTCTGTATTTATAAGATGCACACATGAGTTATCTCACCTGTATAAATCATACATATGATTTATGGATCCTAAGACTAAGGAGAGATTTAGAATGTCCACTTCAAATCCTTTAACCAATTTACTTCATACAAATATAATTTCAGATTTATGTTATTGAAAATCTCTTGTTAAATGGGATTTCCTTTCCCTTTTGCTTTTCTTTTGTTGATTTAATCAGTAATGATTTTTAATTTATTTCAAAGGCGTGTAATTTTTATTTTTGTCGAAGGGTTCAAGAAGAAAACCATACAGGTAGCAAGTTATACATTTGGTAGTTTCCATATTTTTCCTCTATCATTTTCAAATTCCAGCAGCCATGGTTTTGGCATAAGGTATAAGAGGACCGATTTGTCCCATTCTTTGCTATAGAATTGAGGGAGCAGGGGGGAAATTAAGGGTCACCTGGATATATGCTGTTCTATGTCCCGTTAAGAGATTATGTGGTCTGGGGAGCTCACTGATTCTGTCCGATGTTTGGACTTCACGTGGCTCTATATACAGTCTTAAGAACAAGACTGAGCTTTTGTTGGCCTTAGTGGATTGGTGGGGGTTTGCTTGATTATCTCTCAAAGATGGTAAGAGATGGGATTCTATATGGACATTGTTCCAAAATTCTAGCATTCATAAGGAAGACATAGGAACTTAGTAAAATGCAGATCCCTTGGCTCTAAACAGAAATACTTCCAAGCAACAGGCTTGGGTCTGGCAGGAATCCCTCATTTTGAGGACTTCAGGTGATCCTGCTACTGTTCGCTCAGAGATCACAATGTTTGGCATGGTCAGAAAGTCATGAGTGAGCAGAAGTGAGGGGCCGCTCCCTTTGTGTTTCTCCTAATGTTTTTCTGACTCCTCCTAGACCACCAGTCTATAGGATGGTAAGCCTCAAGCTCCCACTTTGGACAAAATTCCAGAGACAAGTTGTATTAGTTTCCCAGGACTCTCGTGACAAAGTACCAGAAAATGGGTGGCTTAGAACAACAGAAATTTATTCTCTGGCAGTTCTGGAAGTTAGAAGTCCAAAATCAGGGTGTTGGCAAAGCCACACTCCCTCCTAAGCCTCCAGGGGAAAATCTTCCCTGTCTCTTCCAGTTTCTGGGAGCCCCAGGCAGTTCTTGGCCTGTGGCTGTATCACTGTCATCTCGGCTTCCACTATTCACATGACTGTCTTCCTTCTGCGTCTGTGTCTCTGTGTCACTTCTCCTTTTATGAGGCCACAAGTCATGTGGGACTGTGGGCTGACCATACTCAGTGTGACCTTCACTTAAGGAATTGTGTTGGCAATGACCCTATTTCCAAATAAGGTTACATTCTGGAGTCCTAAGAAGGGGCTGGATTTGGGGGAAGGACACTATTCAACCCAGCAGACCAGCTTCAAACTACTTGATTAGCTATTACCTTGAAATAATGTTAAGCTCTTCATAAGCAAGTGAAAAAAAATACCCACTTTCTCCCATTTTTATTTCAGTTCATTAAGATTCTTGTTTAACTCCTATGGTGATTCTTTTTTAGACTTTTCCCCCTATCTGTTTGTCAGAGGACAAAAGTATCATTTACTTTAGAATTACCTCATTGTTATCTTTGCAGGACTTGGCACATCCTCAGAAACTAGGAATTCCTTCAATAATATATCTGTGTGTGCATGTATGTAGGAGAACTGAATAAAAATCTCCCGGGAAATCACTGCTACATTTTCCTTCGGTTGCCAAAAGAAAGAATTTTTGCAATGAACTGAAAGGAATAACCTGCAGAAGGCTGAGGAAGAAGTCTCCCTAACCTTTTTAACCATTCAAATATGATGAGAACCAACCACCCATTAACATTTAAAAAGCAGAGTTGATGCATAGCAGTTCTGAAGGGGATTATTATTATTATTATTATTATTATTATTAAATAGGCAGACAAGAGAGACGTCAGAAATTCTAGGTTACATTTTTATTCCCTGAGGCCCAGAGATGACAATAGTCAAGGAGAACGTAAGATCCAAAAAGCTCATTTCTCAATGGTAGGTAGCATTTTCAGGTGGTAGAGGGGTTGCAATAGTTAAGAACATCAGTAAAAATGACTCAAATCCAGGCAGTGCTTGATCTTGCCTCATCAGCACAGGACCTTGTGCACATCATTCTTTCCGAAGTGTAAAGTTCAAGTTTGATTTAACTCAGAGACACTCCTCAACGGGCAGCTGATCTCTTGTGAAAGTCTCCGTGGAACATGTGGGGGCCCCGGCCATCTCCTTATGACTCAGTTGCATTATGTATCCAACACCACCATAATCTATTAAATCACGGCAATTTAAAAACTGCCTCAGAAACTCATTTTTTAAAACAGATGCACAGACCAATGCACTTTTTTTCATTGTGATGTTGAAGTTTCCAGGATATTCCTGATCCCATCGCTTCTAAGTGTTGCCTTTAAAGGACTGGAGAAGCACAGACAAACTGTCACAACCGAGCATTTATGAAGGAAATGGCTGTGCCCTTATAAATTGTTCTTAATCAGAATTTATAGACTTGGATCCGGGAAGACTCTCACAATGCTTTCCAAGTGGCCAGAAATATGTACATGTTAGTTTAATAATCATGCATCCTAAAACTGGTCTTTCTTTAATAAGGCAAGAATTTTTCCATTTATGGGTAAGAGAAGATGAGTCGGAATGTGAATCATTTGTTTCTCTGAAATCTTCCACCAGCGTATCAGACCTCATTGATAACAGGGATAATGGGATGTGTGTGGTACTAATTCACTTTGCCTTTGAAAAGTACATATATTTTTAGTAATGTAAAGTGGAAAATAATTGTTAAGCAGACATGACCCGAAGTTTCCATGTGCATCAGACAGTGTGGCCGACAGAACAGCTGCAGTCATTCTCACTTCTCCCCTTCCTATATCACATTAAATCAATAAGTACAAGTATGATAACTGAGGGATTTGGGGAGCATTTGGTAAAATATAAAATAATATGTATATTTAAAGTTCCCTGAGATAGTACTTCTCAACCTTTGTTATGCTTTGCAATCAACTGGGAGACTTTTCAAAGGTTCAGCTGTCCCCATCAGCTAATGAATGGAGAAACAAATTGTGGTATAGCCATACTCTAGAACACTGCTCAGTACTCTCCATACAGTATAAAGGAATGAACTACTATCATATTTAATAATATAATGAATCTCAAAAATACCGTGTACGTGAAGAAACCAGGTACAGAGACTAAATACTTTGATTACATTTACATAACATTCTTTAATCACTTTAGGTGACTGAATTTTAGAGCATGTAAGTTGTAACTCAACAAAGCTTGGGATAAATCAGATACCCAAGTCTCACTCCCAGAGACTCTAACTCAGTTGTGGTGGCTTCCCGGCAAGAGCGATTTTTAAAAAATCTCCCAGGGGAGTCTAAAGCAAAGGTTGAAATCCGCACCACTGTGTTCATATTAGAAGCCCCAATCTCCTTGGACTGTGGTATGGCAATCCCACACAATCGTAATTATCTAAAGTATTAATGTACAAGTATGACCTCTTCTCTACAAATAGACCTATAATATTATTTTCCTTATCGATGATTTTTAATGACTTTAAGACAATACAGTGATATGTTTATATTTTTCTCTGTGAAGATCACCTTCCACCATTTAACTTCATTCAGGAGCATTGGTGAACATCGGTAACTCCCATGTAATATATAACTGCACCTTAAAAATACATTCGCCTAGGGGCATCTGGGTGGCTCAGTGGTTAAGCATTTGCCTTTGGCTCAGGTCAAGATCCTAGGGTCCTGGGATCAAGTCCCACATCAGGTTTCCATCAGAGAGCCTGCTTCTCCTTCTATATCTCTGCCGCTCTGTGTGTGTCTCTCATGAATAAATAAATAAAATCATTTTTAAAAATACACAAGCCTATGATATACATATTTTTGGGTTAAATTCAGACTCAGACTTCTATGTGAGTCAAGATTTTGATGTGATCAAAAAAAAAAAAAAAAGATTTTGATGTGATCACTCAAATAGCTAAAGAAACCTCAGTTTAATAGGAAATAAATATTAAGCATCTATTACATAAAAGGCACCACAAAACCCAAGGAATTTCCTCTCTAGTGGGTCAAATAGGGCATGCATGCACATTCAGAACTAGAGTATTCACTATGAATCAACTAGTACCCTAATCTCTACAGGCAGGGGAGGTAAAATATCCCCCCTACCTACAATGCTTGGACCTGGTTTCCCGACCTCCTGGATCTCCCACATCAAATCCATCTCACCTCTTTAAAGCCAGATTGAATTTCTCAGTCTACAAATCTGATCTCCAACCCTCCTGTCTGAAATCATTCAACAGTGAACCTGCACCCAGAGGATATGCATCAAATTCCAACCTGCTTTGTAAAGGTTTGCAGCATCTGGGCCTTGCCTCTGGCCTCTACTTCATCCCACTGTTGCTGGCTTTCCCCTACAGACTTCTCCAATGTGTTTGATTTCCAAGCCTAGTTAAATACTAAATCTGGGGGTGGGGATAAAGGGGAAACAATGCTTGTTGACCATGTACTATGTTACTCTGGGCTGAGAATTATGCTAAGGCAGAGCTGAGTTCCTGGCGTGAAATCTGTGGGATAGTACAGTCGCCATCCCCCAACTGAGGGTTGAGCGATACCCCTCAATTGGTTTAATGTTCTTTGGCTGCCATCTTGAAATTCCTAATCATGTTAATAATCTTATCTTTGACCCAGTGATTTGGAAAGGATAAGCCACAGAACAATGGAACACACACAGGAGTACAGGCAATAACCTGGGAATAGCGTGTGTGCCCTTGTGTCCATGAGTGGGGTTGCCGGTAGCTCCTGGTTCCAACTGTCCCACAGACCTTGGGGCAGTCGTGGGGAGCTCTCACTGTTTTTGGATGTTCTCTCTGCCTGGAACACACATTTATAACTCCCCTTACACCTGTCAACTCACCTTCCACTACCTCAACATTGGAGAAGCATTTCCACAGGCTCTAAGGCTCATCAATTGTCCTACGAAGTGTTGCAAGAGTTCATTATTTCCTCCTCAGAGGCAGCACTGGTCTGGCACTAACCCTTGTTCCAGCATGTATCACGAATATTACACAATTATTCACGCGTATTTCAGCCCTCACTAAATTGTAGATCCCCAAAGGAAAGAAGTCCTTTTATTAATCTCTGTATTCCTGACACTCACTGACTCTCAGTAAGGGTATTTTACCGAATTAAGCTGCTGGCACTTAGCAAATGGGCTTCCTGCTGATAGAAAATGAACGTGTGGTCAAATTATCCTCTTTATAAGCTCAAATGGGCATAGGCAAAGGGGAATCTCAGTCTATTTGGGGTGCTCTTAACTCTCCAACAATCCATCAAAACCCATTCAGATGAGCCCCGGCTGCTCCCACTGCAGTGAGTCTCTCCTTTTTATCTGCTCCATTCTCTCTCCTTGCCACCTACTCTGTCTCTTTTATGTAAAATTAAACAATATCTCAGACACTTGGGAGTAGGTTTTCCCCAGATGAATGAGTTTAATATTACTGTGTTTACTTTCTGGCTTTTTGTTGAGGATTTAAATCCAGGTGTTTACAATATAAGGTTCTTCTGTAATTTGGGTTTTTCTTTCCCCCAAGTGGATTTTCTGAAGCAGCTGGTGGCACACATGTAAACAAAATCAAAATATTTGTTTATATGTTCCTACGGTTTTGCATCTACTGGACCTGGTGACGGAAGATGTTTATCTTATAGTTGACTGTGGATGATGTAATTGAGATTGTATTGCCTGGGAAATGTAAAACAAGTGAACTGGGGTTTATAAAAATACATTAACTATTAGGGCGTATTGATGTAAATCAGAATAATTACTGGTATGGAGCTTAAATAAAGCTGAAGAGAGACGTATACAGGTATCGAAAGAGATGGTACATGGTATTGAGCACCTCGTATGAATTGGATACTAAGGTCAAGAAGCATAGAGAATACAGTATGTGTTTTTGTGGGTTTAAGAAAACAGATATACATTTGGGGTCCAGATGGTAAATTTGTAAATTGTTTTGCTCATCTAGGATGTTCCCTAACTAATGGATCTTAAATAATACCTTGTCATCATAGGTGATTTCCTTAAAAATGTAAAAAATCCTCCTTTAAGAGAGAATTTGTGGCTTAGGAGAAAGGGTAGCAGACAAAGACACAGGAAAAGGGTATGTGTGGGCAGGCAAGGGGCACGAAGGAAGAGTCCCTGGGCGTTACCTGAACTCAACATAACTGGTAACAGAATTGTGTGTAGGCACAGGGCTGGACCCTGGAGAACAGCTCAGAATGACACCAACACAGTTGTCTGTGAGTGTCTACATTTGTAATGAACGATCACATAGTTCCCGGTAAAGTTGCACCTGGGAAGGACACCGTGAAGGGCACTTACATGATGAGAGGAAAGCTTGTGTTAGGACCAGTGGATGAGATCAGATGAGACAGAAAAGCATGGGAACCAGAGGATCCCTGGGTGGTTCAGCGATTTGGCACCTGCCTTGGTCCAGGGTGCAATCCTGGAGACCTGGGATCCTGTCCCACGTCGGGGTCCCAGCATGGATCCTGCTTCTCCCTCTCCCTGTGTCTCTGCCTCTTAATCTCTCTCCCTCCCTCTCTCTCTCTCTCTATCATGAATAAATAAATAAAATCTTAAAAAAAAATGAGAACCACAGAAAAGGGACAACAGGGACAGAGAGGAGCAGGTGTAAGAGTGAGACTTAGACCAAGGCGAGGACACCTTGCAGAGGGAGACAGGTACCTACAGAACACAAAGAATTCTGTTTTATTTCAAAAAGTCACGGGAAGCCCTTGTCTAGAGCCACAGAGAGAGCTGATCAGACCTGGTCAAATCTATCAGGCTGCAAAGGGGGGCAAGATTGGAGAAAAGAGGGCATGAGAAGCCTCTCCACCATTCCTTGATCTTCTCGATGGCCTTCATCTCAATTCCAAACCCAAATGTATTAGATAGTAAAAGCCTTAATATTGGACACTGTGACACATGCACACACACGTACACACATGCATCACTATTCTTCATTATTCAGCCTTCCCTTCTAAAGAGCCGCAATCACTTACCAGTGGTAAAAAAAAAAAAAAAAAAAAAAAAAAAAAAAAAAAAAATTATCCACACCTACAATCTTAAAGCAACTTCATGGATAGCTGGGTCAGGACTTGGCAAGGTCACACAGCTGCTTGGTGAAGGGGCTCTATCCTACAGGTCAGGGCCCCCGGTATAAGAAACAAAAACAACTCTGAGCATTCCTTAGTTAGCCTTGTGGAGTCTGGCAGCCATGCACAAGGATAGGCCAGCCAGGTTCAAGATACATCTGTGTGTGTCAAGGAATGTATAGAAATGTAAGCCAGCTGGACAGTTGATTAGCTTTTGTAGGTTCTGACCAAGGGAGCGCATTTTTGAGGGACTGCATATTTGTGCTTCTCACTAATCAAAGGCACCTGAGTGGGAGAAACACAGAAGTCATTTCCTAATTGGAAACAGTTTGAGAATCTAAACGCTGGACTTGGCCCCCCGCCCCACCCTCCCTAGTGAACTTGGAGCTTTCCCAGCATCCAGAATAAAGAATGGCTGTATGATAACCTCATGCTGGTTGAAATGTCAAGCATCGATTGTACTGGGCAGAGAGGATACAGCCCATTCCTTGCCCTGGATATTGCACAGACATGAAGTTTTCCTGGAATGAATTACCAAAGGTCCCAATAATGTCAATATAAGAAATCTCATTTTATTATGATGGAGCTTTGAGACATTTGAGTTCAATACCTACAAAAATAATTGTCAGATTTATCTATTGAGTTCCTTTACTCAGTCTTCCTTTCTTGCACACCACATCACAAGCCGACTCTCTGAAAGGTGTTTTTTGTTTGTTTGTTTTTTTAATTTATGATAGTCACACAATGAGAGAGAGAGAGAGAGAGAGGCAGAGACATAGGCAGAGGGAGAAGCAGGCTCCATGCACCGGAAGCCTGACGTGGGATTCGATCCCGGGTCTCCAGGATCGCACCCTGGGCCAAAGGCAGGCGCCAAACCGCTGCGCCACCCAGGGATCCCTCTGAAAGGTTCTTGAGACAAAAAGGCAGATGACACACAGAGCTTGCCCTTCAGGAGCTTCTAACTAATGGAAGAGACAGATTGGTAAACAAATAGGAAATCAGATAGAAGATTGTGGTTGGTGTTGAGTACCATGAGGCACAGATGAGGGGACTGCACACTCTGTCTGAAACTGGTGAGCTTCTAGTGTCTCTGTTCTCACTATTTACTTCTCCCTTTGGGATCAGTGGTCTTCTTTTCTTCATTTAGATGACTGCCCTTTCATTTCAGTAGGGCTCTCCTTGCTAGGCAGGGGCAACCTAAGGTAAGACCTCTCTTCACCAGTACTGTGGGAAAGCCCAAGATGAGACTCTAGTCATTCTCCAAATTCTCACCCTCTATCCTCATGCCCCCACTTCAAGGTGGCATGCGTTATTAGAAGAGGAAGTGAACTCATGCTAAGAGAACATCCTTCTTACATTTTTTGCTCTGTGAAATTTCTGGCTGGCTAAAAGCTGAAGTTCCCTACCAATCCCTACCTTACATTTTAATTGTTTATGTATTGCATATCCATATTGTGTTTTTTTATTCATCACAGATCCATGGGACCTAGAAAAGACAGATGGGATGTTGGCCTCATTAATACATACTCATATTAATAATAATGTAAAACATTATTGCAAACAAAAACCCACTTAAAATAATCAAGAAAAAGTGGAATGTTACCTTGTAACCATTCCTTGGAAACAAAATATGAAAATACAAATATGATTGATATAGAAGAATCAATAATTGTGTATCTGTGTTTTATTTCTTATTTCAAATGTCTACTTCAACTCTCTTGGCTTCTGGTTTTTATGCAACTGTTCTACAGTTCCACATAAATCCCCAAATATTTATCAATCAAGCCCTTGTCTTCACCAAGCAATGCAAGGGTAGATGGCATTACTGTCCAGTTTGGTAACTGTTCTATTATGGTTCCTGTCTCATCTGGATCCTCAGCACGACTTGTCAATCTTGCGTCTTGTTGGAATGACTAGTCCCTCTCACTACTATTAAAAATTTACCATAAACCTCAGACACCCTGCTTGATCCTCTCTAAGTCAATGTACTCACCTGAATAAATGAATAGAGCATATTGGGGGGAAGACATCCAACCTTATAATACTGATCTCTCTGGACCATGCTTCTCCTACTCAATTTTTTTCTTTCTTAAACAGATGCTACTTTTCTTTCTGCATCTTAAGGAGTAGTGATATACAGAGTTGTGTTCTCTTTTCTTCCTTCTCAACTGTCACTGGGTGGCTTTTCTGAGAAGCCAACGCCAAGATGGAGCCGGGCATGCAAGGGTTTCGTTAGCACCATGATCTTGGACTCAACGCTTGTGGAAGGGAGGGGGAATAAGTGGGCAAAGAGGTCTCTCAAAACTTCCCCAAATTGGAGTGGGAGAGACAGGCTTTTATCCATCTGTCTGTCATCAGATGCCGATTGCCAACTATCCTGGGAAAGGATTATGATCTTGGGAGAAGTGGGTCTTTCAGGTGGAAGGACCCTCCAAAAGTAACTGCAGTAGAGGATGCCAGTAACACTTCAAAAAGTTGGATCATGAGGTTTTCATTCCTGAAGAAGTATTTGGGCTCTGCATCACATCATCATGTCCACCACAGATTGCCCCTGGACACAAACACACACACACACACACACACACACACACACCCCATGTCTCTGTGACTTTACCTCCTGTCTGTATCTCAAATCTAACCTACTCTATCATTCTTATTTTCTCTTGTATCTTGAAGTTGGAAGATATAGATTTAGGAACTTGAATTTCCTGTTCCACTCATCATCTTAAGGAGGTTCATCCATGAGAACGAAGCCCACGTTCCAGAAGCAGAGACCAGAGTGGATGGTCTGCTAGTCATCCTCAAACCCAACTTTCTTTCTATGGTGACAGGAAACTTTCTTTCTTTTCCTCAGCTAATTTCAATAGAGCTTCTGATGCCTGAAGTGCAGGAAGCTCTGACTAATACCGAACATCACCAAAGATAGGACTAAGCTGGATCCTGGCAGGTCATTATGCCCTTCAAGTTAGGCAGCACCTGCCTGGTATTTGTCTGGGCTTTGTTATGTCTGGCTGACTTGTGCCCATATGATTAATCCCCACCATGCTTTATTTTACCTCCGTGCTTTCTTTTTCCTTTATTTTATTTTAATATGCTCGGTTTAAACAGGAAAGTGCCTGCATTTTTCATGCAGTCGACAGGATGATTCATTTCCCAGAAATGTTTATGCCTCTTTTATCAGAAAGAAAAGAAGTAGGAAGGGGGGTGGAAAAAAAGCTTTGGAATTACTTTCAGGCACTCACTTCCTTCTCCACTCTAACATTTAATTGCTCGTCAACACCCTTAAAGAATTATCCTTTACCAACACATACATTTCATACAGCACAGCTGAAGGCGAGGTAAGAAGAACACATCTGACTCATCTTTTACAGGGTGAGAATTCAGGGAATGGTACATGTGACTACTTGTGTGCGTGAGTTTGCATGTACACATAGGAAAAGTGGCTTTTCTGGTGGGGAGGCTCAGCAGTGGGCTGGTTTTCTTAACTAGCCTCCTCCAACTACAGACCATCCACTCTCCTGTTAGAGATGAATTGACTCCTATGGGAACTGAATGAACACTGTCTTTCGAAGCAAGCTATGCCCCAGTGATGTTGATTCTTGAAACAACGCAAAAAAAAAAAAAAAAAAAAAAAAAGAAAGAAAGAAAAGAAAAGAATGTGGGGAAGGTACCACTTGAACTTGTCAATGATATTTAACTTGCATTTTACTTTAAATCTGGCTCTCGGCCATGGAGGAAAACATATTTTCTTAGAGAAGAGGATTGATTAAAAGTACCTCACTGCCACTGCCTGTTATACACTTCTGAATTCTAGGTTATAATTGATTGCTAGGAATCATAAAATAAATAACATTCGTGGCACACTTTGTACTGTGTCACATATATTATTTCCTTTTCTTACTTTTCGGTATTACATGACATTTTGAGAAGTAGTTATTCAATTTCTCAGGCTAGAAATTTAAAACCTGAGGTCAAAGGATGCCAAGAGAAGTGCCCAAGGTCATATTGCTAGGGAAGGAAAGAGTTAACATAACTTGAGTTGTCGAACACCAGAGACTAAAATTCATCCAACACAGAATACAGAATAAATAGGAGAGAGTTGAATTTCTCTAAAATATTATATATCCAAATAAGACCATCAGCAACCTACTCATAATGAAAGCAATGAGAGGATCCCTGGGTGGCTCAGTGGTTTGGCGACTGCCTTTAGCCCAGGGCGTGATCCAGGAGTCCTGGGATCGAGTCCCACATCGGGCTCCCTGCATGGAGCCTGCTTCTCCCTCTGCCTGTGTCTCTGCCCCTCTCTCTCTCTCTCTCTCTGTCTCTCATCAATAAATAAATAAAATCTTTTAAAAATGAAAGCAATGAGGGATTTCTGTTTCTAGAAAAATAACTAGACACAATTCATTCAACAAATATTTATTGAGCTCTTTTTTATCATGCACCCTACTATTCTGCTGCCCACCAACCTTGCGTTGACCTCTTTGACAGCTCTTTTGTACAGTTGAGACCATAGCACTTGCCCAGAAATACCCCTAGAGCTTGTTGACTCAGAATTCATGGGAATGAATGGGGAATATGCAC
The DNA here is from genome assembly GCF_048164855.1 of Canis lupus baileyi. Lineage (NCBI taxonomy): Eukaryota > Metazoa > Chordata > Mammalia > Carnivora > Canidae > Canis > Canis lupus. Next base: position 40,593,925 of record NC_132861.1, on the reverse strand, counting down.
TTTTACCATGTATTCCGAGCAACTCTTATGGGTGGCAAAGCTTGTCCTTCTGGTTTACAAATCCTGTCTCATATTCCCAAATAGCTTGAATTTATCCTTTTCTTACTCCCAGTACTCAAGGTAAATACTGCCAGACAAATGAGTACCACTTTCTTTCTCTTTCCATTATTAGCTTTGAAATAACATTTTCTCTCAAATGATCCTTCTCTGAAGCAACCAAGTGACAGGTGCTGATAATTCAGAACCTCAGAATCAAGTCACTGAGTATAAGGATATTTGGCCGCGTTTGTTGGAGAAAACTCTGAGGGTGGTCCAACTGTGAGGGGTTTTGTTTTGTTTTTTCATTTTGCTTTTGCTTTGGCAGCAATCCCATCAGTTTGTCTGACTAAAGTTTCTGCCTGTACTTTAAAGGATTCATCCTCTCCTTCTGCCCTGTCCTATGAATTACACCGTAGAATTTCTGCTAATTCGGAACAATCCGTATCAAGGGGCAGGTATTCGATTAAGTGTATGTATTTCAAAATGAGCAGATGCAAACATATGAAACACTTGCTCTTTTATGGGTCTCTCAGGATCACCTATTTTCCCAACATCTTAAATTTTAAATCATCAGTCAGGCTTTACATTCTTGAATATCAACTTTAGTCTTTACAATCTCCAAAGAATCAAATGGTATAGTACCAAGTATTGACAGAGAATCAGAGTGACTAAATTCTGTGTACATCCAGAAGGAAAGACAGGACTTACCAAAAAAGGCTCTTACTGTTTAGCTTGGGACCACTGCTACTATCTGATCTGTGAATTCTGCTTTCCAAGGATCCATTCCCCCAGGGGTATAGATCCTTCTTCAAGATCCATGTAGGCAAAGCAAGGTAAGAAGATTCTGAATCAGTAACTCATTACATAGGTAAAAAGGCCAAATTTTTGCAATCAATCTGAAACAGAACCACCAGACTATTTAACAATTGTTCATTAATATTAGTCCTCAAGTCTTTTTTTGTCTTTTTTTTTTTTGCAATCTGAAATGTGGCCTCCTTTCCATGTCAGCATCCTAGTTACACATCAACCAGCCTCATCAGTTTGAGGGGGGACACAAAGGTTAGGAGGGAGGGCTGACCAAGAGAAATAACAAAAGAGGAGCTTCTCAAACCATAGGACACAGAATCTTTTAGAGCATGGAGAAGCAACATTTCTAAAGTTCTATGCTAAATGTCAGAAATTTACATTGTATTGTGTGTAATTGAAAATGAGTATATTGGAGAAGGGGAGGGTGGCGGGATAACTGGGTGGCGGACATTAATTAATTTTATATAAGACTGGTGAATCACTCACCTCTACCTCTGAAACTGATAATACATTATTTGTTAATTAGTTGAATTTAAATTTTTTTAAAAAAACTCTATTTATATTTGGATATAATGAAAATGAAAGCAATGAGACATTTTAAAAAGACATTTGCTAATTTTAATTGTTAACGTAAAGTACCCTATGCCACTCAAACTGGTTCTTTAGTGAGAAGATGACCGTATCTTAGCAACATATGGTTGTAGCAATATCTTGTTCTAAACTTTTTATTAATAGTATGGTCATTGCAATTTATTTGAAACTTCGTTAAAAATTTTTATGTCAGAACTACTTTCTTATGTTATTCTTAATATCGAACTGTTCTCATTTTTAACTAACTAAATAAACAACATGTTAGACTATCTTCCTTAAAAAAAAAGAAAGAAAAAAAAAAAGAAAGAAAATAAGTATGTCTAATCTGGGACCTTTAATGGTAGCACTATTAACACTGGAACTGGGTACTTCTCTGTTGTGGTGGCTGCCCTGCTTATTGTAGGATGTTTAGCAGCATCTTTGGTCTCTACCCATTATAATTTTTTAAAGATTTTATTTATTTATTCATGAGAGGCAGAGACATAGGCAGAGGGAGAAGCAGGCTTCCTGTGGGGAGCCTGATCCCTGCGGGACTTGATCCCAGGACCCCAGGATCACGATCTGAGCCAAAGGCAACCGCTGAGCCACCCAGGCGCCCCTCTATCCATTAGCTGCCAATGCACCTCTTCCCCATTATGACAACCAAAAACATCTCCAGACATTGACAAATGTCTTATGGTTGGGGGGAAGGGAGATCCCCCCAGGTTGACAATCACTGAACTAAGTAGACTGGGTCTGCTATGTGGGTCACCTCTGTGTGTGAGGCAGTACCTAGCCTCCACCAAGGCCACAACCCCACTGCAAAGGGTAACTGCTGGATTTGTCACCATTGGTCAAATCTTTACTGCTGTTAGGATCCAGCTGGCATTCTCTTCCCACTGTATTAGAAGTGGGAACTTTCTACTAAAAGGTTGGGGTGTACTCCTTTGCACAAAATGTCCTTGGTTTTCCCCACTCTGCGCTGTACTACTAAACCCTACTAAGCTTTCAAAACTCGGCTGACAGGTAAACTTATTTCACATTTTCTCTCAAGTTGAATTTGGTGTTCTGTAATAATCATGTCTCAATAAGTACACATATTGTAATATAGTATAATTGTAAATAGACATATTCATCCCATCCACTAAGTTGTGAGTTGCTCAATCCTATGTAGCTCAATCCTATATAGCTATATCCTATTAATCTTCTGGGTATTTCCTCTACTACCCAATGGATACTCAATGAATATTTTATGAAGAAAGGAATAGAAGTTATATGTACTTTGGGTTGTTTTGTTTTGCTTTGTTTTTCTTGGTATAAATTAACAGTAGTTTCCTTTCCTTATACACTAAGTTTGATTTTTATGGTGTTATACCAGGGAAAGTTTTCCCAGCACTGCTAAAATCCCACCATGACAAATCCATTGATGATAGGGCTAGTTCTAGCAACTTTAAGTGCTCTTCATGTGACATTGATTCTCTATCTTCAGCCAGGGAATCCTGAGATGCTCATGCACTGTTGGACAGCTGCCAAAAGTACACCCAAAACCAGACTTTTGGCACACCTGCTTCATCTAGTTTCTGGGGTATGACTTAAATCTTCTGATTTACTAGCAGTCAAAAGTAAATGACATTATAAAATGTGCATCTGGGTGTCTTCAAGGAAGTATTTATTTCCAAATATCCATCCTGCCTTATTGTAGGATGCAAGATGACTTAGTGAATCCATGACCCGGGCAAAGTACCTATATAATCCATCCTCACACAATTTGTATATTTATAAATCAAGAAATAGATACCCAACTTAAAACATCAGAAGGGAGTTCAAAGGGAGACTTTCCTGAGTGAAATTCAACCGTGGTAGCAGGGTAAAAGGAAAACTAAGTTGATCACCCACTCACCATTGATTCTCAAATGCCAGCTTTGATAGTTTTTCTGAAAGGCCTTGATGGCACGAGGATTTATGCATGACCCACTTGTTCATGCAAGCCTCCCTCTTACTCTGTGCAGGCACTTTCCCGGGAACCGAGAATGCAGCATTGAGCAAGACAGACAGGGTCGCTGCTCCAGTAAAGATGGAATTCTAACATGGAGAATCAGAGAAACAAATGAAGAATATTTCTGACAATTGCATTTTAGAAAAAAAAAAATACAGTGTTACATAAAGTGTTAGTTGGAGCACAAGGGAAACACCACACATCAGATGAGATTCTCAGAGAAGGCCATGAGGATGACTCCTGAGCTCAGGTCTAAAAGATGAAAGCAAACAACTTTTGCTAAAAAGCAGTTGAAGAAGAGGAAACAGCAAGTAGAAACTCAGTGAAGAAGAAATATTCTTGATAAAAACAGGACCAGTATGACAGAATCTTAGTGATCGGTAGCAGATGGACTAGGGCCAGGACACATAGGGACTTGGAGTTTTTTTTCAAAATTTTTTAATTTATTTTTTTATTGGAGTTCAATTTGCCAACATATAGCATAACACCCAGTGCTCATCCCGCCAAGTGACCCCCTCAGTGTGCATCACCCAGTCACCCCAACTCCCTCCCCACCTCCCTTTCCATTCCCCCGTCTTCATTGCCTAGAGTTAGGTGTCTCTCATGTTTTGTCCCTCTCACTGATATTTTCACTCATTTTCTCTCCTTTCCCCTTTACTTGGAGATTTAAAAAGAAGGTGGGATTTTATGCCAAAGACAAGAAGCCGTTCATAAGTTTTAAGCAATAGAATGACATGATTTTACTAATTTTGAAAGATCTCTCTTCCTGCCAGTATTAAGGTCCAAACAGAACATCCATAGCAGGAAAATACTCTTTACTTTTCTGGCTGGATCATCTGCTAACCTATAGCATATTAAGTATAATTAGCAGCTGTGATGGAGGCTTCAATTTTAAAGACTATCTTTGTATTTTATTTTTATTTTCACTCATCACCATAATCATTAATATCATCTGTAGTTACTAGGACATTCCCTCTATGCTGCTAAAAACTGGCTTCTAAATAACTGAAACTTTACTGTACTTTAGTCCCCCAGAATATAAGCCTTAATATCCTTAATATTTTAATTCTATATATGACTCTTTTTCCTCTATCACTGGACATTTATTTTTTATACAAATACAGCTGTATTCAAGGTAATATAAAATAGTTACAGCTTTACAAATTCCTTTAATAATGATCTACCCCTGAAAATACAGGGTTAACTTTGCAAATCTCCAGAGCTCATACAAAGCAATACATTTGAATCAATGAAAAGTAATTGGCAGGGCAATAGGTTATATACTGATATGAAAAAAAATTATTAAATATTGGCTCCTTTTTGTTGAAAAGCTCAGGGGTAGAAGATACTGTTCTTTCTCTGCATTTGTCTATTTTTAATTAAAGGAATACTTCAAACTTATTATTAGAAATAGGGAAGAGCTAGAAAATGATACAGGTTTGGAAGAGGAAAGAAAATACTGCTAAGAAATCAAAGATGTTTATCTTCAAACCTCAGTTACCCAGATGACTATAGCCTATAACACAAAAGAAAGTATCAGGAGACAGAGGTCAAAGAGAAAATGTTCCAGGTTATTTCGTTTTGATTAACAAGTGGTATATTAATCAGCATTCTCCAAAGAAACAAAACCAATAGCAAATACAAATATATAAAAAGAGATGTATTTAAAGGAATCAGCTCACATGATTATGGAGGCTGACAAATTCCAAGATATACAGTTAGTGAGCTAAGAAGAGTCAAGATTTTAGTTCAAGTCTGAAGACAGAAAAAAATTGATGTTTTTCTCAAAGGCAAACAGGAGGCAGACAGGAGGGATTCTCTTTTACCTGTGGGAGAGTCAGACCTTTCGTTCCATTCAGGTCTTCAACTTATCATCGGATGACGCCTAACTACATTAGGGAGGATAATCTCAGTCTATCCAATTTCCTCAGTCTATCCAATTTAAATGATAATCCTCATAGAAACACACAGAATAATGTTTGACCAAATATCTGGGCAGCCTGTGATCCAGTTAAGTTGACCTGTGAAATTAACCATCGTAAGTCGTCAGGTAATTTTTAAAGCTTAGTCCAAGATTAATTTATCTGTCCATCCTATCAACATTTATTAATTTCTTGGTAAGCATTAGGTCCATTTTAGGTGCTGGGGATCCAGTAAGTGTAAGAAGTAATCTCTGACTTTGGGGTGCCTGGGCAGCTCAGTCAGTTAAGGTCTGACTTGATTTTGGCTCAGGTCATGAGGTCAAGCTCCACATTAAGCTCTGCAATGGGGCATGAAGCCTGCTGAAGATTCTCTCTCTCCTGCTTCCTCTTCCCCACTCTTAGAAAGAAAGAAAGAAAGAAAGAAAGAAAGAAAGAAAGAAAGAAGACAAAAAGAAAAGAAAAGAAAGAAAAGAAAAGAAAAACGAAAGAAAAAAGAAAAGAAAGAAAGAAAAGAAAAAAGAAAAGAAAAACAAAAGAAAAAAGAAAAGAAAAGAAAAGAAAGAAAGAAAAGAAAAGAAAAGAAAAGAAAAGAAAAGAAAAGAAAAGAAAAGGAAAGAAAAGAAAAGAAAATCTGAATTCAGTGGCCCCTGGGAAATAGGAAAATGTGTACATACAAAATCAAAATGCCATGAGACAGTTACTAAAGGGAATGGATTGATGTATTATAGTAAGAGTCTTTAACTCCAAAATGTAGAAAATGGTAATGAGATTATCTCCCAAGAGGAGATAAACCTCCAGAGAGAGAGAGTGCCTGAGCTAAAGAAATGCCCTGCATCAGAAAGGAAAGAATGGGAAAGACAAGTGGACTGAGGAACTTCCAGAAGCCTGTTTTGTGGAGAGAAGAAGAACTAATAGTGGGAAGTCTTATGAAAGGCTTTGTAGACACTGAGCATTCCCCCTTGACTGTTACCACGAGCCAAATAAGAGTTTTTACTAGATGAAAGGGAACACAGCAGTTCACAAAGAATTGTATTCCATTTTTGAAAAACCATAGCTAGTTTTTACCTGAATTTATCCAAAACACTTTCTTTGCAGGTGCCAACCATTAACACTTGTTCTGCCCTCTACTGACTTACTCTGTCAAACGTTTAGACTTAAAATTTATATCATGATCCTTTCATTCAATGCCCATTAATTAAGCACCAGCCACGACAGGAACCATGCTGTGAATCAGTGGATTACAGTGGACAGGACAGATGTGGCCCTTTCCTCATAAAGCTGGAAGTTTTCTAGAGGGGGAAGTAAATAGAGAATCGTAAATGAAAATAAACGTGATTACTGCAATGAACGTAATGTATAGCCACGACTTAGTCAGCAAGTCTAAACTCAGAATCATCCCCAAACAAAAGCTCCCCAGAGAGACCTATGGAAATCTTAGGCTGTTTTGTCTTAGACAATCAGTGACACAATTGCTAAGGTCTTTAAATCAACTTGTAGGATGCCTCTGAAGTCCTCATAAATTCATGGTCTTGCTCAGGCATAGAACTATTATTTTAACCACCATCTCCTCCTGAGAACAAGAAATAAATTTTAAATTTTCCTTGACTTCATGATCTGACTCATCCACACGTTGTTTCTATTGGTTATCACGCATGAATTTCACCACTGCCTTTTCAGCATTGTTGTTTATTTGACTTGGAAATTATACTTTGAGCCTATGCTGTAAAAATCCAAGAAATGACATAAAGGATAAGAATCAAGTTTGTCACAGTTTTCTGCCTCTGGGCAATTAGAGTTTTATAGCATCTTCTTATAACTAAATGGGAAACATAAATCCTGTAATTGAAATGAGATGAACTCATTTGCTTACCTGAAGACCAAGCTGTTTTTCATCATGCCAACTCCCAACACCCAGAGACTCAAACAGAAAGCTCCGACCTTTGGTGAATTACCACCAAAATGGTTTTAAGATTGAGAAGGGGAGGGAGAATAAGAGAAACCCAGAAACTGAGACCTGGTTCATATCCACCAAGCCCTGGTCTGATTCTCCTGGTTGGTTGGCATCGCTATTAAAAATATTTGCAAGCTGCAGTAATTACAGCCCAAACAATTTATTGAGACCTTTCTCTATCTTCCTGGTACATGCAGTCAGGTCTTTCCACTGAGTTCCACTCCTTGGATTCCTGTTGCTGTTGGGTGGTGGCCATTCCCATTCACCATCCTGCATTAATCACACATCTGCTTCAAACTGCTCAGGCCCCGGCCACTCTTTCTCCTCCTCCTCCTCCTCCTCCTCCTCCTCCTCCTCCTCCTCCTCCTCCTCTTCCTCCTCCTCCCTCTTCTTCTTCTCCTTCTTCTTCTTCTTCTTCTTCTTCTTCTTCTTCTTCTTCTTCTTCTTCTTCTTCTTCAAGATGTATTTATTTATTCATGAGAGATAAAAAGAGAGAGGCAGAGACATAGGCAGAGGGAGCCTGATGCAGGACTCTAACCCAGGACCCTGGGATCATGCCCTCAGCCAAAGGTGCTCAATCACTGAGCCACCCAGTCATCCCAGGCCACTCATCTTTGGAAAGACCTTCCTTCACAGCATTCGTGCTCACAGGTGATGTGACTAAGGCGCTTTTCAACTCCTAGTGAACTGGAATTCTCTCTTATCATTACGGTTACCGTAGAAAGAACTAATAAAGGCTGAAAAAAAGAGACTAATGTTGGGGGGGTGAGGGTTGGTGGAGTTTTTAACAGAGAAAAAGCTTTTACATAGTGAATTAGCATAGATAAAACATTGACTATCCCAGTTTTGGCTCTAATTTTGCATTTACATATCACTTATTTTAAGAATACGTAGACATTTAACTATACTAGGGGTTGAACTTTTTAATTTTAAAATGAGGAAACTCAAATACAGCCAGCAGTTAAATTCAATTAACTGTGTTAAATAGGAATTCTTGAGCTAGGAATGAACACATATTAATTCATTCATCCATTTAGCCATTCATGTATTAACTCATTCAATAAATATGTATTTCAAATCAACTGATATGAGCTGATTCTAGCCTAAACAGAGCCCTAAACATGCAGGGAAAGATTGGATGGTATTTTCTTAGCATATTGGATTTATATGGCACAGAAAAAGACTATAATGTATTTTTTGAGCTTTTTAGTAGTAGAATAAACATTATCTATTTCTGGAATCAAACAACAGGGTTATCATGGTTTTATAAGCTCGATTATTCATTCATTCATTCGTTCATTCATTCATTCAGTTATTCCTTTGGTAAATATGTTACAATCCTACTATCTATATTGGATGAGGCTTATTTCCTACAGAGAGGAATAATTATCTCAATAGATTATTTTGGTAAATGTGAGAGTCTAGCATGGCTTGCTCACAAGATGCCTAACAGGGAAACAGAATAGATTTGTCACTTTATCTAGAAGTGGAAATTTTCTCCGGAGGCTGTTCAGAAACACTGAAGACTTTTAAGTGAGGATGGAAGTTGGGTTGGGGGCTAGAAGCCTGAGAAGAGAAAGGCTAGAAGGCTGCCCCATAGGCCATAGGAGAGAAGATGGAATCTCAACCAGGCAACCCGAGGCTGGGGGATAAAGAGGAAGTTACCCCTTTAGCAGAGATTTTGTGCTCCCATCAATGTACATACAGATTAAAAACCTAAATATAACCTAGTTATGTAGATGTAAGAGTCACCAGGTTATAAGCAAATATACATCTATTAAGGGTCAGAAGTGCTAAGCAGTAAAACCCAATATTCATAAAATACTTCCCACATGTCTGAGTGAACAGATTAATTTTTAGAGATTAAATCCACAGATTAATCCTTGCAATAATCCTATAATTCTCTCCCATTTTACAGATGAAGAAACTGAGACAGGAAAGGTCAAAGAAAATTGCTCAAGCCTCCAAGTCACTTACTAAATAGTAAGTGATAAACTTAAAATCCAGGTATGTAACCACCACACTAAATGGCATTATTGTTACTGTCATGGCATCTTTACTGTAACAATTCTTGCTCACATATTCACCGTAACATCAAATTGTACAGAACAATTATATAGTTCTGAAATTCTTTCTTTCTGAATCCCATCCTCTACAATTTTCTTCCAGTTTGGACTGTTTTCATACCTTATGGATTTACCTACATTACTTTTTTATTTTATTTTATTTTATTTTATTTTATTTTATTTTACTTTTTGAAGATTTTGTTTATTCACTTGAGAAAGAGACAGAGAGAGAGTGCAAGTAAGGGGAGAGGCAGAAGGAGAGGGAGGAGCAGGCTCCCACTGAGCAGGGAGCCCAATGTGGAGCTTGATCCCAGGACCCCGGGATCATGATCTGAGCCGAAAGCAGATGCTTAACCATCTGTCCACCCAGGCGCCCCTCCTCCATAATTTTAGATAATATGCTTATTGATACTCTGTAATTAATAAAAATAATATCTATTTTCTTCTCACTATGACCAATGAGTCAGCTTAATGACTTTGACTTCCATTCTTCATCCCTAGGCCCAGTGTTTGACAGTTGTGTTATTGCTCTTGCTTTGTATACTGATCATTTATAACATTAGTATACATTTCTGATTCTTTTTTCCATTATGGTATGGTATCTGTTACCACTTTCCTGCTTTTTTTTTTTTTTAAGATTTTATTTATTTATTCATGAGAGACACAGAGAGAGAGGCAGAGACACAGACAGAGGGAAAAGGGAGCTCCCCCTCCCCACAGGGAGCCCAATGCGGGACTTGATCCCAATGTGGAGCTTGATTCCAGGATCCCTGGATCATGCCCAAAGCCGAAGGCAGGCGCTCAACCACTGAGCCACCCAGGCATCCCCTCTTCCTTGTTTCTTAAAATGAAGTTGTCACTACCCTTTCATATCCTTTATATTTATCCACCACTCTTCCTTCCCTCTCTTGCCTCCCACCTTGCCAGTGAAATACTTCCTTTTTGAGTAATTAACTTTGTCAACTTTTACACTCTGTTCTGCACCCACAACCAAGCTGGACATGCTTTTTTCCATGTACTGATTCCCAAGCTCTAAAGCACAATAACAGCTGCACTATTAGGACAATGCAGGTGATTTTATCAGAGCTGCATTTTCATCTCAGATTTAAAGTTGGAGCCTTTGTGAAAGCTGAAAGAGGTGTTCCAGGGTCAAGGTCAAACTGGCTTTATGTCAGGATACCAAATTATACCACATTTTAATTTGCCTCCATGTAGGCTATGACTTTTCGGTACATTTTAGTTTTATTATTTCCCATCGCCTATTTATTTGGTTTTCCTTTTCTTTTCTCTTCCTTTCCTCTTCCTTCCTTCCTTCTATTCCTCTCTCTTTGTTCCCTTCCTCCCTCCTTGCCCTCCTCCACCCTCTCTCTTCCAACTATGAGCTTTGATATCATCCTATGATTTTTCCAAACTTCTCCTTCAAAGAAATAGAGATGACTGCAGGACTTTCTTGGGCAGTTTGGGTTTCCTCGCTCACTCTTTTTTCTAAGAATCATGAATAATCTGGCAGCTTTGGGATTGTGAAAGGAGAGGAGGGAGGAGGCATGCCGGTCCTCTCTCCAGCTCTGCCCATCCGGACCTCTGTAGAGAGGACATTGTCCTCTCTGGTTCTCTTTCCAGCCACTCCTCAGCTGGTCTCCATCCTGAGTATCCATGACATGCAGTCCTTCGCCTGTTCCACTCGGTGGTCAGGAAAATTTGGCAGGACTCCTGAAGCCTGTCCTGAAATATCTTCACAGCTCCATCATGCTCTTCTATTTCTGGGTCACGCATGAGGGACTCTGTGAGGCTTGCCAGATTCCAGGGATTTAGATAGAAAGACTATAAAAATCTCTTCTGCTTCTGAGTTCCCCAAATTCTATGGAAAAATCTATCGCAATGCCCCCTCCCCATTACCATTCAGGAATTGGGCTTTAGGGGAGGGTGGAGGGTACAAGTCCTTTCATCAGAGACCAGTATCAATGATTTATTATGTGCCTTTAAGAACAAAAAAAATGAACTTTCACCCTTTCCTCAGGACCAAGCATTTGGACCTCCCGCACAGCCAGAAAGCTGCATTCTCAATGCTTCTTCCCAATTTCTCATTTGCGTAAGTACTTCAATAAGTACCTTCTTTTGTTTTCCTTTGCTTTGTTCTTTTAATCTCACCCTGCGTGCCAAAGACCCTTTGGAACAAACGTCTCTGACAGCTGAGTCTTCCAGTGAGATGATCTATGCACTATACTCCAGGAGTGTCTGAATCACAATTCAAACTTAAGATGGAAAGTCATTCTATGGATGAGGCTTCACCAGTAGGCAAGTTTTACCAAACACTAAACCTACACACTTCTAAAACGAAAGTGGCCAGTCAAACATATTTTCTAAGTTGAACCTGACCCGAACTGATAAATCCTTCAGTGCAGTCCCAAAAATAAAGATATCTTGAATTTCAACCTTAGGCCAAGATGCTTACTCATTCTAAATTCAGGTCTTCAGTATATGTACAATGGGCACCCAGAGGCCAGATGTGTTCATGCCTTGACTTTCTTCTCAGCCCCTCAGGGATCCACTAAAGAAAAAAAGCTTCTAGAGAGCCTGGGTGGCTCAGTGGTTGAGCATCTGCCTTTGGCTCAGGGTGTGATCCTGGGGTCCTGGGATTGAATCCTGTATCAGGCTGCCTGCTTCTCCCTCTGACTGGGTCTCTGCCTCTCTGTGTCTTTCATGAATAAATAAATTCTTAAAAAAAAAAAAAAAAAAAAAGAAGAAGAAGAAGAAAGAAAAGCTTCTAGCAGATGACCCAAGGCCCATTTCTGCCACCTGGGTAGCTAGGTGGTACCTTGATTTGCTCACTCCATAGGCCAGTGGCTCTTAAAGGCCATTCAGATTAACACTCAACCTTCAGGGGCCTGCAAACATCAGGCTTTTTTGTTTGTTTTCTCCCATTTGTTTTCTTCTGTCCTTGGAAGACCATTTAAATAGGTTAAGTTGGAGCTGTGGTTGTATTCAAATTGATGTTCTAACAGTTCTCATTAAAGTTTAAAGAATCTTCTCAAAATCAGAAAGTACTTATTAAGCAGGTATTACATACATTTTTGAGGAGAAGAGAAAGAGGAATCTTTGAGGCACCTCGGATATTTCTCTTTAAAATATCAAGAGCATATTTTATTATTGCTACACACTGCCATACAATATCCCTTTCCATAATAAATCCCTAGCAATCCTGAGGGATTTTAAAATCAAAAATATTCTTACAATCTGGAATCATTAAGATCTAAATGCAGGAAGGGTGCTGTGGCTACATAATCTTGCAAAACCCTCTAACCTTTTAATGCTTTGATTGATGAGTCTGATATCACTTGGCTTCAAGCTTCATGGGTCCATTGACTACTAATCAGGTTTAATAAATGTAATTCCATTTGAAAATATTAAGTACCATAAAATTATTACCTTGATGATTTTTAACTAAATGCATCCATAAAAAATTCTGACAGTTTTCATGAGCAGTGATCATTGAACAAAAGTGTTTTCTGCACGCAATATACCACATCCAATATATTTAGAATTATCTTCTTAGAGGTTTCCCCATTTCTTTTGTAATACAGGATAAAAAATTAACTAGAGAATGAGCAAAGTTCCTTAGTATGGCTTATAAAATAGAAGCTTACAAAGAAAAATCAATAGAGATCATTTATTCTCTAAAAAATGAGAATAAAGTCTAAAAAGTAAGAGGGCAAATCTATTTTGATAAATATGCATTCAATAACTAGATAGCCTGGGGGTAAAAATAACCTGACTTAAATGAAAATTTAAGGATTCAATTAACATCCTTAGTGCTTAATGCCACCCAAAGGAATTTCGGAAAAAGGTTCTTAAAGATTTTCACAATTTATTTAAAAATCAGGTTAATCACTGCACAGAGAACAAGATAAATGAAATTCAGTGCAAACAGATTTGTCATAATATAAAAAAA